>NC_046317.1:7405344-8062844 GCF_009819535.1 Lacerta agilis | reverse complement strand
CCTCCTTCCTTCCTCGGGTAAGAAGGAACCCCAAGCAACAACAGCAATTTCCACACCAGTTCCTTATATATTATTTTATTTCTCGTTTTTACTGGAAGTGAAAAAATAATTTAAGCTCATTTATTTGTACAGGTGGCACCGTTTTGTTACTGACAAGCTGTAGGATGTCCTGCCCCCCCCACCTTGCTGCCAGCCAGGGGTAAAAGCAGCACAGCCACAGCCACATAGAATCCCGTCTTTTGGACACTAAATTCTCACAGAGATGCCACCACCCCCTTGTTACTCCCCCCACCCTGCACAGGCAGACCAGGACCACACCAGCCTAAGTGGAAACCATCATTAGCCTTCAGCCTCTCTGTCCCATCCTTCGTTTCTACACCTCCTCAATCCATTTTCAGGGTCAAGTAATCTGCAGCGGCGTCTCCAGCATTTCCATGAGGAAGGTGTCGATGGGGGTGTCACCGATCAGCTTGAAGAAGAACAGGTGCTCCAGGCATTTCAGGCCGATAGATCGCAAGGCCGGCAGCCTCAGGAGGAGCTTGGCAAACCTGAAGGAACCAGAGATGTAGAAAACCCGAAGTTAGTGACAATCAGGGGATGCCAAGGGGTGTGCTCTGTTGAGAGACAAAAGAAAGAGCTCCACCTCATTCGCTGGATCTGAAGTAGGGCTTCGTGCAAGGCTCTTCCTGCACCTGGGCCCACATCTGAAGGAGCATCTCCACCCCCATCAATCTACCCGGACACTGAGGTCCAGCGCAGAGGGCCTTCTGGTGGTTCCCTGCACAGGCGCAATTTTCAGCGTCTGGGCATGCACAGAAGCGATTTCCGGCACCACAGACATAAGCAGATGTGATTTCCGGTGTCGCGCTGCACCGGCCTGGCCCACGGAGGAAGAAGAGTTTGGATTTGATATCCCGCTTTTCACTACCCGAAGGAGTCTCAAAGCGGCTAACAATCTCCTTTCCCTTCCTCCCCCATAACAAACACTCTGTGAGGTGAGTGGGGCTGAGAGACTTCAAAGAAGTGTGACTAGCCCAAGGTCACCAAGCAGCTGCATGTGGAGGAGTGGAGACGCGAACCCGGTTCACCAGATTACGAGCTCACCACTCTTAACCACTACACCACACTGGAGGATCTCTGTGGCAGTGATCCGGCCCATGCCCGGTAAGCCTTGCCGACCCCTGCTTTAATGTCGGCACAAGGGTTTCGGCTTGCACAACAACACGTTCCGCCTGGGTTTCCCGGAGCAGATTTGGCGACAGTGCCAGGAGAGGAAGGGGAAAGTATAAATGCACAAGCAGAACTCCTTGCACTGACAGAATATGCCAGCTGAAAACTGCCCCCTGGTTTTATATACATGTTGGATTAATTAATTGTGGATTAATTATTGCATTAGCTTGCCAAGATTCACAATCCTGGATCTTGTAGTGAAAGGCAGAGAAGGGTCAGGCCCCTTCCTGCTAGTCTGGGGCCTTCCAGTCACAGCCTTGGCACTATCCTTGGACTTGTAGGATGCACTGTAGATATGGCAATTGGATGCACCAATTGCCATATCTACAGTTCCCCAGCCTTTCAGGGCACACCAACTGTAAAATCAGGCAAGAGCCTTTTAACAACCCTGCAATGCGATCTACGTGGGGCTGCCTTTGAAGGTGACCCGGAAACTACAATTAATCCAGAATGCGGCAGCTAGACTGGTGACTGGGAGTGGCCGCCGGGACCACATAACACCGGTCCTGAGAGATCTACATTGGCTCCCAGTACATTTCCGAGCACAATTTCCCAGTACATTTCCGAGTGTTGGTGCTGACCTTTAAAGCCCTAAACAGCCTCAGTCCTGTATACTTGAAGGAGCATCTCCACCCCCATCGTTCTGCCCAGACACTGAGGTCCAGTGCCGAGGGCCTTCTGGCAGTTCCCTCACTGCAAGAAGCCAAGTTACAGGGAACCAGGCAGAGGACCTTCTCAGTAGTGGCACCCGCCCTGTGGAATGCCCTCACATTAGATATCAAGGAAATAAACAACTATCTGACTTATAGAAGACATCTGAAAGCAGCCCTGTTTAGGGAAGTTTTTAATCCGTGATATTTTAATGTATTTTAATATTTGTTGGAAGCCGCCCAGATGGAGACCCAGCCAAATGGGCGGGGTACAAATAAATTATTATTATTATTATTATTATTATTATTAACAACCCAGCCGACTCCTCTGGGGATGTGGAACCAACCACACGACGGGTCTTGTCAGCCTACTGTTGGCTGCATTTGCCTGCCAAGGCCGCAGCTTCCTGCAACTACAGCAGGAGAGAGCTTTAGCTAGCAGGGCTCATTTTGAGCTATCCAAGGTCCTGGTCTTCCACACCCGCTGCCTAAGAGAGCTTGACCAGGCTTTATCTGCTTGATGTGACCTTGACTACAGCGACCCAACTTCACCAGATACTGCCTGCTGCCTCTGTGCACCTCAAGCATCCACAGAACAGGATATATCCAACTCTGATGGAATTAAATTTCCATCCAACTCTGATGGAATTAAATTTGGTTTTCGAATTGCTTAATGCTGATTATTATTACTATGCTTGGGTTTTCTTGGGTTCCATGATCACTGCAGATGGTGACAGCAGTCACGAAATTAGAAGACGCCTGCTTCTTGGGAGAAAAGCAATGACAAACCTAGACAGCATCTTAAAAAGCAAAGACATCACCTTGCCGACAAAGGTCCGTATAGTTAAAGCTATGGTTTTCCCAGTAGTAATGTACGGAAGTGAGAGCTGGACCATAAAGAAGGCTGATCGCCGAAGAATTGATGCTTTTGAATTATGGTGCTGGAGGAGACTCTTGAGAGTCCCATGGACTGCAAAAAGATCAAACCTATCCATTCTCAAAGAAATCAGCCCTGAGTGCTCACTAGAAGGACAGATCCTGAAGTTGAGGCTCCAGTACTTTGGCCACCTCATGAGAAGAGAAGACTCCCTAGAAAAGACCCTGATGTTGGGAAAGATGGAGGGCACAAGGAGAAGGGGACGACAGAGGACGAGATGGCTGGACAGTGTTCTCGAAGCTACTAACATGAGTATGGCCAAACTGCAAGAGGCAGTGAAGGATAGGCTTGCCTGGCGTGCTCTGGTCCATAGGGTCACGAAGAGTCGGACACGACTGAACGACTGAACAACAACAACATTACTATGCACATTCGAAAATGTCTTGATATTGTGATATGTGACTTGTTGCTGTGTGTGTGTGTGTGTGTGTGTGTGTGTAAACAGCTCTGAGCAGGATATATATAGAAAGGCACCATATCAATAAAATGCCAATGAAACGGAGGAAGAAGGTTGTGTGATGGTCTGTAGTCTTGGTTTTTCGTTTTAGCTTTAAATCCACTGCAGATTGCAGGAAGACGTAGGAAAAGAAACTAAACTTCATTTCACTCAGAAACAATACCTCCCCTGCTTTCACCAAAACATTTATCTGTGTTTTAGAGCTTAAAATGGGTCCCATCTGGCTGGGTTTCCCCAGCCACTCTGGGCGGTTCCCAGCAGAACACTAAAAACAGAATAAAACTTCAAGCATTAAAAACCTCCCTAAACAGAGCTGCCTTCAGATGTCTTCTAAAAGTCAGAAAGTTGTTTATTTCCTTGACATCTGGTGGGAGGGCGTTCCACAGGGCGGGCGCCACCACCGAGAAGGTCCTCTGCCTTGTTCCCTGTAACTTCACTTCTCGCAGTGAGGGAACCGCCAGAAGACCCTCAACACTGGACTTCACTGAATGTATCCCACACTAGCTACCAGAGTTTGCTTTCATTTTTAAAAAAATAATATTTATTTTAAAAATTCCAATTAATTCCAAATTACAATACATGATTAAATTTTTCCCAACTCCCCTTTCTCTCACTAAGGGGAGCATACCAAACAAACCCCCCTCTCACTGGGGTGATCAACAATTCTTTCCCAATTTAACCACTTGCTTTACACTTATCATCATTGCTTTTACAGACTTCCCCGATTCCCCCCCCCCGTTGATTTCAGTTTAACCCTAATTCACAGTTATTTCCAATTGATCCCCATATTACTTTTTCTCCTTCTCACATTTTCCTTATACACTCTTTTACTAAATAATTATTCATCTTACACATTTTATCTATCATTTTAACCTATCCTCTGCATTCACTATATTCCTGAACCTCCCTTACTTAATTCCAAATTTCGTTACAACATCCCATTTGAAATTAATTCTATTCAAACTCTTCCCCCCCCCTTCCCTCCTACACTGCCTAAAATTAAATTCTTATTCTATAACCGTTATCCATTACCAAGCCGTATATCTATACCATGACACAAAGAGAATTTCCATAAAAACCATTCATTCTTCAACCCACACCCACCCTCTCTAATTCCAAAATCCCATAGTCGTGGGAAACTGGTTTCTGCTTCTTTCTTATCTCATATGTCCTTGAGATTTTTTCAACATGTTGAAAAAATACCAGAGTTTGCTTTCAGGCACAAATCCAAGGCACTGAAAGGTTTTCACACCTTGGATACACATTATTTATAAACTCCACTTTTCTCCATATGAATCCCATTGGCATTTATAACCTGTGGATCAGGGCCTGCCTATGGCATACCCAACATATGCGGCCAGGAGCAGAACCTTGACCGCAGTTGCTTTTTAATGGAATAGCAAAAGGGCACTCATGAGGTGGAGAGTTGTCCCACTCAAGTGACCTCTAGGAGGGTATGAAATTCACCTTTCCCCCCAAAACGTGTGGGTGATCATTTAGGGACATCTTATGGCCTCTGCTGTGTACTGGTGGTTTTGCTGTGCTGTTGGGCTTTACACCGTTAATTTAAAATATTCTACTTCATCCCTTCCAGCCTAGAGGCAGCTCACAAAAACATTAAAACCATTAAACAGCATACACAATATAAATAACCACCGTTCCACATTTGCCCCAATTCCTGTTAAATCTATTCAGTACCAAAATCACCCCAAAAGGGTGGTGGAGGAAGAGAGAGGAAGATGTAGGAGAAATACACAGAAGATAACTTTTAAGGATTTCCCATTTGCATGTTAACCAGCAGGTGGCAGAATTGGATAATGTACAGTTACAGGTAGGTAGCCGTCTTGGTCTGCCATAGTCTGTTCCAACTCTACAGACAGAGACTCTCACCTAAGAGATCTGCAGCAAAGCTTTTTAGAACTAAGATATCCGCCTGATGAAGGTAAACAACAGATCAACAGAGCCAGACTGATACCCAGAGAGAACTTGCTGCAAGACAGACCCCAAAAAGAAAATAACAGAACACCACTAATAATCGCATACAGCTCCCAAGTTAAAACAGTACAACACATCATCAGAGATCTACAACCTCTCCTAGACAATGACAGTTCTCTTTCTCAAGCTCTGGGAGGAAGACCCTTCATCGCCTACAGACAGCCACCCAATCTAAAACAACTCCTCACCCACAACAACAACAGGACTCAACATGGACACTGGTACCAGAGCCTGCAATAAACCCAGATGCCAACTTTGCTGCCACATACACCCGGACAACACCATCACTGGCCCCAACAACAAACATACCATCTCAGGACTATTATAATTGCTCATCTTCTAACATTGTGTATGCCATCAAATGCCAACAGTGCCCTTCAGCTCTCGATATTGGACAAACAGGCCAAACCCTACGCCAAAGGATAAATGGACATAAATCTGATATCAGGAATCACAAGACAGAGAAACCAGTAGCAGAACACTTCAGTCTCCCAGGACATTCTATAAAAGATCTCAAAGTAGCTGTCTTACTACAAAGGAATTTCAGAAATAGACTGGAAAGAGAAGTGGCTGAATTGCAACTCATTACCAAACTTAAAACCATGGAGAGACCTGGTCTGAACAAAGACATTGGATTCTTATCTCATTATACATGACAAAGCTATCTTTAGCCATCTCGCCCCTTGCTTTTTTCCTGTAAGACCAATTGCAGTTGTTAACAGTCATCAACAGGTTTTCCACACCCATCAGCCAATCACCCATTCCCACCACCCTTCTGAGTAATACCCCTCCCCACTCTCTCACTATATTTAAGGGTCTGGTGACTTCAGTTTCAGTGTATCTGAAGAAGTGTGCATGCACACGAAAGCTCATACCAAGAACAAACTTAGTTGGTCTCCAAGGTTCTACTGGAAGGATTTTTTTATTTTTTATTTTGTTTTGGATAATGTAGTTATCCCAAAGGTTACTGGAAGGAAAGAGAAGATTGCCAACTTTGGAGAGTGGCTGAGATCCAGAGGCAAAGTCTCTGACTCCCAGGCCACCAGAATAGAAAGTTGCTCCGTGTAACTTCTCGTATCCCTGCTGAAACCCATGCCCAGCTCCCTGGTTCATTTCTAACTTGTTGCTCTGGAGTAAATAGACGAATGCGACGTTGGATAATTCCAACAAAAACAGAAAAACAACCAGTATTTGTTCACATTGCTTTTGGCTTTTTCAGTTCAAAAGGGATGCACAATTAGTGACTGTTTTTATGTTGTTTTGACATTAGCTTCCTTTCCACTGAGATGAATGTAAGTTACATTAAAGAGAGGAATGCAAGGCTCAGGGCTCACTCAGACTTCCTTCTGCACTGTTCTTTCCAGTTCCTTTTTTTGTCCTGGCACTTTCCCTAGGAAAACCCGATTGTTGTTTGCTGTGATCAGTGGTAAAACACAGGTTTTCCTGGGGAAAACAGTGTGTGTGTGTTTTTGTGTGTGTAGAGTGCTCAGACATGGAGCTTTAAAGTCCAGACCTGTGCCTAGAAATGAGCCCAGTCATATTTGGTGGAAACCGAACCGCAGCAGAAAGTAAGCAGCGGTGATTGTGATGGATACAGAGTTGGAACAGAAACACATCCCTCTTTAGGATTGACGGTCAATTCTGGATCTAAGAAATATAGACTTTTTATTTATTTAATAAATTTAGACCTCACTTTTCCTCTAGGGAACTCAACATGATGATCAATGGGTTTCAAGTTGTCACTGATCCAAGTACAGGTCATCCGCAGATCTAGATCTAGTTAGGTTGTTGCCCACCACTGATTTGTCCCTTTTGGCTCTCTTGTCCTCTGAATGTTTCTGAACCAACCAAACACACAGAAGCACCATCATTGGTATTCTGAACTTTCCAACAGCATTCTTTGTTAAGTAGTGCTGAGCCTCTTTCTATTTACCTTCCAGGTTGTTCAGGATATTTTTGTTTGGTGTATGCCTCCAGAGCTGCATAAACTTTCTCACGTAGTGATTCCACTTCTGCAGGACTAGACAGACCCTTGGCATCTGATGGGGTGAGAGAGCAAGGAAGGGGGGGTCATGATTAAAAAACAGCACAGCTATTCCCCACTCTTTTTCTGTAGGTTGCAGAATGGCCAACTGTAATCGCATCGTAGTCCATGGTGTATGTTAGCTGTGAAACCGCAATTAACTGGAAAAACAGGCAGTGCAATAATATTACCCATCTACCTGAAAGAGACCTCTGAGAAGACACACTGCTGTCCCTAATATATACTATGTGGTAAAGGTAAAGGTGGCTGCGGGTGGCGCTGTGGTCTAAACCACTGAGCCTCTTGGGCTTGCAGATCAGAAGGTCAGTGATTTGAATCCCCACAATGGGGTGAGCTCCCATGGCTCTGTCCCAGCTCCTGCCAACCTAGAAGTTTGAAAGCACACCAGTGCAAGTAGATAAATAGGCACCACTGTGGTGGGAAGGTAAACGGCGTTTCCATGCATTGTGGTTTCCCTCACGGTGTCCTGTTGCGCCAGAGCGGGTTAGTCCTGCTGGCCACATGACCCGGAAAACTGTCTGTGGACAAACGCCGGCTCCCTCGGCCTGAAAGTGAGATGAGCATCGCACCCCATAGTTGCCTTTGGCTGGACTTAACCATTAAAGGGCCCTTTACCTATTTTACCTTACTATGTGGTACCAGCCAGAAACAAAAAAAGACTGCCTCATGGCCATTATAGGGCAACAGGGTGGTCTTAGGCAGGCTTAAAGTGATACCCATCCCCCTTACAATATGAGGCCTACGCATTTCATTCATCTTTTCTACTGCCATCCCCATTACTGTTCAGTCATTCCTCTCCATGCATCGCTCCATTGCCATTCTCTTTAAGCACCATCCTTCTTCCGTATTTTCCTGCCACTGGACTAACTTGGCTACCTCAACGCCACATGGATAAATGCAGGAGTGATGGCAAAGCTGGGCGGTTGAGAGAAGAGGGCACCAAGAACGCCTTTCCCTAGAACCAGCAAGAACAGGCCTGACCACGAGCCGCTGCTCAGAACCCAGGGCTAAATTTATTCACGAGTCGATTTGACCCTGTACCAGCTTCCCCAGGCATCCACACATACCTGGATTGAACAGGACAATGGCTCGTAGGCACCCCAGCTCAGATTTGTCCATCTGCATGTCTTTCATTTTGGATACCAGCTCAGTAAGGACCCTGTATTAGAGACAAAAGAGGGAATTAGAGAGTCAAAGTGTGCTGGCCCCAGGGGTTTGTCCGTGAAGCGAGGTCCAAGTCCAGTCCTGGATCTAGGGGTCCAAAGGAAGTCAGTCCAGCAGAGAGCAAGGCAGGGAGCAGGTCGAGGTCCAAGGCAGGTTCAGGCACAAGGTTGCAGGTTGAGCATACGCTTGCAACTAAGTTGCTCACGCAACTTGGGCTGGGTCTGGCTGGCTTTTATCTGGCCCTATGCTTAGGGCGGCCTCGATCCTCCGGAGACTCGCCTCTCCTCCGGGCCTGGAGGTGAGCACTCCTCATGAAAGCACTTAGCTCTCTTTGCCTCTCTGTCCTGAGCCTCTGCAGCTCAGGAGAGGTTGGTGGGTTACTGGACCCAGGGGCTGCCTCAGCTTCCTCTGAAGAGGCTGGGAGTGGAGCACCTGCAGGCAATGGGTCCTCCCTCCCATCAGGAGCCAGAGCAGACTCTGCTGATGTCTGCACCTGGGGATCCAGCACAGGTGGGGATCCTTCAGGCTCAAGCCCTGGCCCCGGCTCAGCTGGTTCTGGAGGCGGGGAATCCTGTGCAGGCTGGGATCCCCCAGGTTCAGCATCAGAGTCTGACCCCCAGGCCATCACACAAAGTCTGCAGTGATGCACTCAGTATGAGAATAGCAGTCCAAGGTGCCTCCACACCACAGTGTGGAATTGCCAGGCTTCGGTCACTCACTTTTCAAGGGGCATCCATATTGTCAGGGGCTGGACTGAATGGTGAGGACCGCTTCCCCTCACCCCTTCTCCTGACCAGAGCTGTCACCTTTCCCTTTTTTTTTTTTTTTTGCAATGGGAAACGACGCTGGAATAAGGGAACTTCCAGCAAAAAAACGGGAAAGTTCACAGCTATGCTCCTGACCCTTCCCAAGAACAGGAGGACAGTATAGATTTAGATCAGTGGTTTGCAGAAGGGCACAATTCAGAGGCTGCAGAGAGTAGAAGCTGGGAAATATTGGAAGAGGAGCAGCGAGAAGGAGAAGAAGCACCAGGGGAGAGACAGCTGACAGATCCAGTGTCCTTGGAAAGCATTCCTGACCCCCCTCTCCCAGGACCACAAGCATGCACACAAAAACTCATACCAAGAACAAACTTAGTTGGTCTCTAAGGTGCTACTGGAAGGATTTTTTAATTTTTTATTTTGTTTTGACTATGGCAGACCAGCACGGCTACCTACCTGTAACTGGATGCTATAGCTTAGGGCCCCACTCTCTTGGGGGGGCCCCAAAAAATTAAAGGAAAAAAACTGAATGTACATTTCCAAAATATAAGATAAAAAACAAATAAAATAAAACCTGCATACATACAGCAACAGTATTTTGTGTTGGTGTAGGTCCATAAATTACCATAGGCTCCTATTTGTTATGTGCAAATGGCTTTAGATACCTATTAAGTCCATAAATTACCATACAGCATATATTCAACACAAAAAACAGCGACAATCTTTTGTTGACAAAGGACAGCTGGACATACAAAGGGCCCCATTACCTTCAGTAGCTTAGGGCCTCAACAAACCTTAATCTGGCCCTGAATAGGGGAGACGAACGGGGGGGGGGACTTCACTTGGAGCAACACCATCATGGCATAGAGACTACATCCCTTTTTGTAAGTTTTGTAAGGAGAACTATATGAATTATTGCGAAAAAGGACTAAGAAGGAGTCTACTTAGGATTTGGGTTTTATAGCACTAACTATTAAAATAAAATGCAAAATCAGAAAGAAAGTTAGAAAACCATTAGTCGAGGTTGACACAAATCCTAGGCTGTGATAGCCAAAGGTTTGTTATACTGTATAAGATGGAATGTTATGTTTGGAAAACATGTAAAAGCCAATACAAAATTCTATCATCTATCTATCTATCTATCTATCTATCTATCTATCTATCTATAGATAATAATGCTACCTCTATCTATCTGTCTGTCTGTCTGTCTGTCTATAGATAATAATGCTACTTCTATCTATCTATCTATCTATCTATCTATCTATCTATCTATCTATCTATCTATAGATAATAATGCTACCTCTATCTATCTGTCTGTCTGTCTGTCTATAGATAATAATGCTACCTCTATCTATCTATCTATCTATCTATCGATAATAATGCTACCTCTATCTATCTGTCTGTCTGTCTGTCTATAGATAATAATGCTACCTCTATCTATCTATCTATCTATCTATCTATCTATCTATCTATCTATCTATCATCTATCTATCTATCTATAGATAATAATGCTACCTCTATCTATCTGTCTGTCTGTCTGTCTGTCTGTCTATAGATAATAATGCTACCTCTATGTATCTATCTATCTATCTATCTATCTATCTATCTATCTATCTATCTATCTATCTATCTATCATAATGCTACCTCTATCTATCTATCTCTATCTATCTATAATAATGCTACCTCTATCTATCTATCTATCTATCAATCATCTATCTATCTATCTATCTATCTATCTATCTATCTATCTATCTTAACAGTCCGACAATGGCTGCGCTCCTTTATCTCAGGTCGGGGACAGAGAGTGGTGCTAGGGAGGGAGTTGTCGTCGCGACACTCCTTGGTGTGTGGAGTTCCGCAGGGCACAATCCTTTCCCCGATGCTTTTTAATATCTTTATGCGCCCTCTTGCCCAGATTGTCCGGAGTTTCGGGCTGGGCTGTCATCAATATGCTGATGACACCCAGCTTGATCTGTTGATGGACGGCCGCCCTGACTCGGTCCCAGACACACTGGCCAGGTGCTTGGAGGCTGTGGCTGCATGGATGCGTGGGAGCCGGTTGAAGTTAAACCCTTCGAAGACAGAGGTCCTCTGGCTGGGTCGGGACGACATGGGGTTGGGAGGCCAACTCCCATCTCTTGCGGGGGCCCAACTAGTGCCAGCGCCTTCTGTCAAGAGTCTGGGTGTAACCTTTGATGCCTCTCTTTCTATGGAGGCACAGGTTGCAACCACAGCAAAGGTGGCATTTTTCCATCTCCGCCGTATTAAACAGTTGGCCCCCTACCTCTCTCGCCCTGATCTGGCCACAGTGATCCATGCGACGGTCACCTCCAGACTTGATTATTGTAACTCGCTCTACGCGGGGCTGCCCCTAAAACTGACCCAGAAACTCCAGCGGGTGCAGAATGCCGCGGCGAGGCTCCTTACCGGGTCTTTGCCGCGGGACCACATTCATCCAGTGCTTTACCAGCTGCACTGGCTCCCGGTGGAGTACAGGATCAGGTTTAAGGTGCTGGTTTTGACTTTTAAAGCCCTATGTGGTTTAGGACCCTCGTATTTAAGGGACCGCCTCTCCTGGTATGTCCCATGTAGGACCTTAAGGTCCTCAAATAATAACCTTTTGGAGGTCCCGAGCAACAAAGACGTTAGGTTGGCCTCAACTAGGGCCAGGGCCTTCTCAATATTGGCCCCGACTTGGTGGAACAGCCTATCACAAGAGACCAGGGCCCTGCGGGATTTGGCATCTTTCCGCAGGGCCTGCAAGACGGAGCTATTCCACCTGGCCTTTGGGTTGGTTTCTGTTTAATATTTACGCTTCATCTTTTATTGGTGGGATATTTTGAGATTGAGACCTGCAGTTTTAATTGAATTTTTAAATTTGTATTTTAATCTGTTATTTTAAATTGATCGTTTTTATGTTTTCTTGCTGTGATTTTAATTGATGTTAGCCGCCCTGAGCCTGGTTTTCTGGCTGGGAAGGGCGGGGTATAAATAAAATTATTATTATTATTATTATTATTATTATTATTATTATTATTATTATTATTGCTACATCTATCTATCTATCTATCTATCTATCTATCTATCTATCTATCTATCATCTATAATAATGCTACCTCTGGACTTTGGGTCAGCTCTAACCCCATGATTTCTGCTATCTCCTAACCGAGCTTTTTATTCCACCAAATCAACACAAATAAGTCGTTGACACAGAAAAGTGCAAACGTCAAAACAAGAGTTCAAAAACATGCCTGTCGAAAATGGAGCCCACTCCGGCACTGTGCGCACTGCTCCGTTGTACGTGTAAGCCTGTGGCCAGCAGGATGCCATCCTGGACGGAGACAGAGCGATGGGAAAAAGAGGCGATCAGCAGCTCATTCCAACCTAGAAGAGAAGACAGGAGTGAAACAGATACCGGTACTTCTTATGGGACTTGCCTCTTTAAAGACACAGCCCTTAATGTGAACTGGATTCATTTGTGTTGGGCGTAGGAAAGCTTTTGTTTGCTTACTTGTTTGTTTATTATTCAATTCTTAAATTTCTATACTGCCCTTCATCTGAAAACCACAAGGTGGTTCACAACATAAAAACACAAAATAGCAGCACAAAATGCATAATAAAACAAAAGCAAACAATTCAAGAATGGTTGATTAAATTGGTGGAATTCATGAATTTGGCTAAAATGACGGCAGCAATTCGAAATATATCAAAACAAAGATCTAAGGCCGAGTGGAAATATGTGGAAGACTACCTGAAAAAAGAAGGTATAAGAACAGATTTGGTGATTTGCTTAGATTGAGATATATGTGGGGAGATTTACATTAAAATGTGAGCCATTTATTTAGTTATTTATTTTTCAATTATTGTATAAGGTATAGCAAGTTTTGTTTTATTATTAAGGGAAGCGATATACAGACAATTGGAAGCCAATTTTTAATCGTTATTTATAATTCTTTGCTTTTTTCCGTGTGTTTTGTTTTTTCATATATTATTTTTTGTGAAGATTGAAGTTTTTCTAACCAAGGTAAATCCACATGTAACTTGCCCCCAACAAAGCCATGTGTCAGAAGATTCATGCAGCAGATCTGACACAGCTATGTCATGGTGCTTAAAAGCCAAATCAGAGTGAGAGGAATGCTGACTGGCCGCCCGTGGAATGAGTCAGCATTTTCTCCCCATTTTGCAACCAGGATCCCCTGCCCCATCCCGCCCCCTCTCTAAAAAACAGCCCCTATTGCTTATTTCATGGGGGCAAAGGTTTGCACAGAATGCCCTCTTCGTTTTCAACACGTCCGTATTTATTTATTTTTAAATGGGGGAATGGTTAAAGTGCAATCTCGTCGTCACCTTCAGTCTGAAATGGTGCAATGCAGTAAAAATCGGCATTGCATGAGCTCCCTTGGTGTCTCTCTTAATCAAAACTTTCCTCAAGTGATTGAAGGAAGTACAGCAGTGCAGGGGCATAGCAAGGGGGTCGGGGGCGGGCCACCCTGGGTTCCATAATGGAGGGGGTGACAAATTATCAAGGAACAATTTTTTTGGGGGGGGGAATTAAAAATTTTTTTATTTTGAAATATTTTTTTTTGAAAATGCCTGCTCCAAAGGTCTTATTTTACTATACTAGGGATTATATAGCTATATATGAAATTTCATGCATATCGGTTAATATCTTGACCCTCCTCCACCAAAATAGCTGTTCACATGGCTGTTTTCCTATGTCATGAAGGCTGAAATTTCAGTTCAGTGGAGCACTTACTGTTCCCAACCCTAACCCTGTGGAAAGCCATCTAATTAGACTTTAATTTGATTTGGAGATGTTTTTAGGAGGTAATTTAATTATTGTTTGATTTTATACCAATGTTATGTATCTGACGTTAGCCACCCTGAGCCTGACTTCGGCCGGGGAGGGTGGGATATAAATAAAAGTTTTTTTATTATTATTACTTGTTATTATGCCTTTGTAAGAAAATATGAAACAACGTAAAACCATTTTTGCAGGGGGCGGGGGGTTGACAAGAAATTTTCCGCACCGGGTACCACCTGACCTTCCCATGCCTGGGGGGGGGGGGTTACAATATTTTTTTTTGCCCCCGGGTACCAATTTACCTTGCTACGCCCCTGCAGCAGTGGCAAGGTGAGGGGGCCCAGGATCCATACCTGCTCGGAGAAGGATAACTTGGTCTTCCAGCGTTAAGTCTGAGAAGTGTGGGATTCGCTTGGCCCATTCCACCAGCGTGAAGAGTTGTTTGTCAGCCGCATGGCATATGTTGGTGACAGGATCATTGGTCTAAGTGAGAAGCAGGTATGTGGGTGAGTAAAGTCAACTGCCACCACCTCGTCATCATAGCCATCCTGCTCCCCATTACTGAAAGCACCCCAAATACTGAACCCATAAAAATCCTGGAGGCAAAAAGGTTTTTTGAATCAGGCATTGCACAAAAAAGGGAAAGGTTGACAGCTATGCACTGGTGCCCGTAGGATAGACACAGTCGTCCTAGATTGCCTCCAGTATACCTGAAGGAGCATCTCCACCCCCATCGTTCAGCCCGGACACTGAGGTCCAGCTCCGAGGGCCTTCTGGCGCTTCCCTCCCTGCAAGAAGTGAGGTTACAAGGAACCAGGCAGAGGGCCTTCTCGGTAGTGGCGCCCGCCCTGTGGAACGCCCTCCCATCAGAGGTCAAAGAGATGAATAACTATCTGATTTTTAGAAGACATCTGAAGGCAGCCCTCTTTAGGGAAGTTTTTAATGTTTGATGTTTCATTGGGTTTGTAATATTCTGGGAGCTGCCCATGGTGGTTGTGGAAACACAGCCAGATGGGCGGGGTATAAATAATAAATTATTATTATTATTATTATTATTACTCCAATAAACAGCATCTGCAAGTTTCTGCAGAGCTTCAAAAGCTCACAAAATCTCTTTGACTAAAAGTGGCATTAGAACAAAAGTGATTTGTGTACACAACACAGGGAGGAATGCTTTCATTTTATCACTTATTGCTCTCATTTAAAACTCTTAACTGCTGCCACCTTTGGTTCAAATTACCTGTACTTTCCTCATTCTCCGTTTATTGGACAATAGCGAGCGCTTTCTCTTTATGGGCAGTGACCAGCAGGGGAAGCTTTCCTCTCTTTTATCTGTTTTAGCCATGCGGTGGCGCTGTGGGTTAAACCACAGAGCCTAGGGCTTGCCGATCAGAAGGTCGGCGGTTCGAATCCCCACAACGGGGTGAGCTCCCGTTGTTCAGTCCCAGCTCCTGCCCACCTAGCAGTTCAAAAGCACGTCAAAGTGCAAGTAGATAAATAGGTACCGCTCCGGCGGGAAGGTAAACAGCGTTTCCATGTGCTGCTCTGGTTCGCCAGAAGCGGCTTAGTCATGCTGGCCACATGACCTGGAAGTTGTACGCCGGCTCCCTCAGCCAATAAAGTGAGATGAGCGCCGCAACCCCAGAGTCGTCCGCGACTGGACCTAATGGTCAGGGGTCCCTTTACCCTTTACCTAAGTTCTCCACACAACTGGTCAACCAACTCCCATTTAGACTGCGAATCTGCAGTGCATATGCCAAAAGAGGCCATGTTGTAAGTGTTTCTTCTTTGTAAAGCTCAACAGGCACTTAACATGGAACTGCTCACACTCTGCCCAGCTTGAATCAAGTCTGGTCTGCACACAGTGTTTCGAATGCTGCATGTTCATCAAACCCAGCATAGATCTGGACTGAACTGGCAGGATCAGGCCAACGGGCCAACCACCCTGAGACCTGCAGGTAAACGGCGGTATACAAATTTAATAAATAACACTAATATTAATAATAGCTCCCCACCACAAGGGTGCAATTTAGTGCAAACAGTACCTTTGAGACAAACAGAAATAAGGGGTGTGTGATTTTCAGGGGGGGGGGTCCCAGTTTGGACCAGCGGCTTTTCTTTTCTTTTTTAAAAAGGCTGGCTTAAGCACTTTTTTAAATAAAAAAAAAAACACCTGTAGTTTGGCCCTCTGGGCATGCACATATGAATCACTCTCATTATTCACCACTCTCAAATTTAATAAATAGAAATTTAATTAATACTACTACTACTAATAGTAATAATAAGTTGTCCAAGTAACAGCCCAGTCCCAAGCAGCCACCTACTGAGTTGTCAGCGTTCACATCACTGTAAGATTCGGTTTTGGGCTCAACAGCCATTTCAGCCTCTAAAATCCTCTCCACGGGCATGTCTTCATTGCTGCTGCCACAGTTGCTTGTAGACTCAGCTTCATTCTCACTCCGCTCTCTGCTTCTCTGCCTCTCCTCTTGAACCGCTGAGGAGGAAATATATATATATATATATAATTTTTTTTAAAAAACCAGGTTTTGCCCCAGTCCAAACATTTCAGGCATCTACACACCCCCTCTGTGCCCCTGAATACATCCACTTCTTTTTCCATTGTAAAAAAAACCATTGTAAACAGTTAAAAAGTTAGTAGGACTGGAATAACGTTTGTAGTTTAATGGTGAATTTTGGAAGCAATGGAGAGGTAAAATATTTGGATTATTATAAAAGATGCAGGAGGAAATGATTAACAACTGGACCCACAAAGGGGAGAAGGGAAGTCCAGGAGATTCTTTGCAATCTTGTTTCTTTGTTGTATGTTTGATATGTGACTGTAAAATTCTAATCTGAGAAACCAAATAAATAAATAAATGCAAATATAAATGTGTTTGCCCTGCAGTGAATTCAACCCCAACTGCTGTGGGATTGCAGTGACAGAGCAGGGGTTCTGGGCCTACCACTTTTCCAGATTATTCCGGCCAACGCGACCAAGGATGGAGCGTGTGTGTTGTGCCTCCCCAAATGGACGTACCTTCCCTCTTCATCCCCATCGCTAGACATTTCTGGTAGCGGCAGTACTGGCAGCGATTCCGTTGACGCTTGTCAATCAGGCAGTCCTTGTTATCGCGACATGTGTAGATGAGGTCCTTCCTGATTGTCCGCTTGAAGAAGCCTTTGCAGCCTTCGCAGCTGTATACCCCGTAGTGCTTCCCTGGGAAGATGGCAGCAGCACATGTCAGGAGACGAGAACAAGTGGTTTGAAGGGGGTGCAGAGAGGCAGTGGTGGACTTTGGGCTCTCAAATTTCAGCGGCGCCCTGGGCAATGCTAAAATCCGCCTCTCTCGCTCCGTTCTACGGTGTTGACTTCACAACCCCTGCCCATGGGGTCACGAAGTGTCGGACACGACTAAACAACAACAAAGGAGCACAACCGCCATCCTAAAACTGCCTCTGAGAGAGAGGTCCTCTCTCTCATCTTGAGAAACCCCAATTCCTGGCAACATTCAACCTGTCTGCCGAGCCACACTAAGGTTGGAGACAGAAAGTGGTTTTTAAGAGATGTAAGAAAATTAAAGGACTCTCCCATCCCCTTGCTGAATTAAACAAAAACATCCGTCCAGTCCATTTTCCCAAAGTGAGACCAACCAAATGCCTCCAACCAGCCCACTAAAAGCAAGGCCCGGGGGCTCCATTTGGCAATGGGTTTGTTTAATCGCCTTTTAAGGAGACGCCCCATGGAACTCAATGGGACTTACTTCTCAGTAGAAACGTGTAAAGGTAAAGGGATCCGTGACCATTAGGTCTAGTCACAGATGTCTCTGGGGTTGTGGCGCTCATCTCGCTTTATTGGCCGAGGGAACCGGCGTACAGCTTCTGGGTGATGTGCCCAGCATGACTAAGCCACTTCTGGAGAACCAGAGCAGCGCACGGAAATGCCGTTCACCTTCCTGCTGGAGTGGTCCCTATTTATCTACTTGCACTTTGGCGTGCTTTCGAACTGCTAGGTGGGCAGGAGCTGGGACCGAGCAACGGGAGCTCACCCAGTCGTGGGGATTCGAACCGCCGAATTTCTGATCGGCAAGCCCTAGGCTCTGTGGTTTAACCCATAGTGCCATCTGCGTCCAGAAACGTGTAGGACTCTGCTATAAAGTCATTTAAGATGGTGCCTGTCACCATGGGTATAGCAGCTGCCACCCTAAATCAAGTAAATAAATAAAAATATTTAACTAACTGACCAATCGCATCACAGGTAGTTCAGTTTTGCCCCCCTCCCCTTAACATAAATCCTGGCTACACTCATGCCTATCACCTTGCCTTGGGGCAGTGAATTCAATAAATTAATTGTGTGTTGTTTGGGGTGTGTGCGGGGGGGGGGGGAACTTATTTGTGTGTCCTCAATCCATCAATCAGGAAGTTTGTGTGTAACGTGCTGAATAGGCATTGCAGAATACTGTGCTTTCAAAGAGTTTGGTCTTGGGGGAGAAGATCTTTTAAAAGGCTAGGAGCAGGAATTACTGACCTCAACTAGAAAATCAATGAGCGAGGCAGGGTCACCGTAGCATGGAATAGCCAAGTCTTCTGGCTGCTTCTATGTCTTATACAGCTCCATGCTCAAGGGAGCCTGAAATTTGCCTTGACAAAAATTTAAGTATGAGATTCTCAAGTTCCCATGTTAACACCCAATTCCATAAACAATGACAGTGCTCAGGACTGGAATATCCTGGAATACCTGACTACAGATTAGGAACAAAGGGGGGAAAGGTAAAAGGTAAAGGATCCCTGGACGGCAGCGGCGGAGCTTCATGCTCCAGCACCGGGGGGCGGAGAGCAGGTGGGGGCGGGGCTGGCGTGCGTCCTGGGGGTGTGGCGTGCTGCCTGCAGGGGCGTGGCACACGTCCTGTGGGTGGGTGGGGGCAGCCACAATGGCACCACACCAGGATCGCGCTGCTGGGGGCGGTGTGCTCCCCCCACACTCCTTTTCCTCCGCCAGTGCTGAACGGAGAGCGGCGCTCATCTCGCTTTCAGGCTGAGGGAGCCGGCGTTTGTCCACAGACAGCTTTCCGGGTCATGTGGCACAACAGGACACCATGATGGAAACCAGAGTGCACGGAAATGCCATTTGCCTTCCCACCGCAGCGGTACCTATTTATCTACTTGCGCTGGCCTGCTTTCGAACTGGTAGGTTGGCAGGAGCTGGGACAGAGCAACAGCTCACCCCTTTGTGGGGATTCGAACTGCCGACCTTCCGATCGGCAAGCCCAAGAGGCTCCGTGGTTTAGAGCCACCACAGCGCCACCCGCACCAAAACCTATCAATGCAATCTTATTTTGCGGGGGTGGACACAATATTCTTAAAGTTGCCAAGTACCTTCATATACAAGCTGCGGTCAAGAGCTTAAAATAGGTTCGGTACCTGATGACCTGTCCCCGCAGATCGCACAGATGTGCTTGGTCAGCGATCCTGGGCTTGTGGATGCGTAATTCATGGCTCCCATCCCTTGCAGGCCCGGCAGTGGCTTGACGTCTTCAGAGCTGCTGACACTATTCATGACATTAAGCTAAAAAGAGAAGGTGAACACACAGAGAGAGAAAGAGAGGTGCTTCGTTGGGTTGATGCTGTGGCCGTGACCCAACATTCATGTTAACAGTTCTCATGGAAAGTATTCAGCTAGTACCTCTTCCATATGGGATCTGTACGCATGACTAGAGATGTGAAGGCCCGGGGGGAAACCGGAAAAAATTGGGGGGGGGTTTCCTGAAGCCTCCCCCCCCCGGAAAAATTGTTTCAATCCGAGCAAACATTCAGTTTTTAGAAGTCCATAATAACTGTGATAATGACAGACACAACAGAGTAGATGCAGAAGCAGAGACTGAATCTTATACTGATCGTTACAGCTCAGAAAATGATTCTGATTAAATTTCATGCCCATTCATTGAAATTTAGTCCCACTTCCTACTTCAGTTCTTTTTATGAGAATGGTTTTTTTTAATGGTGTGGAGAGGAAATATGAATAATTGTTATTTCTGGATTTTTAAAAATTGTAATGTGGAGTTTTTTGTTTTTGTTTTTTTTGTTCCACATAAACTAGTGAACAGTTCAGGAGATTGTTGCTCCATTTGTTACAAATAGAAATAATTATTATTTTAAAAGTAATAATTGTTTAGCTACACTATATTTTTAATATACTAGTTGTGATAATTTTATGCCCATTAAAATTGTCCATAGTTATATTTTATGTTTCTAAAGTAACAGGATGACTTTCAATCTGGAAAAGAAATAAGAAGTGGTAATGTAGCAATTTTTTTTTCAATTTTTCAAAATTTTTCTTTTTTCCCCGGAAAAAAACCCGGGAAAAAACTGGGGTTTTTTTCTGAGCTTCAAAATTTCCGGAAATTTTACATCTCTACGCATGACCACCCTGATTTTCATGATCAGGTGGCAAGTTCTGAAGCTGTTGCAGCCACTTAGGTCCATGCATAAGTGCCTGCCCATCCACCAGTAAAATCGTAAAAGCAGAGTCTGGCTATTTGAGGCAGCGCAACCAGGCATTTCTAAGCTAAGTTGCCAAGCAGCTGCCACAGATCCAATGCATAACAGCAAGTGGGAGGAAGGGACATAGAACGACTCACTTCTCCTTAAGACTCTTGCTGAAAGTGCTTCTTGGCAGAAGGTTGAGTGCCTCCTGAAATTCGGGCCTTCTGAGTTGCAACCAACTAAGCTGTGTCTTAAGGGACCCAGGTGGCGCTGTGGGTTAAACCACAGAGTCTAGGGCTTGCTGATCAGAAGGTCGGCGGTTCGAATCCCCGCGACGGGGTGAGCTCCCGTCGCTCGGTCCCAGCTCCTGCCCACCTAGCAGTTCAAAAGCACGTCAAAGTGCAAATAGATAAATAGGGACCACTCCGGCGGAAGGTAAACGGCGTTTCCGTGCGCTGCTCTGGTTCGCCAGAAGTGGCTTTGTCATGCTGGCCACATAACCCGGAAGCTGTCTGCGGACAAACGCCAGCTCCCTCGTCCTATAGAGCGAGATGAGCGCCACAACCCCAGACGGACATGACTAGACCTAATGGTCAGGGGCCCCTTTACCTTTTTAAGCTGTGTCTTAGAATCATTCCCCTTAATATGAAAATATCCTTAATATGAAAATGATAGGCATCCTTCCCTCTTGTGGTACCCACCATTTCCAAATCTTTCATTTACAAACCTTGATATCTGGGGACTCTGGGAAGTGAAATTTCTTCAGATTCTGCCTATGAACATTTGCAATTACCTCGTTTTAAGGCCGTGCTTCTTCCGCTGATTGTATTTGCTTTACTTCTGACATTTCTGCACACTTTCCATTTTCATTTGCTATGTGTGCTAGTTGCTGTGTTCTTGATTTGTGCACAGGAGCGTAGCAAGGGGGGCGTAGGGTGCGGGCCGCCCCATGTTCCATAATGGAGGGGGTGACAAATTATCAAGGAACAATTACTGCCCTACTAGGGCGGTTCATAAAAAACTTTTT
Organism: Lacerta agilis; assembly: GCF_009819535.1. Classification (NCBI taxonomy): domain Eukaryota; kingdom Metazoa; phylum Chordata; class Lepidosauria; order Squamata; family Lacertidae; genus Lacerta; species Lacerta agilis. The sequence goes on along the minus strand of NC_046317.1, from coordinate 8,041,294 downwards.
TAAAAAATGCGTGTTCCGAAGGTCTTATCTTACTATACTAGGGATTACAGGTGAAACTAAAAAAATTAGAATATCGTGGAAAGGTTCATTTCTTTCAGTAATTCAACTTAAAAGGTGAAACGAATATATGAGATAGACTCATGATATGCAAAGCGAGATATGTCAAGCCTTTATTTGTTATAATTGTGATGATTATGGCGTACAGCTGATGAGAACCCCAAATTAACAATTTCAACATTGGGGTTTTCATCAGTTGTGCACCATAATCATCACAATTATAACAAGCAAATGCTTGACATATCTCACTTTGCATGTCATGAGTCTAGCTCATATATTAAACTCCAGTAGCTAATGAAAACAATTGCTTACATAAATTGACTTTTCCACGATATTCTAATTTTTCGAGTTTCACCTGTATATAGCTATATATGAAATTTCATGCATATCAGTTAATATCTTGACCCTCCTCCACCAAAATAGCTGTTTACTTGGCTGTTTTCCGATGTCGTGAAGGCTGAAATTTCAGTTCAGTGGAGCACTTACTGTTCCCAACCCTAACCCTGTGGAAAGCCATCTAATTAGACTTTAATTTGATTTTGAGATGTTTTTAGGAGGTAATTTAATTATTGGTTGATTTTATACCAATGTTATGTATCTGATGTTAGCCACCCTGAGCCCGACTTCGGCCGGGGAGGGCGGGATATAAATAAAAGTTGTTGTTTTTTTATTATTATTATTACTACTACTACTACTACTACTACTTGTTATTATTCCTTTGTAAGAAAATATGAAATAACGTAAAACCATTTTTTCAGGGGGGGAAACAATGGGGGGGTTGACAAGAAATTTTCTGAACTGGGTACCACCTGACCTTCCTACGCCTCTGGGGGCAGGTGACAATTTTTTTTTTTGCCCCCGGGTACCAGTTTACCTTGCTACGCCCCTGTTTGTGCATCCTTCAAATAGCCTTATATGGTAGTAAAAGAACCAGACTTCTGTGTTTGATTTTGTATGTATATGCCAGTGCAGAATTTGATCATCCAAATACTTAGTAATGTATAATAACCATGTGATGTTCAAAAACTCATACACATTATTCCTATAGGAAGCGTCCTGCAAAATATCCTTAATATGAAATCTCTGAACTCCTTCATTGGAATTCTTTGGTAGTTTTGTTGAACCTCAGAGGTTTCACTTCGGACAAGAATTGAGAGAACTTTTGACATGCTTGCAAGGAACCCCAGCATCCCCCCGGAACTGCCCCAACCTAATAAGTTTCCATATTGGGGCCAGATGCAACTTTAGAAAAGCTCCTGACTGATATCCAATTATACTGCTGGAAGTGGTATTAAGATCAATCTACTGCTTTAATGCAAGATCCTTCATGCACCAATTAACCTCATTAATCAATCCATAGGTTGTGAAGCACAAAAGAGAACGATGATCAAGGTATGAAAACCATTAGTTCAGAGCAAGTAGGCCAAAGGAAGTTCCGAAGACTTCTAGACACTTTGGTCAGCTCCAGAATGCTCAATCTGACAGTTTTCAGCACTCAAATGAATGACCATGAATGTCTCCAAATGGTGCTAATAATAATAATAATAATAATAATAATAATAATAATAATAATAATAATATATTTATACCCCACCCATCTGGCTGGATTTCCCCAGCCACTCTGAATGGCTTCCAACAGAATAATAAAATGCAATTGTCCATTAAACATTAAAAGCTTCCCTAAACAGGGCTGCCTTCAGATGTCTTCTAAAAGTCTGGTAGTTGTTTTTCTCTTTGACATCTGATGGGAGGGCGTTCCACAGGGCAGGTGCCACTACCGAGAAGGCCCTCTGCCTGGTTCCCTGTAACTTGGCTTCCTGCAGTGAGGGAACCGCGAGAAAGCCCTTTGGAGCTGGACCTCAGTGTCTGGGCAGAATGATGAGGGTGGAGGCACTCCTTCAGGTATACAGGACCAAGGCTGTTTAGGGCTTTAAAGGTCAGCACCAACACTCTGAATTGTGCTCGGAAACGTACTGGGAGCCAATATAGGTCTTCCAGGACCGGTGTTATATGGTCTCAGCAGCTGCTCCCAGTCCCCAGTCTAGCTGCCGCATTCTGGGTTAGTTGTAGTTTCCGGGTCACCTTCAAAGTTAGCCCCATGTAGAGTGCATTGCCATTGTCTTTGGACAATGCAATTGCACTCATTAAGTGCTATTGTTTGGAGTGGAGGGGGGGGGTCAGAGTCAGATCACACTGAAGAGCAACAACAGTCAGAAGGTGTGGTTGTGTTTTTTTGCACCACAGCTTCTTACCAGGAGCACTCTAGTGACCAGCAGTTGCCTCACGAGTCCACCACCCACTCCAGTTTCCAGAGCAGGATACAGAATCGGCAGCCACTGAAGGAGGATAACCCTTCTATCTGAGGGCAGCTCAGTGACGTGAGGCACTTTAACCTTCTGAGCATTGTCTTAAGGAAATGGTCACTTGGCTAGCGCTAAAACCTAGTCAGGTTTTGTGGAGTTTGGGTTGCTGCCCTCTCACTGCACAGTTTCTGGGAAGCATTTCGTTGTTCTGGGAGGAGGAGGAGGAGGAGGAGGAGGAGGCAGAGGAGGAGGAGGAAATATTGTCTCCAAGCGCTCTGAGTTGTAAAAGCAAATGGGAAAACCCACCCAACCACCCTCTTAGCTCCAGGCAACTTAAGGCCCGTGGGCCGGATGCGGCCCAATCGCCTTCTCAATCCGGCCCACAGATGGTCCGGGAATCAGGGTGTTTTTACAAGAGTAGAATGTGTCCTTTTATTTCAAATGCATCTCTGGGTTATTTGTGGGGCCTGCCTGGTGTTTTTACATGAGTAGAATGTCTGCTTTTATTTAAAATGCATCTCTGGGTTATTTGTGGGGCATAGGGATTTGTTCGTTGTTGTTGTTTTCAAAATATAGTCCGGCCCCCCACATGGGCTGAGGGACGGTGGACCGGCCCACAGCTGAAAAAGGTTGCTGACCCCTGCTCCAGGGACTTCTGGAACAGCATCTCCATGCTATGAGAGTAGGCCTGCAAACCTGCCACCCACTTGCAAGTTGGGGGAATAAAGGCCACATAATTGAGGCAGGGCTTCCTTAAAAAAAAAAAAAAAGCAGAATTCAGGAAGCAGGTCTGGCAGCACCTTCCTCTCCCGTATTCCCTAGCCAAAGTACGGGGCAGGGGGAACTGGTGTCTCCTTAAAAGTCTTTGGAGTTTGGTTCCTGCACATTAAGCTCAGTGATGTATGATACTTGGGACAGCTGCTTGAACCCAAATCCATTAGCTGACTGCTTGCTAATCCCCAAAGACCAGCTGTCTCATCCCATTAGCAGGAAAGCAAGTGAACCGCACTCCTTCGAGCTACTCAGCACGACAGCTTGGAACTGCCGCCCCTGTTCAGAGTCCATGTTTTGCAAAAGGGTTTGGGGGGTGGCGGTTGTTCACATTTTACCAGATGATCTGCCCCGGCCAGGTGATACTGGGCCAGCAAAAGCAACATTTGAGCACCTCTTCTAAATTTCACTTCGCAAACCACGCAAAGAACGTGAGAACGAGGGCCTGTTCAAACTTCTGCTCGTCCCAGACGCTTTTTCCAAGGGAAAAACACGCTCTCCGCTGTTGAATAGCATCAAACATCCATCTGGTTTTCTGCGTTTCATTGTTTGCTCTGATTCAGTGAGAAAGGGCAGGTTTTCCCAGGGAAAGCTCTCTGGCCCTGGGACAAGTGGAAGTGTGGATGAGCTCTAATAATTCAGTCAACACTTGGGATAGATCATGGAGGCCTGTTGAAAGGCAGGTAGGCACTTCAACCCGGACTTCTTCCCTTTCTCACCTGGGGAGGCAAATATTTTAATACTCCTTCAGACCACACATACAAGCCACCCTCGTGCAAAGCCCATCTTAAGCAGCAGCAGTAACAGGAACCAGTTGGGGCCCAGTCCTTCCAGGCCTGGTATAAAAGGCCAGTTGCCACACCCAGAGACGGGGAAGCTGTTCTTACAGGACTCACACCCAACAGCAAACTGCTTAATCTTGGTTTAAGGGGGTGGGGGTGGAATTTGTTTCGCGGAGGACAGAGAAAGGTTGCAAAAGGAGAGAACAAAATTTCCAAGGCTGGGTTTGGATTTGTTACATCGGTGGTTAGTGAGAAGGCAGCGTAATCTGTTATGGCCTTATAAATAAATGCTTCGATAGTCGTACGTGAGACCTGCGATGAATTGTTTCCTGAAAGACCTACATTGGCTCCCAGTGCGTCTTCGAGCACAATTCAGAGTGTTGGTGCTGACCTTTAAAGGGCCTCGGCCCAGTATACCTGAAGGAGCGTCTCCACCTCCATTGTTCAGTCCAGACACTGAGGTCCAGCTCCAAGGGACTTCTGCCGGTTCCCTCCCTGCGAGAAGTGAGGCTACAGGGAACCAGTCAGAGGGCCTTCTCGGTAGTGGCGCCCACCCCGTGGAAGGCCCTCCCATCAGATGTCAAGGAGATAAACAGCTACCTGACTTTTAGAAGACATCTGAAGACAACACTGTTTAGGGAAGTTACAGGTAGGTAGCCGTGTTGGTCTGCCATAGTCAAAACAAAACAAAATAAAAAAATTCCTTCCAGTAGCACCTTAGAGACCAACTAAGTTTGTTCTTGGTATGAGCTTTCGTGTGCATGCACACTTGGTTTTGAACTTTCGTGTGCATGCACACTTCAGGTATCTGAAGAATTGTGCATGCACACGAAAGCTCATACCAAGAACAAACTTAGTTGGTCTCTAAGGTGCTACTAGAAGGAATTTTTTATTTTGCTTTGTTTTGTTTTGACTGTTTAGGGAAGTTTTTAATGTTTGATGTTTTATCATGTTTTTAATATTCTGTTAGGAGCCTCCCAGAGTAGCTGGGGAAACCCAGCCAGATGGGCGGGGTATTTTTTTATTTTTTATTATTGCAAGTGCAAGGAGTTTTCGTTTTCTGTTGGAACTTGTCCTCCATCTCCTTTCCACAAATAACTTCTAAATCTGTTCCAGCATTTCCCCCTGACTTTCTAGAAGAGATTTACAAGGTGCACAGGGAGAATAGAGGGTGAGCAAGTTCCACTGCGCAGCTAAAACTCCTTGCGCTAGCTGAACTTCCTTAGCTTTTATTTCCAAATTTCAAATTGGGGCAATCTGTAGAACAGCAAAGTGGAATCTATAGTCCTTCAGATCTTATTGGATTACAGCTCCAGTCATTCCTGCTCCTCCGTCATGCTGGCTGCAGCTGATGCATTGGAATTTAACCACATCCCGTGGGCCACAAGTCTCCAGTCATGCTTTAGTTTAGAACATACAGAAAGGTTCTGGAATATCTGGAGCAGAATATCTGTCTGTATGGAACACAATAACGAAGTCATCTATTTCAGAAAAACTTCCTGCTACATGCAAGGAATTCCACAAATAATTGAGAACTGGGCCTTAACATACGGCATTTTCATGAAAACTCCAGTTTACCAAACTGCATAAAAAAAAGAATTATAAGTTGATACTGACCTGGGGGCTAGTGTGTGCAGCAAAATTCACGCCCGCTGGTGAAGACAAAGGAACAGAACGCGATCCCATAGAGGACGTGAGCACTCTGTACGGAGAGCTCATTGTATTAACAGATGCTACTGAGTTCATAGGCGAGGAGAGAGTCCTTGAAGCACTGAGGGGAGACTCAAGGTAGTTGGACGTGCCATCTAAGGAATTCCCTGTGGGAAAGCCCGATCCCAGATTTGCAGGTGCAGAATTGCTGTGAACTGGGGAATCTGAAATGAAAGGAGAGACTCCATGAAGGTGGGTGACAAAAAGGTAAATGCAGAGCACTTTGGAGGTAATGACTGCTCCCCACATCAAATGGGGGGCGCCTTTTGTGTGGTCGCACACAGCCCCCCTGTTATGTACTGAGCTGAATCCTAGAACAATAGGATTCAGAATGCAGCAGCCTGATTGGTCCACAGGAGCCACCCAATCCAACTCCAGGTGGAAGTGAGTCAGCGACCTGATTGGCCTGCAAGAGCAGCCAATCAGGCTCCTGGAGGAAGTGATTCCGCAACCTGATTGGCCTACAGGAGTAGAGTAGCCCAGAATTAGCCAATCATGTGGGGCCCATTGTGTAAATAATGTATATATAGCAGACGTTTTGGGGAAAGACTCATTCCTTGCTACTATGAGCTGAATATTGAGCATGAAATTCACACGAGTATATGTCACCCCCCATCCCATGCGGCTCCTGACAGTACAGCCTGGATTCGGGGGCCCCCAGCCGGACACCTGGAGGTCACCGCCTACCTCTGCCAGTTAACCAATCCAAGCTGGGGAGGCATTGCCAGGAGAGAGTTGGCCAGGTAAGGGGAGGGACCGCCCTGCCCACACAATAGTGGGTGGAACTTACCTGGGAGTCCTCAGTCGGCTTCAGAGCTTCTCCCACCCTGCCCTCCCTCAGTTATGCCTTCTTTTGCAGGTTAACCTCTTCTCTACAGGTACGCGGGCACTGCTACGTATTGGTCACTGTTGAAGGGCCGGAAAGGAATTTTCCTGCATTGGCAGGTTTTGCCTTCCCCGTAGCAAAACGTCGCAACTTTGGCGGTTTCAGGCCTTGGGCAGAATCCTTTAGTCTATCTTCCATAAATGGGGGGGGGGCCTGAAGCGGTGACCCACACCGCCCCCCTGCAGCGGTGACCCCAGGGTTCCCCGTTAAAGGGGTTGTTTTGAGGGGAGGCATTGGCCATACCCCGAGAGGTTGTCATTGCTCTCCCCTTTATGGCAGCGAAACAGAGGGCGGGCTCTCTGCTTGAACAGACGTTCTCCAGAGCCAGCCCAATCCCCACAACAAATGATGTATAAGTCTGTATCCAAAAGTATTCAAAAAGTCGTTTTGTGACAGAGCCCTGTTTCGGTATGAACGCCTTCGTCAGCTAATGTGTGAGTTTGTGTTAGTTAGTAAAGTACCAAGTGGTTCTATGTTTTTCAAATGTAGCATCTACGTATGAAGCGATCAACGTGTCTCTATGCGTGACGAATCATACATATGTGACTTTAAAGCTGTTTTTCTGTTAGAATTTACAAGCCTGCAATTCTTAGCAGAATGTATACCTTTATTTGACTGCAACTCATGAGTAGGATTTATTCCTAGTATTGAAATTTCTGACCAGAGTTCTTGGTGTGTTTTTTTTTTGGTATATTAATAACAAGAACTCCAACTTATCTAACTACTAATTCTGCAGCCGATTCCCAATAGCAGCAACTTTCAGCTTTCACCCAACTACAGCTGAAACGCACAGCTTTTACCATGCTTTCTGTGTGTCTGAATTCAAAACTGCAAACTCTTCCAGGTGTCTCTCTGTCCTTTTCGGGCTTATACACACTTACCTTTCCCCTGCTCTTTCCAGGCACACATCTGCTCTTTAAAGCTCTGTGTCCAAGTGCTCTCTCTCACTTTCTCTCTCACTCTCTCTCTTTCACCCCAGAGCTTTCCCCACGAAAACCTGCTCTTTAAATCTGAAGCACAACAAACAGCAATTCAGGTTTTCTGGGGGTTCCCATTTGCTCCGATTCAGCGTTAAAGAGTGAGTTTTCACAGGGAAAGCTCTGGAGCAAAAGAAGTGTTCAGACACTGAGCTTTAAGTGCAGACTATGCCTGGAAAGTGCAAAGGAAAGGTAAGTCTGGACAAGTCCTTCCTTCCCCTGCCCAACAAAAAAAGACACTTTGCAAGGACAGTACAAAATAGTTGCCATGCAGAAGTCACTTTTGTTTTTGTTTTTTCAAGATGAGCTTCTTGTGGTGCATCATTTGTGCACAATGGCTCATCATGAAGATAATGCTATTTTCTACCCCTAAAACCCAGTCACCATTAAACAGGTTTATCAGAGCCTAGGGCTTGCCGATCAGAAGGTCGGCGGTTCGAATCCCCATGCCTTGCTGAGCTCCTACTGCTCAGTCCCTGCTCCTGCCAACCTAGCAGTTCAAAAGCACGTCAAAGTGCAAGTCGATAAATAGGTACCGCTCCGGCGGGAAGCTAAACGGCGTTTCCGTGCGCTGCTCTGGCTTAGCCAGAAGTGGCTTGCCACATGACCCGGAAGCTGTATGCTGGCTCCCTCGGCCAGTAAAGCGAGATGAGTGCCGCAACCCCAGAGTTGTTTGCGACTGGACCTAACGGCCGGGGGTCCCTTTACCTTTACCTTTCTTGTGGTGGGTGTATCCTCACGTGTCATTTGTGCACAATGTCTCATCATGAAGACAATGCTATTTTCTGCCCCTAAAAACCAGTCACCATTAAACGGGTTTTATCAGATAAGGAGGATTTGATCAATTTTCTATCGTTCACTATTGCCGGGCATCTGCAAACTTCACTGTGTGCAGGACGAAGCAGATTAACTGACCATTTCCAAGTTCAAAGTTTGGAGCCAATAAACTCTGCGGAAGGATCCCAGCAGCGAATCGCCTGCCGGATCCTGCTACCACTTTTCCTTCCAGGTGGAAGGATACAGTAAAACTAAGCATAATTAAACACAATCAAACACAAATAACCACAGGTGCGAGTGCACCTGAAAAGTATATTCCCACATCACTGAGGAAGAATTTCCACAAAAGTGCAGCTGTAATAATGGCAGCCGCTCCCCCTTCCATGCCAAGTAGCACCTTGGGGAGAGGGGAGGATTGTCAGCTAGAAAACAATGTGAGAGGCAAGGGTTATGTCCACCACTGCCACACACACACCTCCAGTTCAGTCTCAATCTCAATGGTGCCTATGGCTTCAACAGTTTAAAACAAGCATCTTGGAGTCACCAAGTTAAAGGGCATTGTGTGAAGTTTGCAGGACCCTGCGAACATCAGTTTATTACAAAGAAGCATTGCTTCATGTAACAGCCCAAATGGTGAAAATAACAGGGCTCTCTGAAAGGCCATTGTGGCTCGATTCCTTTGCCATTCCATGCCTAGTGAGAGAACTGATTCAAAGGGAGAAAGACAGACAGACGAGGACCTTTTCCATTCCATGCACAGAGTTAAACCTGAAATGGGTTGATCGCAGGAGAATCCAGACTCCATTGACTCTGACAAATGTCTCTAACGTTATTCAAGAAGCTGACCTTTTGTTATCTCTTATTGTGCATCTCCCCTTTGAATCAGATTTGACTGTTACTTCAGGTACAATAACAAACACTGTCACAGGAACCATCTTTGCAATAAATAAATATTGAAGTTGCGGGGGAGAGGGAGGGGGGGAGAGGCAAAACGGGCTGGCGTGCAGCCACAGCAACTTTGCGGCAGCTACAGAGAGCAAGTCCTGACCTTTCTGCTGAGCAAATTCACCTCTGCAGACCAAACTAGACAATATGCTAGATGTGTAATTGTATTTAATATGCCTAGCTCCCCTCCCCTCCTTTTAAGAACAGCTGTGGGGAGCGGGGAGGAGCATCTGCAGAATCTTTCCCACACCCTGAAACCCTCTCCCTCTCTCTGAAGTTGCTATTCAACTCCAGAGCGAAGCCACACAAGACAAGTCCATGATGGCATTCTTCACTCCTAAAATCAAGTGAAGGAAATATTGCTTGATGGAAATTGCCATGGCAGTACACAGGGAGGAATGTAAGGTTCTGCACTTAAGCAGGAAGAATCAGTGGCACAAATATAAGATACAGGACACCTGGATTGCCAGTGGTACATGTGAAAAGGATCTAGTGGTCTTAATAGACTGTACAATAGACTGTACAAGCTTAACATGAGCCAACAGCGTGATGCAGCAGCGAAAAAAGCTAACACTATTCTAGGCTGCATCAACAAAAGTCTAGTGTCCAGATCAAGGGAAGTAATAGTACTGCTCTATTCTGCCTTGGTCAGAGCACACCTGAAATATTGCGTCCAATTCTGGGCACCACAATTTAAGTAGGATGTTGACAAGCTGGAAAGTGTGCAGAGGACAAGGAGCAATTTTGAAAACAGCACTCTCTCCTCAGAAAAGATGCTGTGGTAGTCTGAATAAAATGCTAGTGTCCCTCTGAATTCCTCAGATGTTGTGCCTAAGAAGGAAACCCAAACTTTCCTTCAAATTTCTCATTATGCAAAATGCAGCAATACATCAATGTGCAGAACTCTGAGAAAATTTTCTATCCTTATGCAAGTCTTTTGTTTAAGAATGACTAGACTTTATACCAGGAGAGCCACATTTGTCTCGCCAGAGTGGTGCATGCTCTGGTTATCTCTTGTTTGGATTACTGCAATGTGCTCATGTGAAGGTGACCTGGAAACTACAACTAATCCAGAATGCGGCAGCTAGACTGGTGACAGGCAGCGACCGCCGAGACCACATAACACTGGTCTTGAAAGACCTACATTGGCTCCCAGTACGTTTCCGAGCACAATTCAAAGCATTGGTGCAGACCTTTAAAGCCCTAAACGGCCTCAGCCCAATATATCTGAAGGTGTGTCTCCACCCCCATCTATCTACCCGGACAATGAGGTCCAGCTCTGAGGGCCTTCTGGCGGTTCCCTCATTGCGAGAAGTCAAGTTACAGGGAACCAGGCAGAAGGCCTTCTCGGTAGTGGCACCTGCCCTGTGCAATGCCCTCCCACCAGTAGTCAAAGAGAACAACAACTACCAGACTTTTAGAAGACACTTGAAGGCAGCCCTGTTTAGGGAAGCTTTTAATGTTTGATGGATTATTGTCTTTTAATATTTTGTTGGAAGCTGCCCAGAGTGGCTGGGGAAGCCCAGCCAGATGGGCGGGGTATAAATAGAAGATTATTATTATTATTATTATTATTATTATTATTATTTTCCCCTTCCAAATTGAAAGCAACTGAAATGTACTCTGATGGATGAGGGTCGGTCACAATCCATTCACACATCCAGCAATACAAACACACACACACACACCCCTCACTGGCCAGACAAAAACAAAACTGATCCCTGTCCTCTCCCCCACAACCCCAAGGCACTTTTTCCCATTAATTTTTCACTTCCGCATTCAGGCATTCGCTCGTCTCATGTTCCCTAGCCTTTTGCCCCAAATGGAGCGAAACCTGTCCGGAACATATGCAGTTCTCCATGTTCTTTCCAGACACTCTCCAGCCTGGATATGTACTTGTCATGTGGATACCAGTTCAACAGGCAAATTTAACAACTCTGCATCTAGCCCCTCAACAGCAAGGAAAAATACTGTACTCTCCACGCAGAAATATCTCCATAATCTCCCGACTTGCGCAAGTCTCCCTTCCCCAAAGATCCCTTTTCTTGAGGGCAGCAGGTTCCCTTTGATCCTGCCCAAGTTCTATTGATAAACACAGAGTGCCCCAAAAGCCTAGTCGTCTTGCCAAGCTTTGCAGAAGGGCATGGACCAAGACAGGTAGGTGGCGGCTGTGAGTGCAGCAGCAAACAGCATCTTGGGTTTCCTATCACTGCTGCCACAAGATTGCTGTGAAAAACCTGGGGGAAGGGAGTGTCAGGAAACGTCCTACTCATGAAGAAGAGTTTGGATTTGATATCCCGCTTTTCACTACCCGAAGGAGTCTCAAAGCGGCTAACATTCTCCTTTCCCTTCCTCCCCCACAACAAACACTCTGTGAGGTGAGTGGGGCTGAGAGACTTCAAAGAAGTGTGACTAGCCCAAGGTCACCCAGCAGCTACATGTGGAGGAGCAGAGACGCGAATCCGGTTCCCCAGATAACGAGTCTACCGCTCTTAACCACTACACCACACTGGCTCACTGAGTAGGACCCTGGCAGAGATGCATGCCCAACTGTCATGTTCCCTCCATCTTGGGTGATCGTTCGGGAGCTTCAAATGCATTCTTTAGCCCGAACATCACAGCGAATGATGCCAGAAGACATCAGCACATTTAGGGATCCGCAGAGGTTTACACAGCTGCGTAACAGAACTCAGCAACTCAGCATTTACGCTAATCTACTTTATTTACATATAAACACACACAGAGCACATCAACATGGCTCGATCTCTCTCTAGCATCAGGCAGCAAAGAGAAAGAACAAAGGACAATAGTCCCACTTCAGGGAACACAGTAATACAAACATCCTGTATTCGTCACATCCCATTCCTGTGGAATCAGAACAAATACCCAGTCATGTGATAGACAATAAACCCATGACTGCACATGGGGAATGAATCTCCAACAGGGAGTGGGACTTCTGATCATCAAGCCCAAGAGGCTCAGTGATTTGGACCACAGCACCACCGGCATCCCTTACCATGCTGATACAAGTGTAGCAATGGGAAGGCAGATCGAGCCTGCACCCAACAGCAAACTACCGTAATCTGTGGAGGAAGTGCACCAAGTTTAATGGAGATCAATCAACCCAATGAAAATAGCTGTAGCGGTCAAGGCAGTTCAGGTGCTGACCAATTGCCTGGTCAGAATATTTAACTATTACACTTCTCTTGGGAACCATTGTTCTGGGAGCGGGATAGTAATCATCTGTGAAAATTATGTTGGAGCTCACCAACCCCACTTCCAAGAACTATAGTTCTCAAAAGAAAAGAGACTGTAATGTGGCTATATTACTCCTTATGTTCCATTCAACTGCATGCCTTGCAATGCCAACGTGCTCCTTGCAGTTACTGCAATGTATAGAGAAAGACCTTTCTATTAAATAAGAATTCTTTTGGAATGTTTGCTTGGCAGATAATGATGTTGTTATCCTGAGAGTGAACAGATGCCCTCTTCAGCATCCGCAGCAGCTGCCCAGAGGAACTGAAATCCAGTCTTTGCAGAAGGCTCCAGCACACATGACATTTAAAAATGGGCTATCACATTCTTACTACCTGTCAAGTAATGCAACGTGACAGATGAATCCGGTTCCTGGTGCACTGCATCAGCGCAAAGAAGGGGGGGGAGAGTTTCTCCCACTAAATCAAGATTTGTTGCACTTCCTGTCTTGGGGACAAACTTTTAAATTCTCATTTGTTCCTAACAATGCTTTCTAATGGGCTTGATCCCAGCACTGTGCTACTGCAACCCCTTAATCACAAGTTGCATGCAAACATGCACATGCATTCTACTGTACAGACGCATGTAACAATATATTTAGCTCAGAGTCAAAGGGTATCGCATGGAGATTCCACACATACAGTGCCGGATTTACATATAAGCTAAACAAGCTAAAGCTTAGGGTCCCACACTCTCTTGGGGGCCCCCAAAAAATTTAAAGGAAAAAAACCTGGATGTACATTTCCAAAATATAAGATAAAAAAACAAATAAAATAAAGCCTACATACAGCAACAGTGTTTTTTGTTGTGTAGGCTCCTATTTGTTATGTGCAAATGGCTTGAGATACCTATTAGGTCCATAAATTACCATATAGCATATATTCAACACAAAAAACAGCGGCAATTTATTGTTGACAAAGGACAGCTGGACATATAAAGGGCCCCATTACCATCAGTAGCTTAGGGCCTCATCAAACCTAAATCCGGCCCTGCACATATATGGGGGTAACTGAGTAATTAGCACCCAAGTAAAGGCAATAGGGACGTGGGTGGCGCTGGGGACATGGGTGGCATTGTGGGTTAAACCACAGAGCCTAGGGCTTGCTGATCAGAAGGTTGGCGGTTCGATTCCCCATGATGGGGTGAGCTCCCGTTGCTCGGTCCCTGCTCCTGCCCACCTAGCAGTTCTAAAGCACGTCAAAGTGCAAGTAGATAAATAGGTACCACTGTGGCGGGAAGGTAAATGGCGTTTCTGTGCACTGCTCTGGTTCGCCAGAAGCGGCTTAGTCATGCTAGCCACATGACCCGGAAGCTGTACGCTGGCTCCCTCAGCCAATAAAGCGAGATAGACAGAAAAAAGATAGTAAAGTTAGACAATGATAGAATAAGAATGTAAATTAGAGGATTATAAATAAGAATGTTTAAAATGATTTGGAAGATTGCTAAAGATGTATTATAATGAAATCAGCAAAGAGGGATTAGAGGAAGTCATGGAACAAAGTGAGAAAGAATAAGAAAGTTGTTATATATGTTTTTAGAAATAAGATGTATTTTTCTTGTTATTGAAAATAAGTTTGAATTGTTTCAATGTGTGAAAAATTAATAAACAAATTATATGCAGAAAACTTAATTTGTGTAAGGAGAGGAATTTGGTAAATGAGACTAAACTCGGAAAGAGGCAGGAACAGGCAAGGTTGAAGAAGTTGAGAGATCCCCTCTCCCAGAGTCTGAGAGAAGAAGCTGGGGCAGAGTCCAAAGATCATCCTTGATACAAGCTTCCTGGAAAAGTCCAGGAGATGCTACCTCTGTGGAGCCAAGGCTGGCTCAGCTCTGCAGGCTTCCTTAAATGGAGATAGGAAGGGAATCCTTTGGGGAGGTGTGCCCTTAGAAGGAACGCTAACTAAACCAAACCAACAAAGATGAAGGAGGAAAAAGCATCCTGGAATCAGGGAAGGAAGGAAACCAAAGGGGATGGTAGCATCTGGAATGTCCCACAAAGTCATCATCCTTGACTCGTGAAATGCACCCTTTGAAAATCCACCTATGACTAAACCTAACCAGGGAACCTACTTATTGGTTAAATCGTTAACTGGAGGATTACAGAGAAAAATAGGGTCTTGATGAGCATTTGAGTTGCCATGGGTGTGGAATGAATAGGGAGAGGCTGAGTTCTTGCGTATACAGTGGTACCTCTGGTTACATACTTAATTCATTCCGGAGGTCTGTTCTTAACCTGAAACTGTTCTTAACCTGAAGCACCACTTTAGCTAATGGGACCTCCCACTGCCCCTGCACCGCCAGAGCACAATTTCTGTTCTTATCCTGAAGCAAAGTTCTTAACCTGAAGCATTATTTCTGGGTTAGCGGAGTATGTAACCTGAAGCGTCTGTAACCCGAGGTACCACTGTACTCATGGATAATCATGGGTGGTGGCTTGTGTTACATTAGATCTCATCAAATATTATTAGGTGCATTATTAACATTTTATAACTTTCCAAAAAAATAACAAACAGCAACAATATTCACAACAAAATAAAAAAATAAAAAAATGCACACTTCTGCATGCACACGAAAGCTCATACCAAGAACAAACTTAATTGGTCTCTAAGGTGCTACTGGAAGGATTTTTTTTATTTTTTTATTTTTTATTTTGTTTTGACTATGGCAGACCAACACGGCTACCTACCTGTAAATAATATTCACATTTAACAATTTAAACCATAAATCTTAATTGACTTCCCTCCTCTCCCCTTCCTGGTTCCATTGTTTTACTCTTATTCATGCATGTCCTTAAAATCTTATATTCTTAACAATCCAATTTTTAAAACCTTTAATCATCCTATTACAAGTGGCTTTTAAAAGTTCAACTAATGTAAAAAACCTATACACAAAGCTCGCAAACATTTTCCCTTATTAAAGAAAGAAAGAAAGAAAGAAAGAAAGAAAGAAAGAAACCAATGTCTTTTGGGTTTCAAATTATCTAGTATGTCCTGCATAGTTCACTAACTTATTTTATCAATATTCTTTGTCTTCTTTGGCCATGGCTTCTTCCTTCTGTGGGGATGGGCATACAGGTATATTATTAGGTGCATTGTTGCCCTTATGCTACATGTGGAACATTATTTGGTGATCATGTCAGCATCATTCCTGACCGCCCTGTTAGGGTTGCCAGGTCTGCTTCCAAAAAATAGCGGACAAGCGGGGGGGGGGTTAATTAAATTAAATTAAATTACAGTGGTACCTCAACTTACGGATTACTCGACATACGAATTTTTTGACTTACGAATGAAAAAAGTGCCCGCACGCCTATGAATTTTTCGACATCCAAAGGACATCCGTTGGTGATTTTAGATGGCGTTTACTCGGTTTACGAATTTTAGATGCAGTTTCCTCGACTTACGAATTTTTCCGAATTTTTCATTTACAATGCATTCCTATGGGGAAATCGCTTTTTTCAACTTACGAATTTTTCGACCTATGAATGTGCATTCGGAACCGATTAAACTCATAAGTCGAGGTACCACTGTATATATTTTCTTACAAACATTTTAACACGTATTAAAATACCATTTCATCATACAGCTTTTGAATTTAAAAAAATGTCCAATATTTTGTGGGCAAAAAAATAGTGAACATAATGAGAAAAAGTGGACTGTCCACTCAAATAGTGGACACCTGGCAACCCTACACCCTGTTCCAAAATCTGGTCAGGGCCTCGGCAGGTTCACTAACTTTGTCCACTAGAAAATCCCCCAGAGACTTCTGTGCTTGTTCTTTTTAGAGCTTTGGCGGGCACACGTGCTACCTGCGAGTAATTTTTTTTCTTGTCGCAGCCGCCCTTAGGTTGGTCTGGTTGCTATGAGTCTGCCTCTCAATCCAAAGCCCTTCCTAAATGGGCTGACTGGGAAGCCAGTGATGGTGAAGCTGAAGTGGGGGGTGGAATACAAAGGCTACCTTGTCTCCGTCAATGGCTACATGAACATAGAATCCTAGAGTTGGAAGAGACCACAAGGGCCATCCAGTCCAACCCCCTGCCAAGCAGGAAACACCATCAAAGCATTCCTGACAGATGGCTGCCAAGCCTCTGCTTAAAGATCTCCAAAGAAGGAGACTCCACCACATGCAGCTTGCAAATACAGAATAATACATTGATGGTGCATTATCTGGACACCTTGGTGAAGTTCTGATAAGGTGCAATTATGTCCTTTATATAAGGGGTGTGGAAGAAGGAGGAGGAGGAGGAGGAGGAGGAGGAGGAGAAATGAGAGAATAACTATTGGGGGGGGGAGTTGTTGTTTTTTAACTGTCCTAAGAAAATTGGTTGTCTGTTTTTGTTGGTTTGCTGTTTAAAGGTTTTGTCAAATAACATTTTTTTTGGTCAAAAAATAAACATTGTCATTGAAGAAAGAAAAAAGAAAGAAAGAAAGAAAATCCCCCAGAGCATCCAGGAATCTATCAGGTTCCTTAAGTATCCCAGAGGAGACCATCCTAATCATTCTCCCCACCTCTATGGGGGTCCCTAGACTGAGATAGTTTGGTGACCGTTCTCCGAGCCCTGATAACCTCGCAACCAGATTAGTGCAATGTGTCCTGTGTGGGGCTGCCTGAAAAGATGTTCTAGAACAGCGTTCCCCAACCTTGGGGCCTCCAGCTGTTTTTGACCTACAACTCCCATCATCCCTGACCACTGGCCTTGCTAGCTAGGGATGATGGGAGCTGTAGTCCAAAAACAGCTGGAGGCCCAAGGTTGGGGAACACTGTTCTAGAATGTACTGATGGTATTTTGACTCCCAGTAAGTTAGCAAAAATGTATAAGACAGGTACAAATATCTGCTGGAAATGTAAAGAAAAAGAAGGCACCCTTTATCATATGTGGTGGTCTTGTAAGGTAATAAAAGCATTCTGGGAAATGATATATAATCAATTGGAAAAAACGTTTAAATTAACTTTTATAAAAGAAATTAAAAGAAATCAGTGGCTTTTCTATTAGGAATTGTGGGTGCTGATATTCCAAAGGAGCAGAAAAGACTTTTTATATATGCAACAACAAACACACAGGTGTTATTAGCCCAAATTAAATTGTTGGACTATGTTGAAATGGCAAAATTGACCGAAAAGCTCAGGAACCAAGAAGACCAAAACTTCAACAAAGAAGGGGGGAATTTTATAATTTATCATGGAGACCACTGTAAACAGAAGAAAACACTAGCAGGATTGCAATAACACTTGTAATGTAGCAAGTCCTATGGAGATAATGGAGTTATATAAAACATGGGCTATTGAAAAAGATGCAGCAGAAAAGGTTTGACAATAAGACTCATGGAGGGGAAGGTGGGAAGTCCGAAGATTCAGAAAATCTTTTATCTGTTGATGTGTATGGCTGTATTGTTATAATTTTATATTTGTAAAATCAAATGAAAATTATTTCAATAAAATAAAATATGTTCTAGAAGCTGCAGCTATTGCAGAACGTTGGTTCTAAGGTGGAGTACAGCAACTGATCGTTTAGGAGCTGCACTGGTTAGTTATCTGCTACTGAATCTGATTTAAGGTTTTCGCTCCAGTGTATGAAGTTCTCATTGGATCGGCAGAGAAGGAGTCCCTGCTGGTGGTGCCAGCAACAGGTGTTGCCTGCTGTGTGGGGATATGGAGCAGGGCCTTCTCTGTAATGGCACCCCAGTTGTGGAACCCCTTCCTGTAGGAGGCAGTACTGCCCCCCAAGTCACCTCCTGAAGGCAAATGTATTCATTAAAGGTCAAAAGTGACACTCAAAACGTATTGAGAGGACTGCTGGGAGTCCATTGTGTAAGAGGTTTTAGGAACTTTAAAGATTGCTTGCATGGCATTTATATTCTTTATTATTCCATATAGGATTTTATGCAGTGTTATGTACTACCCAGTTGTTCATGGGATGAAGAGTGGTCTAGAAATAAAATTACTAATACAGTGGTACCTCAGGTTAAGAATTTAATTCATTCTGGAGGTCTGTTCTTAACCTGACACTGTTCTTAACCTGAGGTACCACTTTAGCTAATGGGGCCTCCCGCTGCCACCGCGCGATTTCTGTTCTCATCCTGAGGTAAAGTTCTTAACCCGAGGTACTACTTCCAGGTTAGCGGAGTCTGTAACCTGAAGTGTTTGTAACCCGAGGTACCACTGTAATTTACATGTAGGTATATGCACAGGGGCGTCTTACCCATAGAGGCTAGTGGTGCGGGGCGCCAGGGCACCAAGTTCTGGAAGGCACCAGGGAAGAGGCGGAGGCTGGACGCGGCTCCTCCCGGCATCATCTCGCTGCCCTCGACCGCCTCTGCCATGCTGTGCCAAAGCAGCACCACACCCAGAGTCTCCGTCTGCCATGGCCGCCGCAGCATGAAGTAGCCAGCTGAGCCAGGAGGCACCGCGTCCAGCCTCCACCTCTTCCTCCCTGGAGGAGCCGCCCTCCAGCCACTGCCCGCCTCCTCCAGCCCCGCCGGCAGTGCCGTCCTCCCTAAAAAACTCTGGGAAGGGGGTGTGTGCCAGAGGGAGCTTTGCACCACAGCGCCGGATATGATTAAGACAGCCCTGTATATGCAGAGGAATACCAAGGCTTCATGGGGCCTGCCAGGTCTCACGTCGCAGCTGCCAATATGTATATTGAATTTATAATAAAACACCTTATTTGTAAAGGTAAAGGTAAAGGGACCCCTGACCATCAGGTCCAGTCGTGTCTGACTCTGGGGTTGCGGCGCTCATCTCGCTTTATAGGCCAAGGGAGCCGGCGTTTGTCCGCAGACAGCTTCCGGGTCATGTGGCCAGCATGACAAAGCCGCTTCTGGCGAACCAGAGCAGCGCACGGAAACGCTGTTTACCTTCCCACTGGAGCGGTCCCTATTTATCTACTTGCACTTTGATGTGCTTTCGAACTGCTAGGTGGGCAGGAGCTGGGACCGAGCAACAGGAGCTCACCCCGTGGCAGGGATTTGAACCACCGACCTTCTGATTGGCAAGCCCTAGACTCTGTGGTTTAACCCACAGCGCCACCTGGGTCCCTACCTTATTTGTAGGAAAGTCCTATTGCTCTATTTTTTTTCCAGCCAAAAGAACCACCACCCCTCTTAACTTTTAGTTCAGTAGAGAGCAGCTTAAATGATGAACACAGCATACAACCAAGCAGTAGAGAGCCTTCAGCAACACGTAAACAAGTAGAGGTTTTGCCAAGTGGCGTCCTTATTTTTATCTGCTAAATGTCAGAATCGGAGCTACAAATCCATCTATGAAAGTGTGAAGACTGACAAAAAGAGTGCGCCACGCTGCACATGGGAGGGAGGGGGAACACAGTAAGGAATGTTTGCACATAAGAAGAGGAAGAGCAGGTTATGAAGGCTACCACAGCCTCTCTAAGCATATGTAAGGTTGATAAATGACTCCGCTTTCTCATAGCACACAACTGCCTCAATTTTTATCCAAGCTTCGATGTTTCAACTACACATCACATGCAAGAGTGTGTAAGGAAAGCCCAGTGACCCATTTACTTGCTGCAAAGCGGCGTTGGGAAGGGACAATTTGGAGAGGAAAAAGCAAGGGGCACGGCGATCGCTCAACTCCTCCAACCCACCACTTCTTTTTCATAACTAGCAAACTACTCGAATAATAATATGCAAATTATACTGACCTGATTTTGGGGAACTGAAAAAGCCAGCTCATTCACAGGCCGCCACTGCTTATGCTCTGAAAGGACCCTCCGAGCTCCACATTTCTTTCGGTTTCATTGGGAACGGCGGTGGGTCTTTTTCTACCGTCACACAGATGGAGTTTGGGCTTCATTTCAGACCAGCCCGTTGGCTTCAGTCTAGACTCACAATCCTATTTTGATTTGAGCTGCCGTGCCCCATGAAACCTCACCATTGCCTGTGTCCTGAGGACACTTAGGAAAGGATGTTACACAGTCCCCTACCATCACCAGGTTGTGGGACCTCAGCATTAAAGCAGAACAAGGAGAGTTCAGTTTCACGGCCAAATAGCTTTATTGCTATTTTGCTAGAGAAAAGGGAGTGCCCGGAATTCATTCATGCCTCTGCCTTCTTGCAAACCATCCCAATCTCTGAGCGGTGCAAGTTTCCAGGCGTTTTAGGCACTTGGGTTTCCTCAGAATGAGGGGCAGTGGAGACTTTAAGAAGAAGAAGAGAAGAGTTTGGATTTGATATCCCGCTTTATCAATACCCGAAGGAGTCTCAAAGCGGCTAACATTCTCCTTTCCCCTCCTCCCCCACAACAAACACTCTGTGAGGTGAGTGGGGCTGAGAGACTTCAGAGAAGTGTGACTAGCCCAAGGTCACCCAGCAGCTGCATGTGGAGGAGCGGGGAATCGAACCCGGTTCAGCAGATTACGAATCTACCCCTCTTAACCACTACACCACACTGGCTCTCATGGTTTATTTGCCCATAACTACAACCTGAGTCTACAATGGAGGGGCTCACAGTATTAACACCCCAAGAAGGTCATGCTTCTCCCATAACTGCAGCCTTGGATTCAAGGGCACCCTGTGCAAAGCCAAAATTCAGTGCTCCCCCCACCGCCTTCTGTTCTACCCATGCACTATGTCATAATAGCAATGGCCTGTGGTGCCCCACTTGGCTCAGCACCCAAGTGGGGGGGGGGGAGCTGTTGCGCTGCCCAAAATACGCCTGTGCCGGTATCAGACATGAACTGGATTGCCATATGTCCAGGAAATCCTGGACCATGTCCTCTTTTTGTGAGACAACATCCCCATCCAGGGGGATTATTACATTTTAAGAGAAATGCTTAGGTTTTGGGGAAGTTGTTTGTTTGTTTGTTTGTTTGGGGGGGGTTGGCTTGGGTACAAGTGGCATGGGCTCGGGCTGTTATGCACAGCGTAGCCACTGCCAGTCCGAGCCAGGGAACGAGGCGCACAGGCACGGGCTGGCAGCTTCTTGGGCTGTCCTCTTTTTTGCTCGTCAAGATATAGTAACCCTAGACCTGAACGATTTCCTGTTATACTTGCGGGGGGGGGGTGTGGGATGAGAAAGGGGAAATTTCCCTTCCTACCCACTCCTCCTGAAATAGCCCTGTGCTATATAGCATGGGGAAGAGTATACAGCCACATGGGGGCCACACTCCCACCAAAACACTATAAGCTGTTAGGGGCTCAAGAATGGCAGTACCCCCAACTGTCCTCCCCATCCCCACAATGGACACCCCCAGCGTTCCATTAATCTGGCAAGTCAATAGAAGCAGACACTTGTCACACCACCTGGGGTTCATTTGTTTTTTAATTAATTTGCAAACAGAAAGACTTCTCTTGTCTAAGGACTCCCCCTAAGAATGAAGAAAACACTGTTTTGTTATTGGCCCCATTTGGCCTCTACAAGTAAATGCAAAAAAAGGTTCCCCTGTGTTGCAAGTCTCAAGCAGAATATGTAACCACTACTCCGCGTAAGAAGTTTGTTTATCAAGTTATGAACTGAAGAAGACACACCGAAACAGTGTACTTACCCAGAATGCTGTCTTCGTTGCATATTATTTGACATTATAAAAGTTTGCTGTATATTATTTGACATTATGAGAAACATTTTGCCCTATACATTGGTCTACGTGTTGCCTTTTTTCATATTCCATTTGGCCTCTAAGCTGATAGGCGCTGGAGTTTGCTATTAGAGAGGGTGATAATTACTCCTTCTATAATGAATATATCTAATAAAGTAAAGTAGCCGCGCTGGCGTAGGAATGTTTTGTTCTGTTTTTGAAAAAGGCAACCAGAGAGATACCTTTTCAAGCATATCCACAACCACATTGGGCAAAAGATTCCCGCATTTCAGGGGGTTGGACTAGATGACCCTCGGGATCCCTTCCAACTCTACAATTCTATGATCTAGCTGCTAAGTAAGGTCACGTTCAAACAGGAGGAGAAAAGGCCTTAAAGGAAAACACTAAACAGGTCATCACCGTGCAAAAACACATAGGGCAGAATCAAACATTGCCTGAGAGAGAAAGGAGAAGTCCTGTTCCGTAAGCAGGAACCTATTCTGCGTGTTCAACAACAGCAATGGATACAACCTACCCAGTTTTAGGGCCGGCAACTTCTATGTACTGGTCCTGTTCTTGTGCCTTGAACGGAAACCTGACACATGGAAATTCAGCAAGCGTAGCTTTTCCTGCCTTTTTAGGCACAGAAAAGCTTTACCTGTTGAATCTCTGCGCATGCCGGTCTGCTGATAAGAGTACAGGAACAGTACAAAGACATGACGGAAGCGATGGGACTTATTTCCCAGGGCCAAAGGCAGCAAGTTTTTGCAGCCAAGGGAAGAGCTCGGTGAAATCCTGAAGCATTGCATGAGCTGAACAACAGGGAGCGTGGCCCTTTGTCAATCACAATGCATGTCCCAGAGTAACATGGGGAGCAAGCAGCCTCACAAAATATTTTATTTGTATTTAAGCAAATAGCAGAATGCTCCATCCAGTACTTCTGTGCAGGGGCGTAACAAGGTAAATTGGTACCCGGAGGCAAAAAAAAATTTGTCACCCCCACCCAGAGGCATAGGAAGGTCAGTTGGTACCCGGTGCAGAAAATTTCTTGCCACCACCACCCCATTGACCCCCCCCCTGCAAAAATGGTTTTACGTTATTTCATATTTTCTTACAAAGGAATAATAACAATAATAAACTTTTATTTATACCCCGCCCTCCCCGGCCAAAGTCGGGCTCAGGGTGGCTAACATCAGATACATAATATTGGTATAAAATCAAACAATAATTAAATTACCTCCTAAAAACATCTCAAAATCAAATTAAAGTCTAATTAGATGGCTTTCCACAGGGTTAGGGTTGGGAACAGTAAGTGCTCCACTGAACTGAAATTTCAGCCTTCACGACATAGGAAAACAGCCAAATGAACAGCTATTTTGGTGGAGGAGGGTCAAGATATTAACCGATATGCATGAAATTTCATATATAGCTATATAAACCCTTGTATAGTAAGATAACACCTTCGGAGCAGGCATTTTAAGAAAAGTTTTTTATGAACTGCCCTTGTAGGGCAGTAATCGTTCCTTGATAATTTGTCACCCCCTCTATTATGGAACGTGGGTCGGACCGCCCCCTATGCCCCCCTTGCTACGCCCCTGCTTCTGTGCCTCTAACAAACATGCCTACATGTGTAAAAAAGGGGGGGCTAGTTCTCAAACTAGGGAACTTGCATTGACTGTACCCAGAGGGACAGGGCACAATGGCTGTAGCTCCCACCAGCTGAGGGTCCAACTTGGAGGAAGGTGATGAAAAGAGGAGGGACAGGGCAGGAGGTATAGCTCAGCATACTACCTGCCTCCATGCCAATATAACTACCTGAATGAATGAATGAATGAATGAATGAATGTTTATTACGGTCAAACAGCTAGCAACGATCTGAAACTACCAGACATTTATTTCCAAAACTCCCAGTCACCAGAACACTTGAGTGTCAAATGACCCATATTTTAATTTCATTTCCGAAGACATAGTGGCAGGTGGGTTTCACCCAGCCGGAACCAAACGCTGCATGCAACTTACCCACTCTCTTTCAAGCAGGGCACCCATGCATTTAAAAAAAAAAAAAAGAACGAGAAGCAGGAATTTAGCAAAGGAAGCTTCCCCATGTCACTGTCTTTACATGCCAAGAGGAGCTTTACACGCCAAATCTCCTATAACGGCTAACATTACAGGAAACCCCGACAAGGAGGAAAAGTTGGCAACTCTATTAGACCAATGTTATCTATCACTGGATACACAAATGAATTTTTTGAGTGGTGTGGGGGCACGGAATTACTACTGAACAGTTGCGGGTCCTGTATTAGTCTACCTTTTTTTTACCTTTTAGCCACCCCGTGATCAGATTAATCACCCCATTATTACCCCAGAACCAATAATATGGGTGAACTTCAGGATAGAAGACTTCTGCTGAAATCTCTTGCCTGACTCTGCCATCACCTGCAGTACTGATTCCAATAACTGTGCCTTCTCTGTGCCTTGCACAATATCCCCAACTCTTGTTAACTGAGAACATCCATTTAATGAGTATCTTACAGAGTCTTTCCCCCTGGAGGTACTCAAAGGTGGTTATTATTATTATTATTATTATTATTATTATTATTATTATTAATTACTTACAGTATACCCAGCCCATCTGGCCGGCCCTCCCCAGCCACTCTGGGTGGCTCCCAACAGGATATTAAAAACACAATAAAACATCAAACATTAAAAACTTCCCTAAACAGGGCTGCCTTCAGATGTCTTCTTAAAGTCAGATAGTTGTTTATTTCCTTGACATCTGGTGGGAGGACATTCCACAGGGCGGGCGCCACCACCGAGAAGGCCCTCTGCCTGGTATATATAGAATCATAGAGTTGGAAGAGACCACAAGGGCCACCCAGTCCAACCCCCTGCCAAGCAGGAACTGTGCAGTGCCAGCACAGTTTTTTTACGAGAAGAAAATCACTATCTAACATTTTATGAAGCACATGCTCTTCCAAACAGCCACCTGAGGCAGGTCATTAGCATTCTCAATGGAGACATCATCAGGGCCCCAGGACAGGTAGAGATGAGCCAAAAGTCACCTTACTAAGCTGCTTAAGGATCCCTTGAAAGGCACTCCTGCCACTGTTCCAGGTCTCTCTGCCCCCTGGTCCCCCAAAAACCCAAATGTAAATGCAATGAGCGGCATGTGACATCACTGTGCATTGTCGCCTCGTTGTTGGCTGGGGAAAACACAGCGTGCAATGATGCCATGCCATTTGTTGGGCTGTATCCAAGGTAGCGCTAAGTAACACACTCCCTTTTCCCTCTCCCTGCACCACCTAAATCTGTTCTGGGGTTTCCTTCAACCCTCTGGAGCATTATTTTGGGAGTGCACAGGGATGTGAGAGGTGAGAAAGAAGTTCTGTTGCTCATGCAGGAATCCTTGCACAGACAGAACGGATCGTATACAACCCTATGCGTGACAGAACGTGGTAGCTGGAGATCACCTAGTAACAGGGGCGTAGCAAGGGGGCGAGGGGGGCGGGCCGCCCCGTGTTCCATAATGGAGGGGGTGACAAATTATCAAGGAACAATTTTTTTTGAAAAAAAAATTCTGAATTTTTTTTCGAATTTTTTTTGTTGAAAATGCCTCCCCCGAAGGTCTTATCTTACTATACTAGGGATTATATAGCTATATATGAAATTTCATGCATATCGGTTAATATCTTGACCCTCCTCCACCAAAATAGCTGTTCACTTGGCTGTTTTCCTATGTCGTGAAGGCTGAAATTTCAGTTCAGTGGAGCACTTACTGTTCCCAACCCTAACCCTGTGGAAAGCCATCTAATTAGACTTTAACTTGATTTGGAGATGTTTTTAGGAGGTAATTTAATTATTGTTTGATTTTATACCAATGTTACCGTATGTATCTGATGTTAGCCACCCTGAGCCCGACTTTGGCCGGGGAGGGTGGGATATAAATAAAAGTTTATTATTGTTATTATTCCTTTGTAAGAAAATATGAAATAACGTAAAACCATTTTTGCGGGGGGGGGAATCAATGGGGGGGGTTGACAATAAATTTTCCACACCGGGTACCACCTGACCTTCCCATGCCTGGGGGGGGGGGGTGTGACAATAATTTTTTTGCCCCCGGGTACCAATTTACCTTGCTACGCCCCTGCCTAGTAAGTTTGATCGCATTTTGTGAGGAAAGAGAGGCAGAGACACATGGTGAAGAAGCAAGCCCACATCTTTCCTACTGTCTGTGTAAGCCCATAGGAAGAAGAAGAAGAAGAAGAAGAAGAAGAGGAGGAGGAGTAGTAGTTTGGATTTGATATCCCGCTTTATCACTACCTGAAGGAGTCTCAAAGCGGCTAACATTCTCCTTTCCCTTCCTCCCCCACAACAAACACTCTGTGAGGTGAGTGGGGCTGAGAGACTTCAGAGAAGTGTGACTAACCCAAGCAGCTGCATGTGGAGGAGCGGAGACGCGAACCCGGTTCCTCAGATTACGAGACTACCGCTCTTAACCACTACACCACCCAAACACAGGACTTGGATGTCTCAGTCCAGAAATACTTTAGTGCTCCACTATGTACTTCCTGTGGCAAGTAGGTCACATACAAATATAGCACCTTTACTTACCTCGCTAAATCTAAATGCAACAAATCCATGGTATGCTCTCTTGCTTTGCCCAAAGTCTCAGGTCTAGTCCTCAAGAAGTGGGTAAATGTGTACTTAGTACTTCAGGCTGCAGATTTGCTCGCAAGATTACGGGCTCCTCCGTTTAACAATAACAGCAACTCTGTACATGGAAAACTAGGCTTTTTGCCCTTCTCTTGCTACATGCTAGTTTTCTTTGTCAAGGTAAGTTTTCGAGGGCTCCCGTATACAATCTGAGGCGGCACACTGGTTCGCCATTTCCACGAGGCGATTGTGGTCCTTGGGGTTGGAGGAAAGGCTGCCCCCCACCACCACACAGTCTGAAATTGTTTAGCACGGAAGAAGCTAAGAGATGGCTTTCATTCACCTGTTTCTGGTAAAATCGCTCTTAGATGCTGCATCATCATTCTATCACACTGACTATTTGAATAACAAACTCAAAAGCCCTCCTCAAACTTTAAAGAAATCCCACAGACAAAGCTCCAGGAATGCAGTGCTTTCCCCAGTTAGAAAGCAGCATCTGATTTAACAATGCATAAATTTAATTCTCTTCTCATCAGCAAGGTTAGACATCTGGCAAGTGCTTTCCCCCACACACACACACACTTCTGAATCCCCCCCCCCCTGTGCCTAGGTTGTTCAATTGCTATTTGCATCAAAAACCAGAAATCTGAAACCCTTCATGAAATACTTACTCCCAAAGCCTGTGGGAAACTTAATGAAGTGTGGATAATTCCCGTACATGTTTAATCTTCAGTTCATCTCTTCGTTGCAATCGCAGGGGGTGCCCCTCCAAGGTCCTTAAAAGTCTTCCGTTTTGCTTAGCAAACCTGAAACTCTCTCCAGCGATTCCAGGCTAGCTGCCACTTCAAGTGGAGAAGAAATTGTGTAGAGAAGCTCTGCTTACCCCGAAGACAGTGGCTGGAAGAATCAGGCGGTTTTCAGCTGCTCCTCCTTTCCCATTCTGTTATGGGCAGGGCTTTTCTCTCTCTCTCTCTCTCTCTCTCTCTCTCTCTCTCTCTCTCTCTCTGTGTGTGTGTGTGTGTGTGTGTGTGTGTTCTCTGCAAACTTGCAGTATGTTATATTGGTAGCTTAATCCATCAGCGACAAGACCAATCAATGCATCACAGCACTGGTATAGGTCACAAATCAAAAGCTGGGGGAATTAAATGGGGAAGGGGAGGGTGAGGGTATTATTTGAAGTATGTACTAATAAAAAAAAATCAATGCTGTGTGGAGTAATTAATTGAGGGGGTGACATATGGCTACACTTACAGGCAGCTGTTTCTGTGTTGATGTCAGAGAACAACTGTCATACAAAATTGGCAATATTTATCAGTTATGATTAAACCAAACTTTTCTTGATGTAATGCATTGTGTGAGTTCCACCTACGTTGGGGCTGCTGGCTTTATTTTGGCATGATTTCCATGTCCTTAACACAAGGCACAAATTTAAACAAGAGAAGGCACAAATTTAAACAAGAGAAGCCTCTTCTGTGCCATCTCCATTATTTAGGGAAAGGCAGACCTGTTGGAGGTGTTAATATACTGTTCAGGTGTTAAAAGTGCAGGAATCCTGTCCAGATTTTAAAAAAAGTGGGGATTAAAGTGACTCTGCATTTACATAAAAAGTGTTAAACAGAAATGTAAAATTTGGTAGACTGCAAACAAGGAAAATAGATTTTATTGGCCAGCTGGTCATGTATTTATGTTACAGTTTTGAATTGGGCAAAATGGAAATGCAGCTCATTTTCATCTAAAGAAAGAGTACAATATTAGCTGCTAATATTTAGAAATCAGTAAGCCTGCTGGCTGGTGCATTGTAAGTATTTGTAGTATTAATGATCTATGCTTGAAGCGATTTAAAAACACTTGCATTTAGAAAGTTACCTTCCCCCATGTGGCAGAGATGTCGGTAAGTTCTCAACCACAAGATATCTACCGGTACCTATGCTTTAAACATCTCAGGCACCAGGGCAGAATGTGATGGTTGTTCTTTGATTATCTGGCTCATCCTCTAGTGCAGGCATGTCCAAAGCTGGTTCCGGGGGCCTTCAACCCCAAACAACTTTGGTTGGCCCTTTGATCGGCCCTCACGGCCCTTCCCATCATCAAATCTGGCCCTCTTTGAAAAAAGTTTGGACACCACTGCTCTAGGGCATGGGTAGGCAAACTAAGGCCCAGGGGCCGGATCCGGCCCAATCGCCTTCTAAATCCGGCCCACGGACAGTCCAGAAATCAGCATGTTTTTACATGAGTAGAATGTCTGCTTTTATTTAAAATGCATCTCTGGGTTATTTGTGGGGCCTGTCTGGTGTGAATAGAATGTCTGCTTTTATTTAAAATGCATCTCTGGGTTATTTGTGGGACCTGCCTGGTGTTTTTACATGAGTAGAATGTCTGCTTTTATTTAAAATGCATCTCTGGGTTATTTGTGGGGCATAGGAATTCATTCATTTTTTCCCCTTCAAAATATAGTCCAGCCCCCCCCCCCAGGTCTGTGGGACAGTGGACAAGCCCCCTGCTGAAAAAGTTTGCTGACCCCTGCTCTAGGGCTATGGTTTTGCCCCATGGGAGGCAGTAGAGGAAAGGGGGGATATGGAACTGATGAAATAATGGGTCGAAAAATACAGGTGCCATACCCTTTACCTGTTGCTTCAAAAGCATAACACAAAGATCATTTGTCATGCCAAACTTGTCCTCCATCATCTAAAGGTTACAACAGCAAACAGATATCACTTCAACAAATGATGTCATCTCTCATGCTGTGAAAAAAAGGACTAAGCTGCCCTCTTATCCTACAGGACAAGGGAAACCACCAGCACTCTGTGGTCCCTCCTCTTCTGAGTCAGTTGACCTGACTGCTGCTGAAGACCAGGGCGATCACATGCTTATTCCTTGCAAATGTCCCAGGTGAAAGCACAGAACATAACCGCTGCAACTCCTGGCAAGCTCTTCCATTGCCTCCTTTCCTTATCTTCCTCCTAACTTTTTTTTTTCTATTAACAATGCTATTGTCTGGTTGGTTGACATCCATCTGTTTTGGGAGACCACGGAAGAGGAACGCCTTCATGGGTGAAGTCAAACAGCTGGAGAGTTGCAGTGTACAGAACAAATAACTTTCAAATGCTTACCGTATTTTTCGCTCCATAGGGCGCACCTTGTTTTTAGAGGAGGTAACAAGAAAAAAAGATATTTTTCTGGTTTTCCTCCTCTAAAAGCCCTGTTTTTTTGAGGATCAGCTAAAAGTTTAGCAACCTTTTTTGCAAAGGGAAAAGCCCTGGTTTTTTGAGGATCAGCTAAAAGTTTTGCAGCTTTTTTTGCAAAGGGGGAAAAGCAAAGCTCCTTTTGCAAAGGGGGAAAAGCCCCGTTTTTATGCGGTTCAACTCACATTTCTGCAGCTTCTAAAGGAAAGGGAGCCTTTTCTACAGTTTCCAGACAGATAATCTAATCAGCCAGTCACATGTTGCTGGGGAAACAAACAACCTCCCTCTGCTGCCCATGCAACAATGCAGGGCGGGGCTGAAAGTGAGCCGGGACTCTTATCTCTCTCCAGATCTCTTGCTGATCAGCTGCTGAGCGGGGTCCTTTCAACACCCCTTTTTCTCTTTGTAAAATAAAAAGCATGATCCTCTTTTGGCCCCTGGGCAATTAAGCTCCAGGGACCACCATTCGCTCCATAAGACGCACAGACATTTCCCCTTACTTTTTAGGAGGAAAAAAGTGTGTCTTATGGAGCGAAAAATACAGTATATATCAAGCAATATATTCTGGCTAACATCTAGGCAATTTATGCCAATATACTCGATTTCAATCCCTCCCACACAAAAACCCTATTGAGATAAAAACTATTTTTTAAAAAAAACAAACAAACAAACACCTATACACGTTACAAAGAATTTTTTTTATTAATGATACACCATAACAAACATAAAATAAATAATAATGACATGAATGGAAAAGTCTAAAAGGGGGGGGGGGGCGGCACTTCTTTGCCAAAATAACTAAGAAATGGTCTAATAATCCAAATATATACTTCTGATTTCAACTGTAGCAATTTCAACTGTGTGCATTTCTGAGGCCTCCAATAAACTCTGTGAATAATTTCAAACTATATTCATTGCAGTCTTATATCAAGACTTTCTTCAGCAGCAGTAATATTTACCTCCATTGATTAGGATGAATGACCTTATTAAAGTCCTTATTCCAAACCTCTATATTCTTCCCTAGAGGTTTCATGCTACCACCTATCAGAAATTTATAAAAATTGAAACTGGGAGAAGTAGCTTCGAAATGTCCTGCAACAGTAGGTGCTGATGGAGTCCCCAAAACTGTGCAGTCCACATTTTGTTATCAGCAGGACCCTACTGCCACCAGGCCAAGTTCAAAGTTCTTGGATTGATGTACTAGTCCCTTAACAACTTTGGTGTAGGATACCAAAGGATTGCAGGTTGTTACAGTTGCTGCAGGTGGAGTCCCTGATCTGGACCTTGTGCAAAGCAGAAATGAATTTCCTCCCCACCACAAGAATGAGTTTCAAAGCTTAATTGGAAAAAAGTCTTAAAATAGTTACAAATAAATGCTCCAAAATACAAAGTAACACATTGCTCTTAAACAAGCAACCAATGCAGTCCAGGCTTCTTTTTAGTCCTTAATACAGTTCAATGTTGTTTTCTCTCTCTGGTACCAGACAGAGATCCTAAGCAACTTGCTTGTTAAAGCACTGAGCTGAGCTCCATTGACTGACAAAGTTCTCAGGTTCCAGTTACAGGTGGGTGAAAGAGGAGAGCGCAAAATATGGTCTGAAGCTCAACATCAAAAAAACTAAGATCATGGCCACTGGTCCCATCACCTCCTGGCAAATAGAAGGGGGAGAAATGGAGGCAGTGAGAGATTTCACTTTCTTGGGTTCCATGATCACTGCAGATGGTGGCAGCAGTCACGAAATTAGAAGTCGCCTGCTTCTTGGGAGAAAAGCAATGACAAACCTAGACAGCATCTTAAAAAGCAAAGACATCACCTTGCCGACAAAGGTCCGTATAGTTAAAGCTCTGGTTTTCCCAGTAGTAATGTACGGAAGTGAGAGCTGGACCATAAAGAAGGCTGATCGCCAAAGAATTGATGCTTTTGAATTATGGTGCTGGAGGAGACTCTTGAGAGTCCCATGGACTGCAAGAAGATCAAACCTATCCATTCTCAAAGAAATCAGCCCTGAGTGCTCACTAGAAGGACAGATCCTGAAGTTGAGGCTCCAGTACTTTGGCCACCTCATGAGAAGAGAAGACTCCCTAGAAAAGACCCTGATGTTGGGAAAGATGGAGGGCACAAGGAGAAGGGGACGACAGAGGATGAGATGGTTGGACAGTGTTCTTGAAGCTACTAACATGAGTTTGGCCAAACTGCAAGAGGCAGTGGAGGATAGGGGTGCCTGGCGTGCTCTGGTCCATGGGGTCACGAAGAGTCGGACACGACTGAACGACTGAACAACAACAGCAACAAGCCGTGTTGGTCTGCCATAGTCGAAACAAAATAGAAAATTCTTTTCAGTAGCACCTTAGAGACCAACTGTGTTTGTTCTTGGTATGAGCTTTCGTGTGCATGCACACTTCTTCAGATAGTTCTCAGGTTTCACATTCCTGCTGTGAGAGATCCTTCAGGATTCCAGTGACAAAGCAAATCTCTTGTTTTTAAATACAGTGCATTCAAGCATAGCACTTTATGCATATTAAACTTACATCTTTAACTGATTTTATCTTTTCTATCTCTTTTGTAACCTCATTTTAAGCCACTTAGAAACTAAGTTAAGCGTTGAATAAATTGTTGAAATAAGCAAATAATATTAGAAAAACTTGCAAGTAATGTAATCCTGATATGAGAAAGAATCCCGTCCGCCAAAACGTAAAAGTTGCCATTATCATTCATATCCTCCAAAGATTATATCCCAAATCAAAGAAATATTTTTCCAACTAAAGTCTGCATATACGCTACACATTTAAAGCACACCCACCCATACCCAAGAACCCTGGAAACTGTAGTTTGTTATGGGTGCTGGGAATTGTAGCTCTGTGAAGGATAAACTACAGTTCCCGAGATTCTTTATGGGAGCAGATGGTGCTTTAAAAATATGGTGTGTCTCACAATTTTCATATAGGATCAAAATTAGGGAAATGCCTGTCTCCCATTGCTACCTGCGTTCATATGTCGCTTCCAGCCTCAATTGTTGGAGCTAAGAGCCCTTTTTCTTTAAAATGATGGCAGGCACAGGTAGTGCAAAGGCTTTGCAAGTGAAGGGTTGCAGGTTCAATCCCTGTTAAAGTCTCTCATTTAAGGTAAAAGGTAAAGGATTTATGGGCGGTGACTATGGGGCTGCGGTGCTCATCTTGCTTTCAGGCTGAGGGAGCCGGCGTTTGTCCACAGACAGATTTCCAGGTAATGTGGCCAGCAGCACTAAACTGCTTCTGGTGCAATGGAACACCGTGACGGAAACCAGAGCTCATGGAAACACCATTTACCTTCCCGCCACAGCAGTACCTATTTATCTACTTGAACTTGTGTGCTTTCCAACTGCGAGGTTGTCAGGAGCTGGGACAGAGCAACGGGAGCTCACCCCGTCGTGGGGATTCGAACCGCCAACCTTCTGACTGGCAAGCCCAAGAGGCTCAGTGGTTTTAGACCACAGCTCCACCCAGTGAGCATAGCCACTTCTGAACTAGATGGATCAGTGAACATCACCTTCCTATGGTCGTCGTCTTCCCATTCACTTGTTTGTGTCAAAACAAATTATTCATTATAATCTCATAAACCTGGCAAAGGCATCACATCTTCCTTGACTGCCAGTTGTAAATTGGCATAAACTATGCTATATCTTTTTTAAACGGCGTTTCCGTGCGCTGCTCTGGTTCACCAGAAGCGGCTTAGTCATGCTGCCCACATGACCCGGAAGCTGTACGCCGGCTCCCTCGGCCAGTAATGCGAGATGAGCGCCGCAACCCCAGAGTTGTCCGTGACTGAACCTAATGGTCAGGGGTCCCTTTACCTTTATGCTATATCTTACAATAGTCCTAGAGAGAGAGAGAGAGAGAGAGTAGGAAATCGAGAGGGAAAATGGTTGAAACCGTTCTTTTGATCTGTAAGCATATAGACTCCCAAAAATCATTTCGGCATCAGTAAGACATTGCTTCATATTGTTTCTTATGACTATTATTTTTTTAAAGGAAGCCTGGTGAGAATTTGGACTTTTTAACATTTCACCCCTAATTTAACTGAGCAAGTGCTCTGCAGCATGTGACCCGTGTTCATCCAATTGGGTTTCCTGGTGTTAAGACCATTAGACAAGGACTTTAGTGCAGGACCTGAGGGATAGTGTTTGGCCAGGCAGTGAGTGGGTACAATTTAGACAGGCACAGAGCCCGGAGGAGGTGGAACCAAGAGCACAAGCCGAAGCCCAACACTATTGCGTGATTCGAATGCTCTTTCAGTTCACCTCTTTGGAAGTGTGATGCTGCAAAGGGGATGGGCTCTCAAGAAAAACAGCTTGCCTCTTGCTGACAAGAGATTTTATTCCTTGACCTGCGGACTTTAAATACCGTATTTTTTGGTCCATAAGATGCACCGGACCATAAGACGCACCTATTTTTTAAAGGGGGGGAAACCAGGGGAAATTTTTTTTTCTGGTTTTCCTCCTCTAAAAGGCCGGGAGGGGGAGTGGAGGAGGCAGCAGCGGCAGAAGGACTGGGAGAGGCACATGCTACAGGCCTCCCCTGTGTCCCCTGCCCTGCCAACACCGGCAAAAATGGGGCAGAGAAAGGGGAAACCTAGTAGTGATGCTGTAGGGCTTCCTGTTCCCCCCCCACTTCGCTGGTGTCGGGGAGGTTTAAAGATTTAAAGATTTAAATTTCGTTCCCAGAAATTGTTCCGTCAAAGGGATCCGTTGTATTCTTTTTGTAGTTATATTTTATTTTATTTTAAGAGCTGGTCTTCGACCGTAATAAAATTTATTTCATTTCAAAGACAGCTGGGGAGAAGGGGTGAACGCTCCGGTTCACCCTTCGTCCCCAGCTCCCTTTAAAGCAAGTGGGGATGAGCCGCTCTGAAGGGCCATGCGGCACATCCCTGCTTGTTTTAAAGAGAGCTAGGGAGAAGGGGTGAGCGTTCACCCCTCGTCCCCAGCTCCCTTTAAAGCAAGCGGTGATGAGCCCCCTTCAGAGCGGCTCATCCCCGCTTGCTTTAAAGGGAGCTGAGGATGAGGGGTGAACGCTGCTTTCTCCCGCCGATCCCAAAAGTGGGGCGCGGAGTGGTGGAGGAAGCAGCTGGGATGCTGCCACTTCCTCCACCACCCCATGGGCTGTGCGGAGGAGGAACTTTTGGATCCTCCCCGCAGCCTCCGTTCATGAAAACAAGCCTGTTTCTGTGAACGGAGGTGCGGGGAGGATCCAGCAACATCTCCGCTGCCGCCTCCCGCCGAACGCAGCGAGGGGTGGGGTGAGGCAGCGGGGAGCGAAGCTGATGTTGCTGGATCCACCCCGCAGCCTCCGTTCACGAAAACAAGCCTGTTTCTGTGAACGGAGGTGCGGGGAGGATCCAGCAACATCTCCGCTGCTTTCCTCCACCTCCCACCGAACGCGGCGAGGGGTGTGGGGAGGCAGCGGGGAGCGAAGCCTTCGCTCCATAAGACGCACCAACACTTCCCCTTCCTTTTTAGGAGGGGAAAAATACGTCTTATGGGGTAAAAAATACGGTGTGTAGAGTATCCAACCAGGGTCCTTCTTCACATGCAAGAACTCTGCATGCATGTATAGCAGGCATAGGCAAACTCGGCCCTCCAGATGTTTTGGGACTACAACTCCCATCATCCCTAGCATAACAGGACCAGTGGTCGGGGGCGATGGGTATGGCAGTCCCAAAACATCTGGAGGTCCGAGTTTGCCTATGCCCGAGCACCAAATGCACAACTGCAGCTGGTGTGGGAAGCAGGCATCTTCCTACTTCCTGATCACTTGTTTGCTGAATTTATTGGGGGGGGGGAGATTCAGCTGCATAGAGCTTATATAAATTGGGCAGGCCAACCTATATCAACAATGTCCAGTTTGTGGTGTGTGTGAGCGTGCAGGGCACTAAGCAGATGCTAACCTAGATTCATTAACCAAAAAAAAAGCAGCCCAGTGTAATCCACTTACTTCCTTGACACATCAGCCTCTTTAAGGCGCTGGGATTTGCCCTCCATCCAGAAAGGCTGGCTGCACCAGATCAAATATGGTTGATAATTATTCAACACCCTGCTCTCTATTAAGTTATTCTGACTCCATGACATCACAAATGCTGCAGAAATCAGGCACTTATTACAATACATTTCAAGTCAAAACCATTCACTTTTATTCACGTGTCTAATAACCGGTCACCTAAATGAACTAGATCCACAATTTGCGGGCTTCTATGTCCAATGCAGAATCTATTTCTATGAATTCTCTCCCCCCTCCTCTTTCCCTCTCCCTCCCTCCCTCTAGGGGCGTAGCAAGGGGGCGGTCTGCCCCATGTGGAGGGGGTGACAAATTATGAAGGAACAATAACTGCCCTACTAGGGTGGTTCATAAAAAAAAACTTTTTTAAAAAAGAAATGCCTGCTCCAAAGGTCTTATCTTACTATACTAGGGATTATATAGCTATATATGAAATTTCATGCATATTGGTTAATATCTTGACTCTCCTCCACCAAAATAGCTGTTTACTGGGCTGTTTTCCTGTGTCGTGAAGGCTGAAATTTCAGTTCAGTGGAGCACTTACTGTTCCCAACCCTAACCCTGTGGGAAGCCATCTAATTAGACTTTAATTTGATTTGGAGATGTTTTAAGGAGGTAATTTAATTATTGTTTGATTTTATACCAATGTTATGTATCTGATGTTAGCCACCCTGAGCCCGACTTCGGCCGGGGAGGGCGGGATATAAATAAAAGTTTATTATTATTATTATTACTTGTTATTATTCCTTTGTAAGAAAATATGAAATAACGTAAAACCATTTTCACAGGGGGGGGGAATCAATGGGGGGGGACAAGAAATTTTCCGCACTGGGTACCACCTGACCTTCCTACGCCTCTGCCTCTCCCTATCTCTCCACTGGGATGGATAAATCTGTCGCTTTTGGTTTCTCTCCATTTCTCACTTTTCCATTCCGTTTCCCCCAATTTCTGCCTCAGTTTGCTCTTTGTGGTCAGCCTGAAAATCAATCAGCATTTTAGTGCTTACACACCTCTGTATGCAATATTGCCCAATATTCACATTTTAACAAATATGACGCCTTTTGTACATTATCTCATAGAATAGAATCATAGAGCTGTAGGGTTGGAAGGGACTCTGAGGGTCATCTAGTCCAACCCCCTGCAATGCAGGACTCTCAACTAAAGCATCCATGACAGATGGCCATCCAACCTCTGCTTAAAAACCTCCAAGGAAGGGGAGTCCACCACTTTCCGAGGGAGACCATTCCACTATCCAACAGCTCTTACTGGCTGAAAGTTCTTCCTGACGTTTACTTGAAAACTCCTTTCTTGTAACTTGAAACCATTGGTTCAGGTCCAGAGCAGGAGAAAACAAGCTTGCTCCATCTTCCATGGGACAGCCCTTAAGATATTTGAAGATGGCTATCAGATCTCCTCTCAGGCTAAATATGCCCAACTCCTTCAACTGTTCCTCATCAGGCTTAGTTTCCAGACCTTTGCTCATTTTGTTTGCCCTCCTCTGCACATGTTCCAGTTTATCAATATCCTACTTAAACTGTGGCACCCAGAACTGAATCAGTTCCAGATATGGTCTGACCAAGGTACTATTCCTTACGTTGGTTGGGCACTATCCTTCTGCTGAGGCAGCCTAGGATAGTATTACGGTACTTTTTTTGCTGTTAAGCTTCTGGTTCACTAAGATCCAAATACCCTTTTCACGTGTACTGCTAGTAAGCCACGTGTCCCCCATCTTATATTTGTGCATCTGGTTCTTCCTGCCTAAGTGCAGAACCTTACAACAGTCCCTACTGAAATTCATTTTGTTAGTTTTGGCCCAGTTCTTCAATCCATTAAGGTCATCTTGAGTCCTGATTCTGTCTTCTGCAACATTGGCTACAGCTCCCAGTTCGGCATCATCTGCAAATTTGATGAGCATCCCCCTCAGTTCCTTCATCCAAGTTGTTTATAAAGATGTTGAACAACAACGGACCCAGGACAGAACCCTGTGTGGCACCCCACTTCTCACTTTTTTCCAGGAGGATGAGAAACCATTAGTGAGCACTTGGGGGGTTGGGTCAGTCTTCCCTTCTTCCTTTGGGGGTTCCCCAGCTGGTGCCTCCCACCAGCCAGTCCATGGCATCAGGCTCTTTACATTTCAGATGTGTTCCTTGACCATATTCTAAAATGATTAGAAATTCATAAATAACTTCTACAGCAGAGCTGTCAACCTCTGTGTGGTGTAGTGGTTAAGAGCGGTAGACTCGTTATCTGGGGAACCGGGTTCGCATCTCCACTCCTCCACATGCAGCTGCTGGGTGACCTTGGGCTAGTCACACTTCTCTGAAGTCTCTCAGCCCCACTCACCTCACAGAGTGTTTGTTGTGGGGGAGGAAGGGAAAGGAGAATGTTAGCCGCTTTGAGACTCCTTCGGGTAGTGAAAAGCGGGATATCAAATCCAAACTCTTCTTCTTCTTCTTCCTTTTTTTTTTTTTTTGCATTGGGAAAAGGCCATAGCTGTCAACTTTCCCTTTTTTTGCAATGGGAAATGGCGCTGGAATAAGGGAATTTCCCGCAAAAAAGGGAAAGTTGACAGCTATGTTCTACCGAGCTATCAAAACTACAGCTTTCAGAGGCTACTTCTTCCATCGCCACCATTTGATCTGCTACCTTGGACAACTGTCCTGCCCTCACACTGCTTTTCAGTAACTGAGCATAAATGCGTAGCAGCTAGGAACCGGCGTTAACTCAAAGTAATAGAGGCAGCTTGGTGCACATAATGAAGCCCAAGAGGTCTCCCAGTGAGGAGTAAGGGATCTAGAGGAGAGTGCTGTGTGGAACACAGACTTCAAATCTACTATGCAGCGTAAGGGCCCAGTGAGGAAAATGGGTCAAGAAATGGGTTCCATGATCACTGCAGATGGTGACAGCAGTCACGAAATTAGAAGTCGCCTGCTTCTTGGGAGAAAAGCAATGACAAACCTAGACAGCATCTTAAAAAACAGAGACATCACCTTGCCAACAAAGGTCCGTATAGTTAAAGCTATGGTTTTCCCAGTAGTGATGTATGGAAGTGAGAGCTGGACCATAAAGAAGGCTGATCGCCGAAGAATTGATGCTTTTGAATTATGGTGCTGGAGGAGACTCTTGAGAGCCCCATGGACTGCAAGAAGATCAAACCTATCATTCTGAAGGAAATCAGCCCTGAGTGCTCACTGGAAGGACAGATCCTGAAGCTGGTGCTCCAATACTTTGGCCACCTCATGAGAAAAGAAGACTCCCTGGAAAAGACCCTGATGTTGGGAAAGATGGAGGGCAAAAGGAGAAGGGGACGACAGAGGACGAGATGGTTGGACAGTGTTCTTGAACATGAATTTGATGAAACAGCGGGAGGCAGCGGAAGACAGGAGTGCCTGGTGTGGTGGATTAGTGTCTGCTGAGGATTTCGGTACATTGGGGGTTAAAAATATCCCTCCAATGATTGGCAGGTGTTCTTTGGGAGGCGGAACTAGACTGTGTTGGGGGGGGAAGGGGGAACAACCGTTAGGAGGTGTCAGTTGGGGGGGGGGAAGAAGACAGTTGGGAAGGTGGAGAGGGAGTTAGTGGAGAAGTGGGAGGTTAGGTTAGGAGGGATGGAATCCGTTATCAAGTCTCTGTCTCGTAAAGAAATTAATGCGCTTTAAGATACCGGTGAAATCCATGTTCTCAGGTTAATAAATAAAGTTTAATGTGCTAACACGTTAATTGGCTCCAGCAGTGTGTCAATTCTTCCAATTGTGTGTCTAGGAAGAGAACCAAGCTTCCCTGGGGACAGGAATGGAAGCTAGTTCAAAAATACTTCTGAGATACAAAGGGCTAGTCAGTGAATCCAAGAAAGCCACAAAGTTGCCTGAGGGAGAGGCTAACTGGAGCAGTAGGGATCCATGAGAGGGAGACCCCCACTGGTGGTAAGGGGCTTTAGATAAAGTGCCCTGAGGTAACCTAGAGCCAGGTCTTCTTTTGTGAAACTGGAGGTTTACGTCTGTTTTTGCTGAAAGAACAGTGGGAACCACTGTCGGAGTATTAGTGACTCAGTTTTCCTCACACCTGGCGTGCTCTGGTCCATGGGGTCACGAAGAGTCGGACACGACTAAACGACTAAACAATGACAGATGTTATTTGGGGTTGTAGAGTATGGCTCCAACCCCCCACATTCCCATTTACTCCACATCCATGTCCAACCACTGTTTGGGATGTGTTGTTGTTGTTGTTGTTGTTGTTGTTGTTGTTGTTTACACCCCGCCCACTCTGGGCGGCTCCCAACAGAATATTAAAAGCTCAATAAAACATCAAACATTAAAAACCTCCCTAAACAGGGCTGCCTTCAGATGTCTTCTAAAAGTCAGATGGTTGTTTATTTCCTTGACATCTGATGGGAGGGCGTTCCACAGGGTGGGCGCCACTACTGAGAAGGCCCTCTGCCTGGTTCCCTGTAACCTCACTTCTTGCAGTGAGGGAACCGCCAGAAGGCCCTTGGAGCTGGACCTCAGTGTCTGGGCTGAACGATGGGAATTGAGACGCTCCTTCAGGTATACTGGGCCGAGGCCATTTAGGGCTTTAAAGGTCAGCACCAACACTTTGAATTGTGCTCAGAAACATACTGGGAGCCAATGTAGGTCTTTCAGGACTGGTGTTATATGGTTAGCCACAATCCATAGCTTTCCTATTTCTATCCTGTCATTTTTTACGAAATGCAGGCATAGACCGTATAAGGCACATCTGATATGTGCAGAACCGCCCACACAAGCATCACGTGGAACCCAGACGTGACCTGAAAACGTCACCCAAAAATGTCACAAAAGGGGTGGAATCGGGCAAGAGTGAGGGCGGAAAGGGAGCGGAAAAGGGCCTTACATGCTCCCCGCCAACGCGTGCAGGGGTCCGGAACGTAACCCCCCATGCAAATCGTTTGCTGCCTGTACTGTATTCTGATACATTTCCCCCCAAAACAGCTTCCATCAGAACTGAGGAAAAGAACGACCTAGCTGCGTTTAAAGCCGATAATACAGTACACACCCTATATCACTCATTCTGAGTCCTAGGTATGCGCAGGGTGTGTGTGTGTGTGTGTGTGTGTGTGTGCATTAAATAAATATATCCTGGAACCTACAGAAAAGAGCAGAGATATTCTAGATGCCCATATGCTTAGCAAGCAGTAGCAAGCAGGGTCTGGCGTTTATTTGTGCCTCCAAGTTTGATTTCAAGGAAGCCTACTTCTTTCTATTGAATGTGTTTAGGACATGGGTGTTAAAGAGATACCTGCTCGAAACACATTAATGAAATTAGCACCAGAAACCCCGGGAGCTAATTCAATTACCAAGCGCTGCCATGTTAAACCAAGGACAATCTGAGAATACCTGTAAATGGAGGAGTCCGCTTCTCCCAGAGCCCCCATCTGCTAAAGCACATCCTGCTTTCAGAAGATAAATACAGTATCTGCTTTACTCCCCACCACTGTTCAGAGCCAAGTCCCTTCCTTTCTATAAGCACATGCAACAAAGCAAGATTCCACGAAAGACGTAGGGAAATTCCTACCTTGCAAAATGCACCCATTCCGTCAAGAAAGACAGCGGGATAATTCAGAGGTTCTTTAAACCTTAGGGGACCTTTGGTTAGAATACTAACTCCCTAATGAATCCCCAGGGCGCTAATGAGTTGTGTCACTGAGTCGTCTTATACCTGCCTAAGAACCTCCAGCAGATTTGCCCCATTGTGTGTGCAGCTGCCTATTATTCCCGGCAAATTATCTCCATGATAAATGACACAGGTGGTGATATAAGGCTATTTCGTACACTGACTCGGAAGCCACGGTTGTGAGGTTTATCTGTGCTAGCAAACTTTTTACTTGAAGCTCCACAAGTATTTGAAACAACTAGAAAAGATGCCTTTTTCTTTCATAATTTTTTTTTAATTGTAGTCTACAGTCTCCCTGCTGTCCTTATAGTTATCTTACTATTATAGTTACTACAAAACCTGATAACACAGAATACAGATAATACATACAGTGGAACCTCGGTTGTCGAATGTAATCTGTTCCAGAAGACTGTTTGACTTCCGAAAGGTTCAACAACAACAACAACAACAACAACAACAACAACAATTTATTATTTATAACCCGCCCATCTAGCTGGGCTTTCCCAGCCACTCTGGGCAGCTTGCAACAAAATGTTAAAAGACAGTCCATCAAACATGAAAAGCTTCCCTAAACAGGGCTGCCTTCAGATGTCTTCTAAAAGTCTGGTAGTTGTTGTTCTCTTTGACATCTGGTGGGAGGGCGTTCCACAGGGCGGGTGCCACTACCGAGAAGGCCCTCTGCCTGGTTCCCTGTAACTTTGCTTCTCGCAGCGAGGGAACCGCCAGAAGGCCCTCGGTGCTGGACCTCAGTGTCCAGGCTGAACGATGGGAGTGGAAACGCTCCTTCAGGTATACTGGACTGAGGCCATTTAGGGCTTTAAAGGTCAGCACCAACACTTTGAATTGTGCTCGAAAACGTACTGGTAGCCAATGTAGGTCTTTCAAGACCGGTGTTATGTGGTCTCAGCGGCCGCTCCCAGTCACCAGTCTAGCTGCCGCATTCTGGATTAGCTGTAGTTTCCAGGTCACCTTCAAAGGTAGCCCCACATAGAGGTAGCCCCACACTGCAGTAATTCAAGCGGGAGATAACCAGAGCATGCAGCACTCTGGCGAGACCGAGGTGCAAATACTGGTCGGCAAAATCCTTTTTAAAAATGGAGAAATGCATCTCGGAAGCTGTTCAACTTCTGAGGTACATTCAAAAACAGAAGCATTTTCTTCCGGGTTGTTGCAGTTCAGTTTCCGAATTGTTTGGCTTCCGAAGCGTTTGACAACCGAGTGTATGTGATTTTTATTCTTTCTATTGTACACGGACAGCACAAGTCAACAGGTAGAGCAATCCAATGGTCCTGTCATGCTGGCAGCCTGCTAAGCATATCAAAAAGAGACATCGAAAAAAGAGACAATGCACTTACTTTTGTAACTAAAGAAAATCTTTACTGAAAAATCTACACACAGAGACATGCAAAAGATGGTAAGGCGTTGCCTTTAAATACTAAATTTAAAATCTAGATTTTAATATTGTTCAATCTGCATTGGTTACCAGTTTGCTTGGAAATTTGTTGTTTGCTACCTGTAAAGCCTTAAATGGTTTGGGAGACCAGTATATCCAGTGCCGGATTTACACATAAGCTAAACAAGCTATAGCTTAGGGCCCCACTCTTTTGAGGGCCCCCAAAAAATTTAAAGGAAAAAAACAACAACTGGATGTACATTTCGAAAACATAAGATAAAAAAACAAATAAAATAAAACCTACATACATCAACAGTGTTTTGTGTTATGTAGGCTCCTATGGTGTAAGTAATGGGCCCCGCCTGCTAGCCTGCTCCCTAAAATATCACTGGTTTGCTCATTTCTATATATAGGGTGCCTACATTCTGCATGTGGAAATCCCTGGTCTAGAGGGACATTGCTGTCATTGTCACAAAATGCAGGTAGCAATGTGAGATGAATGGATAGGTAGTCTGGGTCCCCCTTTTCATCATTCACCCCAAATTTATCTGGAAGAAGAAGAAGAAGAGGAAGAAGAGGAGGAGGTGGTGGAGGAGGCGGAGGAGGAGGAGGAGGAGTTTGGATTTGATATCCCGCTTTATCACTACCCGAAGGAGTCTCAAAGCGGCTAACATTCTCCTGTCCCTTCCTCTCCCACAACAAACACTCTGTGAGGTGAGTGGGGCTGAGAGACTTCAGAGAAGTGTGACTAGCCCAAGGTCACCCAGCAACTGCATGTGGAGGAGCGGAGACGCGAACCCGGTTCACCAGATTATGAGTAACAACAACAACAACAACAACAACAACAACAATGATAATAGTTCTACCATTTATACCCTGCCCATCCGGCCAGGTCTCCCCAGCCATCCTGCAGGGTCCACATTGCATCTAAAAACATTTTTTTTTTAAATCAAGCAATAAAAACTTCCCGATACAGGGCTGCCTTCAGATGTCTTCTAAAAGTTGTGTAATTCGTTATCTCCTTGACATCTGAAAGCTCTTTCTGGAGACTGGTGTGCCACCCTTTCCGTTCTTTTGGCTCATGCACTGAGGAAAGGTAGCGGCCATCTTGGTTTTCTCTGATTCATCAAACAGTCCTTCGTGCCAGGCTTGTTATTCCCTTAGCCCGCTCACTCTTTTGCTCTCCAGCCCCGTGTGAGGGGCGCTTGTTCCGAAAATGATCCGAGCTATTCCAGAGACTGCCCGGCACATTGACATAGTCCTAGCCTGTGACAGAACAAGGCATTTCCCTTCCTCATAGAGGGCCACTATAATGCTGAGATATACCCTCGGGCAGAAAGCACATTCAGAGCCCAAGCAGGGAAAGTTGAGTCAATTAGATGTTTTCTGTGCCACAGGGCTGCCAACAATCCCATCTTTTGTGCTAGCAGAAGAATCGGAGCCTATGTGCTTCGCTAACTCTTTCTTGTTGGAGCGGAAAGGTCATGAACAGGCATGTAATGGAAAAGCGTGTGGCAAACTTTCCCTGGGAGGGGGGGGTGGAAGAAGAGGAGAAAATAGCTAAGTGAGATCTCTGGGGGGGGGGGGAAGGCCCCCACTTCCTGGCTTTCGGAGGGGGTCATGGGCTGGGTGAACCTCGTCCAGGCATGGGCATGGGAAATATCACAACCCAGGCGTAATATTTCCTTTCGCCAGATAAGTATCAAGGCCAGAGCAAAGTTTTGGACAATGTTCAACCATGGAACCGCCATAAACTGTTCTAAACAGCGGCACAGAGAGGCAGGGGAAATGTGTCCCTTCTCATTCTCCTTGACCTCTCAGTGGCTTTTGATACCACCAACCATGGTATCGATGTAAAAATTGGGGTTTGGCTTTTGCTGCCCAACTCCCCATGGTGCTCTGTGTCCCCTAAGTCCATGTTCGGTCACAGAAGAATGGATGGAGGCAG
This sequence comes from Lacerta agilis, assembly GCF_009819535.1. Lineage (NCBI taxonomy): Eukaryota > Metazoa > Chordata > Lepidosauria > Squamata > Lacertidae > Lacerta > Lacerta agilis. The sequence goes on along the minus strand of NC_046317.1, from coordinate 7,996,450 downwards.
GATCCAATGGAAAGCAAGGCAGATATTTATTTTTCTGTTGCAACAGAGTTCCCTCCCCTCCTTCCAAGGAGGGAGAGACCCTGAACAAAAGTGTGCAGGAACTTTAAAAGACTTTAGACATTGCCCAACCCCCTTAGCCAAAGACCACCCCAAAATCATCATACATACAGCATAGGAGGCGGGTCTACAGCAGAAATCCTGTCTGCCAGGATACCTGATAATGGTCACTGATTGCATTACATGGGCAGCCTGGCCATTCTTTGGTGAAGGTTAATACTTTAGTTCCTGAATCCAGGTCACAGGCTCACCCTATTCATACAGAAATACGCCCTTAAGACAGGATTTGTAAGCAAAAAGACAATGTGATGGGTTTCCCCATTTGCCTCCCTCACTGCAGAGGAATATTTGAGGTCATTGGGAGAGTCAAAATGGCTTCAGGTTTGCTCTTCCGTACGATTTCAGACACACGGTATACATATTTAGATATGTGTACATTAAAAAGGGACACAGGTGGTGCTGTGGGTTAAACCACAGAGCCTAGGTTTTGCTGATCAGAAGGTCGGCGGTTCAAATCCCCGCAACGGGGTGAGCTCCTGTTGCTCAGTCCCTGCTCCTGCCAACCTAGCAGTTTGAAAGCACGTCAAAGTGCAAGTAGATAAATAGATACCACTCTGGCGGGAAGGTAAACGCCGTTTCCGTGCGCTGCTCCAGTTTGCCAGAAGCGGCTTAGTCATGCTGGCCACACGACCTGGAAGCTGTAAGCCGTCTCCCTCGGCCAATAAAGTGAGATGAGTGCTGCAACCCCAGAGTCTGGACCTAATGGTCAGGGGTCCCTTTACCTTTTTTATGTGTGCATTTATGAATATTTATTCTGTAGCTGAGACCTTAAAATTCTTATAACAGTATCCTTCAGAAGAAGCAGTCCAAGTTTGGTGTGGGCATGGGCACCCCTTTGCACTGGTTCCAGTCCTACTTGGAGGGAGGTGTCAAGACAGTGATGTTTGGGGAGAGCAGGCAACCTCTTATCCATCCAACCACTAACAGCGCCTCAGTCTTAACTGGATTGAGCTTCAGTTTTTTGGCTCTCATCCAGTCCATTACTCAATCAAGACAATGGTGCAGCTCATCCACTGCCTCACCTGAAGGTGTAAAGGAGAACTAGAGTTGTGAGTTTTTTCCCCTGCCCACCCACGCTCGGTTTAAGCTGATAGCCAAATGACTTTGCTGTGGCTACGGTGCCCACCGGTGGTTTTGCCTACCTCATAGCAATCGTCACAACTGATTGGGCACTGGGGCAATCCTTTGTCTTGGACGGAGGGGAGATTGCAGTCTACGCCTGCCCCTCCAAACTCTGGGGCATCCTGTTAAAGGGATCTGGGGAGAGTGGCCATGTCCGCATGCCCTGGGGGGGCCAGGGCCGAAGGCACTCCCCCAGATGGTGGTCTCTGCAGGGGTCACCCTATTATTGGCGGCTAACAGATTGAGGTTAAATCCTGACAAGACAGAAGTACTGTTTTTGGGAGACAGGGGGTGGGTGGGTGTAGGGGACTCCCTGGTCCTGAATGGGGTAACTGTGCCCCTAAAGGAGCAGGTGTGCAGCCTGGGAGTCATTTTGGATTCACAGCTGTCCATGGAGGCGCAGGTTAATTCTGTGTCCAGGGCGGCTGACTACCAGCTCCATCTGGTACGCAGGCTGAGACCCCATCTGCCCGCGGACTGTCTTGCCAGAGTGGTGCATGCTCTGGTTATCTCCCGCTTGGATTACTGCAATGCGCTCTATGTGGGGCTACCTTTGAAGGTGACCCGGAAACTACAACTAATCCAGAATGCGGCAGCTAGACTGATGACTGGGAGTGGCCGCCGGGAACACATAACACCGGTCCTGAGAGATCTACATTGGCACCCCGTATGTTTCCGAGCACAATTCAAAGTGTTGGTGTTGACCTTTAAAGCCCTAAATGGCCTCGGTCCTGTATACCTGAAGGAGCGTCTCCACCCCCATCATTCAGCCCGGACACTGAGATCCAGCGCCGAGGGCCTTCTGGCGGTTCCCTCATTGCGAGAGGTGAGGTTACAGGGAACCAGACAGAGGGCCTTTTCGGTAGTGGCTCCCACCCTGTGGAACACCCTTCCATCAGATGTCAAGGAAATAAGCAGCTATCCTATTTTTAGGAGACATCTGAAGGCAGCCCTGTTTAGGGACGTTTTAAATATCTAACGCTGTATTGTTTTAACATTCGTTTGGGAGCCGCCCAGAGTGGCTGGGGAAGCTCAGCCAGATGGGCGGGGTACAAATAATAAATTGTTGTTGTTATTGTTATTGTTATTGTTGTTGTTGTTGTTGTTAGATGTAAGTCTTAGGAACCCTTGCCTGGATTGGCCACGTTATCACTTCCGGTGAGTGGGCCAGAACTATTTCGATTGCCCCATGCCCAAGCCAAACCTCTTTCATCTGTATTCAATAAAGTTCTGGCCTGTTTTGACCCAAAACAGGTCTCATTGGTCTCTTATTTGCATGGGTTGGGGTAGGGGAACCCGGTGCCTGGTCCTGCAAGGCTTGCTGCAGCTCATTCACCTGTCAGAGAACCATTGTTTGCTGTTATATCTTAACGGGGCCAGTGATTCCAGATAATTTTTATACTCTTCTCCCAATAGAAAATAATGGAGAGGTATTTCTTTTGAGTGCCCGTTCTTCCAATTTCTGCGGGGAGCAATAAGGAAGGAAAGGTCAATTGCTGCGATCAATATGCAAGTGGCTGTGAGTTGGACCGTGACTAAATGAAGACACACAGGTAAGGAAGTGGCCAGCATTAGAGACATCTGTGGAGATGGTTATTGGCAGAAATGACACTGCCATCATATCATCCCCTGTTACGCAAAGGAAAGGAAGCTGGCCTCTCTTGCTGCAGAAGCAGCACTCGGTCATCCTGCCTGGGCTCCAAGAACAACTCAGAATGTCACCGAGAAAGGTCACCAAAGAAAGACAGCGAAACCTCATGTGAACTCTGGTGTCTCTTATGTAGGCTCCAGTTGGATTTGCTACAGGTGCTTTCAGCAAGGCACAAATCTAAGAGACAACGTTCACAAAATGCTAGCTGAAATATGATGACCTTCCACAGCAGGAAACAAGGCAGAGCAAAGACTTTGAACCTGCTTGGAGCGCTCATTCACACTTGCCTTCCCTCCACATTTCTCGGTACAGGTTCAGCCTTTCCAGGTTCATGTCTGAGTGAGCATCTTTCTTTCTTTCTTTCTTTCTTTCTTTCTTTCTTTCTTTCTTTCTTTCTTTCTTTCTTTCTTTCCTTCCTTCCTTCCTTCCTTCCTTTCCTTCCTTCCTTCCTTCCTACCTAACTTCTTTCTTTCTTTCTTTCTTTCTTTCTTTCTTTCTTTCTTTCTTTCTTTCTTTCTTTCTTTCCTTCCTTCCTTCCTTCCTTCCTTCCTTCCTTCCTTCCTTCCTTCCTTCCTTCCTTTCCTTCCTTCCTTCCCTTCCTTCCTAACTTCTTTCTTTCTTTCTTTCTTTCTTTCTTTCTTTCTTTCTTTCTTTCTTTCTTTCCTTCCTTCCTTCCTTCCTTCCTTCCTTCCTTCCTTCTTTCTTCCCTTCCTTCCTTCCTTCCTTCCTTCCTAACTTCTTTCTTTCTTTCTTTCTTTCTTTCTTTCTTTCTTTCTTTCTTTCCTTCCTCCCTCCCTCCCTCCCTCCCTTCCTTCCTTCCTTCCTTCCTTCCTTCCTCCCTTCTTTCCTTCCTTCCTTCCTAACTTCTTTCTTTCTTTCTTTCTTTCTTTCTTTCTTTCTTTCTTTCTTTCTTTCTCTCTCTCTCTCTCTCTCTCTCTCTCTCTCTCTCTCTCTCTCTTTCCTTCCTTCCTTCCTTCCTTCCTTCCTAACTTTTCTTTCTTTCTTTCTTTCTTTCTTTCTTTCTTTCTTTCTTTCCTTCCTTCCTTCCTTCCTTCCTTCCTTCCTTCTTTCTTTCTTTTTTTCTTTCTTTCACCTTGGCACTTTTCTTGCAGAAACCCCTCTCTGTAGCACTGAATTGGACCAAACAGCACTCCACAGGCTTTGGGAGGATTGCATAAACCTGCCTGATGAGTGAGGGGACAACAACAACAACAACAACAACAACAACAACAACAACAACAACAACAACAACAACAGAGTTGTACCCACCAAAGCCACAATGGCTGTACTGTGCCACACAGCTTCGAACACTATGGTCTGAATGATTTCAGCCAGTGTGTCCGCAGCTCACCAGCTTCTGTGCATATGCCCTTCACTGTGGCCTCATGGATGGGTTTAACAATTTGCTGAACTACATTGCCCAGCTAAACTAACAGGAGCAACAAAAGGAGGAGGAACAAATGCAGCAGTATACTGTAATTAGAAGTGAACGATGAATGGATAATCAGAAAGAAGAGAAGTGGCAGGACAGAGCTAAATCAGCCATGCACCCAGTTGTCGTTCAGAAAGAAAGTTAAATGCCAAGCACAGCAGAGAACAACTACTAAGAAAGAGCTGCATTTAAGAGCTATTTCAATCAGCATTGGGACCTTTGCACCCACTCATCCCCTTAGTTGCTTCCTACCTAAGCAAAGATTTATTCACTACAGTTTCCTTTGTGGGCAATTTTCCTGGATGATAAAATCATGGATGGTGGTGGGAGAGTTAATCTAGTTAATCTAGATTCGGAAATAGCTTCATTTATTTAACAGTTTATTACTGGAAGGAATTTACACAATTGTCTCTGTGTTAATTAATTTTTGCATGACAGTCATATCGATCTATCTGGCCATTTGAATCTGGATTTAACTATTTTGCTGCTGCTGGAGATGCATCGTTTACAGAGAGAACATCAAGCTGCAGGCAAAATAGCCGTCTTGAAATTTTTGATTAAAATATAGTTGTATAATTGGGGAGATAATAATATTTTCTTTTTATCATTTACCCTTTCACGATCCCTGTGTGGCTGCTATTAGAGTCATAGTAATTGGGGGATACATGATATCATTAATAATTATCTCTGGAATGGTTTGAAGCCAACATTTCCGGGGACTGATTGATTGAAATTTCTGCCATCTTAGCCCCTTCCTTCCTTCCTTCCTTCCTTCCTTCCAAGTTGAACTTGCCAGCATCTTTCCCCATGGTGTCAGATGGGTCTTTCATAGTAGAACATTCAACAATGGAGGGGCCACTACTGAAAAGACCCTTTCTCTCATGATTTGTAGCCCACTTGGCAGGGGCACTCAGAGAAGATTGTCAGATGACAGCCTCAAGGGTCAGGGAGGTACACGAAAGAAAATGTGTTCCTTCAGACACACCAGAGGACCCAAGTTGTAAAGGGCTTCAAAGGTCAGAACCAGTACTTTGAATTGGGCACGGAAATGGACTGGGAGCCAGTAAGATAACAAACAACTGAAAAGCTGATAGAAGATGTTCCACACCACAGAGATTATATGAGCCCTGAGCAACAAAGATCAATGAGCACCTCCAAACTACGAACCTGGTCCTCTATAACAACCTCCTCCAGAACATGCCTTGCCTGAGCAGATGGATCCCCTCTGTTCTGTGTCCCTCACACACAGCCTACTTCCAGTGATCCAGTTACAAAGACTTCATTCACCATCTCTGCAGTCTTTATTTCCTCCTTTAGCACACCTGTAGAGGTAAAGGTAAAGGTACCCCTGGCCATTAGGTCCAGTCGCGAACAACTCTGGGGTTGCGGCACTCAACTTGCTCTATAGGCTGAGGGAGTCAGCGTTTGTCCGCAGAGAGCTTCCGGGTCATGTGGCCAGCATGGCTAAGCTGCTTCTGGCAAACCAGAGCAGCTCATGGAAATGCCGTTTACCTTCCCGCCGGAGTGGTACCTATTTATCTATTTGCACTTTGACGTGCTTTCGAACTGCTAGGTTGGCAGGAGCTGGGACCGAGCAACTGGAGCTCACCCCGTCGTGGGGATTCGAACCACCGACCTTCTGATCGGCAAGCCCTAGGCTCAGTGGTTTAGACCACAGCGCCACCTGCACACCTGTAAAGAACCTCAAATGCTCCATTTCCTCAGGAGTGCGTCTGATCTATGTTCCTTCTTATCTCTTGGTTAAGCCACTTAGTTTGGTTTTCTCCTTGGAGTGTTTTTAAACATGACTGGGCTCTTGGGCAATAGACAAGCATATCTGTCAGTCTCAACAGGGCATATCCAATTCCACTCCATCTTCAGTAGTAAAACAACAACAACAACAACAACAACAACAACAACAACAACAACAAACCCACAGAAACAAAAATAAATATATACCAGTTAAACCAGGGATCAGCAAACTTTTTCAGCAGGGGGCCAGTCCATTGTCCCTCAGCCCTTGTGGGGGGCCAGACTATATTTTGAAAAAAAATGTGAACGAATTCCCACAAATAACCCAGAGGTGCATTTTAAATAAAAGGTCACATTCTACTCATGTAAAAACACGCTGATTCCTGGACCATCCCTGGACTGGATTTAGAAGGCGATTGGGCCAGATCCAGCCCCTGGGCCTTAGTTTGCCTACCCATGTATTAAACAAATCTTTAGACCTGCAGATGGCGAGGTGAGCACAACTTAAAATTATGGGGAAAGGTTATCTGATAAAAGTCAGTCTTGAAAAGACACGGTTTTATTGACAAAGGGGGATTTGTGCTGCAGATCTAAATGTCAGGTTAGCTCTCAGTTGTTCGTTTGGGGTAACGGCTATGTAGTGTTTTTTTAGGCTTTGCCCAAACAGCAGCTTAAAGAACAACAACGTGCTCCATAAACACAGTGTGAGAATCTGGTCGTGGCAGGACAACATAACAGGGTGGGGTGGTCTCACACTTAGCAACTGTTTGGACCAGCATATAAAAATGTTCAAGCTGACTGGTTTTTCATCTACACAGATACCCAGTGCTATGGAGCTTAGCCACACTGGAGCATATTGTGTTTCTGCAGTTGTTGGCGTTCCCATTTAAACTTCATTTGTCTAAACCACTGAGCCTAGGGCTTGCCGATCAGAAGGTCGGCAGTTCAAATCCCCACGACGGGGTGAGCTCCCGTTGCTTGGTCCCAGCTCCTGCCAACCTAGTAGTTTGAAAGCACGTCAAAGTGCAAGTAGATAAACGGCGTTTCTGTGCACTGCTCTGATTCGCCAGAAGCAGCTTAGTCATGCTGGCCACATGACCCGGAAGCTGTACGCCGGCTCCCTCGGCCAGTAAAGCAAGATGAGCGCCACAACCCCAGAGTCATCCAAGACTGGACCTAATGGTCAGGGGTCCCATTACCTTTACCTTTACCCTCAAACAGCACCAGTCTTCATGCTTTCCCCCCTGTAAACTTGGGTTGAAGCTCACTTTGCCACCTTGGACCCATCAGTATGGGTCTTGGACTACTGCAATGCGCTCTACGTGGGGCTACCTTTGAAGGTGACCCGGAAACTGCAACTAATCCAGAATAGACTGGTGACTGGGGGAGGCCACCAAGACCACATAACACCGGTCCTGGAAGACCTACATTTTCTCCCAGTACGTTTCCGAGCACAATTCAAAGTGTTGGTGCTGACCTTTAAAGCCCTAAATGGCCTCGGCCCAGTATACCTGAAGGAGTGTCTCCACCCCCATCATTCTGCCCGGACACTGAGGTCCAGCTCTGAGGGCCTTCTGGCGGTTCCCTCGCTGCAAGAAGCCAAGTTACAGGGAACCAGGCAGAGGGCCTTCTCGGTAATGGCGCCCACCCTGTGGAATGCCCTCCCACCAGATGTCAAGGAAATAAACAACTATCTGACTTTTAGAAGACATCTGAAGGCAGCCCTGTTTAGGGAAGCTTTTAATATTTGATGAATTACTGCTTGAAGCTGCCCAGGGTGGTTGGGAAAACCCAGCCAGATGGGCAGGGCATAAATAAATATTATTATTATTATTATTATTATTATTATTATTATTATTATTATGTATCCATCTCTCTAACCTACCTCATCCAGGTGGTTAGGAGGATAACATGGGGGACAGGAGACTCGTGGTGCTGCCTTGGGCTCCTTCATAAAAGGTTGGACTAGATACTAACATAATACTGATAATAAGGAATAAAAACAGAAGTCTCACTCCAGCCTTCCTGTGCCTGTTTTGAATTTGGGGTGTGTAGGCTTGGAATTTTGAATTTCCCTGGCTAAATGAGCAGAGAACTGCCGATACATATAACCAAGGGCGTAGCAAGGGGGCGGGGGGGCTGGTAGCGCCCTGTGGGGTGACACTTGGGGCAGGGCCCCACCCCCCGCAATCCCCGTCTCCAGCCAGCGGTGAAAAAAGCTGCTGAAAGAGGGGGCTTTCCCCCTTTCAGCAGCTTTTTTTGCCGCTCCGCTCCCTGAGGCGGCGGGAAATGGAGAGGGGTGGGCCAGCGAGGAGGGGTGTCACCCCCCTCACTGGCCCAACCCCTCTCTATGCCCCGGGACAGCTCCGTTCAGGGAGCACGGCAGCAGAAAAACCCACTGCGCACCCTGAGCGGAGCCCGCGGGGAAAGGAGAGAGGCGGGGCAGCTGGCCCAGGCGGAGGCGTCGCTCCATGCGCATGCGTCATGACCCCAGGGGTGCCGCTTGATTTGCCGCCCCGGCAGCCCAGCGGCTAGCTACGCCCCTGCATATCACCTACCATATTTTTCTAGATGTTTCCCTGATGACCATCCCACAATAATATAGCAATTCACCTTAAATCTGCAAAGCTTTTGATTGAGATCCTGCAAAATTAAAGTACTTCAGTTTTGGAAAAAATTGACACTTTTCCGTTTACGTTTTGAGAGATAATTTTTTGAAACCATAACTTTCCGTTCTAGTTGATGACTTACCCTAAAGCAAAATTTGTACAGATCAGATTGCCAAACTTGGTTCCTCTATATCCTATTTTCCGCCTGCTATTACTAAATCCAACAAACAGTCGGTACGAAATCAAATTAGGAGGATTAGAATTTTTTTTGCAAACCAATTCAAACTGGGAACTTTTGATTGAAATTCCCCCCATGACTATGTTGCATATGTGGTGGGAATGTAAGAAAATCAGAAACTTTTGGGATCGTATCTATGAAGAATTGGGGGGGGGGGGGAATGTTTAAACAAACATTTGGTAAAAAGCTGGAAGCATTTCTCTTGGGTTTTCTAACACCAGATATGCCACAACAGTGGCAAGAAAACTTATTGCCAGAAAATGGGATTCCAACAAAGGAAGAGTGGCAGATAAAATTATTTGAATACATTGAGCTTGCTAACATAACAGAATTAATTAGGAATCGAAGAAACCAAAAGTTCAGTAAGGAATGGGAGTGTTATAAAATCTACTTCATAAAACATTGTTCACAAGTAAAACCTTTATTACACTTTGACTAATTTTTGCTAAATACAAAACAGTTGCTATAATTAAATCATATAGTACCAAGAAATGAGAAACATCTAAAGTATGGAAAAGTATGACTCAAATTAGACAGAAGTCAACTCAAAAGAATAGAACGTTAATGATTGATAATTTAGAATATCAATTATTGGCAATTGGCGGAGGAAAAAATATTTAGTTAATACGTGTTTTTATGTTTTTGGTTATCTTTGTTTGTGGTTCGAATATTGGGCTGTTTTTTTTTTCTCATGGATGTATGTAAGAAGCAAAATTCAATAAAAAGAAAGAAAGAAAGAAATTCTCCCCATGAATTAATTCTGGCTGCTTTCATAAGCAGCTACCTTTTCCCTGAGTCACCTTGCAAATGCATCTCTCTCTGCCAAAAACTTCAGCAGAAAGGGGAATTAATCATAACCTTTCATAAACTGAAAGACTGCGAGAAGAACTTACAAAAACAAGGAAACCGATCAAACCTCGTGGAGTGGCTCCTCCAGGCGTATTTCTGCTGTGTCTCCATCTTCAATCTCCTTCTTCTTTAGAGTTGTGTCGGACCAAAACAACTCTGACAGACAACGCTGATGGAAGGGCAAAGAGTATGATGGCATGTTTACACATCCCAGCGGTCTCATCCAAGTTACAAAGTTATCTTTCAGACCTTGACCTGCCTGGAATAGTTTGTGGATATACCTGCTTTGGGGTCTTTCTTTCTTTCTTTCTTTCTTTCTTTCTTTCTCTCTCCCTCTCTCTATGCTAACACAAGAAAGACAGCGTCTGACAAACATAGTGTCTCCTATGTAAAGCATATTATTATTTTGGCAAAGAGTTAATTAGAATCTCTGGACTCACCTATACAGCTACAAATATAGGTGGGTAGCCGTGTTGGTCTGCCATAGTCGAAACAAAATAGAAAATTCTTTCCAGTAGCACCTTAGAGTCTCTAAGGTGCTACTGGAAAGAATTTTCTATTTTGTTTCGAGCTACAAATATAGCGTTTTAAGTGCATCATACAAATGTGACACTAGATGGCGCTGCTGAGCTACTGGTAAATTCCATATATATTTTTAAACTTTTTTTAAAAAAAACACATTTTAATACCTTTTTATACATGTGGAGATTTAGCCTCTATGATATTCCTTAAAATTATGTTTCATTTCCTTGGTTGGGTTTTTTTTAAAAAAAATTATAGTTATTTTTTATTTTTACTATTTTAAGTTAAAATACTAAAACAGATTAAAATTACTTCAAGTTTCCAAGCACCTGAGTAGGCTTGTCTAAATAATAATGTTTTTTAGCAGGCACCGAAAGATTACAGTGCTTGATCTCAATCGGCAGTGAGTTCCAAAGTGCATGTACTGACATACTAAATAGGAGGAGACTGAGAGGAGCGGAGACTGAGATCAGTAGCGGGGGGGGGGGGGCAGGAGGCGGCAATTCCCTTTCACTCCAAGTGGTAAGACGGGGCAGGCCTCCCCTGCTTCTACCTCTGAAATAAATAGCCACTGGATTTTTCAGAGAGCCACTAAACTGGAAAAACCAAGTCTAATATCTTGTGCAAATGCTGTTGGAGAAGTTATGGCTGCTGGTGACCAAACTCCACCGTTTGCTTCATTTCCTTATGTTACAAAACAGAAACAACCTTGTTCTGGATGAGATGGCAACGTTGGTTGGAGCTTATATATTAGTCTGTGAATGAATGAGCAATATAGACTGAGCATCCTTTGGGCAGCAGAAACCTACCTGGTTGAGAACTTTGTTATGAAACCAGAGACCCCCCAGCAATAACAAGCTCCGTCCATTCTTAGTAAACATCATTTCCTAGCCAAGCCTCGGGTGGTTTTGCTTCATCCTTGCAGCCACTCTCTAATAGTTTCTCTTCTACGGAGCGGCAATTGGAGCTGCACTGTTAAAAGCATTCATATGTCAAGTAGCTCTGGTTTCAGAGGGGAAAAAACCCCGATGTTTTCATCTGAGATGGGAGAGTTTGAAAGCAGCGCATTCCAAAAGGTCAATTCTGCAGGGTGGAGGGTGGAGGAGCAGGGAGGAAATTGGTTTCCATGGGAACCAAAGGACTTGAACATCCAGTAACTTCTCACCAAAACGCAAAATCCTGCTCCGGGAAAACGCAGCCAAGAGCTGGTGAAAACAGTGGGCAGTGGTTTTGTTTCTAAGAAGAGACCACTGCTATTCCACCCATTGTTTGGAAATACTATAGGATGACTAAGCCCTCCTGGTCTGGAGATGGTGGCTATGGGCACCAACCAAGGTTCCTGCATTCACCCTCTTCCCGCAGGTAATGTGGCCAGCAAGATGCATGAATCTTTTAACAAGTGGAATCTGTAGCACAGCTACTCTTGGGCAATTTGTTTTCTATATATATCTCCAGCTGACCCTTTCTTCAGGCTTCTCTATTTCCTTCTTGTAAGAACGGAGAAATCTGAGGGCTCCCTTGGACAAAAAAATGACACCAGACAGGAATACCAGAGCAAAACAGCAGCTGGTAGGCTTGGTCTTTATTGAAGTCTGTCGCGACACGACTCCCACCTGCCACCAGGTGGAACAAGATGGAAGCCCCGGACAAAAGGAGACCCCCCAACTTTTATTAGTTCCTAATCCCCAAGCTTGTTGTTGTTGTTCGGTCATTCAGTCGTGTCCGACTCTTCGTGACCCCATGGACCAGAGCACGCCAGGCACCCCTATCCTCCACTGCCTCCTGCAGTTTGGCCAAACTCATGCCAGTCGCTTCGAGAACACTGTCCAACCATCTCATCCTCTGTCGTCCCCTTCTCCTTGTGCCCTCCATCTTTCCCACGTCAGGGTCTTTTCCAAGGAGTCTTCTCTTTTCACGAGGTGGCCAAAGTACTGGAGCCTCAACTTCAGGATCTGCCCTTCCAGTGAGCACTCAGGGCTGATTTCTTTAAGGATGGATAAATTTGATCTTTTTGCAGTCCATGGGACTCTCAAGAGTCTCCTCCAGCACCATAATTCAAAAGCATCAATTCTTCAGCGATCAGTCTTCTTTATGGTCCAGCTCTCACTTCCATACATTACTACTGGGAAAACCATAGCTTTAACTATACGGACCTTTCCCCAAGCTACACCCCTAAAAACTATATCATCACTACATCATAACTACATCATTGATACATCACAAAAAGGGAGGGTTTGAGGCAATAACCTGAGTATCTTGACACCTGTCTTGTTCCTCCCCTCCCCCCTCCCATACACACATTCCAGAGAACAAAGAGATGTCCAGAGTTTCCTGCCCTTCCAGAGAGGGTTTGGTCACTGTCCTTTGTTTCAGTCAGTACTGAATCCATTCCCAAAAGGTGCCTCTTTTTAAGTGAAATGATCCACAGTCTGGCACCATTGGTGTTGATATGTCCGCTGAGCAGAGTTCGCTGTGGACGTGCTGCTATATCTACGGTGTTATGTACTGAGTTGAATAGGATCCAAACTGCAGAAGTCTGATTGGTCCTAGAACAATAGGATTGAGATTGCAGCAGTCTGACTGGTCCCAGAACAATAGGATTGAGATTGCAGCAGTCTGATTGGTCCCAGAACAATAGGATTGAGATTGCAGCAGTCTGATTGGTCCGCAGGAGCCACCCAATCCAGCTCCAGGTGGAAGTGAATCCGCACTCCGATTGGCATACAGGAGTATCCCAGATCCAATGAGAATTCCCACTGTAGGGACATCAAAAAGGAGAAAGGCAAATTGCTTACTAGGTCACAATAAACAAAATACATTCTGGGCCAGGGGTCTGCAACCTTTAAGACAAAAAGAGCCACTTGGACCCGTTTCTGAAGGAAAAAAAAGAAACTGGGAGCCGCAGAACCACTGCGACATTTAAAACAAATATAACACTGCATTTTATTTTAAAAAATCCGATTTAAATTTTAAAAATCCGATCTAAATAAAAAAAATCTGATTTAAATAAAAAAATTCCATTTTTTATTTTTTATTTTTTTAAATCATTTTTATCCACCCTGGGGACCACTACCAGGTCACAGCCTGATCCAAGGTGGGTTGCAACAGCATACAAATATTTGATTTGTTGTTGGTTTTTTTAAAAAAAATGAGTCCTCAACTGCACACTTGTGAATGTTTGTCCCATGTCTAATTGAAGACTGCTGGCTTTTACAATAATCTTAGTGTCTTTTACCCTTAATATTCCAGACCAGAGGCTATGCTCACCTCTTCCAACCTCCTCTCTTGCTAAATAAAGCACAGAATTGCACCAGAGAAGCCTGTGATGTTTGTGCTGACTTGCATACAGGTGGCTGTAGTAGTTCATAGTGTTCAAACCTTTTTAGGGGAGTTCCCTGCCCCCTTAATGACAATGGCAATAGATTTTGCACATGAACACAGATCCAAGTTAGGACTCCTCTCTTCCACGCCAACAAGTGCTTTGTCAAGGCTCCCCTAACACACACTCAGGACAGAGGAAAAACTGCAACCTTTTGGGGCGTCATTCTCCTACCCATGTCTCTGTGAGAACCAGCCCTTTATTCTGCCTCCCGTAGTACATCCTCCCCCTTCAATAAATCATTTCCTTTGGACTTTCGGCCCATCTCCACCCCTATTACTCCTTGCCCTCGCGAAGGAAGCATTTTCACAAGTTTTCTTTTTGGTGGGCTGTCTTTAGGAGACTAAAGAAGTGCTATTGTGGGTCGAGTGACCTAGAACTGGGAGAAAAGAAAGCGCGGGAGAACAAGCCCCTCTTTCAGCCGCCGAGGAGGAATCCCCCGGATCTCCTCCAGCCACAGGCTGCCCAACCAAACCGGGGCAAAGCCAAGGCGCCGCTCTTTGCGCCGCGCATTTGGAGAGGCCACAGCCGGAGAGGCCACAGCCGGAGGGCGCGGTGCAGGCGGCCAACTTGGACTCCCCCTCCCCAGTCCCAGTCCCCCACCCCAAGGGACTCGTTGGGGGGTTGCAAAGCCCCCCGCCCACGGCAGGCAGAGAGCTCGACGGTGGTTTCCTCCCAGCCAGCCCAGCTTTGCGCCCTGGAAGGCGGGGGCGACGTGACTAACCTTGCCTGGTGAGGTCCGGCGGCGGCTCCGCTTGACGCTGCTACGGAAGAACGCACAACTGCCTTTTCCTCCATGCAGCCTTTTTAAGCAGCCATGTCCCTGCTGTGCGTGCTCGGGCTCCTAGGAGCCTCCAAGCCCCCTCGCGACACATGCACCCATTGGCTCCTGAGACGCGGGTCCCAGGCAAGGGTGAGTCCCGGCCTTGCTACGGGGCGGAGAGAGACGCGCGCCCGCGAGAGCGCGGTCTGAGGCTGCGAGCGGAACCAGGAGTGAAGGAGGCAGCGGCAGGGAGACAGGCACAGCTTCCTCGACCATTTTTAAAAGGAGGGCTTCCCCCCTCACCCTCGCCCACCACCCGCCGCCCCTGGCCCAGCCCACAGCTGCCTACCTCGTCGCCTCGATGCACACCTCTGGAGGGAAACTGCTGCTGTCTGCTGCTGCGCCTGCGCTGGCAGAAACGAGGCACGACGCATGAGCAGAGCAGCACAGCAGCAGCACCCTCAGCCTCCGGAGGGCGGGCCGCTGGCCAGCTGGAGAAGTGGACAGGCGTATCCGCCCCGGAGCCGTGGCAAAGGTGTAGAAGAGCCGCATGCGGCTCCGGAGCCGCAGGTTGCAGACCCCCGTTCTGGGCTATGTGAGAAAGCATTGCAGAAATCTCATCTTCTGCTTCCAGGTGACTGGCTGTGTGAAAGGGCAAACATGCCTCCCAGTTAATGTCACTCACGGCTTGCAGAGGTCAGAGCATCAAGCACTGCATGCTCACCTCTCAAGCACGCCGTGCGACACCCGTCAAAGATCACTGGCTCTTCTCTACACCATGCCAAAAAAATATTGGGAGGGTGGAAAGCTGGGCCTG
This sequence comes from Lacerta agilis, assembly GCF_009819535.1. Taxonomy (NCBI): domain Eukaryota; kingdom Metazoa; phylum Chordata; class Lepidosauria; order Squamata; family Lacertidae; genus Lacerta; species Lacerta agilis. The sequence goes on along the minus strand of NC_046317.1, from coordinate 7,981,199 downwards.
GCTCACACATTCGGCTGGAGCAGAAGAAGGGGAGGATAGCAGGGTGGAATGGGGCAAACCTCTGCTCTTTACCATGCAGCTCACCTCAGGTATGAACAAAATTCCTGGCATGAGCTGGCACCAGTACCAGGTACCCTTTGGGGGGCAGCAAGGCCCACCCCACATGTTTTCCTGGTGCACCATTCCAAGCAACACAAGGCAACTGCCTATGGCCACCCTTTAAATTTCCCACGATCCCCTCAATTAGCATCACTCTGAGACATTGTGGACCAAAATAAGGCTACACCCAGCCCCCACTTAGAGCACAAAAAAGGGTCAAGGTAAAGGACCCCTGGACGATTAAGTCCAGTCAAAGACAACTATGGGGTTGCGGCGCTCTTCTCACTTTCAGGCCAAGGGAGCCAGTGTTTGTCCACAGACAGCTTTCCGGGTCATCTGACCATCATGACTAAACCGCTTCTGGCACAACAGGACACCTTGACGGAAACCAGAGTGCACGGAAACGCCATTTACCTTCCCAATGCAGCGGTACCTATTGATCTACTTGCACTGGTGTGCTTTCAAACTGCTAGATTGGCATGAGCTGGGACTGAGCAACGGGAGCTCACTCCGCCATGGGGATTCGAACGGCCGACCTTCGGATCGGCAAGCCCAAGAGGCTCAGTGGTTTAGACCACAGCACCACCCGCATCCCCTCTTAGAGCACTACCACTGCAACCAAGTAAGCCCACTGATAGAGGAAGGGTCTCACCAGAGGGCACGTTGGCCGCTAAACCTGGAATGACTGGAAGCTGATCACACCAAGGCCTGGTTGGAATGATCTCTCTCCCTCCAAATAGGGGATGTGGAAATCACAAAAGCCGGGCCTCCATGTGATGATAAAATCACAAAATAAAAACACAATTAGCTTGGATATCTCTTATTTTCCAGTGGGGTGAGCTGCATTTCCAGTGAACCTTAGTTTGTAAAGCTCTAATAACAAGAGCAAGAACAAGAACTAGAACAATAGCAATAACACTTTTATTATTTATACTATCTCTCCCCCCCCCCCCAAAAAAAATCTGGCTGGGTTTCCCCAGCCACTCTGGGCAGCTTACAGCACATAAAAAATTTGTCAAACATTAGACATTAAAAATTTCCTGATACAGGGTTGCCTTCAGATGTCTTCTAAAAGTCAGGTAGTTGTTTATTTCCTTGACATCTGATGGGAGGGCGTTCCACAGGGCGGGCGCCACTACCAAGAAGGCCTTCTGCAAAAATATATAGAAAAAAATTATTCCTATTTGTTGCATCATCCCCAGCCATCTTTTGGGCAGGGAGAGACACTGTTCTGTTCTCTATCTATTATTAATCTAAACAATACAGACAGAAAGAAATTTGTCCTTACTTTTTTGACCTCCAGAGGCTCTCAGTTTATATGTCAGTTTTTCTAGTCGGGCTGATTCCCATACCTTGCAGAAGAGGAATTTTTTTAGCAGGTATAATTTGCAGAAAGCTGTGCCAACGGAAAGTCCCTCTTCTGGACAACTGTTAAAACGCTGCCTGAGCCCAGCCCTCTTTTGCATTGTACGCCACCCTAATATCTACACAGAAGAAAGTTCGGCTATAACTATTTACAGGAAATAACCACTCTTATATTCAGGACCGGTGCTAGGGCTTCTGGCGCCCTAGGTGAGACCAATCTTCTGGCACCCCCCCCCCCCGCCAAAGCCTGCTTTAGCGGGAGGTGGGGGGTGGTGGAGAGGCAAGCAGCAGTTTCTGCGCTGTAGCAGAGAAGCCGCTGCTCGCCCGTCCCGCCCCCTGCCCCCTGCCAAAGCCTGCTGTAGCGGGAGCCGGGGGGTGGTGTAGGGGGCAAGCAGCACCTCTCCGCTACAGCGGAGAAGCTGCTGCTAGCCTGTCCCGCACCCCCGCCCAAGCCTGGCCAGCGCCCCCTCCATTTTGGCACCCTAGGCAATTGCCTAGTTCACCTAAATGGGCGCACAGGCCCTGCTTATATTCAGACGTTTGTGAAATCATTGCATGATCAGAAAACTTGGCGCCTGCGCATGCAAGGTTTGTTAAAATGGCACGACTGATCTCATACACAGAGACATGTCAGTGAGGTCATTCTTCTCAGCAGTGCAGCATCAAGCTTTTGTATTGTGTGGTGTAGTGGTTAAGAGCAGTAGACTCATAATCTGGTGAACCGGGTTCGCGTCCCCGCTCCTCCACATGCAGCTGCTGGGTGACCTTGGGCTAGTCACACTTCTCTGACGTCTCTCAGCTCCACTCACCTCACAGAGTGTTTGTTGTGGGGGAGTAAGGGAAAGGAGAAGGTTAGCCGCTTTGAGGCTCCTTCGGGTAGTGAAAAGCGGGATATCAAATCCAAACTCCTCCTCCTCCTCTTCCTCCTCCTCCTCCTCCTCTTCTTCTTCTCCTTCTTCTTCTTCTTCTTCACCAGATGTTTCTACAGCTGTGGAGAAATAAAAGTAGCAGCACTGGCAGCAAAGCTGCTGGGTAGCTCATGTAGGGTTGCCACCTTTTAATCTGGCAAGCTATAGCAGACAGTCTAGACATTGATAGCTCCAGTGGATTATTACACCACCATACAATCTTGGGCACTCAGTCACGCTGTTTTAATTATCTTAACTATTAAATACAGAGTTGGAAAATGGACTAGTAAAGCATATAATGGCAAGATTCTCCTCGCCTAGCCAAACATTTTAATATACAGCAAAACCTCAGTTTTCAGAGTGTGTGGGGCAAATGAAATTACAACCATGAATTTTGCTGGTGCAAAACAATTTACCTGTTGCTTTGAACCACGTTTGGCATTGCTCTTTGCCGTCTCCAGAAGTCTCTCTTCGCATCCTTTTGATGCACCGAAAGTTTGGATTCTGCCTTCAAACGCGAAAATGGACAGACTCCCACGGATCATGTTATTTCCTCCTTATTGTCCATGGAGCTTTCCGTATCCGAATAATGCGTAAAATCGATGAAGAGACAGCAACTGTAAGCTCTGGAGGGACTTTAGTCTTGAGAACAGATTCAGTGGGGATTTTTCATCGGGCACGTGGGGCTAATCTGCAGGGCACCTCAGGGAACCGGTGGGATTAACATGTTCCATCTGATCATCCTCTGGGGGCTCCATCCTGCTTGAGGGTGGGGTGGTGGGGAATGGCAATTTATTGCTTACTCTTTAGTTGATAATCACTAAGTCATAAGCATTACCTACTTAGATCTCTGTCCCAGAGGTCATTCCTTGTTGTGGTGCTCCCATTAGACATGCTGTGACCATCCTGTCTGCCTCCCTATTTTAAGCAGAAAGCCCCATCAGGGTGGAATAGCACACCAATAATACCTTGAGGTTTCACAGTGTTTACAAAGCGGTTTATTTCGTGGACCTTTAAGGAGGCGTAGAGGCAGACAACCATTTTGTGTGGAGCCAGGTGTTGTTTTCCATGCTTGCGTTTAATCATGTTCTTGGGACAAGCTGGTTAAGATGAGATCTTCCCCTGTCCCCATCTGTATTAGAATTATTTCTAAGAATATTTTTTAAAGCTGTTTCTAATGTTTTTATTGTTCTATCTCAGGCATAGGCAAACTCGACCCTCCAGATGTTTTGGGACTACAACTCCCATGATCCCTAGCTAACAGGACCAGTGGTCAGGGATGATGGGAATTGTAGTCCCGAAACATCTGGAGGGCCGAGTTTGCCTATACCTTTTCTATCTCTTCTTGTTTGCCACTTAGGGCTCCTTTGGAAGGAAAGGCAAGATATAACATTTAAAAAAAAAAAAACAACAAACATCGATATAAAATTAAATAAATAAAATCTGCAACTTATTACAAAGGATTTTTGGAGTCCTCTAGCTTTGTATAGGCAGGAATTCAAGGAGTGCTAAGTGTTGTAAACAAAATCTGCCCTTCTTCCCTTATGGGGTACACAAGAGTCCTTTGTAGGTTCTCCATCGGTAGGAGAAAATAACAGAGGCCAACCAGAGAATATTGAGAAGCAAAGCAGCTAGTAAGCCGGATCTTTATTAAACTGTTGCAACAGGGTGCTCCCCCCACATGCAGGAGAGAGGAGGAGGACCTTGAACAATGGCACGCAAGGCCTTATATATCCATTTTGAAATGCCCTGCCCTGGAGCTCCAGACCACCCGTCCATACATCATACATACATCACAAAAGGGGTGTAGCCCAAGACCACCCCCAACAAACATCATACCTACATCACAGAAAAGGCGGTCTACAACAGAAATTGGAATGTTGTTGTTTTTCCTGTCTGCCAGGTTATCTGATAATGCCTTATACGATTGCCTTTTCTGGTAGTCTGGCCATTCCTTTGAGATGGTTAATTACTTACCGGTAAATCCTGAGACAATGGGAAGGTTTTTGTTTTTTTTTCATTTCCTCCTTCCTTGCAGAGAAACATTTGGTCAGTTTGGGAGTTAAAATGGTTTCAGGACTGTCTTCCTGTGCTGCTTCAGACATGTGGTTTATATATTTATGTACATGTTTGCTTGGTACGTTTATGAAAAATTATTATATATCCAAGACCTTAAAATTCTTATAATGTAAATATCAGCTAAGCAGGTCCAGCCCAAGATATTTGGCCACCTGAGGCAAACCACAAAAGGCCATCTCTCCTCCCGGCCAGGGAAGAAGGGGTGAGTGATGATCTGCAGCAGGAACAGGTCGGGCAATATGGATCTGCAGCTCCGTGGATCCTGTCACCTGAGGCAGTTGCCTCACCTTGCCTCACGGGTGGGCCGGCCCTTCAGCTAAGTGACTTTCTAGCACATAACCTCTTGCCCTAGGCCCACAGTCCCCTGCACTGTTTCAATTGCAGATGTTTCACAAAGGCAGGAAGCTAGAAGGGGTGCATCCAGGGTATTCCTTCCCTATCTGAAGCACTAATTCTGCAAAAGGTGGGGGGGGGGGGGGAGCTTGTTTTTGCTGCCGCCACCGCCGTTTTAAAAGCAACAACCAGGCATTTCCATTTGTAGCATGATAGCTTCCATTTAAACAATACGGGGCTTTCCGTTCGGCGGGTGGTATCCTCTCAAAGAAGGCTCCCCATGGTTCAAAGTGCATTTTTTCCAAGACCTTTACCAATGTTGTCGTGCTTAAGCCATTTTTTTTTGGGGGGGGGGGACTTGCTTCTGCCTCAGGGGTGGTGAATCCCTACTTTGGGAGCCTGATCCAACCACCCAAGCATTTGCCCCCCGTCCTACTCCCTCTTAAGACCCTGCCAATTTTGGCAATGCTCTGCTATGAACTTCCCTCCCTGGCCATCAGGTATGTCATTTGATGATCAGAGATGACAATGACATACCTGACAGTGTGTGGATCAACTGAGGAAGGGGCTGCCAGCCTGTGTGTGAGAGACTTTGGTGCACGGTCAAGAGCAAAGGTGGAATTTTACAGCTGCAATCAGAAGAGTTGAGAACAAAGAGAGAGATCTCTCCAGAGTACCGGTAACTTCAAGTCAACAAAGCCTCAAGGCACAAAGGGATCAGGAATAACTAATATGGACATAATATTTGATAAAGAATTAAAGGAACAATTGATGGAAATTAAAACCCCACGCAGGAAGAAAGGAGAACTTCACTTGCGAATTTACATATTACTATACAGGTGAAACTCGAAAAATTAGAATATCGTGGAAAAGTCCATTTATGTAAGCAATTGTTTTCATTAGCTACTGGAGTTTAATATATGAGATGGGCTCATTACATGCAAAGCGAGATATGTCAAGCCTTTGCTTGTTATAATTGTGATGATTATGGCGTACAGCTGATGAAAACCCCAAAGCTGAAATTCTTAATTTGGGGTTCTCATCAGCTGTACGCCATAATCACCACAATTATAACAAATAAAGGCTTGACATATCTTGCTTTGCATGTCATGAGTCTATCTCATATATTAGTTTTACCTCTTAAGTTGAATTACTGAAAGAAACGAACCTTTCCACGATATTCTATTTTTTTGCGTTTCACCTGTATGTGTTAATGTGAATTGAAGTTAATTATTGTAGCTGTGTTATAAGGTTTTTTTTTTTTAAAAAAAAATCAAGAATGGATTGTATTTGGTTTGAGCAATAGTCTGGAGGCAGAATGAAAGGGAATAAGACCTTGAATTACAGCACGTGGGAAGCCACACAAAAGTTATAGTTGGCTATGTAATTGATTTGTATTTGAATTGTAATCGCTATTTGGTGTTGATATAATATAGCACATATTGGATTTTTGGAATTGAAAATTAATACAAATTATTTAACACCCCCCCCAAAAAGTGAAGGCAGCTCTTGAGCCAAAAAAAGGCAAGGAACCCCCCCCCCCCATATCACTCCTAGGACTGTGAGCATGGTGAGGTGCTTTGAAGTGGGTGTAGGATTGAAAAAACTATGATTTATTTAAGGAGGCTGTATGTTAATACTTCTGAACATAAAAGATTATTATTCTTATTCAGCATCTATGTTCTGTTGTTTCAATTGCTGAGCTGTTGCTATTGTTGGTGTGTGTCATAGCTGTCAAGTCTCCCTTTTTTGCGGTTCTTGCTGCTATCCCTTATTGTTTCTCGCTGCTATCCCTTATTGTTGATATCCCTTAAATTTCCCTTATTTCCAGGAAAGAGAGTTGGAGTCCGCGGACTCCTTGGGTCCCTGCCTTTCTCAGCCCTGCCTGCCTGCCTACCTACCTCACAGGACTGTTGTGGGGATTAAATGAGGACTAGGACACCAGGGAGCTCCTTGGAGAAAAAGGTGGAATATGAATACCTAATAACAGACAGACAGACAGACAGATATATATATAAAGAAGATAAAATAAACGAAGGTTTCTCAGCAACAGGGGCTCACATTAAGCATTGCTGCCCCTAACTGGAGGCAGAGCAGAGCCAACCTGGACAGAAGCCATCAGTGGTCCTCTCCTCCTGCATGAATTTGCCTAATCCTGTTCTAAAGTCATCCAAGTTGGTGGCCATCGCTGCTCCCTGTGGCAGGGAGTTCCAGAGGTTAACAGTGTGCTGCGTGAATAAGTGTTTTCTTTTCTCTGCCCTGATTTCTCTTTCCTGGGAGCTCTTTCCTGGGTTAAATTAAGTTGTAGCCTGGGGGGATTACCGCGGCGTGGACTGTCCCTGAGAACCGTAGACTGTCCCCGGGACATGTGAGGGTGCTGATCCCTTATTTTCAAATCCGAAACTTGACAGCTATGGTGTGTGTGTGTGTTTTTGTGTGTGTGTGTTTTTGTGTGTGTGTGATATTTCAATCCTTGTAAACCCCAAGGAGCATAGACATATTTTAAAATAATTTCTGGAGGCTAACAATTCATAAATGCTAAAAACGTATGCAGAAGCAACAGGGTTTCTATAAGGAATCTGCTTCTTTCAAGCCCCTCCTGGAAATGGGGCAGGCCCCACTTAGGGAGGATTCAGCGGCCCTGGCCCCTTGTTGCTCTTGTTTGAGAATTTGGGATGTTTAGCTCTACCATGACTGAAGCACCCTCTCCATCCATGTCTTGTGCAAATGGCACCATCTGCCGGTCACTGTGTTTTCTCACTCTTAATATGTCAAGGGAATAATCTCTGCAAGAATTTGATTCCACATGGAACCTCTGTGGCGGGAGGAGAGCACTCCTTCTGTGAACTGCGCCCTTGTGGCATATGAGCAAAACAAGATTATAATCCAAGTAGCTGCTGCCGCCGAAAGTTGTGAGTTCGGACTCTGGCAGTTCAGACTTAATAATGCAAAGTTTCAACATGCTTTGAATTCAGAACTCTTTTATTGGGAATGCACGTAAACAAAAAAGCACAATAAACTTCTGGCAATGGCCAAATTAAATACATAACTTTGAATAAATTAAATACATACCATATTTTATTATGTTTTATATTTAAACTTTTTGTGTGCATCTACTAGGGGGGATTTGAAATATAAGGAAACCCCATGCCACTGTTTGATGGGGTAAAAACTAAAACCCTGATCTGAAACACATTGCTTGGTAGACAATCTCACTCATTCATGGTCTATATTTAGATCAGGATTTAAAAGATTTGGATGCCCAGGAAGCTAGATTTAACCATGTTTACTAGGAAATACAGTACATTGTGTCACTGATTTTAAGGGAAACATGCTTAGGGTTACTGCCAGGATCTTACTGGAAGCTACCCATCAACATGCTACTGAAATTATACCCCAAATGTCTGTTAAATTTTCAGTCTCTACATTTCAGGTACTCAGAATAGCTTTTGCATATTTTTGTACTTCATATGTAACAGGGTATCATTTCTAGTAGAGAGCTTTGTGCAGGTGCAGTTATAAGGTAGTTCAAAGTACTCCTTAGATGAGACTGATATATTCATCCTGAACGACTGAATATAATGGAATGTTTATAGAGAAAAATAAGATCAGGCAAGCCCGGGACAGGACATGGGCATCATTTTCAGAAATTAGCAGTGCCTTTTAACTGTGTTTGAGAGTACTGAAACACCCCCCACAAAAAAACCCTAATTTAAAAATATGTAACTTAACTCTTCAAAGGAAAATTCAGAATTAAGAAGTGACCGAATTAATGGGGACGGATGTAACCATCTGCACCCTTTGTGCTGTTGGCCTGATATACAAGAATATAAACTATTTAAACAATATTGAATTGGAACAAATTAAGTAAAATTGAGGTACAGTATTCCAAGACTGTGCATATAAGCCACAATAAGCAAAATATGCTTCCATCTGTTTCAACGGTTTTTAGCTTTGCTATTTATTAGGAGGATTTTCAGTAAATATAATTAATTCTACTACTTTTTTCTGTAGATAATTTTTTTTGTCCTGAAATGAAAGTGCCCAAGCAATAAATATAATCAATATAATCGAAATTACAGTACTAAATCCCATAGGGATGAAAAATTTCTAACGCCTTAGATGTAATTACACTTTTGCTTTCACAAAGAAGACTCTAGAATGCTCTGTAAAACATAGCAGCTAAAAAGGGGGGAAATCTACATTGTTATAACTGAATTAAGGTTATGATAGCTTTGATAAATGTTTCAAAGTCAGCATTTAAGAAATTAAATAGATGCTACTATCCTAAAATTAATTTCAGTGCTAGCTAGATAATATAAATATTGCTGTAAGTCACTTGGAGATCTTCAGGTTACAAGCAACTAATAAGATTAATAAATATAAATAAATAAACAAACAAACAAACAGAGTTCATTGAAAACAAAAGAATATCTTCCACACCAGGAGGAATAGGTGAAACTCATCCACATTTAAATATAAGTACTTTAAGTCTGGGTTTCAAAAAACACTTTTAGGATATGAAACAAAATGTTTCCTATTCAAAGGTGCAAATCTAAAACCCATCTGCAAACAGAATCTAAAATCAAAACAGCACATTTTCATAGTCGTGTGTGTATATGTATATATGGATTTTGGCATAGATCAACTATTTTGTATGGCAATCAAAATGCAAAATTCTGGGTGAAATTTCAACATATGCATTTAAAAGTTAAGAATCGGAATGTGAATTTTTCCACTACTGCATTTGAACTCTTAAGCATTAAACAATTAATTTATCCCATGAAATGTGGGTAATTACCCACTAGAAAATTCTCCCTGCTAGACTCATTGAAATGAAAGGGAACTAGCTGTTCATGGAATGGGACATGGGAAGAGCCTGGTGGATTGTGTCCAAGACCATTAGGTTTCACTTTAAACAAACAAAAAACATCTTCCACACTGGCTACTCAGTGCCCTTCCTCATCTGATGCAGCCTCATCAATAGAGATGCACAGTAGGTGGCGGATGGCTTTGGTGTAGCAGGAAGATTTTTCTCAGGTTACTGTGGTACCTTCTCTTCAGTCCCAGGATGACAGATCTCTTCGCCAGAGGCACCATGTTTGATCTTTGTCCATGCTCTGAGAAGCCTGATGGACACTGGCACTGCCATATTCTCTTGCAGAAAGCAAGTGTTTAGCTCAGGCTGTTCTTATTGATGAAACGTAAGAACTTCTGATGCCTGACTTATGGCCATTCTTCATTCTCCTTCCTCACGTACTCCAGAGGAGACAGCTTGAAATCCTACGGAAATAACAATGTTTGCAATTTAAAAGAGGTGCATTCAGGAGAAAACCTTGTACACCGTACAATCCTATGCATATTTACACCTTTCCATCCCACTGAAATTCAGTGCCGCTTGCTCCCAAGTAAGTGTGGATAAGGATCGCAACCACAAATTCTTATTACAAATACATCTGTGGCCAAGTGGCTCGGATCAGGGGAAGAGGCTGAAACAAAAACTTGAAATATCTAGGAGAATGTGGTTAGCACCCCTGGATATCATGGGCTTGTTGCTATTATGTTACTGTTGGGATAATATACTGAATGAGACGCTCGACCTTGGAGTTCCTATCTGTGTGTGTGTGTGTGTGTGTGTGTGTGTGAGAGAGAGAGAGAGAGAGAGAGAGAGAGAGAGAGAGAGAGAGAGAGAGAGAAAGAACACAGACTACATCCGATGTGGGACAAAGGAGCTGAGCTGCTATGAAGACTGCTATGTTTCTAGACACACAGATGGATGGAGAGGAAGTTTTATTCTACGTTCATTAATATTAATCAATGATTTAGCAGGGATTGACAATCTGATAAGTGGCCTCACTTGTTGAAACTGGAAATGTTAATATAATATAATATACGTGCAAGAATTGATTGATGGATAGTTGGATGAAAAGGAATTACTGGTAAGTCAAAAACAGTGTAGTGTAAGGTTATCTGCAGTGTTTGAAGTTAAACTAGAATTAATTGGAGAATATGATGCAGCATTAAGGAGAACCGTTGACACATCTTAGGAAGGTGTGCGAGAAGTCAGATTTGGAAAAATGTTAAATTTGTCTTAATTTAATGTAATTTGCTTAAATCAGTGACCAATCTCTAAAAACTTAAAAATCAATTTAAAAAAAGATTTAAAATAAACGACCCCTGCCAACCTAGCAGTTCAAAAGCACGTCAAAGTGCAAGTAGATAAATAGGTACCGCTCCGGCGGGAAGGTAAACGGCGTTTCCGTGCGCTGCTCTGGTTCGCCAGAAGCGGCTTAGTCATGCTGACAACATGACCCGGAAGCTGTACGCCGGCTCCCTTGGCCAGTAACGCGAGATGAGAGCCGCAACCCCAGAGTTGGACACGACTGGACCTAATGGCCAGGGGTCCCTTTACCCTATACCTATACTCTCAGCTTTATATGTCTTTTCCAAATGAACTTTCTCATGTCTTACCTGAGTGAGTTAAATCAAATGACCAAAAGTAGCTTCGGAATTCACGCTGTAGCAGCTGCTGCGAAACACAAATTAAAAAATGCATGTATTAATAAATCACTCCGCCATAAAACAGTGCGATGTCAACGAAATATTACTTTGAATTTTCCATGTAAGTTTTTAAATGCAACATACCTGGCAGGAGAAAATTTCTTCACTGCAAAAGAAGAAGAAGAAGAGATATTAGTATTTGGATACCAAGGCTGCAATTCCATGCACAAGTACCTAGGGAAAAGGTTCCAGATTCCCAGGAGCTGGCTCCACGTAAATTTTGCTAATATTCCACTTTCTTAGCTGCACTAAGAATGGACACATTCGACCTGGCCTCTTGCACTCTTTTACACACTAGTGCTATATGTGGAATTCTGTGTGAATCAGGGGTTGCCAGACTTTTTGGGTCAGTGAACATATGTGGAATTATGAGAAAGTGCTGTAAGGCACCAGTCACAGAAACGGAGAGGAAGACAATATTATGCAGGCCTGCCCCACCACCAGCCCCCCCCCAATCAATGGGGAAAACTGGTCCCTACATCTGCTATCACATTGCTTACATCACACTTTTTGCACCTCTCCTCTGTGCAGAATAGAACAGAGGGTGTCCCAGTGCTGTCAAGTATCCCGTTTCCCCCGGGATTCTCCCTTATTTTAAGCAGTTTCCTGCTCCTCTCCCTTATTTTTTATTTCCCTTAAATTTCGCGTTTTTAATGGAAGCAGCTCCTCCCCTGCTGTCCAGGGACTGGGTGGGAAGACCTCGCCTACTTGGAGAGAAAAGCCTCAGCCCTCAAAGCAAGTGGGAGCCATTTCCAGTGCTTACAGGGGGGTGTATTCCTCCCCCTGCATCAGCCCCTATCTGTTGCCGCCGAGCCCCTCAGCCGGCCAATAGGGTTAGCTGGCGGGCGGAGCCTGGCTGCCTTTGAGCAGCTGCTGCTTCCTGTCCTGTTTTGATGGGATCAGACAAGAAGACGATGGGGCTCCATTGCGCGGAGCACATGGCTGCCCTCCTCTTTGCTGGCTGCCCTCCTCTTTGCTCCGCTCCGAGCCCGAGCCCGCTTGGAGTTTACATTGCTGCTCCGCCCACTTTTGCTTCTGGCTCCGCCCACCACTGACATGTGACTGTCCCCGGGATAGGTGAGACTGCTGATCCCTTATTTTCAAATCCGAAACTTGACAGCTATGGGGTGTCCACTCTTGGCATCCCATGAAATGTGGGCAAGTTTAAGGAAGAGTGTTTAATACAAGGATGCCTAAGTGAATGCAAACAAGTACTGAGCAGAAAGAGCAATTGAGGAGATATTTATTGAGACCTTCCATGGGTGAAAACGATATTGAATTTGGCGTAGCTCACTGTCGCCATCTGGTGCCACATTTGTATATTGCACTTTGCTACGCATTTAAAACTGTGTACAGTGGTACCTCGCAAGACGAAATTAATTCGTTCTGCAAGTCTTTTCGTCTTGCGGAACTTTCGTCTTGCGAGGCACGGTTTCCCATAGGAATGCATTGAAATTTAATCAATGCGTTCCTATGGGGAAAAAGTCCGGGCTTGTTGCCGGCAGCAGTAGGGAGGGGTTGGGCCTGGCTGGGCCCAGCCAGAACCTCCTGCCAGCGAGCGAGGAGAGCAAGCCAGGAGGGCGAGCGGCAAGCGGGGAGAGGAGTGGGGAGGACGAACGGCGATCGGTAAGCATGGATAGCAAGCGCGGAGGGCGAGCGGCAAGCGAGGAGATGAGTGGAGAGGACGAAGGGCGATCGCTAAGCATGGTTTGCATGCGAGGAGGGCGATCGGCAAGCAGGGAGAGGAGTGGAGAGGACGAAGGGCGATCGGTAAGCATGGATAGCAAGCGCAGAGGGCGAGCGGCAAGCGGGGAGATGAGTGGAGAGGACGAAGGGCGATCGCTAAGCATGGTTTGCATGCGAGGAGGGCGATCGGCAAGCAGGGAGAGGAGTGGGGAGGACGAAGGGCGATCGCTAAGCATGGTTTGCATGCGAGGAGGGCGATCGGCAAGCAGGGAGAGGAGTGGAGAGGACGAAGGGCGATCGCTAAGCATGGTTTGCATGCGAGGAGGGCGATCGGCAAGCAGGGAGAGGAGTGGGGAGGACGAAGGGCGATCGCTAAGCATGGTTTGCATGCGAGGAGGGCGATCGGCAAGCAGGGAGAGGAGTGGGGAGGACGAAGGGCGATCGCTAAGCATGGTTTGCATGCGAGGAGGGCGATTGGCAAGCAGGGAGAGGAGTGGGGAGGACGAAGGGCGATCGGTAAGCATGGATATCAAGCGCAGAGGGCGAGCGGCAAGCGGGGAGATGAGTGGAGAGGACGAAGGGCGATCGGTAAGCATGGTTTGCATGCGAGGAGGGCGAGCGGCAAGCAGGGAGAGGAGTGGAGAGGACGAAGGGCGATCGCTAAGCATGGTTTGCATGCGAGGAGGGCGATCGGCAAGCAGGGAGAGGAGTGGAGAGGACGAAGGGCGATCGGTAAGCATGGTTTGCATGCGAGGAGGGCGATCGGCAAGCAGGGAGAGGAGTGGGGAGGACGAAGGGCGATCGCTAAGCATGGTTTGCATGCGAGGAGGGCGATCGGCAAGCAGGGAGAGGAGTGGAGAGGACGAAGGGCGATCGGTAAGCATGGTTTGCATGCGAGGAGGGCGATCGGCAAGCAGGGAGAGGAGTGGGGAGGACGAAGGGCGATCGCTAAGCATGGTTTGCATGCGAGGAGGGCGATCGGCAAGCAGGGAGAGGAGTGGGGAGGACGAAGGGCGATCGCTAAGCATGGTTTGCATGCGAGGAGGGCGATCGGCAAGCAGGGAGAGGAGTGGGGAGGACGAAGGGCGATCGCTAAGCATGGTTTGCATGCGAGGAGGGCGATCGGCAAGCAGGGAGAGGAGTGGAGAGGACGAAGGGCGATCGGTAAGCATGGTTTGCATGCGAGGAGGGCGATCGGCAAGCAGGGAGAGGAGTGGGGAGGACGAAGGGCGATCGGTAAGCATGGATATCAAGCGCAGAGGGCGAGCGGCAAGCGGGGAGATGAGTGGAGAGGACGAAGGGCGATCGCTAAGCATGGTTTGCATGCGAGGAGGGCGAGCGGCAAGCAGGGAGAGGAGTGGAGAGGACGAAGGGCGATCGGTAAGCATGGTTTGCATGCGAGGAGGGCGATCGGCAAGCAGGGAGAGGAGTGGGGAGGACGAAGGGCGATCGCTAAGCATGGTTTGCATGCGAGGAGGGCGATCGGCAAGCAGGGAGAGGAGTGGGGAGGACGAAGGGCGATCGGTAAGCATGGATAGCAAGCGCAGAGGGCGAGCGGCAAGCGGGGAGATGAGTGGAGAGGACGAAGGGCGATCGGTAAGCATGGTTTGCATGCGAGGAGAGCGATCGGCAAGCAGGGAGAGGAGTGGGGAGGGCCTCGAAGCCCTCTCCGCCGCCGCCAGCCTCCAGCAGGCTGAGCAGGACTCCTCCAGGCGACGAGGGGCAAAGGGCCACGGCCACCCGCCCGCAGCAGGGCGGAGAAGCGGCCCTGGCCGGAGCCTCCACGGGCTGAGGAGCCTCAGCCATGGTGGGAAACGAAGGAGGCAGCGGCGACGGAGAAGGAGAGGCAGTTGTGTCTTCCCTCGCTCGCCACTCGCTCTCCCCAAGCCACAGCCAAGAAGGGCGGCGAGAGCGGCGAGTGAGCTGGCGGCAGCAGGAGAAAGCTGGGTGTGGGGAGCAGGGGCCGCAGTAAGGGAGAAGCCGAGGCTACCTGCCTCCCGGAGCGGTGAGTGTTCTGGGGTTTGCGGGGAGCCGAGCTGCTGCTTCCGGTTCCCGCCGCCGCTGCCGCTCTCCTTGCAGCAGCAGGTTCCGGCTTTTTCTTACAGTGGTACCGCGCAAGACGAATGCTTCGTTTTGTGAGTCATGGCCATTAAAAAATTCGTTTTGCGAGTCACCTAAAAAATCGCAAAACTCTTTCGTCTAGCGGGTTTTTCGTCTTGCGAGGCATTCGTCTTGCGAGGTACCACTGTACCAGAGTCCTAGGTGTAGCCTGGTAACAAACAGATGAGGGAAATATCTCACCTTTCCTCCGAAAACGCTTCATGAGCCAAATAAGGAACGATCCTATTGAAAGCAACGAGGCTGAAGTGACTGTGGCTGCAATTGTCACGTTTCTTGAAGATGCTGAAGGAGATGAAGTTGGAAAAAGGAGTTTGAATGAAATGAGCAGTAAATCACTGTTATTATAATACTTTATAGCTGTCAGAGCTTATAGCACAGGAGGCCTCAAATCAGCACTTCTGTTCCTCTGTAGTCTCTCCTTGGTTCCTCTGGAGTAGCGCTTTCCCTGGGACCATGTTACCAGTATTCCCCCTCATGGATAAACTCCTGTTTACGACTGGTTCCTTATCTCCCATATTTCATATAAGTGTTTCCCCTTCAGAGAGCAGCATCGGAAGAGACCCTCCATTATGTGTTTATAAAAATGCTTCCTTCTCCCACCCTGATTTTCAAGATCACTCAAACGTCTCTTCTACACTGCTGGCACTACTAGAAAGGATAGCAATGAGATGAGTGGATACCTCCACATGCGGGAAGACTTGACGTCCAGTTTCCTGCAGAAAGGCAATGGAGCCTGTGGGGACCATTCAGCGCCCATCCCTCTGCACAGCTGACCTCGCAAATTGTGCCGTAGACAAAATGCCTATCAGGATCCGAACAATTCAAGAAGCCGTTCTCAGGGGGTGTCAGTATTTCACACTGTATTGCTGAAATACAATGATGCAGATATTAACCTAAGGACTCAGCGATACAGCTGCAAATAAAAGGTTTTAAGTGGGTTTTAAAGTGCAATATACAAATGTGTCACTAGATGGTGACAGCGAGCTATGGCAAATTCAATACATTTTCCAAAATGTTTTTATAAAAAGCATTTTCACAGCGTTTTTAAATATGTTTGCAGATTCCACCCAAGTTTAGTAAACTGCAAATTTCTATGAACATTGATCTATTTTTCATGTAACAGCAAACTAAAGTAGCGTAGTCTAGAAAGAGGATCGCCTGCTCATCTTGCTACTTGTATGAACTAGCCACTTGGAATATAGTTAAAGAGCATACTATAAATATAGCGAAATAAATAATAGGCCTGAGATACAACTCTACTATAGACAGGGAAGAAATTTGGTTTGGTTCTGATTTAAATGCAATCCTACATCATTTGCATTTCCCCAAACAAGGCACAAACTGAAACAAAGCTATCCTTCAAAATTTCCCCTCCTCTATATTTTGTGATTCAATTCTCCTATCAAAAAAAATTGATTAAAACATTTATTAGTGAAAATATGTGTGCATTTATTGGTCTTTGCGTATATTAGTTCTTGTATATATTGTGCAAAATTGTACACAAAAATGTGTACGTTAGGAGAAATGCATACTACAATGCTGATGAATTTCCCTGCGGGCTTTTTATTTAAAAGTATCTGCAAACTGATTTGGAAATGTGGTGTGATGGGCTTAAATCTCACCTTCACAAAAAGGAATTGGCTCTGACCAGCGTCCCTTGGATGTGCATTGAATTTTGGGTGATCCTCTCAAGGTGTAGCCCTCCTCACAACTAAATTCGCAGACTGAATTGTACCTTGGATCTGTATCCAGGTTTGAGCAGTTCACAAAGCTCCTTTCGGGCTGACGTAGCAACTCGCATTTCACTGCTGTAAGAGATGGTTGAAACTTACAGTTAAGTTTGCATGTCGCTGGGACACCGGAAATAAGAGAAACATAATCCTGTAATGCAGACAAAGGCAATGGCCCAAATGAGATAGTACCTTCACACTCTGGTTGCTGTCCATCCCATTCGCCATAGGCACCACACTGGAGCTCACTGGACCCTCTCAGAGCAAACCCTTCTGCACAAGCAAACTTGCAGGTTGAATTCCAGGAAAAATTCCCAGAAGCGTGAGAGCAGTTCAAGAAGCCATGAGCCGGAGGTTTCAGTTCACTACACTCCACAGCTGTTAAATGACATATTCATCTGCATTAGTTCTGTCTTGGAGGTTAACAAGAAAAAATACACCTGGCGACAAGATGGGCTTAGGCTTTTTGAGGATGGGAAAGGGAGCTGCAGGTGAATGGACTGGGAGACTTGAAGGTTTAAAAGCGTTAGACTCTACTGTTAGAGGCAAGATGCTAGAGAGCAGCAAGATTCCCTCACTCTCTTTTGAAGATGATGTATAGATGGTACATTACACCGGTCAAATTAGCGAAAATGTATAAGGTTGAAAATAAGTGTTGGAAATGTAAGGAAAAGGAAGATACCTTTTATCATACGTGGTGGGAATGCAAGAAGGTGAAAGGCTTCTGGGATATGATTTATAATGAAATGAAGAAAATGTTGAAATATACATTTGCTAAAAAAAACAGAAGCCTTCTTACTGGGCATTACTAGTACAGACATTAAAAAGCAAGACTTTAAACTTTTCCAATACGCAGTGACTGCGGCAAGAATCTTAATAGCACAAAAATGGAAACAAGAAGAAACACCGACAAAGGAAGAATGGACAGTGAAATTACTGGAGTATGCGGAATTGGACAAAATGACGGGAAGAATCTGAGAACAGCAGGACCAGAAATTCATCAAAAACTGGACTAAATTTACGAATTATTTAAAAGACTATGGTATTCAATCAAATACATTGATAGGACTGCAAGAAGCTTTGTAGATTATCGAATAAATGTTGTTGTAAATATGAAATTATGGTGATTAAGTTGGATATGATGATTTAAAGCAATGATTGAGTTAAGAAGTATAGTATAAAGTAATAGATATTAGAAAATCATGTGGAGGGTTTGAGGGAAGTCACGGCCCTAAAAGGCCAAAATGTTAAATGAATGGAAAGATAAATGTGAAAGTTTTTCTCAATGTATTTATATAAAAACAATAAAAATGATATTTATATAAAAAAAGATTCCCTCACTCTGAACTTCAGTTGGGCGGGGAGCTCATAATTGTAAGGTTGCATTAATGAAAGGTCAGTTGTCACTACTATGGGCAGGGAGTGTGAAGGGCTACATGTTATGGGAAAATATATTCCCATGTTTCGTTGGGCTGAACTACACATTAACACTGACATGCATGAATATATCTTGCCATGTGAAAGGCAGTACCTGTTTTTATAATAGTTAGAGCTGAAATGTAGCAGTAGAAAGTCTTGATAAGCCTTTAGATGTGTAAGTGGGACTTTTGACCTGGGACAAATAGCAGCTTTGGGGAGGAAGGGGCCTTTACCCACTGACAAAAGGGTGAAAAAGCCTCACTTTGTGGTTCTGATCTGGATTGCCCCTCCCATGACTGCTATTTGAAAAAAGCGTAAAGGAATGGTGGCAATGCTTTCTTTCTTTTTCTGATTTGGTTTTTGAAAACACCAGGGGCCAGAATCAGTTAGCAGGAACAGAAGCAGGCCAGCCAGCCTGTTTCCAGCTCTTTCAAAACAACTATTTCCAGAGATAAGTGTTGAAAGCATTCATTACAAATGATTTTAACAGATTAACAGGTTAGAGAGATGAGTGGGATTCGGCTCAATTTACACCAATGGAATACAAATCATAACTGCAGATTTTTTTCAGAACATTTTCTTTCCCATGGATAGGAAATCTTACCTTCACATGCAGGGATTGGTTGTGACCAGCGTCCCTCGGATGAGCACTGAATTTGAGGCGATCCTCTTAAGGTGTAGCCCTGCTCACACACGAAATCACAGGTTGAGTTGTAGGTCAGTTCTGCGTCCACAGGGGAGCAACTCACGGAGCCATTTTCAGGCCATGGTACCGCTTCACATTTCACCGCTGAAACAGACACAGATCGTGACCTTGGTTAATCCAGATACATTACAGGAGAGTGCCGGGGTGTGTGTGTGCACAGAGAAATATAATGAGCTCTGTGAAGGCAAGCAAGGCAATGAAACAAAACCAGTACCTTCACAGGCTGGCTGTTGTCCATCCCACTCTCCAGATGCCCGACACTGCAGCCTGCTGGAGCCACTCAAGGCAAAGCCATCTTTACAGCCAAACTCACATGACGAATTCCAGGCAAAATTCCCAGAGGGGTGGGAGCAGTTGAGGAACCCGTGAGCAGGTGTCTGGAGCGCATGGCATTCCGCAACTAGAAATGCAATCAAAATGCTTTAGGTTTGTCTTTGTTCTCCAATCCATAAGATACATGGTACCTGAAGCCGAACATGGATTCCTCACCTAACTACTAAAAGGCGTGACAATTTTTTCCAGTTTGATGACTATTACAAAATTAAAAGTGGGACTTGAAACAAATTGTTGCCGTGTGGAGTGCTCCTGTTCAGGGTTCCAGCTGGCCAAGCACTTTTCTAGATTACTCGATTACACACACACACAGAGTTTTCAGATACTCCATTTCATCTTCACTGCTTGCATTTCTTCCCTTCCTACAGTCAGTCATCATTCTGGGGTTTTGAACATACCCTGGGCCGGTTTTGGGGAAGTGTATTCCCTTAATTTTTTAAAAATGTGGGTTGTTTTCTTTTGTTTGTACTGCTGCAAACCTTAGGGCTCTCCCAAGCCTGCCTGGTCCCTCCCCTCTTAAGCATGGGTGGTGCCATTTTGGCTGTCTCGGGGAACACCTCCCCCCTCCCCTGGGGGCGAAAGAGTATGCTAGTATGCTATTTGTACTTGGGATTTGAAGGTGGTTCAGGCTATCCTATTGGGTTCTACAGTCGTACCTTGGAAGTCAAATGGAATCCGTTCCGGAAGTCTGTTCGACTTCCAAAATGTTCGGAAACCAAAGCACGCCTTCTGATTGGCTGCAGGAAGCTCCTGTAGCCAATTGAAAGCTGCGGAAGCCTCGTCACATTCGGGTTCCAAAGAACGTTCGCAAACCGGAACACTCACTTCTGGGTTTGCAGCATTCAGGAGCCAAAACGTCTGAGTAACAAGGTGTTCGGGATCCAAGGTATGACTGTATTGTTATAACTCCCACAAAATCTAGCAGAAAACAATGTCCTTTGCCAACTTAGCAAAGATTCTGATGCTCCATGGCTAATGGAAGACTCACTTCCCTTGTCACTTCTAGGGTTCAGCTAAGGGGTTCTGCATTAGTTTTCATTCATTTAGGACTCGCTCAGTTCACTGACCTTTACACAAAGGGGTGGGTGCAGACCAGTTTCCAGAATCGGTGCACAATACTGGTTCCAGACCAGCAGATTTGTAGCCTTCGGTGCACTGAACGTGACAAGACGAGTTGTAGCTAAAATCCTTCACTGGGTGACTGCATTCTAAGGTACCATGATCTGGTTTTGTCAGTGTGTCACAAGTAATTACTATAGAGAAGGAACACAACAAGCAAGGAGTTAGGCAAGGCTGCTGTTTCCAGCAATGTGCATTAAAACTACAGGGTTAGAGATGAATTGCCCGGTTTGAAAAAAAAACTATACGATTAATCTTACCATGTTCACAATTGCGCCCGTAGAATCCTGTATCACACTGGCAGGTGTAATTATTAATAGTCTCCACACATTTGCCATGGCCGCTGCAGGAATGTAGATTACAGGAGGCTGCAAGACAATTAACAGATTATAAATCATCCCATCATATATAACATGCTTTAAATGAACTATTACAAGTGAGTGGAACAGGCTCTTGGCCCTGAAGACGTTGATGCATTAAACCACTTTGAGTTTAATATCACATCATATGTAGGTCACATCTTCAGGCTTCACGTCCTCTTTCTTGGCCTCATGCCCTTTGGGTGCTGCCCATCTTTTTCTGCTCTGTGGATCCAAGGGGGAACATGTTCCACAAAGCAGCAAACAACACAAAAATCCACAATTTGGAGTTACTGGAGGATTCTCCATTCTCTTCCTTTTATGCAAAAAGCTTTATTTTCACCAGTCTTTGATATGGTTTCCCTATAGAGCACTGCACCACTGCATATCACTTGGCTATCACAAGGTGTCATCAGCATAGTTGTCCTGTGCTTATTTTCCTGGCTTAGGCCACTTCCATGCTGTTGCTATTTTGCAGATGGGATTCAATCACACACCGGCAAAATCAGATGGATATATCCAAAACTGAGGTGGATGTATGTGCTCTTGTGCAGCAAACCTGCTCCCACCACCCAAGATAAAAATAAACATACATTTTGTGATAAGGGAATTAACAACTGTGTGGGATTAACAGCTATTAAGACCTAATAATAATAATAATAATAATAATAATAATAATAATAATAATTTATTATTTGTACCCCGCCCATCTGGCTGGGTCCCCCCAGCCACTCTGGGCGGCCTCCAACAGATATTAAAATACATTGTTCATCCTTGTGAACAAATCAGAACAAGGAACAGCTGACTTTGCACAACCCCCTTGCAAACTTTGTGCAAGTGAGTAAAATGGACAGCTTAACTAACTGGCCCTCTTGAAGCAATCTCAGGCTTACAGGCACCAGCAACAGTTTGAGCAAGAAACATACTATTATTTTTTATTACTTTATTGGTTTATTAGTTTACTGATAAACAAACAAACTGAAAGACTCCGCTGATAATCAGAAGGTGTTTACTGACATTATTTCCCTAAACCATATTACATTTACACCCCATAGGCAGGTATTATTATTATTATTATTATTATTATTATAGTGCTGATATTGAAGAGTGAACAGATTGAACAGAGAACAGTGGAACTGTGGTGCCGTGCAAGCTTGCAACTATTTAGGGTTCATCCCTCTTTACCGTTGAATCAGAGCAAATATCAGTTGGGTTTCCCAGCGTTTACTCAAATTCAGTGGTAAAGTGGGTTTTCCTGGGGAAAGCAGTGATGCAAACGGGAAAACCTCTTGGGCCCGTGCCTAGAAAGAACGAGACAAGCAGGAAACCACTCAGACCCATGCAATCAGGGCATGGAACAAGTGAAGTAAAGTAAATTTTTAAAAGTGTAAGATGCTCTCTTACACGAAGCCAGAAGGATCTGCCAAATAAGTTTCTAGCTGTTTTAGTGGCAAATATATTAGTCAAATGGATCCTATCCCATACCTGTATAGCACAAAGCCCTTTTCTTATTGCTGCAACGTTCATCGTTCCACTTTCCTGCATCTTGTATTCGGTTGATGTAGATTTCCACGCAGTCCTGGTTTTTCCCTCTGTTGTTTGGTTCACCTTTAGCCCAGTTTTTAGCTTCTTCAGTCAATGCCTTGTTCGTTCCCACCCACCTCCACACATTGCCAATTTTTCTGATCCCAATCCAGTAGTACGATCCATTATAAGGGATCTCTTTGTTTAAGTACTCGTTTTCCTCCTTATTTTGAATCGCAACCAGGTGGGTAAAGTGGGTTTTACACCACTTCTCAGCTTCTGTATAATTCATGGTTTCAAGTGAATAATGGTATGTCCAGCAGGTGCTCTCCTTAAGCAACAAAAGTCCTGGAAAAAAGAACACATCATCAAGTTGCTATGTATGTCTATTTATTTAGAAAATGTTGCTCAAGGAGCTCTCCAAGCCTTGAAGGTTCAGAAACAGGGTTTATGTTGGAGTAAGAAGACAAAATAGACAGACGGCCAAATCAAGTGGTAAACAGTGGAAGGAGCAGCATCCTGGCTCTACAAGTGGTGAATAACCATGTCATTCCCAGTGATGGACCTGAGATGCAGGAATAGAAGCTTGAGGCCCTTTGGGAGTAAAGAGTCTACTTGTAAACAAGGGAAATTTCATAGCTATGAAGATGGGCGGTGGAGGAAAGCAAATGAGCTTGGAGACTGGTCTATAAGTGCCCAAAAAACAGTGAGCAGTCAAGGAGGAAAGGTCTCCTGAACTCTCTAGGCTAGGTGGAAGACAAAGAGAAGAAATAACATGCCTTTGGACAACTGGTCAGCGCAGTCAAGAAGGAGAGGCTACACTCTGTATTCATTTTTTAATCAAAATATGACTTCTGTCCATTTCTGACTTTTCAGTATACTTTTTTTAAATGTCTGCAGAATAAGGCTGCCACTTACAGATTAAAGGAAAACCAAACAAGGAATGTTGATTCCTGAATTATTCTAGAGCAGGATTGGGTAAAAGGTAAATGGAAATAGCTCTCTGGTTCATTAAATTGGCAAGCTTTCTAACACAAGCAGCAGCAAAATGGCTTTTCCTATCTAAGCCCCGTTCCGTGCCCTATGAGCGTGGGACGTCTTTGCTTGGTGGTGCTGTGGCCCATAGATTGAAGCAAAATACTGGGCAAGGGTTAGAGCCTTCACTGAGCAATTTTGGGTCACTGGTTGACAGGGCCAGAAAGGAATTTTCCTCTCTCAACCTGACTGGCACTTGGTTGGTTTTTTTCACCTTTCCCTCAGTGAAATTGTGGGTGGCCCTCCTTTGTTAGGCAGAAGAACGTTGTTTATATGAAGGCGGAAATGGCATTGGGCAGGATCAACATAGGAGGGGGCGGGGCTAAGGGGAGGATTTACCACAGCAAACCCAAGCTTGGGTTGGCTGGTTGGAATCTGCAGCCTGGTCACCCAGTGAGACCTTGCTTGCTTGGCTTACACCACGACAAGGTTCAACACAGGCTAACTCCCATGGGACAGGTTTGGAGAGGTCCAAACCTGGCAAATCCATCCCATCAACATGGGGGAAGGATGAACTGATCCTGGGACCCAATGCCATGCCAACGCTTGCCCTGCCTGCTGCTGTCAATAAAGATTTGGCCTGATTTCAACCCATCAGCATTGTACGGTCTGGTTATTCTGCTGCTCTCATGGGCCACATTATGCCTGGGCAAATAAGGCAGCCAAATAAGAGTGAGCTAGATAATTCACCCAATAATTGTAGGCTGCAAACAATTCTGTTTGGGGCTCTACTAAAAACCAAAGGAGTTCCCAGAAAGCTGAACTCCACCCATCCCTTTTCTAAAGGATTTCCCATTCTGAAAGACATTACTTACCATAGGTGAGAGCAGACAGGAACCAAAGGGCATTCATTATGGCAGGAACTGACTATAAAGCTTTTTTCCTCCCTCCCTTGAGTTGACTTTGTAGAATTTGCTGTATAAAGAAAAAAGGAAGTGCAACACATTTATGGTAAGGAATGGGTTTTAAAGTAGAGGGAAAATATATTGAGGTTGAACACTGGGACATGGTTTAAGGCTGTGTGGTTTGATGCACTTTTCTGAGACTACAATCCTATGTATCCATAATTACTTGGTAGTAATTGAATTAAATAGGATTTACTTCTGACTGAGGGCTCGCCCACACTTCAGCTTGACCTGTGCCTAGAAAACACGGACCTGAGTGGGTTTCCCCTTGCCCCACTCCTTTCCCAGGGAAAACCTGCTTTTTAGCTTTAAATTGGAGTAGATGACAATCCTGAGAGCAGCAGGACAAGAGGAAATATGGCTAAGTCCAGAGGAGATGGGCATAGGAGAATTACACCGCAAATAACATAATGAATGTATTTAACAATGAAGGTGAACACTTGAGAGTTAATCTCTTCTTAGCAGTTAGGATAGCACATGCTCAAAACTGGAAAAATGGCAATCCCAACTATTAGAGAATAGGTCTTGGAAATAGGCACACATGAACACAGTAGCAGGTTCTTAGAAAAAGGAATAGGAATAATTTATTATTGGCCAAGTACATTTTGCAACATACTTGGAATTTGTTTCTGCTACATTGCAATGTAAACATACAGACACTGTTCCTCTCACAATACAAAGAAGCAAAGAAACCCCACCCATAATTTACCTCCCCTTCAGCTATACAACTACGAATTGAACAATTTAATGGCACAAGGGAAAAAACTATTCTTGTGCCTGGCCGATTTTGTATATGAAGTCCTGTAGCGACGTCCAGATGGAAGTAAATCAAGCAGATGATGACCGGGATGTAAAGGATCTGCTACAATTCTCTCTGCTCTCTTCCTAACTCGGGTAGCATAAATTGTCTCTATTGAAGGCAATAGAAATAAAAATAAAATAAATAAATAAATTGTTCAGTAGCACCTTATAGACCAACTAAGTTTGTTCTGGTATAAGCTTTTGTGTGTGTGCTTACACCAGAACAAACTTAGTTGGTCTATAAGGTGCTACTGGACAATTTTTTATTTATTTTATTTTGACTGTGTCAGACCAACATGGCTACCTACCTGAATCTAGGTTCTTAAAAGAAATGGACAAATCACACACATGGAATTCTTTTCCAAGTGGTATTGTTTCGTTATGGGCATCATTTTGAGTTCGACACCTTATGCATTTTTGCATTTCAGTAATTGTACAATAAATACATGGCTTACTATCTGTTCATTAATATGCAATAAAAATACATAAACATGCACGCAGAGCCTTGTTTACTTACCAACAATAGCTGCAGAATCCTGATTCTCAGAAGTATGCTGGTGTAGCTGCCTTGATGTAGAGCCTGTGTCCTTGGGTGAGGTCAGTATTCTAGGTTTTGGCTGAGGACCCGTCTTACAGCTTTCACTTGCTGATATTTAACTGTGAGCCATGAGCCCTGTGTCTTTTATACTGTGTCCAGCAAAATGTGACTGAGGAGGAGGGGGGGGGGTGAGAATTTCCCTAGGTAGGAAAAAAAATGATTTGCCCGGAATATCCCCGTTTCTAAATTAGTCAGACAGCTTCCCTGCCTCTTCCTTCTCAAAACACTGGCGAGCATCTGTGCTATTTTTTACATTCCTGGACATAGAAATCAGTCCTAACAGTTTTTTTTAAAAAAGGCATTCAAGTTTCTTTGCTGCTGTAGCTGCAAATGGAATTGTGTTTGTTTCGTAAGCAAGTTCTGTATTCTAAACTAAGGAAACTCACATGGTGGAATCAAAATCTGCTATTTCAGTGAATCAAATTTACAAATAATTTATTTTTGTTCTTTGTGTTATTTTCTTCCAAATCCAAATTTTCAAGCTTATTAAATAGGTTTCAGTTCAGAGGCTATGGGGGAAAGGGTTTGTGTAGGTTGCTCAGGTTTGGCCTGGGTTGTTGTTGTTGCATTTGTATACCCCTTACATGCCCAAATGGCTTCTAAGCAGTTTACAATTATAAAATTGTAAGAGAGGAAAATGTAAATCAACACATGGTTACAGTTGGATGTTCCAATTCCAGCCTTGGGAAGTGGCACAGGGAGGGAGGGCACACTCGCACGCCCAATGCTGCTGCTGCCCCCTCTCCACTGCTTCCGCCCCGGGGTCAAGCCTGACTCTGGAGTTGAATTGGGGCCGGCCTCGACGAGGAAACCTGTCGTAGGGGCACCTGCTTGCGTGCCCCCTGAAAAAAATATGCCCGGGGCCACAGCCCTGCCAAACCCCCCTCCCCCTCCACTACGATGATCTACATTGACAAGGCAATGCCTGATAAACCGTAAGCACACCCAGGACTTCAGCAACTGTCAATGTTTTTACATGTTCAGAAGCGAGCCCCTTGCTGCTCCTTTCCTAGCCATGGAGAAAACCCCTTAATCCGGATTTTTAATTATTTTTTTTGGCAGAGTTACAAAAAGAAAAGCACACAGCAATAAATCGATTTTAGAAAGGGGCAGGATTACACGGACGCACAAAGCATTTCTTTTTTTAAAATTGAGACACCTTGTGCTTTGCTCCACTCCCCATTTGTTCCTGCCCTGCCCTCTCCCTGTCCCTCGCTCCTCCTCCTTGCCTGCCCCCCAGCAGCCGCTACGAGCTGCCCAACGGAGGAGGCCAGCGGAGGCAGCCACGGAGAAGCAATGGGATGCTGCCTCACAGCCGTCGTTGCTCGGGACAAGCATCTCCTCTCCGAGTTCAGTGGCGGCAGCGCTGCTGGAGGAAATAGGGACATTCTGGGATCAAATCAGAGGCCAGGGTGGCTTTTTGTAATTCCAGGACTGTCCCTTGAAAATTGGGGCACTTGGAGGGTACGCATGTGCCAAGCGAGCCTTGGCCAGCAAGGAAGGAGGCGATCTTGAAATATATATTTCTGTACCAGTGTGTAAAGAGCTTCTAAGCAATCCACCTTGCTTGGACTTAACTTACGCAATTTCAACTGTGAGCAGTTAAAATCGTGCAAGTTAACTGCACGTAAGATACCATCGTCCTATGTACATGTTTGCATACGCTGTTTAGGTTGGCCCTGAAAAGGGGCCCTATATATACTGAATGCAGGCATCAGGGTGCCAACTTGAATAAAGTATTAGAGGGGCCCGGGTAAACCCCACCCCACCCCATCAATCACAAGATGTGGCACACATACACACACACCATTTGAATGACAATCTCCATCAACTTTGGAGGGGCTCAGCCCCCTCAAATATTTTATTGGTGGGGGGGGGGGGGTCAAAGGGACCTTGACCCCTAGGAGTTTGTTCCTGTGATATAGGCATCATTTCTATAGGAATACCAATATAACTTTCCATTTGTAGTTACAGGTAGGTAGCCGTGTTGGTCTGCCATAGTCAAAACAAAATAAAAAATTAAAAAATCCTTCCAGTAGCACCTTAGAGACCAACTAAGTTTGTTCTTGGTATGAGCTTTCGTGTGCATGCACACTTCTTCAATTTGAAAATTCATTTGTGATTTGAAATGTACACTTTATTATGATTTGATATTTTCCCCTTAGTGGATTTTATGATGTTATGAGCTTCCTACTAGGCATCACTGACATTGAAACCTACTTTTTATTGACTGAAGGTTTTAACATGCCATGTTGGAACTTTACTGGAATAATACATCATTAGTAGAGTTCCAGAAAGGAAGGAAACTCCACCAGGTTGTAAGCTTGTTGGTTATGAAATACCTTTCCTGTCCAGTGTCCAAACAAGACTTTTCATCTGCTGATAATCAGGAAAAAGGTCACTGTAAAACTTCCACCAAGTTGCTTGTTTTGGCTGCTTACCCAGCTTCACTGGAAAGTGGGTAATTAAGATTATTAGCAATAATCTTATTGTTCAGATCTGATCCTTTCCATTAAACCCTTTTTCTCCCCTATGATATTTTCCTTCTCTCTTTCATTCCTTTTTCTTTTTGTGTTGTGTATTTTAGATTGTATGCAGCGACTTTCCACTGATATTTCTTTGATAGTCGCTACCAGTTTTTGGTAGGGGCATGTTGAGGGAGGAGTGTTAGAGGAGCATTGCTATGTGATTGTTTTAAAATATAGTACGTATATTTCTACAAAAAAAAAAAATAGCATTTGCAGAAATTGTTTTATTTAGTATTAGCTGGCCCGGCCACGCGTTGTGGTGGCTTTTTTGTGAAATGGAAAAGGAAGATATCTATCTATCTATCTATCTATCTATCTATCTATCTATCTATCTATCTGTAAACTGCCCATGCCCACAGCTTCTCCTGTTGAATTTCTGTCTGCCTCCTCTCTGTCTTCCCCCGTTTCTTCCTCCCTCCACAGCTTCTCCCGTTGAATTTCCGCCTGCCTCCTCTTCATCTTTCCCCCCGTTTCTGCCTGCTACCTTCCCCTCCCCTGCACTTTCCCTGGTCACCCCGAAACTCTGTTGCTTACTGCTGTATAATTGCAAATAGAGCTCGCGTGCTGGAAAGCGGCTGTCGATTGCTGTGGCCTTGGAAGGCGCGCACGCACACGGCTTTTTCATGGGGTTGGTGGCCTCTATTTTTGCCCCGCGTTACCACTGGTCCCATCACCTCCTGGCAAATAGAAGGGGAAGAAATGGAGGCAGTGAGATATTTCACTTTCTTGGGTTCTATGGTCACTGCAGATGGTGACAGCAGTCACGAAATTAGAAGATGCCTGCTTCTTGGGAGGAAAGCAATGACAAACCTAGACAGCATCTTAAAAAGCAAAGACATCACCTTGCCGACAAAGGTCCGTATAGTTAAAGCTATGGTTTTCCCAGTAGTAATGTACAGAAGTGAGAGCTGGACCATCAAGAAGGCTGATCGCCGAAGAATTGATGCTTTTGAATTATGGTGCTGGAGGAGACTCTTGAGAGTCCCATGGACTGCAAGAAGATCAAACCTATCCATTCTCAAAGAAATCAGCCCTGAGTGCTCACTAGAAGGACAGATCCTGAAGTTGAGGCTCCAGTACTTTGGCCACCTCATGAGAAGAGAAGACTCCCTAGAAAAGACCCTGATGTTGGGAAAGATGGAGGGCACAAGGAGAAGGGGACGACAGAGGATGAGATGGTTGGACAGTGTTCTCGAAGCTACTACCATGAGTTTGGCCAAACTGCGAGAGGCAGTGAAGGATAGGCGTGCTTGGCGTGCTCTGGTCCATGAGGTCACGAAGAGTCGGTCACGACTGAACAACTGAACAACAACAACCACAGCAGCCTGGCCTCGCAAAGCCGCCTGGCCTCAAAGCCCGGCTTCTCTCCTGTCTCTTGACGTTTGGTCGTGTAGCAACACCCGCGCACGAAATGGGAACATGTATATATATATATATATATATATATATATATATATATATATATAGAGAGAGAGAGAGAGAGAGAGAGAGAGAGAGAGAGAGAGAGAGAGAGAGAGAGAGAGAGATAGATTAGCAGAGGTGGACTTGGGTAATATGGTGCTGTGAGTGAGGACAAAACTTGGCACACATGCATATTAACATAAAACATAACATAACAATATAAGCCCTACATGTGAGTTCTTTTGGAGAGAAGGGGGCAGGGTTGTCATATGTCCAGGAAAACCAAGACATGTCCTCCTTTTGGGGGCCAACATGCCCTTCTGGGTTGGCAGCAGCTTGTGATGTCCTCTTTTGTGATCTTCAAGATATGGCAACCCTAGAAGGGAGACCATCAAAGGGCAGGTTTGGTGGGGGGGTATGCACAGACCAAAGGATCTACTAGGACTTGATTTACACCATTTTTTCCTAAAATGACTATTGAAGTCACTTTGGTAGGGAGAAAAAACTACTTTTCTGAAAAGTATGTCATTCTTTGTTATGATTTAGGTATGGGCTCCAACATATATCCTGAAGACCCAGAAACAAAACTTTTCCTGATCTGAACAAAGCTCAGAAACATGGAAAAATAAAATAGAAATGTTTACCGTTTCAAGGCAGAAATGATTAGCAATAGAAAAGTGGGAAGAGGTGGCAGCAGCCAACATGTTTCCTGTTTTGTGGCGCTTTTATGAGAGATTTGCTTTAATCTTTTGGTATTAAGTTAAATGACTCCTTTGTGTGTAGAAAAGAAGAATTGAAATCTATGTCTGGCACGACATTTCTACTTGGAAAAAGTCCTTTGTGTATGGAAATAAGAAGATGCTGAAACATCTTTTTGTTCTTGCCCAGTTTTTACGTTTAGTGGAAAGTGAGGAAGCCGTGGATCCTGCCAGCCCCAAGAGGCTGGGAAATTTTGTTTCTTTGACTCAAGTCTCCAATCTGTCTGGCACTCTCTATTGTCACAACTTGGAATTCTGTGCTTGAATCATACAGGCTGCCTCATTCAGTTCAAGGGAAAGAACAATGTTTTTTGATATGGCTGGAGACACACTGATTTGAAAGAAGTGTCACTTCCTGTGCTGTATCTACACACTTTCTTCTGAGTCTCTCTGTTGCCTCTGCTCAAATAGGTTTGAAACAATACAAAATGTGTTTACATGAGACAAGTGGAAGAAATGTGTTCACACATCACGAGCAGCTATCTCTCTTTAATTCCTTTTGTTTAAATACGGATGCAAGAGAACTCTAAACTTGGGGCAACAAGACAGAATTTTACTTTTCAACAGAAAAAAACAATTACAATCGTAAAGTAATCATAAAATTACCCATTCCCACCACCCTTCTGAGTAATACCCCTCCTCACTCTCTCACTATATATAAGGGTCTGGTGACTTCTGTTTCAGTGTATCTGAAGAAGTGTGCATGCACACGAAAGCTCATACCAAGAACAAACTAAGTTGGTCTCTAAGGTGCTACTGGAAGGAATTTTTTATTTTGTTTAATCGTAAAGCTGTCATTCTGTCCCTTCCTAAATGGGAGTAAGCAAGCCACATTGAACTTGATGCAACTTTGAGCAGACATGTATAGGACTGGACTGCAGGTGTTGTAAAGCCAAATCATAAATGGTATTTTGATGCAGGGTGGCATCAAAGCACATCTTACCACAGGTTTTTTCACATTTTCAGTACCAATGAGTATTGAATATCTGAATGGAACTGTAAAGGAAGGAATAAATGAGAGTGTCAAATACAGAGGGAGGAAAGCCAGGGCTCAGGACAAACATCTGGACTCATCACCAATTGCAAACAGAATAATGTTACTTCCAAAGGGTGGTCCAAAAGTTGCACACCGTAGTTTTTTTTTTTTTTTTTTAAATTGGAACAGTATTTCATACCTCTACCCTACAGTACACAACTGCACTATAAAAAGTGGGCCATCACTCTCAACAAAGACAATGAAAACGGCACCAGTGGAAATCGTTTGCTACCAGGGCTATAACTTGCACTGCTGCAGACAATGGTGTAATGCTGCACTTCCTTACAAAGTTTACATTCGCATGTCTAAAATGTGTTTAATGACATTTCAAGATAAACGCAAGGCCACAAATCCATTGTCTGAATCCCAGTTCTTCAAAGTTATTGGTAAGTGTTGCAAAAGGTCCAGTAAACACTTGAAAGGGTATTTACAGTAGTTGTGCTTCGTTTATGACTGTAAATGCTGAGCCAGCAGTCTTACTCTGCTTCTGTGGCAGATTCCAGCAAAGGCACCATTTTTAAAGTTTAAATTGTACGTCAGATTTATATATAAATATATATTTAGCACTAATGTGGTATTGTTTTGGTCAGACTGGATCAAACCACGACTTGCCCCCCAGGCACTGATTTTTCCACTGTGGAGAAGAGCTTGAAAATAAAAATACCCGATTATAATTTTTTAACTGTTGTCAATGGTCTACACATTTAAAACTTCCCATGGTGTTTAGTTATGTTAGTGGCCCCTGCCTCTCCCCCAAGCCAATAAGATGAGGATGAGCACCCCCCCCCCCATTATGCTCATGTGTTCGCAATGTACCTTTTTCAAACTAACAAACCAGTGTGACTGCCCCTCTCCCTTGACCAATGGGGGCCATTTTTATTTTGTTTGTGCTTGATCTGAAAACTGCAGGTAACGCAGAAGGCTGTGGCACGATTATTGGCAGGAATGAGACCTTGTTCAGTATGTAACACCGCTACTCAAAGACTCCCACTGGTTGCCAGTTTGCTACCGGTCCGAGTTAAAAGCGCTACTATTATTAGCATACAAAGCCCAAAATACATCCATCTCCCGCATTTGTGCAAAACTAGAGAAGTTCAGAATCCTATATGACTGACTTTCCCCCATGCCAGCTCTTCCCACCCCAAGATAAAACATGAAAGTAGCTAGTTTTGAACATACTTATTTCTCTGTGTTTACTGCCTGGGTAAAGTGCAATATCTCCCTGTCTTGGCGTAAAGAAGGATGTTTTGCTGGTATGTGAGTTTCTGAAACCAACTTTAGAATCTAGATCAGGGGTCAGCAACCTTTTTCGGCTGTGGGCTGGTCCACCACCCCTCAGACCATGTGGTGGGCTGGACTATATTTTTGTGTTTGTGTGTGTGTGGGGGGGTGAACAAATTCCTATGCCCCACAAATAACCCAGAGATGTATTTTAAATGATTCCCGGACCATCTGCGGGCCGGATTGAGAAGGCGATTGGGCCGCATCAGGCCCACGGGCCTTAGGTTGCCTACCCCTAATCTAGATCAAGGTTTACTTAAGTTTCCTTGGTTATCTTTTTTCTTTTTAATGTAACTTAACATTTTTCTATGCATTTGTCTGGAGTCTTTAAAAAAAAAAAGCTGGTGGCGACTGACAGGCTTGAAAAGTGCAATGCAGCCATGTAGCTCTGAACGAAGCTTCTTGAGACTTAAAAGCCAGGGAGATCTTGTTGGTGGCAGCAGTGACCAGATTCCTCAGAAGTACCTCTCCCTTTGCCACACCATACTTGGGCTCAAGTGAGGATTGTTTATTGTGAGTAAAAAGAGCACACCAAGGAGAGATTTCCGTCATACAAAGCAAATCTTTTTCACATTGAAAAATAGATGTCAGAGAATGGCTGGCCTTCTGCTGCTATGTATTGTATTATCATTTTGATGTTTCCCACCCTGCCCACCATGTGGAACACTACTGACCCGGTTCAACAGAAAAAGCACTCAGACCCCAGAGCAAAGAAAACCAATGCTGTTTAAGTTACAGGTAGGTAGCCGTGTTGGTCTGCCATAGTCAAAACAAAATAAAAAATTCCTTCCAGTAGCACCTTAGAGACCAACTACCGGTAAGTTTGTTCTTGGTATGAGCTTTCGTGTGCATGCACACTTCTTCAGATACACACATTCTTCAAATGTGCTGTTTAAATGCACATTTCACTTAGGCAATGAAATAACTAAAAGTAGAAATTCAATTTTACAACTCCTCTCTGTCTCTGTGTGTACAAGTCTTGTGAGCCATGTGGGCACCTTTGAGAAATTTCTCTGTAGATTGGCTCTTAGTCACTGAACAATCAGCTGAAGTGCTGTCCCGTATATGAGCCATTAGCGCTTCCTTTTCTTTGAAGAAAC
Organism: Lacerta agilis; assembly: GCF_009819535.1. Taxonomy (NCBI): domain Eukaryota; kingdom Metazoa; phylum Chordata; class Lepidosauria; order Squamata; family Lacertidae; genus Lacerta; species Lacerta agilis. The sequence continues at coordinate 7,947,414 of NC_046317.1, read as the reverse complement.
GTTCCATTAGATGTCCTGTTAAGCAAATAACAAGTCTCTTGGGCATAATGAACAAAAGAACAATGCCTCTAGAAATGCAAACCAGTGACTAAATATTAACTATCTATAGTCAGTTTGCATGCTTGGAATGCTGATTTCTAAAACCATCTTATCTTTCTGGGACCAGATGTACTTCCCATACCCATATCCGCATATATTTCAGACTACCGGTACTTGGGCAACAGGGCAGAGATATAAAATAGCCCACAAATGGTCTGCTCATGATTTTCCCTGAAGAGCGGAATTATTCCTTGGGTCAAAGCCAGCTATCATTTGAAATGCCTCCATCTATCCACTTTGTCATAGGTTATGAGACTATCCATCAACCCACAGGTTTAGAAGCAACCTAGGCAAGGAAGGAACTGTTTACACATTACTATAAAAAGTTAAAGGACCCCTGACAGTTAAGTCCAGTCGCGAATGACTCTGGGGTTGCAGCGCTCATCTCACTTTACTTGCCGAGGGAGCCGGAGTTTTCTGGGTCATGTGGCCAGCTTGACTAAGCCGTTTCTGGCGAAACCAGAGCAGCGCATGGGAACGCCATTCACCTTCCCACCAGAGCGGTACCTATTTATCTACTTGCTGTTTGACGTGCTTTCAAAATGCTAGGTTGGCAGGAGCTGGGACTGAACAACGGGAGCTCACCCCGTCGTGGGGATTCAAACCGCCGACCTTCTGATCAGCAAGCCCAAGGCTCAGTGGTTTACACCACAGCGCCACCCACGTCCCTACACATTACTATACTAAACCATAAATTTTGAACCACCCAAATCCTATACCCCTCCTTCTGAAAGACTATTTTCCAGGTGCTGTAGCATGGTGCCTGGTTCAATGTTTTGTTTTTATGTTCCATCATCCTTGGATGTAAGGCACCTATGTCAAACACTAATAAAACGAAAACTGAAGCCTTGCACATCAGTCTTGGGCCACCCAAAACCATAAACACACTGGCCCATATAAGATTGTGCTCTATGAGCATTAATGACCAGACCAGTACTGTTTATGAGTGAACTTTACCTCCTTTTCTCAGGCTCACCACCTTCCACCCTTGTTCTCTTCTCAGGATCTCCCACCTCTTTCTCTCACTGCAATTCCACCCACCATGACTCTGGCCCTTGGGTGACTTTCCCTATGGGTTTCTAACCCTTCATAGAAAAAGGGTTCCGCTTTCAACCTACCACAAGGGCTTGACAAAATGATCTGGGCATTTCAAAGGAGAGTTTTTCTGATGGTATGGATGTATGATTTGGGATGTCTTCAAAGTTTTCTTGGCATACCCTCCAACATTTCTCTGTTGAAAATAGGGACATCCCATTCCATCATGATAATTTTACTGTTTATACCCCCACACATCTTACTGGGTTGCCCCAGCCACTCTGGGCAGCTTCCAACATATATAAAAACATAATAAAACATTGAACTTTTTTTTTAAAAACACCTTCTCAATACAGGATTGCCTTCAGATGGCTCAGGAGGCAGATAACACCATCACATTTATTCGATGAAAATAAAGACGTCCTAAGGAAAGGTGAGACATTCCGGGGTCAAATCAGAAGCTGGGACGGCTTCTCTAAATCCAAATAGGGACACTTCGAGGGTCTGTTTTGGGGAGCAAAAGTGTGGAAACTTCAGTTTGATATTCAGGATTTTTTCACTGAGAAGGATCTGCAAACTAGGAACCAACTTCAGAATTTCATCAAACCAGCTCAGGTCATTTGTGTTTTTGTTTGTTTGTTTGTTTGAATGGTATTTATGGTCACTGTAACATAATGGTGCAAAACTTTCAAAATTTTGGTGAAAGAAGCCATTTCTTCATTTATTTATTTTAAGCCCTAAACACTATTTACTCTGAGGTAAATAAATGTGCCACACTGCATAGGATACCTGAATAGGTAACCTGTTCTGTGAGCTTGCTTATTCATTCATTTATGCATTTATTTATTTATCTTATACGCCACCCTTCACCTGAAGACCACAAGGCAGCTTGCAGTGTCAAAAACCAAAAAAAAAAAAAAAAAACCAAAAACTAAGCAAAACAAAACCATTCTTCTTCAGAGAAGAACGGCAAATTCAAAGTTGATGGACTATCCCAATTTGGCAAAAAATGACCAGTAGGATCAGAAACTAGGAAGACCAAAAATGGAAAGAAGTCCCAGCAAAGGAAGAATGGATACAAAAACCTATGGAATATGCAGAAATGGTGGAACTTACTGGGAAAATAAGAAGTCAAGATAATTTTTTTTAATAAAATGGAAATGGTTTATTGAATATTTACAGATAAATTGTAAACAGATAAAAACATTGGCAGGATTATTTTAATAACCTGCAGTTTCCTAAGAGTATATATTTAAAGAAGACAAATGAGCAAATTTAAGTTAATTTGGATATGCAGAAGATATTAAAAATAACTTTAAGGAACCACAGAAAGAGGGGGAAGGAAGTCAAGTTCTGAAATGTCAAAACGATTGTAAAATTAGTGAACTGTGTAATTTGAAAAGTATAATTTTAAAGGCCAAAATTTCAATAAGGAATGGGTAAAATACATATTTTACCTTAAAAACCATTGCAAACAATTGAAATTATTAGTAGGAATGGAATGACACTTGTAGTGTAATGTTGAAGAAGAGTGAGAAAAATCTTTCCTCTTCTGATTCTTGAAATTATTAGTAGGATTGGAATGACACTTGTAGTTTAATGTTGATTTTTTGCGTATGGACTTTTAAAGGATTTGGATGAACAGACAAGATGCATGAGGGAAAGGTTAACATAAAGACCCACAAAGGGCAGGAGGGAAGTTCAGGAAATTCTTCGGGATTCTCTTTTTAGTTTGGTTGTTTGATAATTGTTTGTAAACTTTCAAAATCTGTAAAAACTAAATAATATATATATATTTTTAATAGAGAATTTCTTGCGCAAACGGCAACGACACGCGCGCGCGCCAAAAAAAAAACCGTCACAGAGCCACCGACCGTTATTCGGGTCTTTCTGCCCGCCTTTCGCGCGCTCTCTGTCCAACCAGGGCCTCGCGCGCGGTAAGGCGTGAGCCAATGAGCGCTCGCTGTTCTGCGACGGCCGTTTGTCTCCTTTCCGAGCGAGGCTATTCCTGAGGGGAGTGAGAGAAAGGGTGGCACCGTTTTCGCCTCGCTCTCTATTTTCTCTCTGCGCGCAAGCGGGGCTAGGGGGGCTAGACGTATCCTGCGCTACTCTCCCTTAGGGCAGAGCTGGGCCATGGCGTCGTCGTCGTCGCCTAAATCAGGCTGCTTTGCGGGCGAGTTGGCCGAGGTGGAGATCGACTCCGACGGCTGTTTCAAGTACATCCTGGTGCGAATGCAGAGCGGAGGCAGCGGCCAAAGCGGTGGCCAAGGCGGCAGTCCAGCCCGCATTGCCAGCCCAAGCCGCGGCTGCGGCAGTCCAAGCCGTGGCGGCGGCGGCAGCCCAAGCCGTGGCGGCGAGTGCAGAGACATCGTGAGGGGATCCGCGTCCGCCGAGTTGCACAGTGAGAGATCGGAGGAGGGGAGATGTTACACGAGGCCTACGCACCCCTCCCCCCCGGTGGCTCACAGATTGGAAAATAAGACATAAGCGTCTCGCTCAATCTACCACTTTGCGAATTGTTATCAGATAGATACCCCACAGGGACTCTTTAACAGATAAAAATAGTAACACCTAGAAACACTTGGGGGGTCGGGGGAGGGGAAATTATATAAAAAAACCCACAGGTAAAAATAATAGCTAGAAACATTTGGGGGAGGGGAGAAGAGAAATAACAGAAACATTGGGAGAGGTGGGGCAATCATTTAAAACAGGCATAGGCAACCTTCAGCCCTCCAGATGTTTTGGACTACAATTCCCATCCCTGACCACTGCTGTTGGGGATCATGAGCTGTAGGCCAAAACATCTGGAGGGCCGAAGGTTGCCTATAACAGCTAGAAACATTTGGGGGGGGCAGTTAAAGCCCCACAGATAAACATTGGTCGGGGTGGAGGTGGGGACATTTTAAAAAACAACAAAAAACCACAGATACATCCATTAATACCATAGCCAAGAGGCCCCCCCCCCAAAAAAAATTACTGGGGTGCTAAAAAATAATTGAGGTTCTGCACCACCGCCCCAGCAGAAGCCTGAGGGTCCCCCCCCTGGTGTAACATGGACATAGCCAATGATTTTTATATCAATAAAAATACACAGCTAACAGGTTTGGGCCCCTCAATAAAAGGCCTGCCCCCACCTAGCAAAAATCCTGGCTATGCCTGTGCCCTGTAGTTGTCCTCTTTTTTTCTTAAACCCGAGAACTTAAGTGCTTTTTGGAGACAGCTCCTCCCAAAAGGATCAACAACTTTTCTTTTGCCCCACCCCTCAAAACATAATTACAATAAAACTGCATGGTACCCACCCTTTAAATAAAAGTCTGTTAGTTTCCCAAAGCCTGTTGGAAGAAGAATGCAAACGTGTGTCTGGTTGCCACCAGAATTTTTTTTCTGTTGCTTTGTCTTGCTTGTGGGAAGAAGGAAGAATGCTTCTTTCTGCTTTTTGAAGATTTGCATACATACACTTGCCAGCGGCTTGGTTGGGGATAATTCAGGACTTCTGCGACACCTAGAAAAATGAAATTTGATACACTAGTCCAGCGGGGTACTACAAACTAGATAATGGAAGTATGATAAGTTTTTTTTTAAGGGTGGGGGGGAGAGATCCCAAAATAAATTGAAATACACACTTTGTAGTCCCAGTTAGAACACTTAAATAGTAGGCCATATGTATGGTTCACATACAAGAGTATGAACTAGTGCAGGTATAAAGTTTGGAAAACCCAGCCAGATGGGTGGGCTTTAAATAGTAAATTATTATTATTATTAAAGTTTGAAAATCCTGCCCTAAAGGAAAGTGTTAAGATGCCTTCAAAACCCCCTATATGTTCCTAGAACGCTTTTTTTTAAGGGGGTGGGGAACCATCTGAACGCCCTGATATTTTCCCTTATTTTGAGCCAGCCTGAATACGCCTGTTTAGCTGCCCAGAGTATTACATACAGCAGTAGAAAAAAATTAAAAAATTGTCCAGTAGCACCTTAGAGACCAACTAAGTTTGTTCTGGGTATAAGCTTCCGTGTGCATGCACACTTCTTCAGATACACTGAAACAGAAGTCGCCAGACCCTTATATATAGTTGGAGGGTGGGGTGGGGTATTTCTCAGAAGGGTAGTAGGAGATGGGTGATTGACTCAATGGGTATGGTAAACCTGTTAGTGACTGCAATTAGTCCTACAGGAAAAAGTAAGGGATAGTATGCAGATGACCAAAAATAGCTTTAGCATGTGTATGAGACCAAGATTCCAATATCTCTATTCAGACCAGGTCTCTCCATAGTTGTCAGTTTGGTAATAACTTGTAATTCAGCAACCTCTTTGAAGTCTATTTCTGAAATTCTTTTGTAATAAGGCAGCTGCTCTGTGATCTTGTATTGAATGTCCTGGGAGATTGAAGTGTTCTACTGGTTTCTCAGTCTTGTGATTCCAATATGACATCAGGAATGACAAGACAGAGAAACCAGTAGGAGAACACTTCAATCTTGTAGAATATTCAATACAAGATCTCATAAAGGTGCTTTTAGACAGGGGTGTAATACTGTAAAAATGGGTTGACGAGATATCACAAATGGGTCATAAATAATAGGTTTTATCTTAATGTACTGAACCTAGAAAGGGTAGATTTGGACTAAATTGGGCAGGGAGGGAGATATAGACTGGGATTTTGATGGTAACGTATTAAATGCTAACATTCAAATGAGGCAGAATTATTTTTGTACTTCCAAGTATTTCCACCTTTATTTTTATAAGGTATTCTTAGTACTATTATTGTTTTGCAGATCAGCTATATGAAAAGATATGTGCTGAAATTGAAAAGATGGGCTGTATGTGCAAGTGTCTTGGAGGAGGAAAAATTGATCACAATAGCAAGGACAAAAAAATCCATGTATCTGGTAATTCCCAAGTAAGTGTTGTATACATCCAGTTTCTAAATATGATGATTCACTTCACATACAGTATATGCTAGTAATTAATGATAATGTCGCAAAAATGTATTTCATATTGGTCTCTGAGAAGGAGCAGACAATTTTATGAATTACATAATACTGACAGAACTTGAATATTTGTTTAGTACAGTATGTGAATGTCAGTCATTGTATAATCCACTAAGAAATATACTTTTACAGGAAACAAGAAATTATTTGTATTATTTTAAAGCTTTATGAATAAAATACTGAATTCTTCAAAATAAATCCCTATGAAAATATAATTTTATAATTAAGTTGCTACAAAAGCTCAAGGCAGGTGACAGCATCCTGAAACAAGCCAGTAAAATGATCTGTGAGAAGAGCCACAGAATCAATCAAAACTGGTTTGCTGAAGTCCATCATCTACAACTACAGTCATACCTGATGTTGCGAATGCTGCGGGTTATGCGTTTTTGGGTTGCGCTCCGTGCCGAACCCGGAAGTACCGGAACGCAGAAGCACCAAATTGCAATGTGTGCGGATGCAGCGCTGCGGGTTGTGGATGCGCCTCCCATACGGATCGTGTTTGCAACCCAAGTGTCCACTGTGTTGGCTATTTAAAGGTTGCTAATAAGAGGTCCAGACTTCTCACACACAAGGGAGAGCCATTCTTAGAGGTTCAAAAAAACCTTTCTCTAATATCTAGCATGAGGAAGAGTTCTGGAGATCTTAAAAGCTTGCAAACTTTTTGTAAAATTTTGATTGGCCTAATATGGATTTAGGATGGTGTAGGAACTGTTATATATTCTTACTGCCCTTGTTTTCCCCACTGTTCTTGGGAGAAAGCACAGTAGAGATTTTCCGCCCTCATTTTCCTTTTCGTTTCCCAAGCATGTCTTACTATCATGGGGAGTAATCTGGCCTTTTGGGTAGAGAACAGAGATAAAAGATCCCAATTGATACAAACTATGTGGTGCACTTAGGTACTTATCGAACAAATGAAAAATGAGATTGATAATCATATGTTGTCTGCTTTGAAGAAATTCTAGCAAGAATCTTTAGCACACACATTTCCTCTTTAGGAGCAATAATTTTGTGCATTCTTCCTTCCTACAGGCATATGGTAAAGCTGATCATTCCATGACTGTGGCAATACTGAAGAAAGCGTTTAAGGATTATGACATTAGTTGTTCAGATGACTAGTGAACCGTTGCTTTGCAGTCTAAAATTTAAAGTCGGTTTGTTCTTGGTTCTTTTCAACATAATTCTAAGCTTCCACCAAAATGTATAATAAATGTATTTAGCTTAATGCTGAATAAAAGCTTGACTGTGAATTTGTTGGTGCTTGATTTAAAAAACTGGTTTTAAAAGTACTTTTCTGATGTTGTGAGATTCCACTATAAGCATTTCAAATATTGTAAGAGGCAATTTCTACCCACAATCTAACCCAAAGTGGTGGTATCAGTCTAAAAACAATGTACAGTGCTGTAGAGCTTAGTCTGCTCTTAGTGAATGGGAATACAGTACAGTACTTTCATGGCGTGAAATAGATTCTTGAGTTCTGTCTACATCTTTCCTGTGGAAGCCCTTTCCAGTTGGTGGAAATCACAGAGCAGAGATCAACTTTTCCTTATCTGCTTGATTAGATAGGGAGAAAGTTGGGGCTTAAGTGGCTGCAGTATCAACAATTCTTTATGCTTCTTGGACAGAGAACGAGAATCCAACTTCACCCTGTGTTTCTTACAGAGAGGAGAAGGATCATGGAGCAAAGCTTGGTCAGTTTCTGACTTCTAATGGCATAAGGACTACAGTGGGCATGGGGGACATAGTAGGTCAAAGCCTAAGAATTCTGTTCATGGATTTGCAAATTGATGGTGAGGAGAGGCCTTGAGGCAAGCATGCATCCTAAAATTCAGGAATCACCAATCCATCTTAAAAGGACACAAAACACATCTAACTCAACAGGCTACCACCACTTAAGTTAGTTTAGGCTTTAGGCTACCAATACAGTATACTTTTTAAAGGTCCAGATAGCATCCCAATAATTATTAAGTCTAAAACAGTTTTTAAAAAACTTAAAATAGGTTCAATCCCTAGTAACATGAACCAAAACTAGTGTGGGTAGGGATAGAATGTGGAATTAACCTCTTATAGCAGAGCCTTGTAGCAGTAAAGATAATTTATTAAAATAAAGCATTTCAAAGTCCACGTAAATAAAAATGGCTCTGAGCAAACGCTTTGCCACTTTATGGATTGCAGAAAATATTTTTCAAAATTCACTCTAAAAGGGGATGCGTTCCAAAAATAATGTACAACGACTTTAGTAGCCTGGCAGCAATCTACACAGACGTATGTAAAGCAGCTACATACAAAAGCGTTTTCCAAAGCTGTACCTTTGTTCTGTAGTACGGACTGAACTAAGAAGAGCCTACTGGATCAGGCCAAATGGCCCATCTAGGACTATCCTGTTCTCACAGCAGCTGACCAGTTGCACATGGGAAACCAGCAAGCAAGATTTGACCACAAGAGCACTCTCCCCTTCTGTGGTTTCCAGCAACTGGTAAAAAAGGTAAAGGACCCCTGACAGTTACTGTGGAGGCAGAGAAGAGCCTCCTTTATTTCTGTTGAAGCACACCTCTTTGGGAAAGCCCCCCCCCCCAATTTGACTTATGTCGGGCACAGGGAAAGGGCCCCCCTTGGGGTGGTACTGTTACTGAACTTCCTAGTCAATTTTGCCTTCTGCTGCTGAAGAAGACATATATCACACACATATTCTGTATTATGGTCCAAAACCCCACAAAAAACAGCTTTGAAAGCAAAATGCAGCAGATACAGGGAAAATATTCTAAGGCAGTCACTGTGTTTTATCCAGAGCATGTGGATTTCTTTTTCTTATTGCCTCCGAGAGAAATTTTGCCACGGCCAGTGTAATATCATTTGACTTACCTTCGAGAAGATAGACAAGGCATCAGAATTTCTAGGTAAATTTACCAATAAGGATTTAATTAACTGATCCCTGCCTTGTTCATACAGCCCACAGTGTAGTAGAACACAGTCTATTTTGATAAGACTTTTCGGCTGATAAGGCTTTTCAGACCATAGTTTTTGACCATGAACTGATTGACTCCATTGGTTAAATTTAAGAAGTTTGGATTTGATAACCCCCTAAGGAGTCTCAAAGTGGCTAACATTCTCTTTTCCCTTCCTCTCTCACAACAAACACTCTGTGAGGTGAGTGAGGCTGAGAGGCTTCAGAGAAGTGTGACTAGCCCAAGGTCACCCAGCAGGTGCAATGTGGAGGAGCGGGGACGCGAACCCGATTCCCCAGATTACGAGTCCATCGCTCTTAACCACTACACCACACTGGTAAAGGACCCCTGGACAGTTAAGTCCAGTCACAGGCAACTGGGGTTGCAGTGTTCATCTCACTTTCAGGCCGAGGGAGCCAGCCTTAGTCCACAGACAGCTTTCCAGGTCATGTGGCCAGCAGGACTAAACTGCTTCTTGCACAACGGGATTTGTCTTTTCTCCTGAAACACTTCTTTTGATTCAGAGCTCATAAGTCTCCTGTCTGAATGTGCTTTTCGTTTAGCTTCTTCAACAATTTCTTCTCCCTGAATTGGGCTTGAAGATACTATTTTATTGGGGCTGTTACAATATAGGCTTCTCCATGTTTTATATTCTATGAGATGCTTGTTATATCTTGATATCTGTTTGGCAAACTGTGGACTGTTCTGCCCAATTGCCAAATTGAGAGTGCCCAGAAGGCCCACAACATCTGAAGCGCAGTTCAAAGAAACATCAACAACGGAACAAGAAACTGGCATCCAAATATTTTAAACAAATATACCAGTAAATGCAAAATCCTTCAACCGTCTGAATTCTGGATATATTCTTCATTTGATAATTAACTGGATTCTAAAAAGTTTTTGTTAAGATAATAGCACTAATAGCATTTCCAACTACCTATTGTCTTGCTCCAGTACTTTATGAGGGACAACTGTAAAAGTACCGTATTTTCCGGCGTATAAGACGACTGGGCATATAAGACGACCCCCAACTTTTCCAGTTAAAATACAGAGTTTGAGATATACTCAACCGCAGATTCTCCACCCGGCGTATAAGACGACCCCTTCCTTTTGAGAAGATTTTCCTGGATTAAAAAATAGTCTTATACACCAGAATATACAGTAGCTGTTAAACTGCCTCAGTGGTTGCTTCAATCTAAATTTAGATTCAGTTCCTGCCATCAGCAAATCAACACTTAACACTCCCCAGCCCAGGTGACTAAACTGGGCAAATGCTTGTCCAATTTGAACTATGCCCCTCTTCCTTCCTGTACTAATTTCCAACAAGGCTTATACCTCTTTAGTGTCCTGTTTGGTTACTGGAAATAAAATGAAACCAGGCTGGCTTTCTTCCAAGAAATGTGCATCTCTGAGCCAGATGTAGAGTGCAAACTGACTGTATTTGGAACAGACCAAACAAAGTACTTCTTCACACAGTACAAAGTAAAAACCACAGTCAAGGGAAACAGAAAGCACACTCTCGTGAATTCTGTGGTTTTACATATGAGGACATAATAGCAATCACAGTCACACTGTGACAAAATGCCATGTGCCAACATGGAGACGCCATGTATGAAAAACTGTATGCTTTGATTCAATAGGTTGCAGAACCAGATTTAGCAGCAATAACTAAAAATGACGGCAACAATTAGAATGCAATCTAACCAAAATCTCAAACAGGAATGGAAGTGTGTAGACGAATACATGATTAAAAGATGCTCCAACAAAAATGTATTGATATGTATAGACTGATCTCACAAAGTGAATTTAAATAGATATACAAGAATGTATGCTTAATTATTAAGATACAAGAATACAATCACAATAATAAAGTTATAAAATAGAAATTAGGAAGTCACTCACGCACGGGTGGAGGGAAGACATATGGTAAGACAAGAAGTAAGAAATGACTAAATGTTGATACATAATGAAATAAAAAATGTGAATTTACATGTATACTGTACAGTGGTACCTCGGGTTACATACGCTTCAGGTTACATACGATTCAAGTTACATTCTCCGCTAACCCAGAAATAACACTTCAGGTTAAGAACTTTGCTTCAGGATAAGAACAGAAATCATGCTCTGGCGGCACAGTGGCAGCAAGAGGTCCCATTTGCTAAAGTGGTTCTTCAGGTTAAGAACCAACCTCTGGAACGAATTAAGTACGTAACCAGAGGTACCACCAAATATATAATGTTATGTAAACATTTTGTATATGTATTGAGATATCAACAAACAAACAAACAAAATATTGGACCAAGTTCAATCAACAAGAGATCTTGCAGACATCAATATAGCATTGTGTATTCAGAACAAATGATCTCAAAACTGTTTTGTTGTGGGTTTTTTTTTAAAAAAAGAACATGAATTTCTAGCAAAGACTCTGTAGATGCAGAAGCAATAGGATCAGGGAACAAATTCACAACCATAAATCAAGAAAAAGAGCTGCATGAAAGCAAAACAATAAAAAAGTATTTACTAACACACTGAGCACATTAACAGGATTTCTTAAAGACCAGCTCAATAATGAAACGCTTTAGCCCTTTGTCAATAACTTTAACAATTCTAGACTTAAATACATTTTTCTTCTCAATAAATTTTGTAAAAAGGTGGACTCCACCTCCACATCCAAAGTAATGTGCTTTGCTAGCTAAATAAACACACCCATTTATTCTCAGCAATTTTAAAAGTGTTTCATGCAAAGCCTCATAGTAATCTGGATTATAAATAGTCTCAGAGGTGAGTATGAGATCATATTTTGCTAAAGGCTTACTGCCATTTAATAGAAGATTACTAAACTCTGACCATTCCCCTGAAAAGAATTTGCATTTAGAAAACAAGTCTAGGGTAAAGACCTTCTTTAGGCATTGTTTTAGAGAAAGCGCAGTATTTTCTTCAGCATCATCCCCCTGATTAGCACAGTTGACCAATACATTAGGCATGGTTAGTTCTTCAATCACAGTGCTGTTATAGTCCTGAAAATGGACCTGTTCAGCATTTCTTTTTAATGCAACTATTCCCAGCAACCCGGCCCCACAGCCGAGGTCCAAAACTAACTTGTGTGCAAACTGAATTTCAGCTTCTGACAAATAATCCATGAGATCAAAGGTGCACTCCCAGATCTTCAGACCTCCTTCGTAGACACCTGTGATTAGGTCAGAATGAGAAGAAACACTTTGTGACACGATGTCTCCCCCAACAGTGTTTTCAGGGGGTGCTGTCTCCACCACAGAAATATCTGCATAATGTGTACCTGGAAGGAGGGTCCCCACGACTTTGTTTTTAAACAATTTCTGGAAATCTTCAGGGAGATTATGTTCTTTGGCACATTTAAGGCACAAGCCTTCTTTAGACATAATGTTGCTTTTGCTCAAAATTCTGTTGCCTGCCACATTAGTAGGGATTTCTGATAAATGCTCCTGGTTTAATATTGTTTCTTCGGAGGAAACCTCTTTACTCTTTCCTATAGCGTTCTCTTGCTTGTCCAAAAAGACTAAAGACTCCTGTGCCAATTCCTGCATTCCATTCCCAACTGCCTCTATTCCGTTTTCCGCCGCACTGTCAATAAAGAAGTTGAACTGAAATTCCATTTTCCTATAAAGCAGGTAAAATTAATGGTTTATATGCAAAGCATGAAGCGCAAAGACACTCCAAAGGAAGTAGACTGTGCTGTGCTTATAGGAAGTTTTCCGATCCAGTCTAGTCTTCACTGTGAGCTCTTCTATGAAGACTCCACTACTTCTTTGAATAAAAGCCTCCTTTAAAAAGAAAAAATAAATGTATTTGACAGAGTAAAGAAATAATAGCATTTTTTTAAAAAAAAAACATTGTAAGAGTTTTAGAATGTTTTTGCTTTGTTTTTATATTGTGTATCCTGTTTGGTGCACTGGGCTCCTTCGAAAAGGCAAGGTCTAAATTAAATTAATAAATAATTGCTATATATATAAAAATACTACTACAGTACTGTTTTTCACAATGTTGAGATGGGATAGCTGAGGATGGTTAAAATGTATCCCAAAGTACCCAACACTGCTCTTTGCTGCTCTCCCTCCAGCTGGGAGGAATTTTATGAAGCACTGTTCAAAGTAAACAAACTATTATAGACAGAATGTGTCCTTTTATTTTGTGAGGTCAGGTTTGTCCAAACCAGGGGTCAGCAACCTTTTTCAGCCGTGGGCCGGTCAGACCATGTGGTGGGCTGGACTATATTTTGAAAAAAAGAACGAATTCCTATGACCCACAAATAACCCAGAGATGCATTTTAAATAAAAGCACACATTCTACTCATGTAAAAACACCAGGCAGGCCCCACAAATAGCCCAGAAATGCATTTTAAATAAAAGGACACACTCTACTCATGTAAAAACATTCTGATTCCCAGACCATCTGTGGGCCGGATTGAGAAGGCGATTGGGCCGCATCCGGCCCATGGGCCTTAGGTTGCCTACCCCTGGTCCAAACCAACTTCAATTTTCCGCCTTTGCTTTCAGAAGTATTACGTTTCAGCTTATGGGGACAGCAAAGAGCAATAGTAAGTATGCTGTTAACCCATTTGGCATCAGTTTGTGACCACATTCTTCACCAGCATCTTTAAAACTATGTGAAAATACTCCTACATATACAGTGGTGCCCCGCTAGACGAATGCCTCGCTAGACGAAAAACTCGCTAGACGAAGACATTCGTCTAGCGGAAGGCTGCCCCGCAAGATGAATTCGTCAATGGGGCTGCATCGCAAGACGAATTTTTTCCCCCCGTCTAGCGAAAACCACGATTTACATTGGTGCTTCGCTAGACGAAAAAATCGCTAGACGAAAATACTCGCAGAACGAATTATTTTCGTCTAGCGAGGCACCACTGTACCCCAATTGCAAAAAAAAAACCCAAAACCCCACAAACGTTTCTGGCTCCTGTTTGTCCTACTTGTTTGTTTCATCAGCGAGGTGGAAAAGAACTGTGAGCAGCTCTTGGTTCCCCTAACACTCCAAGTCTGAGAAGGAATGTGTCTGTGTGACAGAACTTCACTCACTTTTTGACCGAGACTTTGTCCAAACCTTTCAAGGTTCTGCCAAATTCTTTGCACCCTCTCCAGGGAGCTTCAAACCATGTCACCAAAGCCTTCTCCTGCAGGGCTCTGCTCCTAAATCCTTTATCTGCAAGGTACCACCTTCTTAATTCCCAGGCACGCCCCCACCCTGCATTTCAGGGCCTGAGTCAACCTAGAATCCCTATCTGGAAATCCTTTTTCCAAATTTCGAGATTCGGAGTTAATGAAGCTATTATTTCTTGCCAACTGAGGAGTGCGAGTTCGAAACTTGGGCCAGCTAAAACAGCACCTCTTGACTTTGAACTTGAGGGGGGGGGGTTAGAGGGATGAGTGTAGCTCTGGGGTTTTAGCACAGGTCTCAAGTTCAAATCTCAGACAAAGACTGTTAAAGGCCCCTGTCTGAAATCCAGGAAAGCCGCTGCCAAAGTTCAGATATAGAGTAATACGCAAGGTGGATCCACAATCTTCTATATTTTGAAGAGCTTCCATTTTTGAAGCAAATCTGTATGTTAGAATAATTATTATTTCGTGAATATGAAATAGACTGTAGATACACGCCATGCATGTGAAAACACTTACATTTATATCTCACACGTCGAAATGACCTGCAGTTTCCTAAGAGGAATAAAGCAGAGGAATCAATGAACAAGTTAATTTGGAATACGCCGGAAATGTAAAAATAAATAAATTTAAGGAACCGCAGAAAGAGGAAGTCGATGGTCAAAATGTTAGGATTGTAACATTACTGAAATGTGTATAACATTTATATCTCACACGTCGTAATGACCTGCAGTTTCCAAAGAGCATAGATTTAAAGCAGAGGAATAATTTGGAACACAGCGGAAATGTAAAAATAAATAAATTTAATGAACCGCAGAAAGAGGAAGTTGATGGTCAAAATGTTAGGATTGTAACATTATTGAAATGTATATAACATTTATATCTCACACGTCGTAATGACCTGCAGTTTCCAAAGAGCATGCTGTATATTTAAAGCAGAGGAATAATTTGGAACACACCGGAAATGTAAAAATAAATAAATTTAAGGAACCGCAGAGAGAAGGAAGTCGAGGGTCGAAATGTTAGGACTGTAAAATTGCGCAAATGCATATAACTGAAAATCATAAATAAAAAATTCTATCTATATATAGATAGATGTTACAGCCACAGCTGCACCTTATTTAGAAAGTGCAGATTCCTCTTCCTAGAGAGCTTTTTTCTAGGGAAAGCTCTAAGCGAGGGGGCGAGCAGAGAAACAAGAGAGGGTTACCTTCCCGAAATAACCTTTTTTTCTGGGGCGGGCACAGAAAGCAACCGAAAGGCAACAGAGGCGTTTCAAGGTTTTGCGCTTGTTCATTTCCAAACCCTTACAATTTTGGCAATTGGTGGGCTTGCCAGTCGTTGTTCACAGCCTGGGCCCAGCAAAGCCCCCTGGTTGGAAGAGGAAGACTCGCAGCGCCGGGAAAGCGGGGTTTGGGGCGAGGCCTGCCCCGCCGGAATTTCACTGCCAGGCGCCTCTTTCCCCGGCCTTGCCTGGCTCCGCTGCCGCCTCAGGTCCGCGCGCGCGCTGCCCTCTCGGTCGTCTCCTCCTTCCTTCCTTCCTTCTTTCTTTCCTCGCGAGGCCTGACGGGATGCCGAGAGAGGGCGCGGCCTCCAGCTTCCAGGGCGCCGGATTCGAGTGGCGCCGCCGCCGCCGCCGCCTGAGGGGAATCTTCGAAGCCGCCGCCGCCGCAGCCGCCTGAGGGGAATCCCAGGCCGCCGCTGCCGCCGCCATCATGTCGCAGGTGGAGCCCGAGACGCTGCCGCTGCCGCCGCCGCTGTCGGAGGTGGAGGGCCGGGCCGAGGAGCTGGGCCTCGGCCAACTCCCCACGGCCTTGCCCCGACTCATCATATCCTTTCTTGGGGAAGAAGCGGGGAGCTTATGAAAGAAACCCCCCCCCCCCCACCATAAACGCCTCTCATGGCAGGCTTGTGTGTTGTTTAAATGTACTGTATTCAGTGACAGGTAGGTAGCCGTGTTGGTCTGCCATAGTCGAAACAAACAAACAAATTCCTTCCAGTAGCACCTTAGAGACCAACTAAGTTTGTTATTGGTATGAGCTTTCGTGTGAATGCACACGGAAGCTCATACCAATAACAAACTTAGTTGGTCTCTAAGGTGCTGCTGGAAGGAATTTTTTTATTATTTTGTATTCAGTGATGTTTGGGTGCTATCCAGTACTATACATGCCTCATTGCCATGGTCATACTGGATATCTATGCATCACTGCAGTCTGTTATTTTTGCTATACTCTCCAAGGCCATTTATTCCTATCCTTACTTCAAGGAGTAGTGGGGGTATGTGGAGTACTCTTGTGTTACTCATTTGCCTTTGAAAAGTCCCTATATATGAGCTGGGGTTTTAAATGCTCATAACTCTGGGATCAGTGCTAGCCACAATACACTGCCGTATTAGCAACCGAGTATTGCACCTCGGGAGTGGCGGCTGTGTATGTGGTGTTCAGGAAAATAGCTGAAAATGGGAAATACAGTGTGAACAGGATCTTGGCAGAAAAGGATGGGTAGTTGTGGTGTGAGGGCCTGTGTTCATACAGTATGAAGACCATAAACGCCCCTTATCCCACCCACCATAATCTGTGTTGTCCTTCCATTCTTCCTCGTGGTCCAGGACTCCCATGGGCACCCTCCTCATCCTTTTAAAATGTATTTCTACCCCGCAGGCCCCTCCCCACGACTCATTTTAGAAATAATAATAATAATAATTTATTTATACCCCGCCCACCTGGCTGGGTTTTCCCAGCCAATCTGGGCGGCTTCCAACAAAATATTAATATACAATATTCTGTTAAACATTAAAAGCTTCCCTAAATGGCTTGAAAACATAAAAGGGGGGGGGGGGGTTGGAAGGCAATCACTTAAAAAAAATATCCAAAATATGACCCCCAAGGAAAATGCTCAAGGTCACTACTGCGCCCTTTTAAGACTTAGGTTACAAATAAGAACAGCTTGGAAACGTCAAGGGGGAGGGGGGAAGGCAATCGCTTAAAAATAATAATTTTAAAAAATCCAAAATCTGACCCCAAGTAAAATGCTCAAGGTCACTACTACGCCATTTCAGACCCAACCTCATCCTGGGGCAGCTGTGTTTTGTTACCTTATGTTTTTTTAATATACTACAACCCCCCCCCCCTGTGTTTTTCGGGATGAAGGGCAGTATCTCTCTCACCATATCTATATAGCCAGATGGGTGGGGTATAAATAATAAATTACTACTACTACTACTACTACTACTACCACCACTACTATATATCTATATCTAATCTAGCTATAAATTTAGTTAATGACAGCAACAACTTTAGAGTATGGCACCATTCTGTAAACATTTGAAACGCAATAGGAAACAAAGCTATTGGCGTGCCGTGCGAATTCAACACATACCTTTGTTCATAGCAGAGGGAAAGTTGATAAAAGACTATAGTTTTGAGCCAGCCTTTTATCTGCCAGCATAAATATGTGGTTTTTCCTTAGTATTTGTACTCTATGTATCAGACATCTGATAGCTGGACCCAGCGTATCGGTAAGTAAATGCCGTGCAAACTTCAGTTAGATTTACTCAGTGCTTTTTTTTCTGGGGGTACACATACCCCTAAACATTTTGTGAATCTTTGTACTTTTGTCCATTTACTGTATTTATTCTTCCGAATTTGCACTATAAAATGGTGATTTTCTTGAGTCAAAATGAGAGTACCCCCAAACATTTGTTTTAGAAAAAAAACATTGGATTTACTTCCCTGTTTGGTGGTGATTGTACAGGAAATGGCTCCTGCAGACATGAACATGGGATGCAACCTAGTCACACCCACCTTGGTTGGCCAAATGCACTGAAATTGTGCCTCTTGGCTAGTTAGGAGTTTTGCCCCAAGGAAGAAGCCCCACTAATGTTGCATGGCACAGTTTTGTTACGTCATGCTGTGACACCTACAGCTTTTTTCCCTAGTTTCCCACCACAATCCTGCACCAGGAACCAGCAGTTATTGCTTGTAGGTGTTCGGAAACTGCTTGATCCTTGGGTCCATCTTTGATACCTTACTCTCCTTTTACAAGCTATAAAGACCTATGGCTATAGTTTCCGTTCTCACTATGTTGAG
The DNA here is from genome assembly GCF_009819535.1 of Lacerta agilis. Classification (NCBI taxonomy): domain Eukaryota; kingdom Metazoa; phylum Chordata; class Lepidosauria; order Squamata; family Lacertidae; genus Lacerta; species Lacerta agilis. The sequence continues at coordinate 7,929,118 of NC_046317.1, read as the reverse complement.
TATGTACAGACAAGGCTTTGTGCAAACAGTTGCCGCAGAATAATGAGAATGGAGTGATTGTTCTGTGGTATTATGGCAGTTGACAAAACTGTAGTGTAACTCTTGATTTTGTGGGAAATGTAATGATCTGTTTTAATATTAAATAAATGTGTTTTTAATGTGTCTTTTTAAAAAAAAGAAAGAAAAGATAATGACTTCCCCCTGTTAGTATTATGGGTTTACTTTCTTAAATTTTTTCATTCCCAGGTGTTTTAAGGATCTTGACAGAGCAATTTCTACCCCACATCAATCTTTCTGAGCTGGAGCAAGCATTTTTCTCTAAAATACTACCAAAGGTATGACACTATTTTGAAGCAACAAGTGTGTGTTAAGAACTGCTAAGTAGTCACACTTGCCTACTGTTATTTATATGCTTGAGCTGGTCTTCCAGAAGCATGTCATTTTTTTTTAGATACAATTTTTATTTATTTTTTTAAAATGGGAGCTTGGCTTGTGTTAGTGAGCAGCTTGCTTTGAATAGCGGAGCTAACAGATACAGTGGTACCTCGAGTTAGAAACGCCTCAGGTTACAAACGCTTCAGGATACAAGCTCCACTAACCTGGAAGTGTTACCTCAAGTTGAGAACTTTGCCCCAGGATGAGAACGGAAATCGTGAATCGTGTGCTGACAGCGCAGTGGCAGCAAGAGGGCCCATTAGCGAAAGCACGCCTCTAGTTAAGAACAGTTTCAGGTTAAGAACGGACCTCCAGAATGAATTAAGTTCATAACTAGAGGTACCACTGTACTAGATTTTACCACTGTTTCCCCCATTTTAGTTGGGAAAATGGGTATATAAAATGGTTGATAAATGATTTGGCACTTCGGTAACAGTTTAGCATTGGCTTGTTTAAGTTAACAAAAAGGCCTCAATCTGCCTTCTGAGATTACCTTAGCTATCTATAAAAATAAACTTCTGAATCTGGGGTTTTTGTTAACCAATGAAGAAAAAGAGTATGATTGCCAGATCCAGAAATTGTTACCCTTCTGGTTTGAACGAAATGTCAAAATAATTACAAAACCTCCATTCTATGGTGATTTCTTCAGTCACTACTCATAGGATGGTGTCATTATAAACATAATGGATTTTTGAATGCTTCTCTGTGTGGTTAGATAATGGAAGAAAAAGAATTAAGGAAGATTGAAAAGATGCTCAATTATCTCAGAATATTTGCAAGGCATTGTGAATTTGGATTTCTCCAGGGGTGTCTGTTATCTCTTTAAATGGAGGTTCTGTATTTGACTGCCATGGCTAATCACACTGTATTCCCAGATTTTCTCTTGTACTTCATAAAAGCCATCAAAGTTAATAATAACCATCCCAACATATGACAATACTGTGCAGTTTGGTTGCATTTAATATATAGAACACCAATATTGGGTTTTCTGTTGATATAATTTTAATTGAAATCTGCTTTTTTTTCTAATAGACAGTACAATTATTTGATCTTTTGCTATATGAATTATCCCACCAAGCCACAAGAGTAACAAGCCAGAATGTAGAGTTACGTGAGACATTAAGAAACCATCTGCAGGTAAATCTACTGGAATTAGAACTAACAACAGGAATGATACCTATTATATATATTTTCCACATTGCTGGCAATATTTTGGGAGGGAGTATATCAGCATATGCATGGTAAATCATTTGAGGATTTGTGAGCATATGTTTGATTCTATTGTACAAAGGTTGAACTTGATGCTACAACTGGTTCAGCTTTGTCAGAGATCCCTAGAGCATGGTCAAATTACAGTTTATGGGATCAGTTCCAGTTGTTGTGGCCCAAGGATGTCAGCAGCACCTGCAACAGTGAGACTCCCAACCCTCTTGATCCCTGCCCATCATGTCTGGTAAAATCCAATAGGAGGGGATTGGCTGGATGGGTCCAGGGAGCGATTAATGTCTCACTATGAGAGGGAGTTAGCAGTGCGGATCCTTCCTGAATCCAGAGGCTTTAGAAAACTACCCTTCAGTCCCCAATATTCCCTTCCTGGGATTGAGAGGGTGGTGGCCAGCCACCTGCAAGTATGCTTGGAGGAAGCAGATTATCTAGATCCATTGCAATCTGGTTTCAGACCTGATTTTGGCACTGAAATATCCTTGCTTGCTCTGATTGTTGACCTTTTATCAGGAGAGAGACGGGGAGTGCAACACTGTTGGTTCTCCTTGACCTCTCAATAACTTTTGCCCCCATTGACTATGATGTCCTGGAGTGATTCAAGAGGGTAGGAGTTGGAGGTACTGTATTTCATTGATTCGGCTGCTACCTGCAGAGTCACTATCAGAAAGCAGTACTAGGAGACTGTTGCGAGGTCCATGTCTTTGGGGCTGCGGGGTCCCTTAAGCGTCTGCTTTGCCTCCTATGCTATTTAACGTTTATATGAAACTATTAGCAGCTGTCATCTGGGGATTTGCAACTTGATGCCATCAGTATACTGATGGTAGATAGCTCTCTCTCCCCATTCCATCGGAATCGGGAGAAGCTGTGAAGATGTTGGACTGGTGTCTGGAAGCAGTGATGGACTGGATGGGGGCAATATACTGAGGTTGAATTCTGATAAGACAGAGGTACTTTGGGTGGTGGTACCCATGTCCAGGAATTAGGTGTAAGACCTGCTCTGGAAAGGGTTGCACTCCACTGAAAGAATATGTTTGTAGTTTTGGAATATCCTTGGATTCCAACTTGTTAGAATAAAATAGTATGGTTCCAAGTGACTTCTATGGCTGGAAGTGCTTATGCCCAGCTTAGGCAGATTTGTCAGCAATGACTGTGTCTCAACCAGGATAGCTTGACTTCAGTTATCCATGCCCTGATGACCTCCCATCTCGACTACTGTAATGGAGCTGCCCTTAAAGATGATCTGGAGGCTGCAGCTAGTGCAGAATGTGGCTGCTAGACTTTTAAATGGAACAAGCCTAATAGAAACATGTGCCACAGTTCCTAAAAGTACTGCGCAGGCTGCCTGTGAGCTATTAGGCCCATTTCAGGGTATTAAGACACAAAGCCCTGAGTAGCTTGGGATCTGAATACCTCCCCCATTATCAACCATCTTGGACCTTACAACCAGCAGGTAAGACCTTGTTGGTGGTGCCATAGCAGGGGGCTGCCTCCGGCGTTGGCAGAGCCTTCTTTGTTGTGGTTCTGTTTGTGGATTGCCCTCACTGTTGCCCCTCTGCCTCATTATTGACTTTCAGAAGAAATTTAAAAGCATTCTACTGTTGTCACTGTTGCCATGTAGAGGAAGAGGAGTGTCCATGGAGAAATTAAACCAACCAGCAGGGGTGGACACAGTGCAACTCGCCTCCTCTCCCCTCCCTCTCTTTGGACCTGTGGCAGCAGTAGTATTAAGGCAGGCTGCAATGCCATAGCCACTTCATTGCTGAGCTTAAGCCAGGCCAGTTTTTCAAACAGTTTAAAAAGTTGGTTGCAATGGCGGGAGAGAAGCCAGTTTTGGCTTCTCTAACACTTCTAATTTGTGTTGAATTGTTTATATAACCTCTATTGATGCTTACAGTAATAATATTTTTGTCGTACAGACTTTAGTACATGTGTTGGAAGCATTAACAGGGTCTGTGCGCCACATCTGTACTGTACAGGATGTTGTGCCCTTAGAACACGTCTACAGTCTTCCCTCTTCCATTCTTCATGTAATCAAGAACACATTTGTACACTGCAAGGTTGGTGAACTTCCTAGTTACTACTATTAATTAAATTTCTATACCGCCCTTCATCTGAAGATCACAGGGTGGTTTACAATGTAAATAGTTCAATAAGTCTGTAATACGCGTAATTTAACTATCACACTCTGCCGAAACTTGGTTCAGAAAGATCTGAAAAATTGGGAAAAGGCAATTCATTCATTATTAGGAAGAATTAACATAAAAATGAATATACCTTCCCAGCACCCTATTTCTATTGCAAAACCTGCTTGCCTCTAGATTGAATTCAGTTATAAAAATTGTGGCAAAAGGTAAGTTTATATGGAAAGACTAAAAACCCAAAGTAGCCAGAAAAGTTGGGAAAGTAGATAAAAAGGAAGGGGGTTGGGTTTTCCTTAAATACCGTAAGTCAATATTTTGATGATGCAGCACAATTAGTATAGTTAATGCAATGGGACAAGCCAAAGGAGAGCTATAACAGGCTAACACAGGGATATTTTGTCAAAACCGATATTAGAAGCCTACTATCAGTAAGTGGAAGAGACAGAAATATTGTGTATGAAGGAGTGTCTCACATAATAGAATCATAGCATTGTAGAGTTGAAAACGACCCTGAGGATCATGTAGTTTAACCCCCTGCAATGCAGGAATATGCAGCTGTCCTATATGGGGATCGAACCTGCAACCTTGACATTGTCAGCACCACACTATAACCAACTGTGTTAATAGATATTTGCTTGGAAACATGAGACCAATACAAACAGATTTTATCACATAAAACCTGACAATTGGCCTCTAAGATTTAATTTGAAAGGACAACTAGGTAATTTTCAGTTTTGGAAAGATAAATTGGAGTCCTTTCAAGATTGGGACTGAACAAGTGAAGCCTAAATTAGAGCTTGATACTCCTGTTTCTAGGGATGCGGGTGGCGCTGTGGGTTAAACCACAGAGCCTAGGGCTTGGCGGTCAGAAGGTCGGCGGTTCAAATCCCCACGATGGAGTGAGCTCCCATTCCTTGGTCCCTGTTCCTGCCAACCTAGCAGTTCGAAAGCACGTCAAAGTGCAAGTAGATAAATAGGTACCGCTCCGGTGGGAAGGTAAATGGTGTTTCCATGTGCTGCTCTGGTTTGCCAGAAGCAGCTTAGTCATGCCGGCCACATGACCCAGAAGCTGTACGCTGGCTCCCTCAGCCAATAAAGTGAGATGAGCGCCGCAACCCCAGAGTCGTCTGTGACTGGACCTAATGGTCAGAGGTCCCTTTACCTTTACCTTACTCCCGTTTCTAGTACGTACCGGTATCTGCAAACCTGAACCTTCTTAAATAGGCCTTTCCAATGCTTACTTTTTCTCTTTTGCTTGTTTTGTAAGTATGAAGTTGACTCCTGTCACCTGTTTGAGCCTGGCAAGTCTGAACTAGATTTGGGGAGCTTCCTGCTTCCGAAAATGTTTGCCCTGCCTTCTGCCACCAGGTGGAGGAGCCATAACCCAACCTGATAGCCTTGTGCTGCCAATAGAAGACAACCCTTTAGAATTAGATAATTGCCAACTGTATTCTCACAGGGTATCACAAGGTTATTAGAGAATTAGTAACTTGGTGCAAACAATTTTCCAGTGTTTGTTTCCATTGAAATTGATACTGAGAAAGCCTGAATGCAGCTTTGTTCAATAAACAGTATCCTAATATGCACCAATACTTTTTAAGGATAATTTCTAGAGGTGAGGACCTCAGGTGTTAGTATGCTGCAGCAAAATAACCCCTAAAATGTATATTATGCCATAGTAATACATTTATTTGTCTGTAAGGTGTCACAAGAAACTTTGTTGTTTTATCTGGGATAAATTCTGGAGTACATCTTGCATAGCATGTAGTGAGATCTTGTATTTAGTGCTTAGCAGCTACAGATAATATGAATAGAGAAATGATCTGGGTCATGAATTAGTTACTTCAACCACTGATCTATGCAATGTGTTCACTTTCTTTCTGTTTTGTTTTGTTTTTTTTGCTACAGAATAGTGAGTCGTTGTACAGTGAGTGTCTCCACTTGTTTTCGGATTTACTCCAGTCTCTGTTTAAGGAGGCCTATGCTTTGCAAAAACAGTTTATGGAACTGCTTGAGATGGTGTCTGTGAACTCCTGTGCTGCTGAAGACAGTATAGCAATTATCGCATCAGGTGTGTACGCAAACCATGCACTTTAAAGAAGACCACTCTCCCAAATGTATAAACTCCTACCACATACCTATTCCCTTCTGTTAAAGTTGGTGTTCCTCATCAGTCCAGGATGATCTGCTTCTCAAATTCAGGGCTAAATGTGAGATGAAAGAAATTAAATGTGCAGCTATCACTTAACTACTATTGTGAACATAGGAAAATGGTGGTCTTTGTTGTATTGAATGATCTTCATTGTATGAATGGTTCGCTATGTTATATGCTGAACTTAACTTGCATTTACGGTTTGTCCTTTGCTCTTCAGCTGTTCATACTTTGCTGGAGATCTGTTCTGCTATTTCCAGCATAGATCATGCACTTCATGCAAACACATGGAAATTCATAATCAGGTATGTTTTTATTCTATTGTTATCTGTTAGATAATCTAAACAGATTATATGAGCTCTGCATCAAACTGTAATATTGAAAATTCTTTATCTAATTCAGCTTGTTACGCATAATATGGACTCAGATTTGAACTGTCACCAGCTCCTCCATTGTGCAGAATGCTCTGTGGAAATAGAACCAATAGATCAGAATGGATCAATATTATAATAAATGAATTTTTAGTTTCAAATTAGTTAAAAGGTACAGTCCTTTACAGTCTACACTGAGATCATGGCTCTAAAATCTGAGAAGGAATGAATCATTTATATTTAAATGCTTAATTAAAAAATATGACAGAGTACTGAGCCATTGCATTGCTTGACTGCAGTAGTGAGATGGGTGAGGGAAAACAAGCTAAGCTTGAATCTTGGCAAGGCGGAATCACCGTGGGCGAGTAGTTCTCATGTCTGAGAAATTAGTGAATTGCCTACCCTGGATGGGGTTGCACTCCCCCTGCAATGGAGCAGGTTTGCAGCCAGGGTGTTTCTGGATCTAGCTCTGTCACTGGTGGCTCAGGTAGCCTCAGTCACTAGAAGTGCCTCTTAACAACTGCAATTGGTTTGACAGCTACAGCCATTCTTGGACTGGTAAAGCCTTGCCATGGTAGTTCATGTGTTGGTTGCTTCAAGGCTGGATTACAAAAATGTACTGGTGTGGGGCTTCCCTTGCACTTGAGCTGGAAGCTGCAGTTAGTACGGAATACTGCAGCATGATTGCTGAGAGGAATGAGACCTGTCAGTATGTAACACCTGGGCTCGGAGGTATTATTATTATTATTATTAATAATAATACCTTTATTGTCATTGTACAACCTGTGTACAATGAAATTAAATTTAATTTAATCGCTGGTTAATGCGCTGGTTGCTGATTTGCTGCTGGGCTGAGTATATAAAGCCTTTACCAATTTGGGACCAGTTTATATTCAATCTCCAATTTTCCCCAACAGATTCTCAACATTCTTGGCTACTGGTATAGGGGTGGGAGTGCTCCCGTTTGCTTCTCAGAGGTCCTGTGTTGACTCTGTTTCAGTTGGTACTCACCATCTAAGTTAATGAGAGTGATTGGGTGTGTGTGTGATGGTTCTAATAGCCTGTTGACAGTTTGAGAATTGTCACAAGTTTGTCCCTTTTAGGCAAAGTCTCAAGCACAAATCTCTGATAAAGAACAGCTTGAAGCATTCCGATATACTCAGTGGCCTTTGTGAGGATATCCTGTTTTCTTTCCAGTCTTGTTTGCAGCTGGCTGAGCAAATGAAGCGGTCTGGAACAGAGGTGAATATGAATTTTAGGCATATTGACCTTGGGATGAAGTTGACTTCCATAGTATTGTGGTTAAAGTTGCAAAGACATGACTTCTGAGAGCTTTAGACAGGCCACAAGCGTAGTTTATGTTTGGGCAGCACACAAACTATTTAGAACCATAGAATCCTAGGTTTCCTTTTGACCACTTTTTAGTGAATGGCAGGGATGGACAAAAACCTTCAGACATCTCTATCTCAGGAGCTAAGGAACACTTGCTCCCCTAATGGTGAGCATCATGTAGACTGTCACTTTAATGGGCTACACACAGCTTGTTGCTGTTCTCCAGTGCACTAATTTATCTAGAGCTTGATGAGAAAATTTAATAAAGTCATAGTGTAGCAGTGGCCCAAAGGGGCCACAATGAAAGAGCCCAATGCAACAATAGCTGGCGGATTCGTGGATGGAAGCCAATCATGTTGAGTAAGCACTGGTATAGGATCTGTTGTGCAGGCCGTAAGATGCCTGAAAATATGGTAGTTGATGGAAGATGAGTAAAACATCAAAAAGCAAAATTAACTGTTCTTCAGAATTCCCAAGCACACGTCTCAAATTTTGCATGCAGCTACAATAAATTTAAAAGGGACGTGGGTGGCGCTGTGGGTTAAACCACTGTGCCACTTGGGCTTGCCGATTGAAAGGTCGGCGGTTCGAATCCCCGCGACGGGGTGAGCTCCCGTTGTTCGGTCCCAGCTCCTACCAACCTAGCAGTTCAAAAGCACACAGTGCAAGTAGATAAATAGGTACCGACCCGGCGGGAAGGTAAACGGCATTTCCATGTGCTGCTCTGGTTTCACCAGAAGCGGCTTAGTCATGCTGGCCACATGACCTGGAAAAACTGTCTGTGGAAGTGGACAAACATCGGCTCCCTCAGCCTTTAAAGCGAGATGAGCGCCGCAACCCCACAGTCGTTCGCGACTGGACTTAATTGTCAGGGGTCCCTTTACCCTTTACCTTACAATAAATTTATTGGCAATTGTACCATCGCTTCTATGTATAAACTGGTTCCCCGCCCCCCTCTTGAGTATGTTGAACTTCCATTATGTGCACAGGCCAGGGAATAAAATAGGCAAAACGTTACCTCACTGGTCTGGCCTTTCAGTGCTGGGGAGGAGGGTGAGGCATTTCTGGTATAAGTTTTCTAAAGCACTGTTGAATGCTGTCCATTTGAGCTTTGATTTCTTCCTTTTCGAATAGGAAAGCATTGATCGCAAGTTGTTCCAAAGGACAGTCAAGCTGTGTAGATTCTTGGCCAATTCCCTGGTGCACTACACCAAGGTGAGAGATAGAAACTGGGTTTGCAAAATATATGTTTGACTTGAATATGCCTTAATTGCTTTGCTATAAAATATTCTGTCTAACTTGGAAAATGTGGTAGCATATGTAAAAAGCAATTGGCAATATTCCATCTGTATTCATCAGAATCATTACTTGTCATGTAGGGCTTAAATTGTGCTGTCTATATATTACATTTGATATTGTTAACTACAGACTCTGCTTAGCCATGAAGCTGTGTCTAAATAAGGATACCTTTCCAGTTTGTCATATCTGTCCTCTTTGTATTGTACAAATTGCACAACTCTAAAAGTCTACAGTTATAGAAGTCACTTTCTAATAAGTCAGTGAACATCATCTTCCTTTTTCACCCCTACATCCTTTGTGTCAATTTGCAAATGCTTTGAGAAGAACATCACTTGACGTACAGAATCACAAATGGTGTTTGTCCCAGAGGGAATTTAGATTTGCTACCCATTTTTTATTGTAGGTACTTGTACTATTCCAATGTTTTGTAACAGCCCTTGTACCACAGTCAAATAAAATGGTTCACTAATGATATCTGAACCAAATTTCCTTAGGATGTGTTTCTTTCTTACTGGCATCTGCTGGAAGAACAGTTTGTTTTTGGTGTTTTGCAGAAAGTTCTAACATTAGTCTGAAATGCTTTAGGAATTTATTTGGTTCTTAAATCATAAGTATTTGCTGTGATTGCATTATCCATCTGTAGTTGTGAAGAGTTTAGTTAAGTCAGCATAGTATTTTTGTGTTATATCCTATGTTATGCTTCCTTTTTTCCTGAATAAATGTTTTGTTTTGTTTAAGGTTATCTGTTTTGCCCTGTTTAGTAAGTTTAACCTGTTCCACCCTACTTAGAAGAGTGGATAAAATTTGATTTTAAAATATGTAAAACAGATTTTTAATTCTTAATTTATTTTGATTTTTTAATTAAAGCAAACATCTCTTTTAAAAATGTATTGACTTAAAAGGAGATCTGAATTTCATACAAACGCATTAGTCCACACTAGTATCTTAAAGCTGAGCAATGGGTATCTATGAGACTGAATTAAAGGCTGCTTTTCCAGGTAAAAAAACAACTAAATGAGTGGCACTGTATATCACTTCTGGGGTTAAGCACAACAGTGCATCCTATAAATGACCATTCAGAAGTAAATCCAATTGAATTCAAAAGTGTTTACACTCCAGAAGTGAGTACAGAATTGTAGCCTATATGGTACAGTAAGTCTTGTACTATTGTGTATTATCTTTTGAACAAAGTTCCACTCTGCTTAGAGGGACTTCCAGATGTGTATAGACAGGATTGTAGCATTACAGCACATTCCTATACTCAAAAGTAATGTGTGTCTCAGATAGTAGCCTTTTATTTCAAGTAAGTTGTCTTGCTTAGTATCCTTGCATGTGCATACAGAGCCCCCCCCCCCAAAAAAAAACATTATACAGTAGTATAAAATATGCACAAGCTGCAGGGGTAAAAAAATTGAATTATGCTTCTAGATTGTTTAAAGGCTCTACTTACTTGCAAGAATTGTATGTAAATTGCGGCTAAAAAGTATATTTAAAAAATTGCAACATTAATTCCACAAAAGGTCTGAATCTACAATAAAGATACAGTACAGATAAAATTACTTAAATGTAATAATTTATTATCTCATTTATCCAGAATGATGTGAAGTTTCAGCTTATACAAGGGAATAAAAGGCAGTAGAGATATAATTATATATTAATGAATTTTAAATTTTAAAAGTATTTTAAATTGTTGGCTTTACAGGAGTTCGCTCCTTTCCTGGCGGAATCCTGCTGTCAGCTACATCAGACATACCTTCAAATATACAGGTAAGTGGTACCCGATAATTAATTAGATTTTTTTTCTTGCATAATTATTACCAGCATGTCATTAGTGTTTCCTGTGCCTGAGCTTGGAAGTAATTTGAAAGCTGCCTTCCTGGTATGGCAGTTTGCAAATAGTGGGTTCCAGAATCATGATGACTGAAGACTGATGTCCTAGCATGTACCTGCAGTAGCCCCATTTCCTTCTGTATCAGGGTGTGTGCCACACAGTGTCATAGAATCATAGTGTTGGAAGGGACCACAAGGGTCATCTAGTCCAACCCCCTGCAATTCAGGAATCTAAGCTAAAGCATCCATGACAGATGGCAATCCAACCTCTGCTTTAAAACCTCCAAGGAAGGAGAGTCCACAACCTCCTAAGAGGGATGCTGTTCCCACTGTTGAACAGCTCTTAAATGAATGTCACTCCAATACTATATGAACATAATTAAAGTGTGTCTTGTCTTAGCTCCACAGAGTTTCTGTATTCTTTTGAACGTTAGGAATCCATGTTTAGTGCTCTTCAGAGTATAAGTGATACATGAGGCATTCTGTATTCTTTCTTGACAGCAAATTTCCTCCAAGTCTTTATGCTCCAGCGATTTCTAAGTCTCACCAGGATGAAATAGGGAGGGAATTCCTCGTGACTCTGGACTCTTTCCTACCCCACCTGCTCTCTTTTAGGCCTTTCCTAGAAGTGGTGTTAAGTAAAACTTCAGGTAAGCTTAAAGGCCCTGACGGTGTTAGTACTGCATTCTCTTGCAGCAGAGAACTGGGTGGAGAATTCTGATGGGCCCTGCAAGCCAGGCATTTCTTCCCACTAGTCGGCTGCAAGAATAATAAAATTACACAGTAGCAATACTATATGCCAATTTGTTTTGAAAATGCACAATCAGACCAAAGTTACTTACTAATAACTCAGCTTTGTTCAGGTCATAAACATCATTATTATTATTATTATTATTATTATTATTATTATTATTATTATATTCATTTCATAGCTTTAGAGTATTCTTTCCATTCCAATTTTTAAAGCTAATCTTTCTTTTTAATGTGTAACATTTTATATTCTTATTAAAGACTTAATTTCTCTTAGTAACATTTTTATTTGTTTAGTTACAAGCCATAAACCTTTTGCAGGTGACCCATAATACTTGTTTGGCACTTGTAAGAGATTGATCTTTTAGTGTGGCAGCACTCACTTTGGAACTCCCTGCCTATTAACACCAGGCAGCTGCCTTCACTGTACAGTGGTACCTCCGGTTACGAACGGGATCCGTTCCGGAGGCCCGGCCGTATCCCAAAAATTTTGTAACTGGAGTACCGCTTCTGTGCACGTGCGAGCGGCAAACCCACTTCCGGATTTGCCGTGGCCGTAACCCGAAGATACCATAACCTGGAGTTTACGCAACACGAGGTACCACTGTATTCTTCTTTGGCACCTTCTGAAGACATTTTTGTTTAGGCAAACCTTTCCAACATGTGCAGTGTTCGATGTGTTATAATTCATTTTAGCTTATTGTTGGTTTTCATTCATTTTAAATACAGCGGTACCTCGACTTCGGAAGATAATCCGTTCCGAAGGCGCCCTCGTAAGCTGAAATCTTTGTAAGCCGAAGGCGCCATCTTGGAACGGAAAAAAAACTTCGCAAGTCGAAAAAACCGCATTGAAAACCTCGTAAGTCGAGGTATCGTGCCGCCGCTTCCCCTTCGTAACTCGAAAATTTCGGAAGTGGCGGCCATTTTTTCACTTCCGGAACTGATTCGGAAGTCAAAAACGTCGGAAGTTGAGTCGCTCGTAAGTCGAGGTACCACTGTAGTTGTTTTTAACTATTTTTACTGATGATGTTATTGTTTAATGCTTTTAGCAAAGTGCTTTGAGGTTTTGTTACAATCAAGCAGTATATAAGCAATATATAAACGTTAAATAAAATAGATAAAAAATACAAAGACAAATGAGTTTTAAGTACATGGTTGTAGATTTCTAAATTTATTCAGACTTGAGAGCTCCATATACATGTAAGCTTGCTTTAAAAGTTTTAACCTAAAAAAAGTTTTTTCTTTTTTAAAAAATGACTACAGATCTCTCTCCTGAGCTGCATTTTCCACAGTGTCGTCTTCTGCTTTTTGTAATGGACAAGTTGCCATCCCAGCCCCAAGATGTGCAGGCTCTTTGGAACACTGGAAGTCAGTTACCAGAGGAGATTCCCAGGTAATTCATTGCTGCTGTAGTAGATTTATATTAATAGGTAAGCGTTTTTGTGATTAGCATACTTGATGTTGCCAAGCTGCACCCCCAGGTTGTTTTGAACATGTTTTATAAAAAGATATGTTGTATTGAATGAAGGGTTTAGTGAAGGTTAGCATGATTGATTCTAAATATACCGTAATTTCCTCAGTAATGTCAATTGACTGTACAAAGATTCTGGATAGCTCTTGCTAGATTTAAGATGCTTATTTCTGTTAGGCATACATCACTGATTGTAGACTTTTGCAGCATCAGGAAATCTAGCAGTCAGTAGCATAAAATCCACCCAGCACAATTTAGGGCTGCACTGTCTCTATATTATTCATTTTAGTGATGCATGTTGGATTGCTGCAAAGAGTTAACCTTAGGTAGGAGGAAGTAATCCTGATGTTCTCCATTTCTCTGCAGAGTCTCCTTGTTTGCAGCCCTCTTCCTCAGTCTTCAACAGTGTCCTGGAGAGCTTTTTCTTCCTGTTTGTTTGCCAGCAGCAATGGGGACAGGGCAAGCTGAGGATCTTGTCACCTTTTACCACTATGTCTATGTCCATTTGTGTGCCTTTATCACATCCCTCTCGGTTTCACATTTCCATCTACTGGTAAGGAGAAGTATTGTAAGACAAGCCCAATCCGCTGACTTGGAGCAGCTGGTGGATTTAAAAACCAAGCTTTCCGATATAAGTCATTCTCCACTGCATATCTTACCATATAATAAAATCTTAAGATGACCTTGGTTTGTGTAGCTGCCACAGGCTAGCTACAGAGGATCAATCCAGGGTGGTCCTCTCCTGCCTTTCCATCTTTGCTGCCACTGCCATGGAGTGAGGGAGAAAGTCTCCCTTTGTCCATTCGTTCTTCCACACCACAAGAGGGTGAGGGGTTTGTCCTATCCACTTCTGGAATTTCGAGCTGTGGGAAAGGGGTGTGTTGGTGGTTGTACAGGGAGTGGGAAGGGTGTTTGTTGAGGGGCAAAGGAAGTGGGGAGGAGAGTTGGCGAGAGGCAAAGGCAACTATCTGTAAGGCAACTATCTGTAAACAATCAATAATCATGCATAAAAATGGCGAATGTACCTTCTTTCTAAAATACGTTTTATCTTAAACAATTGTAAGCACAGTAACGTTACGATTGATTTTGACAGCTCGATGACTAAGCTCTTTAGCAACAAAACATCTTGTTTACTAGAACGATATCCGAGCACTGAACCACAGGTATATCACAAGTGGACTCTTTTTTACTGCGTTTGCAATTGTTTAAGATAAAACCTATTTTGGAAAGAAACTACTTTTTGCCATTTTTATGGATGTTTATTGTTTATTTACAGATAGTTGCCTTGGTGACAGAAGATAATGCACAGGCATACCAGATGGAGCTGGTAGACAGCTGCCCTGGACACAGAACTGACCAGTGCCTCCATGGACAGCTTTGTTTTTTTCTTGTTAGTTGTTGGGATGACAATAAACAGCAGTTGTAACTTCTTTCTAAGCAACTTTTTGCCTGTGTATACATGTATCTGTTTTCTTTCAGGAATGTTGCCTTCTGGAGGCTGTACTTGGTTCTAACACAATCACTGATCTCCTGGCTATGGATGTTTGGTGCTTCCTTGCCCGGTAAGAAAAAAGAAATCCTGAAACACAGGCAGGTGTTACCTAAACTGCTAAGTTTTTCCTTCTGCTGGAGGGCAAGAAATAAATTTGTTACATACAGATACCACTTTTTCTTCAAGAAAGGTAGAGTGTCATACAGGGCATTTTTTTCTCCCCACAGTAAACTTTTTAAGATGAGAGAGTATGACTTGCAAGAGCTGTGTTAATAGGTGCCATGGCTAAACAGGGATTTGAATCCAGGCCTTCCCAGTTCAAGATCAACACAGACTAGCACCCCAAGGGGAGATCTGCTGCCTCACTTGTTCATCTTGCTCTTTTTTCTTCTCCCAGGTATGGAAGAGCGGACCTGTGTGCTCATCATGCATTTATAATAGCACATTTGGTAAGCAGAATGTGGTTTGTTTATAAGCAGAGGTATTTGAGCAGAGCAGAAAATGTAACATGAAGTTTACATAGCTGCAGATTATTACCCCAGGCCTCTTGAAGACACTGGGAAAATCTGTTGTACAAAACAGGGGAAATGCTCAGTCCCCCCTTGATTTCCTCATGTGTTTGTATAATAAGGGCTCAATATTAGTTTTAAAATATAGCCGTATTTAGTCAAATTTAGTTTGAATTTCTTTCTTTCTTTCGCCAGCTTGATTCTCTCATTATATATTTTGAAAAATGTCCACCCCATGTCTTCAGCCAAACATGGATTCCAAGGAAATGTGCATACAAAAATCAACACTATTAAAATAAACAATAGCACAAATAAACAATAGCACAATAAAATCTGGGAATCATGTCATATTCAGTCATTGTAAACAAGCCTGCTTTTTTCTGGAGATGCTTGTTTGTTCAGCTTTGCTTCATTTTGATAAGCATTTTTCTCTAGGTCTGATTACCAAGTGACGGGGGATTAATTTGTTATTTATTTTTACCTTCCTCTTTAGTATGTGGTTTGGCTCATTTGTTTGAGCTATCTGAATAGTTTTAACAAACAAATGCTGGCCTTGATAGGCCACTCTAACATGGAGCTGCTTTGATTAATTCCTAATTTTAGGCTTGTTGTAACAGAATAATTTGTGTGGTTCAGGCTACTCTGTGAAGTAGTTTAGGAGGGACGCACAGATGGGTGCAAATGGTATATGGTTAATACAGACATCTGGCTGTGGTCAAGTGGAGAATCATTAATGTCAAAAAGGAATATGTAAGTAACGTTGGACTTGCTGTTACCTAAAATAGAACCCAGTGTATGTGTAGCTATAGGTTCTGCATCAAAACTGTTTTCTTTAAAAAAAAAAACACCAAACAAACATGCTTAGATGTTGCTAGATTGTTAGAATTTTGTGAGCTAATAATTTCTTACCCTATTCAGATAAAAGCTTGTCCTGCGGAGCATTTTCAAGTTTCTCTGCTTGGAGTCCTGCTAAGGCGCCTGCTCTTCCTGATGACTGCTGATCACCAGGCAAGTACTGCCAAAAATGTTATTTATTGATTCCATCTGTATCCCATCTTTCCTTCAAGCAACTCAAGGTGGTAAGCACTTTTTGTTTGGTGAGAGAAGAGTCATAAGTTTCAACCTGCTTTGTTACAACCAGAACAATTTTTTTAGGACTCATTCAAATATTACACTCACCATAGGAAGGTGGTCAAAGATGTTTCTTTCTAGTGGCCTCCACTCATTTCGTGCGATTAGATTAGTCTTACCATCCAGAAAGTCTCCCTTTCAACTGCTGCACTGAATGTGAAGCCCAGGCACTGAGAGTTTTCCCTCATGGTAAAAGGCTTACAGCATGGGTAGGCAAACTAAGGCCTGGGGGCTGGATGTGGCCCAATTGCCTTCTAGATCTGGCCCATAGACGGTCCAGGAATCAGCATGTTTTTTCACTAGTAGAACGTGCCCTTTAATTTAAAATGCATCTCTGGGTTATTTGTGGGGCATAGGAACTCGCTAATTTTTCCCCCTTCAAAATATAGTCCATCCGTCCATCCATCCCCAAGTTCTGAAGGACAGTGGACTAGCCCCCTGCTGAAGAAGTTTGCTGACCCCTGACTTACAGGCTTTAACAGCCAGAGTATGACACTGGTGTTCTGTGAAAACATTTTGGCTGCATCTAGGTGAGAGTCGTACTATCTGAATTTAGCCCAAAGGAATTGTGTGGAGGCTTTTTGCAATAAAATCTCTCAGGAATCTCCCTCAGTACTAACTGTCTGTCTGTTCTGTTATTAAAGTGTAGACATGTTTTATGGGTATTGGTAAGGTTTTCTGTGAACCGCCCAGAGACCTTTGGGTATAGGGTGGTATAAAAATTCAATAAATAATAATAATGATAATAATAATAATTAATTGTCTGTCTTGGAAAGAGAGTGGCTGAAGTCACATTCTGGGTTGGCGACTGGAGAAGCTTCTGGGATGGTTTCAGAGTCTAAGCCTTGCCTTTGAGAGGGAGAAATACTTTCCTCTAGCCTGCCCTCTTACTCTGTCATTAGACAGAAAGGATATTCTGTTTAGTTTATTACTTGCCTATATTTGTGAAACAGTTTATTGAACTCTCCTGTGCTCTTTCTAATGTTGCCTTCACCTCCTTGCAGGTGAGGTTCACCCAACAATTTCCTTCCAGAGAAACAGAGAACCTGATATTGTGGCAGCATCTTTCTCTCCAGGCCCTGATACCTCTCCTCAGGCAGCAAGTTGCTCATGAGCTCTTTGTGGCAGGATTTGCCCAATGTCAAGAGTGGCTGAGCAGCAAAAGGTCTCTGGAGGAACTTCCACAGGTGGTAAGGAAAGGCTTGAATGAATTACTTGTGGATGAAAAACTCTGGTGAGGATTTTATTGTCCTCTTTGGTTCTATTGTTCTGTTATGGGCATGGGTCAGCAAACTAAGGCCTGCGGGCTGGATCAGGCCCAATTGCCTTCTGGATCTGGCCCGCGCACGGTCCGGGATTCGTCGTGTGGATCGCCAGCATGTGCATTCTTTCCCTCACACGGCAGTGGCGCCTCCTCCCTCCCTCCCTCCTGGCTTCTCCCTGCCCTGCCTATGGGAGAGTCGGTGTGGGGGGGGGATGGCTTATAGTCCGGTCCCCCACCAGGTCTGAGGGATAATGGACTGGCTCCCTGCTGAAAAAGTTTGCTGACCCCTGGTTATGGGGATACCCACAAGTAAGCCCAGCTTTTTGCATCTTTGTGCTAATAGTATGATTTTTAGAGGGATATAACTTTTTGTGCCGGGTCTATCAATAGTTTGCATGATTGGGATCAAGTGTTGGTGCAAAGGATGCAGGGCTTCAGATTCCTGAGATTCAGGACTTGCACTTTAAAAAGAGAATGCATTTCCCCCCTTGCCTTTGTAGTTGCAGACGGAAGCCTGAAAGTGCACACACTTTTTCCTGTTAAAACAAAGGTGGTTAACCTGTGGCCCTCTGGATGTTGCTGGACTGAAGCTCCCACCACCGCAAACTACTGGTTAGCTGAGGTTGGCCGGAGTCCCACTTCTGGAGAGACACAGGCTAGTCATCCCTGAGCCTAAATGCTTGCAGATCTGGGTGGAGTTTCTAGTGATCAGAGATAAAACAAGAAGTGTTCCTAGCTCCTCACAGCTCTTTCTTCTCCGTTAGAACACTGCTCTCTCTGCCTTGTTGTCCTTGTGCCAAACTTCTGGGAAGTCACTAGAGGTAGGACAGCAAACAGCACTTGTTGGAATTGTTGGCCAGTTCTTGGTAGTTCTACCTGCCACACAGGTGAGGAAATTCTCTCATTTCCCATTTCCTGCTGCTCCATCTAGTTCTCCCTTCTCCGCAAGTCCAGTAATATAACAGAACAGAGATAGCTGCTGTTTTCCTGCTCTTGTGGGAGGGCTATAGGAGGAGAAAGCAGAATTCCAGGAGGGAGAGAAAAGAAGACGACCTTATTTTGTTACAGGAGCATGCAGTTGCATCCCAATTTGCATCTTTCTTGCCATACAAATGACAGTATTTAAGGGGGTGATAGTACTAACTGTATATTCTGGCGTATAAGACTATTTTTTAATCCAGGAAAATCTTCTCAAAAGTTGGGGGTCGTCTTCTACGTCGGGTGGAGAATCTGCGGTCGAGTATATCTCAAACTATATTTTAACTGGAAAAGTTGGGGGTCGTCTTATACGCCCAGTCGTCTTATACGCCGGAAAATACGGTAGTTCCATTATGTGCCAAAAGAGGGAGGGGTGCTCTATTTTTGCCTTGTACCATATAGCCATAGAAACAGGCAGAGAAGTGTTTCTGCTTTGATATACAGGGTGAATTTAATAATACTTCAGTTAACACTTGCTAATCGTGTGAGACTTTTAATACCTACAATCACCAAACATTGTGCTTTACTCTCATCTGGCAAAGACCCCAAAAGGGAACTGGGCTAAGAGGCAGCAGTTTGTGGTAGTTTGTATTAGTGCTCATATTTAGGTGAAGCTGACTTCACACTTTCAATCTGTGAGAGGAGTGCACATTCTGTCAGTTTGAGTTTGAGTAGATCAACAACACTGACTTCCTTAGCCACACAGCCTTTCATGCTACCATGACAGAGGCAGGGCATAGCAGAATCATTAAACATTCACTTTGCAGTGAATCTTTGCCTAGTTTAGCTAGCCAGAAATGGAGGACACTGTGAGGCTATAATATGCTCTTTTTGTCCAATGAAGGTCTCCAGTCTGCCTTGTCTGCAGCAGACCTTTAGCTTGGTGCTTCGACTCATGCAGTTCTTCATCCAAATATTAGACCCTCAACTGCTAATTCAGGTAAGAAATAGTGTGATGAGCAGCCTTGCCTTGCATACACAGATGGATGTCTAGCAAGGTACTTTTCAAAGCTGATTGCTGCAAGTTATGACAGGTGTACCCACACATCATTTTTCTACCAGAGAATGATCCTGGTAAGCATAAGCCACAGTAGTACATGAATGTCATGATCCTAGTTCCTGGCTATTTAGAAACCCTAGCCCTCAAGAAGCAGAGCTACAGTTTGCTTCATAGGGTGTAATTATTAAGTTACAGCTGGTTTGCAACATATTCACAAAACAACCACCTGCATCTTCACTCACAGGTGTTCACAGTATGGTGAGAGGGAGGAAGTGTGTTTTGCCCCCTACATGATTTTAAGGGCCTTCAAACAGTGTATTATATTTGGAGGCGCACAGCTCTTGCCCAGGCCCAATGCAGCCACAACACCCCTGGCCCGAATTTCCCCCACTTCCATCCTTTATTGGCCTGTCCATTGTCAAGGCTAGTCATGACTGCTAGCAACCAGAATTTGAAGTGTATTTGCATACTGCATACGCAATGCTACTCTGGTGAGGGTTGATGGATTCGGGAGACGCAAACAGTGCCAGGAGCCTTCAGGGTTGGTCAGTGGAATAGAATTTCCTGGAATTTTTTTTTTTTAAATCCTTCCAGTAGCACCTTAGAGACCAACTAAGTTTGTTCTTGGTATGAGCTTTCGTGTGCATGCACACTTCTTCAGATGTTTCAGTGTATCTGAAGAAGTGTGCATGCACACGAAAGCTCATACCAAGAACAAACTTAGTTGGTCTCTAAGGTGTTACTGGAAGGATTTTTTTTTAATTTTGTTTTGACTATGGCAGACCAACACGGCTACCTACCTGTAACTAGAATTTCCTGATCATACTCAAAATCACAAGCTTTCCTGTCCCACTACTATGTTGATTGTTTAATCTATTATTTCTGTTATAAAAGGTTGCTCTGCTTCTTTTGAATGCAGGCCAGGTTATGTGAATTGTCACTTCGTGTCTTGCGTTTTAAACCCCTCTAAACCTTACTCCACCAATGTGTATATATAGCCGCATCTGCATGCACTGGATGAAACGAACCAAAAGAGCTTTTATCATAATCTTCAAATGTTGTTTTCTCTTCCTGCAGATACTTACACTGCAAACTTCCCTCCTTCAACTTAATCCCCCAGATCATGTTCTCACTGCAATCTTAGATTTTCTCTCTTCGGTGGGGGTTCCCATTATTCCACCAGATTTCCAGGTAAATTCACTAGAACAAGGTTCTGTTCTTTCATTAACCTTCTGCAGGTGTCATTTACGGGTGAAAATAGTGGCTGTAGTACGAGAAAATGAGTCACTGTTTTTCAGTGGTGGCCACTGAGTAGCTAAGGCCCAAAGTACATTAATCATGAGGATGTCAAGTTCTTACTACTTTTTAGAAAGCCTACATGGGTAATGAAAGGTACAGGGACTCCTTGATAGTCCCCTAGGGGTAGAAATATATCACTATTACAAGTCCAGTTGTCACACTGACCCACTGCCATTCAACAGAAAGAGTCAAGAAAGTGTCTTAAAAAAGGAAAAATTCCAAGTAAAAATACATTTCCAGGCTAAAATAAACTCAGGGGCAAGAATGTTTCCATTTTTAAGACACTTTCTTGACTCTTTCTGTTGAATGGCAGTGGGTCAGTGTGACAACTGGACTTGGCATGTTGTGGGACTTTTTGCTGGTTTGATTGGAGGGTTGGACATGCCTATTTGTCAGCAGAGTCCAGAGGAATAGTCATATTTGTTGCAGCAAAACTAACAAAAAACATTTTGGCATCTTAAGAGACTGACACATGTATTATGGCTTAAGTGCCTGTCTTCTTTCTGATACATATGCTGTAATAAAATTGTCAGTCTGTAAATTGCTGCAAGATTCTTTGATATGTTTTGTCAGTAAAGGCTGCCATGAGCTTTTCATTATTGTCACTCTTGGTGAGGTATCTGGGCTGTCTTTAATTATGATTCCCAGGAAATTATGAGAGGATGCCTAAAATACAAATGATAACTGCATTATTCACTTGTTAGGAGCAGGTTTTGTCCAAGCTGTCCTACCTGTTTTCTTCTTTGCTGGCCAACAGTAGCTGGTTGATTCATCAGCACGCCATAGAGGCATTCACACAATTTGCACAGGTAAGATGAAGTCCAGCTGTGCTTTCCAGTTTGGGGGAGAAATGCACATGATCCCGCTAAAATTAATCAGTTTTCAGCTCACTCTTAACACTCTTGGTGTTGATCCAGCTAAGTTTGGTTACAAGTAACTGAGCTCCTGGCATCCAGAAATTCCAGAGGAAAGCGTGCTAGCCCCCTGGTGGAAAGAACTGCCAGCAGCACATTCCCTCCCAAGTCCTCATTTGCACTGCAGTTTTGAGAAATGAGAAGCAGCAAAACTCTCTCTTGACTCTTTCCTACCATGTCCAAACTGCAGTGTAGCGAGAGAAGAGTCCACCACTCTTCCAAAACCTTGCCACATGGTTTCAGGAAGATGCAGTGTCTTCTGGAGTTTGGAGAAAATGAGAAACAGTAGGACAACTTGAAAATGCAGCGATTTATTTTGTTCCCCTGAGGTTTGGTGAAGTTGTTTTAAAAAACACCCCAAAAGAAACTCAAGTCTCTTCCACTATCTATCCCTTTGCTTTCTCCATGTTCCAGGGCAAATGAAAAACACCCCAAGTAAGCAAAGCTAGGGTTTGCAGACCACTGCTTGACTCCCATCACATTCAGTGGTACTTAGCTAGATTAGATAAGATGCTTCTCTTGGGCTGGATAATATAAGTAGTGTTAAGTCACAATGACATATTACAGATTATTTTTTTCTGGATCTGTAGATGTTTGTGTTATTAAAGAGAAGAGAAAAGCAACTGAATTGCTGATGGAATTGCGTAAATTCTACTGATTGGTATTTTAGTTGTAATTTTAGCTCTGCTTTCATAAAATACTTGGGTACAGTGATAGACCAGGGCTTAGAATTGTTAAAATAACATTAACATTAAATAAGATATAAGGGATGACAAACAGGGCAGAAAGATTTAGGAGCACCCAACTTTGAATAAGACACTGCATGCTCTTTTGTTGTTAGTTCCAATAGCGCTGAACATTTCCAGTTGTTTAGCAGAAATTCCACAAATCAGCTTGATTCTTGTGTTAGCATAACCTGGTTGTGGTGGGCATGAACCCTCTTCTTCCCATTTGTTTTTGTTTTGTATTAAGGAGACGAGCCATGAAGCCATACTTTCCCAGTGCCTTAATTCTGAAGAAATTAAAAGCAAAGTTGTTGGCTTCCTATCAAAGGTATTTCTTAAAATATAAAATGGATGGTATACCGCTGGTGCCAGATTTTCCATTTTGAAATTTAATGTTTCCTGAACAAATCATGCACATTGATAATACAGAGTTATATTGAGTTTACAACTAAACTGAGCCTTTATTGAACCAAAAGGCATAACCTGAAACAAAGATATGTAGACCACATACCTTGTGTGTGTGCCAAAAGATGGACTTTTGTTTATTTACACAGGTAAGGACACTAAATCACTTGTTTGTAGTCTCTGCAGTCATACCTGTGCTTATTTATTTGAAATATTTAGATCACACCTTTCAGCCTAACGGGCCTTCTTTAAGGCAGCCAATAACCTCTAAGGGAAAACTGAACTTGTAATGTTAGAAACAGTTTTCTTCCAAACTCTTGACAGTAGTAGCAGCAGCAGCTATGAATTTAACTGCATAGTTAAGTTATTTCTGCTCTGGCTTTTCTCTCAGACCCGCCTTGTAGAGGAGACAGCGGAAGCAAGAGCAGAACGAATGAAAGAGGAAAATGTTCATCTTAAGTGCCACTCGCGAGAAAGCACAACAGACAGAGAAAGGTGCCTGACCTTGGAGGTATGTTCCGGAATTGGGAATGTGTGTCTTAAGTGATTCCTGCTATCATTTTCACACAGTTCCAAAGATGGTGCTAAATTTCTGCCAGCAAATTTAGGGCTAGGACAAAAAGAATTGTTGTTAACCTGAGCAAGTCTGTGCGCTCATGAGAATATATTTATTGTGTGAACTATATAGAGGCAATAGTCATGTCACATGATCACAGCAGTTTATAGGAATTGCTGCTTCCTATCTGTATTTTCCCAGTTCATACAGTTTGCACGTGAATGTTGACTCAGAGGCAGTCACTAGTCAGGTAAACAAAAATACTAGTTTGGGGTCTATTACTCCTCATTTTATAACCCGGTATGTAGCTTTTGCTATAAGGAAGAAAGGGACTCCTGGCTGAAGGAGGGAAGATAGCGCCTGCTAATCATTCTCATCTGTTGAGGAAAGGCAGTCTGGAACATGTGGGCTCCCAGTTCAGGCAGTGACACTTTATCCTGATATTAGGAAGTGAGGATAGTTCTGCATTGCAGTACATTCTTACCTTCAAGCCCTACTTTTTATTATTCGATACCAACACTAAACATTTCTAAGCCTTGCAATTCATGGGGAGAAAGGGTCTCTCAGTCTGTCCTACCTCCCAGAACAGGGAAGGGATAAAATAATTAACTTCAGAATTTTTCTCTTAACAATAGATGCCTAACTGTGCCAGGTCTACTCTGACATAAGTGCCACTGAGTTCAGTGTAGCTTGGATTGCAGACTTTAAAGGGCCATGTTAGGCAGCGCCTTTTTTTAGGCAGGGCAAGAGGTTTTAAGACCCATTCTTTTGACTATTGAACTTCAATCATATTATTGTGATTGAGTTTGTAAGTGATGGGGCCACAGCTGCTTTTACAGTCTTGCTAGACAGATGCTTGTTATACAAAACTTCACTTATCTGAATATGAGGAATTAGTGCCCAAACCGTGCTGTCTATGCCACAGATTCAGACAGTCAAACATCTGGACCTGTGTGTGGTACAGTAAACAAATAAGCAGGCTTAAACAAGCCTTACACGTTGCATTTTGCTGGTTTGCAATAGCCGTTTTGCCGGAAACCATGATGAGAGGGAGGGGGAGAGATTTGTTTCCTTGCTTGCCTTTTGCAATGTTTTTTTTAGAGGGTTTTCCTGTCATTTTGGGGTCAAACCTCCATGCTCGAGAACGCATAATAAATTTCCTCATAGGAATCATTGACACGTTATGCAAAAGCTTGTGTAATTATTGATTTCCAGGAATGCATTATATTCAGTAAACACAACCTGCATGTATATAATAGTCCATGCTGGGGCTTTTTGTTTGTTGGAGTGACAAGTAACAACAGTCTGAGAGTTGCTTTTAAAAATAAGCACTGTCATGAGAAGTGACTTAGTGTTGCAACCTTTTTCTTTGGAGTTTGCAATTACAGGCTGAGAAGATAATGCCCGATAGTCTCCATACAATTTGAAATTGGATCATTTTGATTTTTGACTAAGCAGCACTACTTAGCATGCTTAATGGCTAGGAATCAAAATCTTGAAAATCAGATTCCATCTTGTGTGTTGAGCAGTGACTGGGTTCAGAAGTGTCGGATTATAAGACTACTGTTTTCCATTTACAGCCCTTCCCGAAAAGAACTTGCTACTCAGCCAGTGAAGAGCAATATAAGTCAGCAATGGACGCTGCCGGAAGGACACTGGAGGTTTTGAAAGCGCTACTACAAAAGGGCCCGCCCCCTATTTGGTTCGCAAAGAAACTGGAAACTTTACAGATGACGCTGAACAGTTTGAAGAACAGCATAAGTTGATAGATTTAATGCAGCCTTTTGAGTGACTTCGGTACTGCTCTGCAGTCCCACCAGAGATTCACAGCCCAAAGCCAAAGAAACAAAGTGCAGCCCGGTGGTAATTTTAGAGCAAGCATGTTGTATAGTCTGTTTGTAAAGGTTTACAGGGTCTTATTGGCTCGAAGAGTGAAGATACTGAGCGAAGCTTTAAGTTACTGAACGCAGAATTAAAATACATTTTTTCTATGCCATTTCCTTTGACTTCAGCCTGCCTCTTGATTACCAAGAGCATTACAAACATGTAATGGAAACTAAACTGTGAGAACTAATATTTTTGCTGTGATGCTAGTCTCCCCTAATTTAAGTTCACAGCTTCTCACACTGTACAAAAACATAGCTTTGTAAAAAGACAGCCTAGAAACTCTTGCACCTCTACCTGTTGAATCAATGTAAGCACTTTTAAAGTCTAGATTTCTCATAAGAAACAGATTACGCAAACATTTAACCAGTGAATTGTCCATTTATTTTTCCTAGTTTTCCATAAACAGTAACGGTTGGTGGGGGGAAAAAACCAGACCACACAGCCTATCCCTCTTTCCAAGCACACAGGGCTGGATGCATGAGTTGTCATTGTGGCCTAAATGCTGCAGGTGAAAAAGGCAAGCACCTGAACGGACTGAAGATACCTGTGAGGCCTTGGTGCCTGTGGAGGGGCAAAACTTGTCCAGGGCACTGCAGAAGCAGCTAACAAAACATAGCTCAAGGTCTTTTATCTGTCACCAGTTGGCATCATCTTCCCAGTTCAGCTCATCTTGCTCCCAGCCAACATCCACCTAGAATAAAGGTAAAATGCATTAATTATACCAACAAGCTCTAATAAACAAATGTTGCACAGCTAAGCTGCTATTGCTTTTTACTGGCTATCAGTGTTTATACACTTTACACAGAAGAGTAGTACAAAAGGGATGCTGAAGGCAGAGACTCCATCCCTCTCCTCCAAGCCAGGCAGTCCTGGTGGCCAATGCAGTGCTGCTCACAAACCTCATGATTCCTTTTTTCTAGCATTACATTGAGAAAGACTTAGGGCTGTATCCTATTTTAAACTGACACAACATGTTGAACAGAGGTATCCAAGTTCCAAATTCTCACCTCTGTAATTTCAGCTGCTGCAAATTTAGAAGAGAACTGTGCGTCGCATTCACTGCCGGAGACTGTGTTGAAGTTGTTCTGAATGACAGGATGGGGCCCCAGCTCTGGCAGAATCAGTAGTGCTGACGGAGGTTTGATGTCCGGGACCATGTCAGCAAACCAGTCCAGCTCTGTGTCATGCAACTCTTTCCTCTTCACCTGGATCATATATTCCTCCCCTAAACCACATTCCGACTTGGGAGGCTTCTCTAAAAGTGCCGCTTTGGGCAAACCGATTTCGTCTTGCTGGTGGTCCCCGTGGCTGTAGCTGCCACTATTGATGCTGGGTCCCGGAGGTGGATTACATTTGAGAGTTCTGAATTCTTTTCTGAGCTCAAACATAGTTGAAGGCAGCTGCAGCTCTGCGATGTCATTTAACCCTACAGCAGTGAGGCTGTTTCCTGAGGAGAGTTTAAAGTTAGGGCTATCAGCTGCACCGTCCCAAGATTTGCCATCTACATCATGACCAGAAAGACAGGGACTGCTGTTGACACAAAACTCTTTCCTTTGGCTCTCTACGCATTTTTCAGCCTCTGGCTTTTCACACTCGCTCCAGTCTGGCCATTCCTCTCCTATCTTCTCAACTGCATGCTGATAATTTCCACCATTCCTCAATATATTTAATCCACCAGGAACATTGCTTAAGTGCAGAGAGTCTTGTTCTCCTGTGAAAGACACAGAGCATATGTCTGTTTTGAGGAGGGATGCATTATAAAAAATTAAACACACCAACATACATGACTGCTTGCACTGAAGAGACATAAAAAGGTAATCCAAGCTGAAGAACAGTCCGTCAGATCAGAACATATTAATCTAGCCTGACATCCCTTGCAGCTATTAACCTGAGCTAACCTGTTAAAAATAGTAAGTTCAACGATATGAGAGGTCTGCAGTTTAAAGTGGCTAAGAGTTATAAATGCTAGATTTTTTCCATAAGGCAGAAGGCATTGCAGAATCTTGAGAACCTTTTTAGAAGCAAGGACTGTGGCAATGAAAAAGAAAGGCCGGGATTACCTTCCCTTAAGGCGACATTAGAATCTTGCCTTGGCACATGGTTCCTGCTGCTGAAGGGAAGATTCCCAGAGCCGGGGCACTTGAGAAACATAGAGTTATTCTTCTGTAGGGGCTGATAAATCAGCCTTCTCTGGCAACTTACTACATGATTAGGAGAGTCTACAAGGATACACAAACCAAAAAAATACGGAAAAAATCATCTATCAACAATATTCGCTTTTCAAAACTTCTACTTATTCATACGCAAAGATATAATTCTAAGCAGTTTAAAGTACAGCTAAATTTATTTTGAATTCTGGCATGCTTTAATGAAGCCAACCAAGCCGAATACATTTAGTATTTGCACACTTAACTGGAATTTATTTTTGTCAGTTGCACTTTTTAGCATACCAAGCACATTTGATCATTCTGCCCTGATTTCCTACAAACAGGTTTTGGGGAAAGACATGGATTTCTCTCACTTGTTAGGCTATGAAGACAGTAAGAAACAGCAGTTTGGTGTGTGTGTGTGTTTTAAGGAACTTCAAATACTGCAAGCCTAGCCCCATGGGGGAGCAGGAGCAAAGCAGATTTATTTCCTTTGTGTTGTAGTTTGGGGGAAGATATATAACAACATGGGAGACTCCTGCTGTCGCTTACATTCTCCAAACCAACAGAAGTGAGAGCTGGAAAGGGATGAAAGCTGTTCATCATTGTTGCCAAAGGTTCACGTGCCCTCGGTGGAATGAAAGATACCTAGGCTGGGCTTTTAGGCACGGTGGTGTTGTCATAAACCCATTAAAAACTGTGACAACACAAACATACATTTAGGAAGGTAGGCATCAAACGTTTTCCATAAACTATTCACTGAACACCAGAAAGGAGGATCATCTGCAGGGACAATTTCAAGATTCTGGAAGACTTTAAATGAGTTTGTTCTCCCCAACCCAAGAGAGTTTCTACCCATACATACTTAAATTTTAAGTAAAGGTTCCATTCAAAATAGACAGATTCAGGAGCTTTGGGGGGGATGAGAGAATGATCAGCTGCTCAGCATGTACACAAAATATGAACAGCTGAGCCTATTACAATTAGCGCATTGTATTTTTTATTAGGCTTGTTCCATCAATGGGAACAATGACCTCTACTAACCACTAAGTCACGCAGTGCACTTTTGACTCGCATGCCATAAGTAAATTTTCTGTTTAGAACTGGTTGCCTAAACATCCCAACCCTGAGGAGAAAATCACTGGGTTCAGCACCTATTCCCAGCTAAGAGCTAACCATCAGCCCTGGTGCTTTCCTCATTAGAGCAACAATGCCATGTCTTTTAGAAAATAGTTCGCTAATTAATCTGTTACTCCAGTTACAATCTCTACTCCGGTTTGAGGAGAAGAGCAGGCCTATGTGCAGCTCAACTGGTTTGTAGGAGAGCTTGAAACCTGCTGCTATTTACTTACCTTCTGGGGAAAGGTCTGTGGTTTTAGTGAAGCTTGGTGCTGAGCTTTTGAAGATCTTTGTCCTGTCGCCTCCCACAACAACTTCGGGTCCGAGCAGTGAAACCAGCACCCCTAAGCTTTGCAGCGTTGCAGCCACCAGAGAGTCGCTGGTATCTCGCAGCCCCAGTAAAACCTAGAATAAGGACATGCTATCAAGCACATGCCCACTCAAACTGGGGAACCGTTTGCTGCAGGTTCTTAATCCTCTCTTGGCAGCCCAACCATCTGGGGAAAAGTCCCTGTGGCATGCCTCATTCCTCTAGCCAACTTCCTTATGAAACCAATGTGGGCAAGTGAGCAAGCCCCACTTCCCTTGCAACACCCCAGCTTCTTCACAAAACCAGTAATAACGAGACACTAGATAGCATCTGCTTATGGTGGATTCTAACCCTTAACACAGACATAAGGGTTTGGAGGAGGAGGTTCAGTGCGAGTCAACATGCCAGTAAGCAGGATGTGTCATCTAAACGGGAAATAGGGCTATGATTGCACAGCATGGGCAATACGACAGGGGTGGGAAATCTGTAGCCCTTCAGGTGTGATTTGAATCCAGTTCCCAGCATGGCCAATAAACAGGGATAGAGGCCTACGTTTCCTGGCCCTGCTTCAGGAGAAGGGCACATTTGTTTCTGCGGTTACACACACACGGACACAGTAGCAAAGCTGAGGAAGGGGGGGGGGGGGGGAGATAGGACATGTGGATATAATTTACAGATATGGGCAAGAAGATTGACTTGTGCCAGTGCTGGACAGCCTTCATTTTGTTGGGAACCCCACTGCAGAAACAAGTGCTTTCTTGATACGTTAGTCCCAGATTCCTGCCTTGTCATATTCACCTGTGGCAATATTACATTTTTCAGCTCCTTCTGAGTGAACAGCTCCGCATAGGCATCCAGGTGAGACAGCAACACCATCCGAACGTGCTCTTCATGCACCTCAAACAATTTCAGCAGCACGGGGCTGACGTGCGCCTGGAACACGGCTGGAGACAGCAGGCCATTGATTTGGCTCTCGCCCACTTTATCTAAAGCAAAAAGGGTTGGAAGGGTCAACAGGGTGCCTGCTGAAGTTAGCGATTTGAAACGGCCAGCAGAGACAGGAAAATGCCTCTACTACCACAAAACCTTCAATCTTACAGTAACGAGTGGCAGCTTTTCTCTAGCGATGCTGCAGCTGGGAGCAGAAGCTTGGCGCTTCCGTCAACCAGAGAAGCAGCAGCTGCAGGGACTGCTTCTCTGCCCCCAAACTCCCAGTTGGCCTGGGATTGTAAAACTGAAGGAAAGCATGCTCGGGTCTCATATTCTGCCCAGGGCACCAAGGGCTGCTGGGTTGTGTGGCTCTGCGAGAGTTACAGCAAGCCACCTTGAGAATTGTCTAAAGATGGGACACAAATAAATGACGAAGCAGCGGCAAGTCTTCTGCATTGACCTAATGGCTCTTCTCGTGGTTGTAGGTGGGCAGACACTATAGGAAAAGCAGTCTGGAGTCTTACAGGAAAAGGAACGGCATCAGTGGGTAAGACACAGAGTACCTTTCTTCTGCCTGGTATATTTAGGCCAGAGGACAAGCTAATCTCTACAAGGGAGTTAAGAGCATCAAGCAAGGAGGAGAGGCAGCAACGGGAAAGAATGGCCGTGTTGTGGGTAGTCATACAGGTGAAACTCGAAAAATTAGACTATCGTGGAAAAGTCCATTTATGTAAGCAATTGTTTTCATTAGCTACTGGAGTTTAATATATGAGATAGACTCATGACATGCAAAGCAAGATATGTCAAGCCTTTGTTTGCTATAATTGTGATGGTTATGGCGTACAGCTGATGAAAACCCCAAAGCTGAAATTGTTAATTTGGGGTTCTCATCAGCTGTACGCCATAATCATCACAATTATAACAAACAAAGGCTTGACATATCTCGCTTTGCATGTCATGGGTCTATCTCATATATTAGTTTCACCTTTTAAGTTGGATTACTGAAAGAAATGAACCTTCCCACGATATTCTAATTTTTCGAGTTTCACCTGTATAACAGTACAGCTGTCCCCTTCAGGACAGCTTGAAATTCTGCATCCACTCACACTTCAAATGTGTTGCGCTTAATCTGAAGAGATAATGAAAACTTCACCTTTTCTTGGACCAAGGAGATGGGGAAGGAAACTCTTGACAGCTACTGGCTCAGCAAACACAAGCTGATTGAGCAACAGAGGTACCAACCGCAAAGCGATCAACTTTTCCGACAAGCCAGCCACTCTGTCCAGCAGGAATCTGTGTTGAGAGAGAAATTGCTCAGCCTTCACCATTATTGCCTCGCAATGCAATTGCCGTACCCATTTCCTTCCCTCTCCTTTCTTGCTCGCCCATTTACAACCCAAACACTGGGAGTGTATCAGTTGTATAAATGCCCAGTGATTTGGGAGCCCAGGGCTATGGCAACAGAGCAGTGGACACGATCCATTTGGGAACGGCAAATCTATTGCTGGTATTTCCAGCCCTCTGCCATCTCGGGGAATTTCCTTCCGTTACCCTGTACTTGCCATTTATTTATTCTCAGTCCTGATCACATTTTCTAGGGAGTAAGGATGCAATCCAAGACACTACCTGGGAGTAAGTCCCACTGAATGCAGTAAAGATTTATTCATGAATAAACATGCATTCGATTGCACCATAAAGGCATTTGAAGAGATAATTTTCATTTTTTGTTACACTGAAGCTTGTATCACAGCGTTATTTGGCCACACATATAAGCTGCTAGATGTTCTGATTTATCTGCATTCTTGAAGATTGCTTAAGTCTCACCCATGCTGGCCCCGAGTGATTTCTCCAGAAGGAATGCAGCCCTCAAAAGCAAAAGATTTCTATGCCCCTGCAGTGTAAGCCTATTCATTAAGAGTACTGGCGTGCTTGAAGTGAGGAACGTCAAGTGTCTCTAAACATCTACAGAGTGCAATTCATCCGGCCCTACATATCGTAGCTCAGTACTACACGATTATTTGCAGGATCAGACCACCATTCAGACCAGCAGCGCTCAACCAGCTAACTTCCCCGACCCTATGTACACGGCTTTGGTTATTTTTACTTTTAAAATGTAGTATCCTCTTTTTTGCATCAAAATGGTGCTTATTGTTTATGTTGGAAATATGGAATGGGCATGGAGGAGAGAAATGTTCACTGCATGCTTCACAACTGTACTAATACCTGTCTAAAGTGGGGGCTCTGTTGCCACTAAGTTACGGTCCTAAAATGAACTAGCTGAGACAGCGATTCTCATTTGCACCCTCCTATAGGTACATGAGAACTAGAAATTAGACAAGACGTCCCTTGCAGTCATTACAAAAAGGAAGTTATTTTTCTGCAACGTGCTACTGCTCTGACAGACACAAAACAGAACGTTCTTCAAGAATGTTACCACAGCTTTTTTGGAGTTAAAACCAAATCACACAGTTGACGCCACAGTTACCAGAGAAAATACTAATCAAAATACTATGGGAAAGACTTTTTTAAAATATTGGCAAGCTAACCCAATAATCAATTAGCTACTGACATTTTTCACTTACTTGAAAAATTCAGTTTTCTCCTCTTCCGTTTTCAGTGTTAGACTGTTCAGAAAGCTCACAACTTCCAGGAAATCATTTCTGATAATTAAAAAAAAAAGTCACTATGCGTCAAGAATTGAGAAGCAGAAGCAAAAGGAATTCAGTATCCACAAAGGAACAGAAATGCTTAAGTAAAGTAGAGATAGTGAAAGAAGGGTGAGCTTTTTTCTCTCATTTCATGCTGCTGGAAATCAAGGGACCATCTAATGAAGCTGAATGCTGGAAGAATCAGGACAGACAAAAGTACTTCTTTACACGGTGGTATGAGATCACTGGTTATGGTCATGCCCATTAACTTCAATTGGGTCTAGTGAAAGTACAACCAACAGTGGATACAACTCTTTTATCTTTAGAAGGAAATTAGAGGACCTGGCCTTAGCCTACTTAAGTCTTCAGATGAATACTTAAAACTTTAGAATGTATATTAACTGACAGAACTGAATTACGCAACAATTCTAATAATAAGATACTGTGACATTTCTCTTAATCATAACTTCTTGCAATTATGGTTGGAAAGTATATTTTGTTTATCAGAGGCCAGTATTTAGGAAATTTTGACTACTGGGTATGAGAAATGTCGGCAAATGTAACCTGGAAAATCTGGATTAATAATAATAATAATAATAATAATAATAATAATAATAATAATAATTTATTTGTACCCCACCCATCTGGCTGAGCTTCCCCAGCCACTCTGGGCAGCTCCCAAACGAATGTTAAAACAATACAGCATTAAATATTAAAAACATCCCTAAACAGGGCTGCCTTCAGATGTCTCTTAAAAATAGGATAGCTGCTTATTTCCTTGACATCTGATGGAAGGGTGTTCCACAGGGTGGGCGCCACTACCGAAAAGGCCCTCTGCCTGGTTCCCTGTAACATCGCTTTTCGCAATGAGGGAACCGCCAGAAGGCCCTCGGTGATGGACCTCAGTGTCTGGGCTGAACGATGGGGGTGGAGACACTCCTTCAGGTATACAGGACCGAGGCCGCTTAGAAGAGCGTCATTTCCTATCACACCACTAAAATTGGAGTGCTTGCCCTTGTAGCATATGATGGTCACTTTAACCCCCCGCTCCTAATCCGTCATGAAATTATTTTAAGGAGTATGCTTGTTACAATTCCCCAGTTGTACGGCTCCTTTCGCCCACACTCAAGAAACCTCTGATAATGACCTCTGGATTTCATACTCAGGTAAGATTTTAAGGCATCAGTACACATTCTAGGAGGATGCTCACCTGAAGAATTCGTGCAACAATAAACTGGACAGTGGAGAGCGGCCCATAAAATCTGGGTTTAACAAAGTAGACCGTAAGGTGTGGTGAAAGCTGGATATAACATCCTCTGAAACTAAAAGACAGTTTAGCAGTCAAATCTATGTTAGAAACTCAGAACAAAAAGACAGACTCAAGCGATAGTAGGGGTAGTTAAGGTTTGCTCTTCTGCACCATAAGCTTAACAGCAACACGTTCAACAACAGGAATGACTTCCCCTGCAGTTGTTTAAGAATGCAGAAAACAAGGTTGGGCCAGATGGCAATGCAAGCACTAAGTACTAAGAAATATCCTTCCACACCAACACAAGGAGAGAACACCCTTAAAAATAACATTAGCTTCCACTTTAGGACTTAGTCCTACTTCATAAATTACGGGAAAGTACTCTTAAGGAAGTCATTCCTCTTGCCATTTAGCTGGTGGAGCTTCCGCAGGTATGTGGCACCAATGCCTGGGAATATTTAGGGCAGATTCTCTTCCACCAAGTGGGCCAATAATATAAAATAAAAGGAATATGCCATAATGACCTCAATACAGATTACCATGCTATTTATCTAATCCCTTGGCTAATACAGGGGCGTAGCAAGGGGGTGGGTGGGCTGACCCAGGTTCCATAATGGAGGGGGTGCCAAATTATCAGGGAACAATTTTTTTTGAAAAAAGTTTCTGAATTTTTTTAAAAAATGCCTGCTCCGAAGGTCTTTTCTTACTATACTAGGAATTATATAGCTATATATGAAATTTCATGCATATCGGTTAATATCTTGACCCTTGGCTTTTTTCCTATGTCATGAAGGCTGAAATTTCAGTTCAGAGAACACTTACTGTTCCCAACCCTAACCCTGTGGAAAGCCATCTAATTAGACTTTAATTTGATTTTGATTTTTTTTTAGGAGATAATTTAATTATTGGTTGATTTTATACCCATGTTATGTATCTGATGTTAGCCACCCTGAGCCCGACTTCGGTTGGGGAGGGCGGGATATAAATAAAAGTTTTTTATTATTATTAGTTGTTATTATTCCTTTGTAAGAAAATATGAAATAACGTACAACCATTTTTGCCGGGGGGGGGGGGGGAAATCAATGGGGGGGTTGACAAGAATTTTCCCGGGTACCACCTGACCTTCACATGCGACAAAAAAATTTTTTGCCCCCGGGTGCCAATTTACCTTGCTATGCCCCTGGGCTAATATATGCAGGTGAGACAATTAAGCCACTGCTATGTCTGCACTCTGCATGTGCTCTAGAGCGCAACTGAGAAACCATTTTAAATAGCAAACCGCTGTTAGCTGCTGCACAGCGCTTGCATTTAGGACAGCTGTTGCTCAGACTCATTACAGTAGAATCTCCCATGGAGGAACCTTGTATATTAAAATCCCTCGATATTATTCATTACCATCTTTAAGAGACAGCATGTTGTCCATGAAATTGCAAACAAAACCATCACGACACTTAAGTCATTTCCTACATGGGGAATATCTGGAACCAGAACATTTGTTCAACAACACCACCAAATCCTGAACTATCGGGGAACAACTCGGTTCCTCCGGAGTGAACGTTCTGCTAAGGCAACAATTTTAACTGCAAGGAAGTATTTTCCATACCAAAAGCAGCTCCTTAGAAGATTTAGTCACAAAGGAAACTTGGGATTACTTATTTGCAATGATGCCATTTCAATTCCAAGAACTCTTACCCTCTTCATTTAAAAAAGTCAGCAGGTTTTCAACCATTACACCAAATGAATAGGCATCGCGGGAATGCCCTCGGCCGTCAGGAAGAAGTTGGAAGTCTTCAGACTAGAGTCATAGAAAGAGGATCACACAGCAGAAACTGGCTTAGTCCCTTTGAAAATAATTCCCACCTCTGACTCCAGACAGTTTGTACAAAATTTATTTGATATCCCTGCCTTTCCATTAAAGTGTTCAACGCAAATTACAAAAAATTAAGAACAGTACCATAATAAAATACAAAAACAATGGAAAACAACAGACCATATAGTAGCAAGGAGTCTAAAAAACGCAAAAGCTTCAAAAGTCTAGTCACAAATTGAAAAAGAAAAACAGGATACTGTACGGAAATTTAAATACACTTTACATGTTAAAATATGACTTGAAAAGGCAAGCAGGGATTTTTGTGGTACCAAACACACAAAGATCGTAACCGGCAGCCGGTTACGATCTTTGTGTGTTTGGTATAACGTTAGTCGTGACCTTGGTTCTTTTGGGATTCTTGTGGTGCCAAAGTTGGACTCTGGTTAAAAATGTTTACAGGCAGAAAATCCAGAGACAACGTTCTTGAGGGTTTCCCCCACGCAATTCCAAAATAGAAAGTAACTTCCCCACAGAAGATAACGGTAAATTAACTGCTTATTGGCTCCACCCATCAAATTAAAAGTGGATAGTTTTCTGAGCTTATTTTTCAGATCTCCCACATAAACAATGGAGAAAACTTGCCAGTTCTTCAGGTGGAATGCCAGTCTTCTCCCGTATTGACTTGATACTATGCAGGAACTATAAAGAGAGAAGAAGCCTTTGAGCCAATGAATGGTGATTTTAGCACTGTGCAACACTATGACTTATTAAATTTGCAAACCACCCTTCATCGGTAGATCTCGGGGGGACTGAGACACGACAAGCTATGAAAATGTTAGCTGTCATCCTTATAATCTTGGCCATACATTGATCAAATATTCAAGAAGCTGTGTCTTTCCTCTCTGTTTCACCCCCGAAGTAGCGGCTAACCAGAATGCCTTGCCCAACACAGTGCTTTTCAATCTGTGCTCTGTAGAAGCATGGGCTCCTCAACAGGATATATGAAAGTGGGAGTAAAACCACTCAGGCTGCCTCTACAGGTGAAACTCAAAAAATCAGAATATCGTGGAAAGGTTCATTTCTTTCAGTAATTCAACTTAAAAAGGTGAAACTAATATATGAGATAGACTCATGACATGCAAAACGAGATATGCCAAGCCTTTATTTGTTATAATTGTGATGATCATGGCATACAGCTGATGAGAACCCCAAATTTGGGGTTTTCATCAGCTGTACGCCATAACCATCACAATTATAACAAACAAAGGCTTGACATATCTCGCTTTGCATGTCATGAGTCTATATCATATATTACCAGTAAACTCCAGTAGCTAATGAAAACAATTGCTTACATAAATGGACTTTTCCACGATATTCTAATTTTTTGAGTTTCACCTGTATTTCGTGGAGCTAAGTTTCCTTTTATGGCTCCATCATAGAGGAAAATTGCTCCACACAAAAGCATAGCACTGTGCCAGCCAAAAGGAACAGGAGGTGCTGATGATAGGCACTTCTAAAATTCTTATTTGAAAAATGCACCTAAGAATAGCCTGAATCAGCTGGCACAGTAAACCAAACTACGGCTCACAGCTGCTTTGCTCTACAGTTCTCTGTGCTCTCGTGCCGTGCTGAGCTAAACCAACATTTGCGTTATTGGGTGGACCGAACTAGGATTACTGATTAAGCTCTGCCAACAATAACCATGAGCTGCAGCCAAGAATAAACCCAGAAAACCCAAGTGGCAATAGCATTATTCTCAGGTCTGCCATGCTATTAAAAAAAAAGGTTGAGTTGATTTCATTTGTGATATTTTACTTCACGTTTAGGAAATATTTTGTATACTTCTTTACTATGTTTATTGTCAACTTCTTGTACAGTGGTGCCCCGCTAGACGAATGCCTCGCAAGACGAAAAACTCGCTAGACGAAAAAGTCTATGGGGCTGCCTCGCAAGACGAAAATTTTTCGTCTTTTTTTTTCAGTCTAGCGAAAGTGCGGCTGTCATTGCCGCTTCGCTAGACAAAAAACCCGCTAGACGAAAATTTTTGCAGAACGAATTATTTTCGTCTAGCGGGGCACCACTGTATTTTGGTCCTTGGTTTTTATGTGTAATGTTGATGTAGATACTAAAGCAGATGCTCTATTTAGTCGTGCTTTTACAGAATGTATAAATTCCCTGGTATTGTTTGCATAACCCAGGCGTGGGCAAACTTGGCCTCCCAGATGTTTTGAGACTACAGGTGAAACTCGAAAAATTAGAATATCATGGAAAAGTCCATTTTATGTAAGCAATTATTTTCATTAGCTACTGGAGTTTAATATATGAGATAGACTCATGACATGCAAAGCGAGATATGTCAAGCCTTTGTTATAATTGTGATGATTGTGGCGTACAGCTGATGAGAACCCCAAAGTTGAAAATGTTAATTTGGGGTTCTCATCAGCTGTACGCCATAATCATCACAATTATATCAAATTAAGGCTTGGCATATCTTGCTCTGCATGTCATGAGTCTATCTCATATATTAGTTTCATCTTTTAAGCTGAATTACTGAAAGAAATGAACCTTTCCACGATATTCTAATTTTTTGAGTTTCACCTGTACAATTCCCACCATCCCTGACCTCTGGTCCTGTTTAGCTAGGGATGATGGGAGTTGTAGTCCCAAAACATCTGGAGGGCTGAGTTTGCCTATGCCTGGTACAACCTACGTTGTTAACCACTTGCTTTGTTCAAATATAAGCAGGATATAAATTGCCCAAATAAGTAAATAACTTGCTTGTTCATTGCAGCCTACAGGAGCTAGTGAACTTTTGGCTAAAAGATAATTAGCTGCCAGTCTTGTTGAAACGCCATCGTTTAAGGCCCTCCAGACAATGTTCTAGTCCAGCTAGTCAGGGATGCTGGAAGATGCAATCCAACGACATCTTTGGGATCGATGTTTGCTACTCCTGGTTTAGGGAATCTGCCAGCTTGCTTCACCCTTTATTTCAAGGCAACAAGGCTTGCTAATGAGCCCACACACATTTCAGCCTAACAAACTTTACATTACCCGACGCAGGGAGTTCAATAGCAAAGACCACCCAGAAGCCAGGATGTGCCCTCCTTGGGCATGGCAAAGGAGTGGACTATGTGGCTCTACCTCTGCTGTTGCTTCATTCTGCTTGCAGACAGTTTCCATGCCTCCTAGTTTCCAGTGCCCATCTTCACTCACAAATACAGAAGATAAGCAAACGTTGTTGTGTGTCAGGTGTCCCTAGAATACATTTTGAAAGGAAGGGAAAACATACAATAAGACTGGGAATAATTGTAGGCATAAAACGCTCGTTAGTACTAATTGGGTGTCACGAGACTCCAGAGGAGAGCTGGTCAAAACCACAGAGGAGGTTTATATGCCACCAGAGAGCTCTTGCAAGCAGAGGAGCTGTATGCCAGGCCAAATTTAACTAGCATAACTCAGTTTACTCCCAACACACCATATCTGGGCAAGGAGAGAATTTTTCACTGCCTCAGGGTGTGCTCCCTTCAAATCTGCAGGAGAAGCACAAAACAACCGCTGAACAAACCAGATGGGAGACATTGCAATGAATCATGTAAAACACTGGAAAAATACAAAGCCAGCCGCAGAAGGCACGTGGTCTGTTGTGCATTTCAAAAGGCATTTTCCTTTATTCCGACCCCTATGATGGTAATATTGCCAACTGCCTAGCAGAAATGAATTTCCTTTAACTGCAAAACCCACAACTCCCAACTCCAGGAGCATAGGAAGGTCACAATTCTTTATGCTACTAATTTCACCTAGCATAGTTTCACATGTCACATACATATAAACCTCCTCTTCTTGCTGTTCTCCCACACCAGCCAAAATTCAATGCATTATTTTAAAAATCAGATTTCTAGTTCAAAACATAGCATATAAATAACGAGATTATGCAAAAGTATAAGTTTAATATATCTGCAAAAAAAAAAAGTTTGCTCAAAGGAGGTCTTGCAATAAAGAATTTGTTTTACTTCTGGAACATATTACGCAACATGCATATCCAAGGGGTCTTCCTAATATATGCCGTTTCAAAACCAGACAGTGACAATCATCAATATATTAACCTGGAAGACTGAATGAGGCCTCCTTCTTGCCATCTAAAAGCAGCCCAGTAGCTTTGCTTTCAGTTAGCATTAAGTTAATTAATTTAGCTTTGAAACTGCTCATTTGGGGGGGGGGGACAAGACTGAAGACATATGATTTTACATGTCCAATATCTTGCATTCAAAGTAGCAATGACCAAGTCCACTTCCTCAAGCAAAGCTCCCTCCACACACTACAACTGGTTTAGGGCAGGGGTGACCGGCTCTCAAGAAACTGAGATCTACTTTCAGAATTAAAAACTACCCCAGTTTTTGGGGGGTTCAGCTCAAAGTTGTTGAGCTTTTTTAGGGAGCAAAAAAACACCGGGTTTTGGGGGTTTTAAAAAAGTTTTTTGGGGGGAAACTTCCACTTTGGGGGGGGGGGGATGAAGGCAAGGGAGAAAGAGGTAAAGTAACTCACAAAAATATCACTATGGATGAAAACAGCAGCACAGAGGAAGCTCCATCTTCCCTTCCAGAGGTCAAACAACAATGGAGGGCAGGCCAGGAGTCAGTTTTACCGACGCTAAGGAAAGGGAGCCAGAGATTGACCATGATCTATCAAAACTGCACAGGATCTACCAGTAGATCGTGATCGACCTGTTGGACACCCCTGGTTTAGGCCATGCCAATCAATGTGGTGCTCTCCAGATGTTGTGGACTCCAACTCTCATAATGCCTAACCATGGGCTGATGAGAACTGTGGTCAAGCTACCTAGAGGGCACCAAGGCTTTCATATCTTAAACATTCACCTCCATTCCTAGAAGTAAGAGAGAAAACCAAACCAAAAACTCACCCTATCATGGAGGAAGACGAGAGCCTGCAAAACATCATAGATACCAGCGCATATCTCTGGAGAAGAGAGGGCCTCCAGTACTTTCTCCAGTGGCTGAACACGCTCTGTAACCAGGTGGATTCCATCTGTTTCCACAGTACAAGAAAGGAAGCGCAGGAGGCAAGGGTGGCGCAAAGTTTTCAGGTGCTTCCAAAACGCAAGATAAAGCAACTCAGTATGGGGCATCAGCTTATACGTCACACATTCAAACAGGGGAAAGGAACAGTAGCCTACATTGCTTTTTTGGCACAGCTATGATTTTCACATGCTAACAATTTGATTATTTAATTTCTACGCTGCTTAATATATTTAAAATATATCCAAGCACTGTACAAAAAACAAAACAAAACACGGAAGCAACAGTAGTCAACTTAAATAAAACATTACAAAAATACAGTTACATATTAAAAAGTTGCATTAATACAAAGTTACTTATGTAAATCGGTATCAATTCATTTTCCTCGACATACCCTCCCTCTCGGCCTCCAGGTTCTCACCCCGGGTTCAAACAAACTCCCCACCCACAAACGCCTCACAATGAGAATTATTTCTTGAAACAGCAGGCATCACCATAGGTCTATCACTCTAGATTTGCTTTTCATGAAGGCCCAAGGTGGGTGGTGCTCAGGCTGCCTACAGCTGTGCCCCATTCTCCACACCCAGTTCCAGGTGCAGCACGTTGGCTGAGTTTTCCCAGGGATCCAGAAGATGGGGAAAGGGTGTTTCTCAACTCTCAGCTCTTCCTTCATTTGCCATTTTCTTTTCTTGCTCTGTATACCCTTGTTCAGTGCTGACAGCTCTATAACATATTTCTAGTTTTCACCAGTTTCTGCTCATGTTTTGCACTGGTGAGTTTGAGCTGTGTTGGTTAGCCAAATCAGAAAGAAGCTGAGTCATATAAGCTCAAGGTGCTGTGAATTACCGTATTTTTTTGCCCCATAAGACGCACCTGAACACAAGACGCACCTAGTTTTTAGAGGAAAGGGGGAAAGCCCTGCTTTTTTAAGGATCAGCTGAAAGTGGTGCAGCTTTTTTTTGCAAAGGGCAAAGCCCTGCTTTTTTTGAGGATCAGTTGAAAGTGGTGCAGCTTCTTTTTCAAAGAGGAAAAGCCCCATTTTTATGGGGTTCAACTCACAGTTCTGCAGCTTCTAGTCCTACAGCCATTTTTACAGTTTCCAGACAGATAATCTAATCAGCCAGTCACATGTCGCTGGGGAAACAAACAGCCTCTCTCTGCATTCAACAATGGAGGCCTGGGCAAGGGGGCGGGGCTGGAAAGGGAGCCTTATCTCTCTCCTGATCACTTGCTGAATGGCTGTTCAGTGGCTTCCTTTCAACACCCCTTTCTCTCTTTGTAAAAAAAGGAGCACGATCTGCTTTTGGCCTCTAGGCAATTCAGCTCCAGGGACCATGCATTCGCTCCATAAGACACACAGACATTTCCCCTTACTTTTGAGGAGGAAAAAAGTGCATCTTATGGAGCAAAAAGTACAATAGCTAGAATTCCTGTTAGTTTGGTTTGGCTCCTGCTCTAAGTTGGGTGAGTAGGGAAGAGAGAAAGCCTGCTACAAAAGGAGGATATTGTACTATTCCCAACCCAAGAGTTATCATTGTCTCTGAGGTCGGTAGGTCTTTTAATATGAACCACGCACTGCTGGTGAAGCAAGTTTAAAATTTTAAAAAATAAATAATATGCAAAATGCAATACGATACCTTGGCAGCTTTGTTAACGTTGTCTTCATTTTCTCTCTTGTACACAAAGACGGACGCAAGTTTGCCACGCTGCAGTACCGCTGGGTAAATATTGACTCCAGAGGGTAAAGTAAACGGAGGCTCTTGCAACGCATCACGCTTTAAAGCGCTGCTCTCTGAGCCCATTACCTTGTAAATTCAAGCCGTTTTGCAGCGGGGGTTTTTCCTAGTGTCAAAGCAACTTTAAAGAGAAGCGATCCCAGACAAATTAGTCCCAAGAGATGTTACTGTAAATTCCTCATAGCATTCTCTGCACAAAGATGAAAGACACAATAAATAATTTTAGATATTGTTTGGGTTTTTCCTCACAATTTTTTTTTTAGCTTAATGCTGCAATTCTAAATGAGACTTAGGTAAAGGTAAAGGGACGCCTGACCATCAGGTCCAGTCATGTCCGACTCTGGGGTTGCGGTGTTCATCTCACTCCATAGGCCGAGGGAGCCGGCGTTTGTCCACAGACAGTTTTTTCTGGGTCATGTGGCCAGCATGACTAAGCTACTTCTGGCGAACCGGAGCAGCGCACGGAAACGCCGTTTACCTTCCTGCCGGAGCGGTACCTATTTATCTACTTGCACTTTGATGTGCTTTCAAACTGCTAGGTGGGCAGGAGCTGGGACTGAGCAACGGGAGCTCACCCCGTGGCAGGGATTCGAACCACCGACCTTCTGATCAGCAAGTCCTAGACTCTGTGGTTTAACCCACAGCGCCACCTGGGTCCCTCTTACTTTCAAGTAAACATGCATAGGATTGCCTTGAATCAGTCTTGGGGCAAAGGGTTCGAATTCCAATCAGTGTGTTAAGCATAGAGATTCCAAGGTTCAAAAGACATCATCAATTTTTAACAGTTCTTCGTGTTAAGGAAACAGCCACACTATTTCTATCAGTTAATGCTAAAACATAAAGCCAGAAGTAGGAATGTACACAGGAAAGCACCAGAATCTGCATTCTCTGGAAGCAGCGGATTAGCTGTGCTCACTTCCCAGCCCACATTTTGTTCAGTCAAAAGCGGCAAAGGCGAGAAGTCCACTTTAAACTTCTCCATGAACATGGTGTATTTGGGGTTTATAAACCAATCCAAAGAATTTCACAGGAGCATAAGACTGTAGCGTTGGAAACCTTTGCCCAACGTGGAACTCGAATCCATGACCCTGAAATTAAGAGTCTCATGCTCTACT
Source organism: Lacerta agilis (assembly GCF_009819535.1). Classification (NCBI taxonomy): domain Eukaryota; kingdom Metazoa; phylum Chordata; class Lepidosauria; order Squamata; family Lacertidae; genus Lacerta; species Lacerta agilis. The sequence goes on along the minus strand of NC_046317.1, from coordinate 7,885,856 downwards.
GACTGAGCTATCCAGACACCTTGAAAAAATTTTAAATTTTGGAATTGGATCCTTTCAAAAACCTATGCCAATGAGAGAGGGAGAGAACCAGAAAAGTTAATCAATAAGAAAGCGGTTTACACGCTGTATTAAGAAATAAAGAACTAAGTTGTGTTCATCTGCAACAGGCTATGTAATCACTTGTGGATTTGCCCCTTGAGTCTAATGTTGAAACCTCTAACCATCCCTATAGGCTGCACAAGTTTTTCTTTGGTCGTTGGCTCTGAAGAATACAGAAACAGCCTACTTCTCGTGCCTTCTAAGCACTTTTGTGTATTTTAGGTATGAAGCAGTCTTTCTTTTCTGTCTGCTCTCAAGTCCTGGCAACATCAATGACCAGACTGCATACGTCCCGCTGGTGGCTTACTACTTCTGTACAGTACTGCCTTTACAGCACCAGGTTTCAGATGCGGAACATGGCTGTATTTTCTGGTTTTCCTCTGCAGCCTTAAGCTGGTAAAACTGAGACTTTTTTTAATACTCCGGAAAAATGTGTTTGTTACACAACACCACCCCCACCTGTTTTTTGTGTGGACAAAATCAGACAGAAGAGTATTACGTTAAACCATTAATATTTTCGTGTGTGTTATTTAAACAAAGTTTGATGAGAACCTGGAATTTAGCGCCAGTAATTACGTGTTGCTTTATGTCAAACCCAGCTAAGATAATCTGCCACTCATGCCGACACACAGCAAAGGTTATACCATCATTTGCGTGATTTTGCTTACCCTACCCAACAAAAAAACCTTGATTTTCCCAACTCTTTGCTTTGTAGTAGTAGTAGTAGTAGTAATAATAATTTAGTTATACCCTGCCCATCTGGCTGGGTTTCACTAGCCACTCTGGGCGGCTCCCAACGGAATATTAAAAATAGAATCAAACATTAAAAACTTCCCTAACAGGGCTGCCTTCAGATGTCTTCTAAAAGTCAGATAGTTGTTTATTTCCTTGGCATCTGATGCGAGGGCGTTTGTTCTCTGGCCAAACTGTGTCATCAGGGAAAGTCTTCAGTTATCAGGCACACATACAAATACAAACACACAAACACACACACACACACACACCCAAGTCTTGTGACACTTTAGAAACCAACAGGCCTTCTGTAATAAAAGTTTCAAAGGGCAAGAACTACATTTGTCAGATGCAGGAAGGAAGGGCTGTTCTAAGCCAGCAAGTGCACAGCTGCTATGAAGACAACAGCAGCTCTTGGACACAAGAGATGCATCTTTGTGTTAACAGACCTACCGCTGCCTATTGCGTTTTGCAGCCTTGTGGGTCCCACTCTTAACTCCCACCACCAACAGCAACGTGGTACGCACACCTTTTTTGCACATATAGTTCAGGGTGCACTATGCGTCTGACTGGGCTCCGTTCTGCAAGGGATTCTCCCATAATGAAGCTGCCCCGTGTTTAAGGCGTCTTGCAAGACTTTGGTGTTTTGCTGCAATGTCCAGTCACAGCTCTTCCCTGGAGCAAACGAATGTGAACCTATGTGTTTGAAGGGAAAATCTAATTTGCATTCCACCAGGCCTTAAGGAGAGCCCTGACAGGTCACTGACAAGCAGCACCATCAACTGACATGTATCATCATCATCATCATCATCATCATCATCTTTTCTTTACCATTATTACTACTACTTTTATTTTCCTTTTCTTTTTATTACCCTTTCTTTACCTTTTTATCACTATCCATCATTATTACCTTTTCTTTACCTTTTTATCATCATCATCATCTATTGAATTTCTATACCGCCCTCTACCCGGAGGTCTCACGGCGGTCCACTGAATAAAACCAAAACCACAAAATACATAACCAAAACAAAAACAACAAGAAGACATCTGAAGGCAGCCCTGTTTAGGGAAGCTTTTAATATTTGATGGATTATTGTATTTTAATATTTTGTTGGAAGACGCCAAGAGTGGCTGGGGAAGCCCAGCCAGATGGGCGGGGTATAAATAATAAATTGTTGTTGTTGTTGTTATAACCTTGCAATTACCGAAAAAAACCCACCACTCTCTCTCGCGCGCAAACACGGGCGCAATATAAAAGGCAACACAAGCTCCTCCAATGGACTCAGATCTAGATCCCCCGAAAGGGTTTTTTTGGGGGGGGTCCCCAATTCCAGCCCCCCTCCCCCCTCAGAGCGGAGCTGGAAGGAGCGGGGCCCAAGGCGGACTAGGCCCGGAGGGGCGACGGCCCCCTTCCCGCCCCCTATGCGCCCCGCTCACCTGCCGAGGGCGGGGGGCGACCCCCGTGCCGCCCTTCCCTTCTCCGCTCCCGCACCGCCGCTTCTCACGTCAAAGGCGAACTTCGGAGGCGGACTTCCGGCCCGAGGAGCGCCATAGAGTCTACACCACAGCAGCCGCGCAGAAGCGCTTCCGCGTCCGCCCACTTGGCGGCCAGGGAGGGGGCCGCCATGTTGCGGAGGTGACGTACTTCCTGTCTTGGGATACGGTAGCAACAGGGCACGGCGGCACATGACCCGGGTTGATTGGTTCCGCCCAACCCCCTTCCCGGGACAATTTCGGGTCGTTGCTTTAAAAATAACTAAATTATTATTTCCTTCCCCTCACCCGTCTGCCCGTTGTCCTAAAAGAAAAAGGAGAGCGGGCTTTTAGGAACTGGGCTGGCTGTAAATGAACAGACTGGTGCCGTGTTCTTTTCATTGCAATAATCTTCATGTTTTTATTATTAATTTTTATTTTATTATTGTTTTTTATTTTATTTTATTTTATCTTATTTACAGTATTGGGTTTCTATATCGCCCTATACCCAGAGGTCTCAGGGCGGTTTGCAGAACAGTAAAGGGTAAAGGGACCCCTGACCATTAGGTCCAGTCGTGTCTGACTCTGGGGTTGTGGCACTCATCTCGCTTTATTGGCCGAGGGAGCTGGCATGACTAAGCCGCTTCTGGCAAACCAGAGCAGCGCCAGCGCATGGAAACACCGTTTACCTTCCCGCCGGAGTGGTACCTATTTATCTAATTGCACTTTGATGTGCTTTCGAACTGTTAGGTTGGCAGGAACTGGGACCGAGCAATGGGAGCTCACCCCGTCGCGGGATTCGAACCACCAACCTTCTGATCGACAAGCCCTAGGCTCTGTGGTTTAACCCACAGCGCCCCCCATGTCCTGCAGAACAAGATCAACATAAAAACCACAATATATATATATTGATATTATATATATAAACAATAAAAGCAACAACCCAATAACACCCCCGTTTCAAACAGGTTTAATATGTGGATGGTTTTGATTCTACTCATGTTTGATTTTTCATGGGTGTTTTCCGTGATTCTTGTTTTCTTTTAATTTTTATTTGCATTTTCAAAAACAGGAACAGAGAGCATCTTGAACCGCCCTCCCCTCCCACTGTCCCACTTACAATTTCATACCAAATACAGCATGTATACATATACCATACCATATGACTTCCCTTCCACCCTTTTCCTGGTTCCTTTTGCTTTTCAACTGTTCCACGTAATCCACATCTTTTTAATCATCCAATTTGTTATCTATTAAATACTCTTCATCTATTTCAACTCTGCGGGATGTACTCGAGACCTGCTAAGCTATGTCTTTCTCTATGCTGGTTCTTGAAATATTCAATGAACATTATCCATTCCTCCTTACGTTCCTCATCTTCGTTTTCTCTTATCCTGTTCCTCAGACCAGCCAGTTCAGCATATTCGAACATTTTACACTGCCATTCTTCCTTAGTGGGTACTAGACTTGTTCTCCACCTTTGTGCCTATAAGATTCTAGCTCAGGCATCCCCAACCTTCAGCCCTCCTCCAGATGTTTTGGACTACAATTCCCATCATCCCTGACCACTGGTCCCGTTAGCTAGGGATCATGGGTGTTGTAGGCCAAAACATCTGGAGGGCTGCAGTTTGGGGATGCCTGTTCTAGCTGCAGCGGTGGCGTACAGTAGTAAACACTTTTGTTTGGGGGGGGGGGACCTCTGTTGTTACCATCCCCAAGAAGAAAATTTCACGTGTTTTGGGATGATTTTTTAAAGTATCTTTTTAAATTCATTATATACAGTTTCCCAATATTCCTTAATTATTTTACAGGACTGCCACGTGAATAAAAATGCCTCATTTCATTACACTTCCAACATACACCTTGTTTTCCATCTGTAATCCTGCCGTGAGCACGAGTCCCATCAGTCCGGGGGTGGGTGGGTGCAGGAATATAAGAATTAATATTCTTATAAATGAATATATAAGTAGCCTGTCCTCAATCTACTGACAGCCCCCAAATGACTCTCCGTGAATGTTCTGCAGTTCTCAAAGAGGGCATCTCTGTCCCCACGGCCGTTTATATTTTTATTACCATTATTTAGATTGTTACAGATCTGCAGTAAGTTTTTTTTTGGGGGGGGGTAGGGGTTGCAAGGGCGCACCCATAACTGCTAGAGTAAGGGGATGTTGCAAATGAATAAACGGTTCAATTTGGAGTATTGAAGGGAAGGTGCCAGGCTGGACAAGTTCTCCTGTTCAGAAGGTGGCTGATAGTGATGTAGTTAAAGACACAAGGAAAAGAACTTCAGTGCAGGGCCATTAAAGAACAATTGGCTATGCAGGTGCTGTCCTTTCCTTCCCCAGATGCATGTTAGCAGAAGAATTGTGAAAAGCGGGATATCAAATCCAAACTCTTCTTCTTCTTCTTCTTCTTCTTCTTCTTCTTCTTCTTCTTCTTCTTCTTCTTCTTCGGAAAGGGAGGTCACATGAGGCATGCCGTCCTACAAGCAAAATGTGCCCTTTAGGGGAGGGAAACAGGTGCTCGGAGCAACGGTTCTTAGGAAGAAGGGTGGAAACCTTTGCCAAAGTTTTGCATTTTTTTACAGCGGAAAATCCCAGGTTTTGCAGCACCCCACAAACGGGATAATTGATATATCAAACACGGGGTTTCTACTTAACAACTATGAACCCCCCAACATTTGGGATCCCCTGGATACCAGTGCCAAAATTTTGCAGTTGTTTTGCAGCGGGTTTTTGTTGTTGTTGTTGACAATTTTATTTAAGGTTTTAAAGATACTTAGCACTGAAATCCAAACTCATTTCTAAAAAGATAATAGAAAGCTATGTTATCAAACAGAATAAAGAGAAAGAAAATATACAATGGAATCCTCATGATCCTTGCAAAACGCAATTATATAAAAAAGAGAAAGAAAAAAAAGAACAGAGGAAAATAACTAATAAATAGATAAAAAGAACAACTCCTGCCTCTCTGACAATTATCTGTAACAACAATTTTCAAATAACTTGATGGCATCCGTTCAGGGGTTATTCAAATTTTAAAGGGAGCAAGATTTAAATATTGTCATCTTTACAGAGGTAAGAGGAATTCAATATATTTCCTGAATGCCTTCAGGGATCAAGAAAGCTCTTCATGGCAGGTCACCTGTAGGATTTGAATTATGTCAAGAAAAATGGAGACGGAATGTATTATGAAGAATGTAAACTTACCAGACATATTTGGAAGTACTGACTTGCAAGTTCTCTTTCCCAAAGGGACAATCATAGAATCTTAGAGTTGGAAGGGACCCAAGGGTCATCTAGTCCAACCCCCTGCAATGCAGGAATCTCAACTAAAGCATCCATGGCAGATGGCCACCCAACCTCTGCTTAAAAACCTCCAAGGAGGGAGAGTCCACCACCTCTCGTGGGAGTCTGTTCCACTGCCAAACACCTCTTACTGTCAGAAAGTTCTTCTTGATGTTTAGTCGGAATCTCCTTTCTTGCAACTTGAAGCCATTGAAGACCAGATAATAAATCAGGCAACTTTAGATTTAGCTTTAAAGATATTGGCCAAGTACCCAGAAACAATATTGCTTTCGGGAGTATCATCTCTCAGGAAATATTGGATTACAGACTCTTTGCAAAACAAAATTTTGAGCTGTAAGGGAGTCACTAGGACAGGTATCCCCAACCTTCGGCCCTTCAGATGTTTTGAACTACAATTCCCATCATCCCTGACCACTGGTCCTGTTAGCTAGGGATCGTGGGAGTTGTAGGCCAAGACATCTGGAGGGCTGCAGCTTGGGGATGCCTGCACTAGGAGATCTCTGTGATGGATGTAGAGAAGAGGGCAATCCAAAATTATGTGATGTATTGTATCTGGTGTTTTCTTATTATAGTACAGGGAAATAATCTGTTCTGGAAGGGGATTTTTTGAAACCTTCCCAAAAATACAGGTGAGGGGAATGCATTTAGACGAGCTAGCCTAAAAGCTCTGCGATTTCTAAATTATAAAAGTAATTAGGCATTACACCATGGTGGAGCTGCAATCCTAAATAAGCAGGTGAACATAAAAAGGCTGGGAGGCATATAGTTTTTGGGTTTCATGACCTAGCAGCCTCTGCTTGATGAGAGAGATTTGTGAGTCATTCAACAGAAGGGAACCTATTGCAATCCCTATTTGGCTGAGTTTGAGGGTAATATCAGAAAACCACGTAGAATTATGTGCATCTCTCAATAAAGAAGTTAGTAAGCTTTCCATGTCTGTATTAAAATGAATTTCTAGCCAGTATTTGAAAGTCATAATCCAGCCCCTAGTTTCTAGGAGATGCTGGCCTAACTCTGCACACATAAATTCTGTGTGCTTGTCGCATTGCATTTTAGTAAATTTATGGACAATCTTTCCTTTTAGTATCAGACACAAGCCCAGGTGAAGGACGTATTCTGTGTAGTGGGGCAACATGTAAGGGTCAGTAACATGAATAACGCCACCAGCGGCTGGAGAAAGCTAGCATGAGCCGGGGTATTTTAATATAGTGTCAAAATACTGCAGAAATTAATAAACCCTCCTGCTTCATATATTATGGGACTGAATCCAGGATCAGATTAAACCAGTCTAGCTGCTATTAAAATTTATTTCCACAGTTCCTTTCTGTGGGATTTGTGTGTTCAGTCCCGATGCACACTGGGAAGCCTGCTAGTAACCGCTCAAGGGGTCTGAAGTGTGAGCCACTGAGGTGAGAACCAAACACTCAAGGCAGGTGGTCTGCGTATGTCTAAGGCCCCCCAACTCAATTGCTTCGGCATTTTAACAAAAAAGCAACACAAACAGACAGCTTCTACAGTCATTAAAACAAATAGTTCTCCATTAAATGTAGTAAAAAGACTCTGGGGAGGTATTTCCTGGGAGTATTTTGGATAGCAAAATGAACATGGAAAGAAATTACCAGAGTGGGAGGTCTGGGGTATTTTTTAAGCACACATTTTTCATTTCACCAAGTAAAATCCTTGCTCCATACGATATGGAGACATTAGGATGTGGTTTGCCAAGTCATTTTGAAGCTTAAATACAGGAGAAGTCAAAACGTCCATTGCAGTTTATAAAATATAGTTCAGCATTAGTATTAATGATATACAAAGTGCAGCATAGTTAGGAGAGACCTGGCACAAATGAAGGTGGAGGGTCTGTGTTTCAAAGATGAATCTTTCCATTAATGTCTACTACAGTATGTAGTCAGTCCTGATTCGCACACCATTATTCCATGCACCATAGGCTGGGCTTCTTGGCAAAGCAGCTCCTTGCAACACAGTGTTCTCCTGGGGTGACACTGCTATATAATTAAGCAGAAAGATACACTTGTGCTTTGAAAGGCACATTCTGTCTAGAGCAGAGCTTTCCAAACCGTGTGTTGCGACATGTTAGTGTATCGGCTGTAGTGAGTAGGTGTGTCGCACGAACTCTCTCCTGGGGCTGGAAGGCGTTAGTTTAACCTCCAGTTTGCTAGTAAAACTGCATTACTGTGTCGTGAAACGATGCAAAACTGAATAACCGTGTCGCAAAATGATGCATGTCCAAAAAGTGTGTCACCAACTTGAAAAGTTTGGAAAGCTCTGGTCTACAGCAACGGCTTTCCTCTAGAACAGGGGTGGCCAACTCCCAAGAGACTGCGATCTACTCACAGAGTTAAAAACTGGCAGTGATCTACTCCATTTTGGGGGGTTTCGGGTCAAAGTTGTGGAGTTTTTTCAGGGAGGAGGTGAAATGTTGAGCTTTTTTTAGGGGAGCCACAGTTGTTCAGCTTCTTTGGGGGGAGCCAATGATCTACCAGTGATCTACCACAGACGTCCAGTGATCTACCAGTAGATCACGATCTACCTGTTGGACATGCCTGCTCTAGAATATGAATATGGGAAATGTGGAACTGTACCTTTACATCGCAGTTAATTAAGAATGTCACCATGGTCTGGATCCCCACCTATGCTTGTACACACGTAAGTACAAGTTCCTCAGGGAACACACCTTGTACGTAGAGGTACTGTAAATTAAGCGCAGTTGCCCCAAAGAAGAGTGAAGTCAACATTTGGCATTCAGATGTATGTACCTTTTCCGTATTGGTTTTCACCATTTTGACACCACTCCCTGTATTTAAACAACACAGGGCACCATGTGCATAGGATTTCTCCTGCAGTTTGCAAGCAGCAATATACAGTTGGAAATTTATTTCAGTCATGGTCACAAATGTATTTGCACACCTGTATTAGAACCATTCAATGACACTAATACAACATATCACTTCTAGCAGGAGTACAAAGTGTGTCTCTCTGTTCGTAACATCTCACAGAAGGTGGCCAACCCTGGATTTAAGGGTGTTATTCAGCCTTCTTCAAGGACATTTAAAAGGATAAATCAATTACTTTTTCAGAAGCTAGTTAAAATTATTGCTCATCAACAGTAGTAAGCTTAATCAAAAACTCACAGAGCCTCAGTATTCAGTACCACGGTCTACAGGACCTGCATTTAATAGCAATTAAATTAGTTGCTTAATATACATAACAGTGTCGACATTCCAGTTAATAGATTTCAACATACAGCACAAACTGTACAAAAAGGGAGTCACAGAACGACTAACATTTCTTTGCAACACATACAGAAGAAAATGCACCACAAAGACCTGTAAACTGTATAACCATGCACTAAGAAGACGGAGAAAAGTCTTAATTTAACTACGGTTCAAGAATACGGGAAGGTAATAGTTTAATACATCAGGACGTTTTATCGGGCTCCAAAGGCGTAGTAGTACGGTTCATCTGGCCGATATCCGTAAGCAGTGGTGGGGCGGCTTGGGATACCCATAGGCTGGCCAAATCCATCCACAGCAACACTATGCAGAAAAGAAAAACACCTGAGTTGACATTTGAAAACAGACCCTTGCAAACAGACATCACACAGTGCAAGGTCCCCTCTGGCTTTTTCCAGAATGCACAAATATATTGAAATGTACCTATTTAGTATCAAGCATATGCTGGGGGTTGAAGTCTCTGCCCTGTCTTAGAGAACTGGTTCTTAAGTTCAAATCAGCTGTCTCTCCAGCAAATTAAGGCTACTTGGGTGACCAGCGTAACATGGAAGCAGCAATTAACACAGGGGTAGCCAGAAGTGCTTTGCATGGAAAATGCTGCCTTATACTCAATCAAATCGTTGGTCCACCTTGCCCAAGTATTCATCATCATCATCAGATTTTATTGTTTATAGCCAATAGCCATCACAGGGCAGTATGAGCACAAATCACACAGCTTACAAAGCGAAAGACATTTCATGTACCAGACCAGGACAAATCTACAATGTCCAAAATGTAAAAACAATCCTTCTGGTCAGCGTCCCTGGGGTTTGGCACTTGCACTATCCGGAAATGTTGCCCTTATCTTTCTTGCCATTAGTGTAAATGGTGCCACCCTAGAGTTGATCTGATCAACATCTGCCAGCAGCCATTTAATTTTCAAATCATCTGGGTGACCTTCTAAGGCTGTGATGCCTAAACTTGGCTGTTTCGGGACTACAGTTCCCATCATCCCTGACCACTGGTCCTGTTAGCTAGGGATGATGTGTGGGAGTTGTAGTCCCAAAACAGCTGGAGGGCCAAGTTTGGCCATCACTGTTCTAAGGCAATCTGAAAAGGGGAAGATAAATTTAGCTCTGAGTGAATCATACAGTGGACAATATAAAATATAATGTATCAGATCCTCAATAAGCCCTGATACACATATACAAAGGTACTCTTTTACAGATCTGTTAGTAAATCTCCCATCCAGATATTCAGTAGGCATTGTTTGAAATCTGAGCTGAGTGAAAGCTCGTATAACAGGGGGGAAAGTTAATTCTCGCAAGTACATATAACCCTTTTGTGGTCTGATTTAATTTTAGTTTACCAAATACCAGGGTGGCAATTCTTTATATATTCAGTATCTTTCCCCCCCATCTTTGCTAAACACGCTATTTCATCTCTTGTGACCAGGAGCAACTACCAATATCACTGTTGGGGAGATCGAATAACTCTGCATCAGACATCTACGAGATTTTACCCAGCCTTCTCATTTCTTCAAATACAAAAAGCATATTTTGGCTAAGTGATGTTCTGGAAGCAGTGATATTTCCCCCCAATACAGAAACATGGATTTGTGTATACGAGCTTTTATAGAGGGAAGGCCTGATTCAGTCCTTGGTAGTGCTCCAGGTGTACTATGTGGCACTGCCAATATCGTACGCAGGAATCGATTTTGAAGTAGCACAGCAAGTTTCTCCCTGCAATGGTAACCCCATATAAGAGGTGAGACACAATCTTGGCTTCAAAAAATCTTTAATGTTGGTTCCGCTAAATGATGGCCCTCTGTGCAATTGGTGCTTCTCACGCGTGCAAGTTTTTGCAGCATCCACATGTCGTTATCATCAAAAGGCCGGCCCATACTCCCACACATTCCTTTTAATCTGGATTTACCCTTCTGGAGGAAAACCTGATAGCTAATGGCCCATTGGTGATATCGTGACACCCCGTCTGCAAATTAAGCGTCCACCTGGAAGCATCCTCCATAGGCTGAACAGAAGCTGCCCTGCTGGCAAAACCTTTTGCGCCCAATTCCATGCATTTCTTTGCTAGGTACAAGTGGGGAGAGGAGCAGGCTGCCAAGCCAGAAGCCTTTTTGAACCGGTAGATGGCACTCTCTCCTCATCTCTGGATGTCGTTAGCTGCTTCCAGTCACTTTCAATTTACTTCTGCCTACTCAAAACTACTCCTGAACATATTTTTAATTAGGTAAGGGAGGGGAATCATGGTTTCAATTACATTCCGATCAAATCAACTCCTTTAGTTCAATAAACATGAAAGTAATTAGGTGCAGAGCCTTACAGTTCAGAGCTCGAGACATTTTGGTTATTTCCAAATGGTTTGCGTATGTGATGGCTCCGCTATGACAATTTGAGACATTAAACCAACATAATATTAAAACATTCAGATCACTGGAAAGATCTCTGGGAAGGCTGTGAATCTGGCCTAATTTACATGTTACTTTTGTGGCATAATTGCTGCTCCCTTGTGGTCAATTCCTACATTGAAATGCTGGTGTCTAAAGTTTTAAATGTAAGGATAGTTCTAATGCCAGTGTCAGAAGTCCAATGGAGACATGGTGCTGGTACAGAACTTTTTAGGCATTTCTTAGTCAGTGTGGCAAACAACAACGAGGGAGGAGCAATCATACCCAAACACGAACATATAAATTAGGGGACCCTCACAGATAACTTCGTGGCTGGTTGGGGACAAGCATAGTAAAGACTGTCACTAATTTGCGGGACACCCTGATAATCAGCCCAGATCTGCAATACTCCTAGGAGTTGCTTGTCTAAAAATGTGTTGCCTTTGCTCTTCATTGCCTTTCTTCCCCACACAAGAGAATCTTTAAGCTTCAGATGGAAGCAGAAAAATACACATTCCAGGCAACAGACTAGCAGAAATCCTTAAACTATTCCATGCAGAGAATAAGCCTTTGTGCAGTTAATAAATAAGTACCAGTGAGGCCTTAAAAGCTATTATACAAACTAATGAAGGTTTAATCTCTTCATGCTTATTAGCACAAATTCTGACCTCTAAAATGGATGGTAGAATTTGTACAATGAAAGTTGAATGTTTCTACACTCCCCACCAATTAATGTGCTCAGAGTAGTTGCAAATTTGGTTATATCATAGCATGTCCCAGGGTCATAAATGCAGATTCTGAGGCCTCCACAATGTGGTAGAATTTAAGCTTTGGTTTGATTGTTTAAAAAAAATAAGTTTGTATGAACATAAAAATGTGTTCTGCAGCTAGAACTCCAGAATGAATCTTCAAGTAACGCTTTAGCAACTACAAAGAAGTGGCAGAAAGAAATGAGCAAGATCACTCCTTGTCTCTGCACCAATGCCCTACCATTTCGTAGATCTCCTTAATTTTCTTTATTAAAAAATCCCTGAATTATTTGAAGGTTTCATTTATTTATTTATAAATAATATTTCTTGCCTTTCCTTCAACTAAGGTCCCATGGTATGTTGCAGGAATAGAAAATATAATTATAAAAGCTGTTCAGCTAATGGTTCCTTTTCTAAAGCTGCAGATAGAAGTGACACCATAATCCCAATTTTGTATATGGGGACAAGACAATGCACCAACAGGCAATGGATTCACACCAGTACAAGAATTTTGCTAACAAAACGTGCACATGATAATGAACATCATGCTCATGGTTCAAAACCATAGGCTACCCAAGCCCGATTCTCCTCCGCACTGTGTTAACAAGCTAGCAATCCAATTCAAAGATAATATTCAACAATTGCCACCTTTCAGACATACAAATTTTTATATAGCTGCCAAAGTGTGCTTGGATAAATTACAGGTCTTGGATGTAAGAATTCCTGCTGTTCGGAACAACAGTTGCACTTCTGTGAAATCCAACAAAAAGCTATAAATAGAGGGGGGGGGAACAGTAGTAATTTATCATCATCTTTTAGACTATGTATCAATGGGTTTAGATTTCACGAGCTTCTTGCCACTAGTGGAATATACTGACAAGCAAAACAGGTCCAGGTCTAGTTGCACCCTGGAACCTTTATAGTGACCTGGGAGACATGGAGTTAAAGTAGTGAACAGCTTAGCTTAGCTAATTACTGTGTAATACTAACTTCAGTTGCTCGATCCTTTTGAGATCCGTTAAAATAGGACTGTATATTTTACCCCCCTCTGCACTCTTAATGATTTGTTTTTTTTAGTCTGAAATCATTTCCAGCCATCAGTTACGCTTGTGGTCTCTACATATGCACTTCTCTTGAGCACAAATATTTCTTTTTCCTATTGCTCTGCCAGCCTTGTCAAGAGAAAATTGCACTGTAAACTAAATGCCAATACTTAAAAACCCCTCGGATAACTCAGGCTGCTAGCATGATCTAGGACCTCTTCGGAATGGCAGCTGAGCTTTCCAATTTGCTCGTGAGAACTTGTCAAAAGAGGAAATGTTCCAAAAATACATGATGCATTTTATAAAGTCCTTGGGACTTGCGCTGCTTCAGAGCAAATAAAAATACCACATATATTCAGGATCCCTCAATCAGCTGAGACACGTCAAAGTAGTAAAGAGGAGTCTGAGAGGAGATACTATAGACATCTATCTTCAAAGGGCTGTCACATGGAGGCGGGAACATGCTTGTTTTCTCCCGCTCTGGAGAGTAGGACTTGAACCAATGGCTTCAAGATACAAAAAAGGAGATTCTGACTAAACGTCAGGAATAATTTTCTGACAGCAAGAGCTGTTTGACAGTGGAACAGACTCCCACAAGGACTGGTGGATTCTCCTTCATTGGAGATTTTTAAGCAGAGGTTGGATGGCCACCTGCCAGGGATATTTAGTTGAGATTCCTGCATTGCAGAGGGTTAGGCTAAATGACCCTTGGGGTCCCTTCCAACTCTTATGATTCTGTTAAAATGGAGAGTATTACACCAATAAATTACAATAATTCTTTGTGGCCCACAAAACCTAATTTCTTTCCTAAGCACAGTCCTCAAGAGAGTAGGAGAAAGACAGCTTGCCTACCTGAGACTGCAGCTATGTTGAGTGCTCACCTGTCACACATATTGGTTCTGTACCTGGCACAGAACAACATTCATGGTGCAAAGGCCTGGCCTAGCACCACGGGGCACATATGCAAGTGAGCTGGGACAGGCACTTTCCTGCTCAGTTTGAAAGCAGACTGATGCTGAAGTCTAAAAGAACCAGGGTCTAAAACAGGAATGAAAGCAAAACCCAACAAGCTGCAAAGTGGATTGTGGATGGGCTGTGTTTCTGCACAGCCACATCCACTCAAGCCTGAAATTTTCTAAAGCAATCGCATCAGCTGCCTATTAATTTCCAAGCCCATTTTGGGGTACTGATGCTGTTATTTCAAGCAGTGAATAGCTTTGGACCCAAATCCAGAAGGAGTACCTGCTCCCATACCAACCTGCCCATGCATTAAGACAGGGGTCAGCAAACTTTTTCAGCAGGGGGCCAGTCCACTGTCCCTCACCCCTTGTGGCTGGACTATATTTTTTTGGGGGGGGGGGGAATGAACCAATTCCTATGCCCCACAAATAACCCAGAGATGCATTTTAAATAAAAGGACACATTCTACTCGTGTAAAAACATGCTGATTCCCGGACAGCCCGTGGGCCGGATTTAGGAGGCGACTGGGCCGGATCCGGCCCCCCAGGCCTTAGTTTGCCTACCCAAGCATTAAGATCTTCAGACAAGGCCCTTCTTTGAGTTCCTTCTGTAGGAGACCTGTATTTTATGCATCCAGGAAGGAGAGGGGGCCTTCTTTGGTATATCCTCCCAGAGGAAGTAAAGGGAGGCGCTGACACTGCCAGATTAATACATTTTTATTTGTCTAGGCTTTTAAGAATTTACCATATTAATTTAGCTAACTGAATGGTTTTTGCGTTACTACTTCTCAAATCTTATTTCGTTGTTTTGATTGGCAGTTTTTGTTTTAAAAATTCAATCATCAAAACACTATTACATAAACTACACTGGAATTCATGTTTGGATGTGGTCTAGAAAATTTCTAAACAAATAAATAAATAGAAGTAAAGTAGCCAGCAACAGTGAAAGTAAATAAATAAGTGGCACACCAACAAAACAATCCACAAGAGGAAGGAAGTATCAATCATCATTAGTTTTGTAGCTTCTGCTACAGATAAATACAACTAGTGTTTGAATGCTTCCTAAAGTACTGAATTTGGTCTCTACACTATTTGATACATTATGCAATAATAAATACACACTGAACTTGAGCCTATTTCTCAGCTGCTTTCAGTGTTATTTTTCATCAACATACACCTTAAGACTCCTGCTAAATTTTGCAACGGACTGAATTCTTGCAACTACTGATAGGTGTAACAATAACATCACCCTCCCTACATCCCTTAGTTATCAAAACATGCTAAGTTTCAACACTGTTAAGGATTATTATTAATTAAATCTGTGTACCACCTTATATCTGTAGATCTCAGGGTTGATCACAACACAAAACTACAAAATAAAAAACACAAAATACGTAACAAAAACAAAAGCAGAAACAACCCAATAATTTCGCAACATTTAAAAGGGCCTCAGATGTCTATAAGATGTGAGGTGCTCTTTAAGGTAACAGAGCTATGACAAGCCTTTCTAGTAAGCTCTAGGAATAATGGTGGTTTTTTCCTCCGCCTTTTTTTTTTTAAAGAACCTCAATTCACCTAATTTATTTAGCTTAGGAGTGGGGAACCTTTGACCCCCCAGGTCTACAACTCTCCCCAGCCAGCAGGGTCAGTAGACAGGCATGAACAACTTCTGGGGGGGGGGGACACACACATTTCCCATCCCTGATTTAAAAGTGCAATCCTAACCTATCCATTCTGAAGGAACTCAGCCCCGAGTGCTCACTGGAAGGACAGATCCTGAAGCTGAGGCTCCAGTACTTTGGCCACCCCAAGAGAAGAGAAGACTCCTTGGAAAAGACCCTGATGTTGGGAAAGATGGAGGGCACAAGGAGAAGGGGACGACAGAGGATGAGATCGTTGGACAGTGTGCTTGAAGCTATCAACATGAGTCTGACCAAACTGCGGGAGGCAGTGGAAGACAGGAGTGCCTGGCGTGCTCTGGTCCATGGGGTCACGAAGAGTCGGACACGATTGAACGACTGAACAACAAACCATGTCTACTCAGAAGTCCTCGCGCTGCCTTCCCAAAGCCCGGGAAAGCTGGGAAAGCGCTAACTAGGCATGAACACATGGAGTTGCATTATTTTAAAAAATTAGAAGAGCCTACTTGATCTTGTTGGTGTTGTGGGTTAAACCAGAGCCTAGGGTTTGCCAATCGGAAGGTCGGCGGTTCAAATCCCCGCAGCGGGGTGAGCTCCCGTTGCTCGGTCCCTGCTTCTGCCAACCTAGCTGTTCAAAAGCACGTCAAAGTGCAAGTAGATAAATAGGTACCGCTCTGGCAGGAAGCTAAATGGCGTTTCTGTGCACTTCTCTGGTTCGCCAGAAGCGGCTTAGACATGCTGGCCACATGACCCAGAAGCTGTATTGCGGCTCCCTCGGCCAGTAACGCGAGATGAGCGCCGCAAACCCAGAGTCGTCCGCCACTGGACCTAATGGTCAGGGGTCCCTTTACCTTTACCTTACTCAATCAGGCCAATGGACCATCTAGTAAAGTAGCCCATTCTCACAGTGACCAACCAGATACGTATGAGAAGCCCATAAGCAGAACCAAAGCATGAGAACAGTTTCCAGGAACTGATATTCAGAAGCGCGCAGTTTCCAACAGTGGAGGCACACCAGTCGCCATGACTTGTAGCCATCAATAGACTTTGCCTCCATGAACTTGTCCAATCCCCTTTTTAAGCCTTTATGTTGAGTTGGGCCCCTGGTGAGACTTTTTGCTGTCCTTGTGGTTTGGATCGCTGTCAAACCTGCTCTTACGCACGAGTAAAGCATGCACATAGCTGCTCATTTCATCAGACAGACAGCAAATCCGAATTCCACTGTGTGCATCTCTATTGTGAAGTGAATTTGTGAACTTGTACTGAAGGAAGAATAGAAAGACAAGGCGACTAAACCGTTCGTACTGCTTTTGTACCATGCAGTGGAGCTCTGCAAACGTTCTGCTGGCTGTGGCTTGGCATTTAACAGCATGTGATCAGTGAGGAGGAGGAAATTTTATTCCATTTAACTGTTGCAGATTTACTGCAGTGAAAAAGGGCTATGTAACCTGAGAAGCGACAGAACAGAGAGATCAAAGCTGCAGTCTGGAAACTAAAATAAACCTTCAGGCTACTTCCTGCAAGAAAATTCACTCTGGCAACTAAAACAGAGTCCACCTAAAAACTGTTCTGTTTTATGAGCTGTCACAGCAGCTCAAGTGGTTTGGACCAGTCAAGTTCAGAACATTATATTTCCTTGTTTCTGTCTCACATACTTCTGTAAGCAGTTTTATAGGGGAGTTTTATTTTAAAAAGAGAAAAATAGATTCCCCCCTCCTCTGGGCTGAAATTGAGAAGGTCACAGCTAAACACATTAAAATAAGCAGGTCTTCATTTGCACATTCCATGCCCATTTACTACATTTTAATATTTTATTTTTGGGATTTACAGGCAATGTACATTTTCTTTATTAAGTCTTCCGCATTCTGTTCAATTATTGTTTAATAAAGGCACAAATCAGTTTACACAGCCCAGATGGCTTGTAACCCAGGAGCTGGTCTATTCCAAGCACCACATCTGGAGGAAGTTCAGGGAGCAGCAAGAACATGGGAATTAATTAATACTAAGTTTCAGAAATTGACAATTTTTTTTTGTTCTCTCGTAGGACATGGAGGAACCTGAAATTACTGCACCAACATTCAAGACCCAGTTTCAGTATGTATTAATGCTGACCAGACTGCAGGTGTAAGTGAGTTAAAGAGCCACATGTGAGAAAACAATGCAGCTAAATACTTGAGCTAGATTAACAGCTGAATACACAGTCTCCTTGAAAAAAGCATCAGATAAATATTCTGCTCAGAATTATCACCACTCCCTACAGTTCACAGATATTTTATGAAATAATTAAAAACTAATTGCTGAAGCAATCATAAAACTTCTACAAACTGCAAGTTACTTAGCAAAATTCATTGTCAGAGCTGTCACTCACTCACTCACTCACTCAAAGACACACTTCTACAAGGCCTAATTGCAGGTCCTGCTATCCAAACACAATGCGTTCTCAGGAAATTGTCTGTTAGACAAGCATTCACATAATGAGTTGACCATTTCCATTGTTTCCTATGAGAACATTTCTAATGTGTTCCCAACCACAGAATTTTGACTCCCATCTGATGAAAAACACTGGGGAAACCTACTTGAAACCTTGCAAATGGCAAACAAGGAAAAAATACTCACTTATTGGTCTGATCTCTCCCACTTCCTCCCCACCTCCCACTATGGTTTCTGGTGAAATGGCTGCTGTGGACCAGCAAAACACACAAAGCAAGTCTTGTTTAAGGCTGCTTATTTGCTTACGGGACTACACACAAGTCTGGCTGACTATCTAAATCTGTATTGTTTACAGTGCAGTTTGGGTACTAGCTTCTTGTGTTTGGATAAGTGGATCTTTGTATAATGAGCGTATGCATAGCAGGACCTGCATGTAACTGGAAATGTGTTAACCAAAACCTGGCAGGTTTCGTTCAGTGTTGCACAGCCACCTCCCCATTTTTTCACCACAGTTCAATACTAAAAGTATAATTTAATGGGAACAGACCTATGATGTGGCCACTTCAGGACTACGTTTGTCTCCCACCTTCAAACACACACACACCCCAACACGACTGAAGTGTAGAAAATATAATTGAGCAATTAAAAAAAGTTATTAGAAGCACAGAGGCACCAGTAAATACAGTACTGTATTTTTCTGTGTATAAGACTAGGTTATTCCCCTAAAAAATAATGTCAAAAATTAGGGGGCGTCTTATACTCTGGGCCACCTCCCCCCATTTCCTTAAATCTGAGTCCCCCAAAATAGAGGGCGTCTTATACAGGGGGTGTCTTATAGACGAAAAAATACGGTAAGCTGCGGGAGGGTCTGTGGAGAAACAACATCTAAATGAGAACTCTGCAGACAGATCTCTGGTTTCACTGTCTTTGGACAACTGTAGACACAAACGGAAAAACTGAGACTAAGGCCAGAGAAGTGTTTCAGAAATGGGAGGATTTATAAATGAACTGTCCTAGGCTGAACTCTCTCAAGAGCTTAGCTACTCCCAGCCCTCTTGGTTGCCAGCATCATTGACCGATGATAATAGCAGTAACTTCCCAGCGTTCTGTTTCTGCCTGATTCTGTAGTTTGTCAAAGGAAGGAGAAAAGCTGAGATACAAAAGGCCCTAGGAACAGTGTTTCCTCAAGTTTTTGAGGTCAGAACGCAAGTGAACCATGACCAGAAAAGTGCCTCTTTCCTGCAAAAGGAATAAGCAGTTGGAGTGGATTCACAACGGCTTAGATAGGTGTATGGTCAGAATCCTGCTGACTGCTAACCAAACAGTGTTGTGCTGGACATTAAGGGGAAGTCCCACTTTTATGTGTCCTTCTTGTTAGAGGCCCTGCCCATCAGCCAAGAGGCCAGACGACCTGGAAGTAAAGACTACCCCACCCCAGAACTCCTGGAGAATGCCAAGACTATCTTATGCCATACGTGATATATATATATATATATATAAAAACATTGGCAGCATGTTTTACTAATAGGCTTAATACCATTAAAAAGTAAATGTTCTGATGATGATCAAACAGGTTTCACTAAATAATAAGGTTCCAACATTTATTTTTAGATTTGGAATCATGGAGAAGGGTCCTGTTTTTTTGTAAACATTTCAGACAGTGAATAGAATTTTGAACTTGTTTTTAAAAATTAATGAATAATTGAAGAACCTTTTAATGAGGGTGAAAGAGGAGAGCGCAAAATATGGTCTGAAGCTCAACATCAAAAAAACTAAGATCATGGCCACTGGTCCCCTCACCTCCTTGCAAATAGAAGGGGAAGAAATGGAGGCAGTGAGAGATTTTACTTTCTTGGGCTCCATGATCACTGCAGATAGTGACAGCAGTCACAAAATTAAAAGACGCCTGCTTCTTGGGAGGAAAGCAATGACAAACCTAGACAGCATCTTAAAAAGCAGAGACATCACCTTGCTGACAAAGGTCCGTATAGTTAAAGCTATGGTTTTCCTAGTAGTAATGTATGGAAGTGAGAGCTGGACCATAAAGAAGACTGGTCGCCAAAGAATTGATGCTTTTGAATTATGGTGCTGGAGGAGACTCTTGAGAGTCCCATGGACTGCAAAAAGATCAAACTTATCCATTCTGAAGGAAATCAGCCCTGAGTGCTCACTGGAAGGGCAGATCCTGAAGTTGAGGCTCCAGTACTTTGGCCACCTCATGAGAAGAGAAGACTCCCTAGAAAAGACCCTGATGTTGGGAAAGATAGAGGGCACTAGGAGAAGGGGACAACAGAGGATGAGATGGTTGGACAGTGTTCTCGAAGCGACTGGCATGAGTTTGGCCAAACAGCGGGAGGCAGTGGAAGATAGGGGTGCCTGGCGTGCTCTGGTCCATGGGGTCACGAAGAGTCAGACACGACTGAACGACTGAACAACAACAAAATAACTGAACTCCTACACCTAGAGCCCAGAAGCACATCAGTTGAGCCCAACCCACTCACTGTATTGTTGTTGTTTTTTATTGTGGTATGAAGCAGGGCTTCCTCCTCTCACTGACAAGTACCTTCACTTTCAAGAAAGGGGCTGCATCCAACTAAATTCTACTCAGAGAAGAACCACTGGTATTAATGGATCCAAGTTAGTGGATCCTTTAATTTCAACGGGTATCTGCACAAAGTATAACTAACAATGGACACAATCCAAGGTGTTTTGTAATATGGATTAAGTAGGTACAAAGGATTAAGTTAAGATCCTTGATAAAACGTGACGTGTTAAAAGACAGCACGAGAATAAAACTGTCTTAGTTATACAGTGGTACCCTCGGTTTACAATCATAATCCGTTTTGGAGGTCCGTTTGTAAACCAAAACAGGTTGTAACCCAAGGCGTGCTTTCGCCAGTGGGGCCTCCCAAAATCTTTTGTTTGTAATCCAAAATAAAAATAAAAATGGGTTGTAATCCAAAAAAAGGTTGCAAACCGGGACATGCACTTCTGGGTTTGACATGTTTGTAATCCAAAACATATGCAAACCAAGACGTTTGCAAACCAAGGTACCACTGTATTAAGTAACACCAGTCAGCAATACCTGGGCATAAAGCAGGCAAGCTGATGTTGCCATTGGCATGGGCGGTACTTGAAAGTTGTGTTGCAAATGTGTTTGGATGCTTTCCTGAGAAGCTACAGCTCTTCCTCAGCAGTGAAAGGGATATAGGAAGCACCCGGTGTTGCCTGGGAGCCACTGATGAGCCACTGATGGAGGAGGAGAAAGAGCCCCCAGTGGCTCTGCTTTGAATTGAAGGGGGAAACATGAAAGGAATATCTAATACATTCAAATATTTGAAGGGCAGTCACATGGATGATGAAGCAAGCTTGTTTTCTCCTGCTCTGGAGGGCAGGGCCCAAACCAATGGATTCAAGTTACAAGGAAGGAGATTCTGACTAAACATCAGGAAGAACTTTCTGACGGTTAAGAGCTGCTCAACAGTAAACTGGACCACCTCAGGGGGTGGTGGACTTTTCTTCATTAGAGGTTTTTAAGCAGAGGCTGGATGGCCATTTGTCATTGATGCTTCAGTTGAGATCCTGCATTGCAGGGGATTAGACTAAATGACCCTTGGGTCCCTTCCAACTGTACAATTCTATGATTCAATCCTCATTGGGCTGTTTTGGGGGTTCATCTCCTTAGGGTAAAGGTAAAGGTAATGGGACCCCTGACCATTAGGTCCAGTCGTGGAAGACTCTGGGGTTGCGGCGCTCATCTCGCTTTACTGGCCGAGGGAGCCGGCGTTTGTCTGCAGACAACTTCCGGGTCATGTGGCCAGCATGACAAAGCCATTTCTGGCGAACCAGATCAGCGCATGGAAACGCCATTTACCTTCCCGCCGGAGCAGTACCTATTTATCTACTTGGCACTTTGACGTGCTTTCAAACTGCTAGGTTGGCAGGAGCAGGGACCGAGCAATGGGAGCTCACCCCGTCGTGGGGATTCGAACCGCCAACCTTCTGATCGGCAAGCCCTAGGCTCAGTGGTTTAGACCACAGCGCTCCCCGCGTCCCATCTCCTTAGGGTACTTTTGTCTAAATATATTCTTTGGATTTTTGCTGACTTTGGGTTCCCTCAAAACCTCCAATCCCACCTCCTTGTATGTGGGGGTTGCGTTTTGAATGCAACAGGACTCCCAACCTGGGCACTGGAAATGGAGGGAAGGAAGATATTATTTGCCTGTTAAAGTCATACCTTTTTCAGATTAGAACATTCTTTCCTCTGGAAACACCAGTTTTTCAAAGCCTCTAGAGACCTTTTCTTGTTCACTGAAGTAGATTTACAGTTTGCTAATGCTGATGTGTGATAAACTAATAAAAGGTTACTACTGGTTTATAGGCCCAATCTGCTAATAAAATCTAATTCAGTTCTTCCTGGAGAGGGTAGGCAAATGAATGATGTCCAAGTGCTAAAAGCTGAATATCACTTCATTTCACTGGACTTAAAGGGAACTCAGAAGTGTCTTAAGGACATTCAACAAAAGTGCACATTATACTGTAATGATTAAGAGTCGCCGCCAACATAGCCACTATCACCAGGATCCAACTCTGGCTACGTGAAGTTATGATGTCTAGCAACTCCAGATAAGCATCAAAATCTGCAACCAGCTAAAAGTGCTGCAGTGTGGATAGTATCATCCATCTTCAAATGCACATGAAAACATGCATCTGATATACCCCTATGTTTGCTGACCCTCAAACATAAGCCTGGTTCCCCATAAAGTTCTCCTTATCTGAATAAAGGCACATACATGGTTCTATAAAATGATATAGTACTAGTGTATGCATACTAGGGACTGCCTGTCCCCACCAAGCTCCCTTCCCTTAGACCATGCCAACCCCGCCCTTATATCTCACCCAAAGCCCCCCACCCTCTTACAGTTTGTCCAAGCCACTGTCCAATCCTGGTAGTGGCTGGTGAACTGGCATGGGTTCAGTTACTCTCCCAGCTTGCCAACACTGTGGGTCACTGCCACTTAGCAAAAGGGGGGACCTCAGTGCATGGTGGTGGAGCCAATTCAAAGCTCCTGCCTCCATGCACCATGCTAAGCTCCCATGTTACATCACTGGGCAATAAAAGTACCCCCAAAACAGTTCATCCCCCATCTCCTTATTGCTTGCCTCAAACAATTATCATTTCAGCCTCAGCTGTGGAGGACAAGGAAAGGGAAAGTGGCCGATGACAGTAGCAGAAGAGGAGAGGTGCTAAGGAGTTACTCTGTTCTGCCTGTTCCTCTGTGGCTTGCATGGGCCTCCTTGGCCATTGCCACTGTAGAGGCTGAAACAGCGGCATGAGTCTGAGATAGGTAGTGGCAGAGCAACCCAGTTGCTGGGAAGGTAGTCCGTCTGTCCTAATAGTTCCTAAGTGGCTCACCTGGGTCACCTGCCCATCTGCTTGCCCACCTGGGCTGCCCACCTGCATGACAACACTCCACAGCAAATACAGGACAGTGGTACCTTGGTTCTCAAACTTAATCCGTTCCAGGAGCCCGTTCGAAAAACAAGGCGTGGCTTCTGATTGGCTACGGGAGCTTCCTGCACTCAGTTGGAAGCCACGTCGGACATTCAGCTTCCGAAAAATGTTACCTAACCGGAAAACTCACTTCCGGGTTTGTGGCGTCCGGGAGCCATTTTGTTCGGGAGCCAAGCCATTCGACTACCAAGGTACCACTGTATACTGGGATTAGGTTCCCACCATCTACAAATCTTAAAGAATTTGTTGGTTTTGAAACAAAAGCAACTGCAGTAATTTTACAGACTGTGATATATCTTGCTCTACTACGGCCAGAAAAAGTAAGAGAACTTTACCACGGTAATAGCAGCTTTTACAAACCACAAACGACTTGTCATTAGCTGGAGATAGATAGAAGTGTGACAAATATATAATAAAGGATGTGTGGCAAAGTCTTCAGTTTTTTACTCTATGTCATGTGTTGTTTTTAAGACATACCAGCTTTCCTTATTAGAATGTCTTAACCTACCAGCTTATAAATTGTACATACAGAACCAGCTTTGTGACAGTCTTACATTTTTAGGACATATCTACCACCTCGAAACTGTAATACTCTACCACCCCCACCCCCAAAATCACTAACTTTACTTTAAAACCTCCATTCACAAATGGAACACAATGCCTTTGCAATGAGCATTTCAAATTTAAACTAAATACCACCTAGATCCCAGTCCGACACTAAATACTACACTATGTTGTTGTTGTTCAGTCGTTCAGTCGTGTCCGACACTTTGTGACCCCGTGGACCAGAGCACGCCAGGCACCCCTATCCTCCACTGCATCCCGCAGTTTGGACAAACTCATGCCAGATGCTTCGAGAACACTGTCCAACCATCTCATCCTCTGTCGTCCCCTTCTCCTTGTGCCCTCCATCTTTCCCAACATCAGGGTCTTTTCTAGGGAGTCTTCTCTTCTCATGAGGTGGCCAAAGTACTGGAGCCTCAACTTCAGGATCTGCCCTTTCTTTAAGGATGGATAAATTTTATCTTTTTGCAGTCCATGGGACTCTCAAGAGTCTCCTCCAGCACCATAATTCAAAAGCATCAATTCTTCGGCGACCAGTCTTCTTTATGGTCCAGCTCTCACTTCCATACATTACTACTAGGAAAACCATAGCTTTAACTATACGGACCTTTGTCAGCAAGGTGATGTCTCTGCTTTTTAAGATGCTGTCTAGGTTTGTCATTGCTTTCCTCCCAAGAAGCAGGCGTCTTTTAATTTCGTGACTGCTGTCACCATCTGCTGTGATCACGGAGCCCAAGAAAGTAAAATCTCTCACTGCCTCCATTTCTTCCCCTACCATTTGCCAGGAGGTGATGGGAGGTGATATTTGCCAGGAGGCGATACTACACTATACTGGTTCTCAAATGGATCTTCTAGGCCATTTGTGCTGAAAGGCCTGGGTTAAGCCTATTTATTTCACTTGCTTTTTCACCTACCACTGGGGTAGCTGTGGCTCCTACATTTTTCCTTCTACATGGATAGATTGTTTTAGCTGTGCGAAGCATCAGCCAATGACTTAGTTAGAACAAGGAACAGCTCTGGCTATGATTTCCTGGGCTATCTGAAAATTCTCTTCTCCGCTTTCTCCTTCCCTTCCCCCTCCATTCTCCTGAGAAGTGTTTGAAACTGGATTAATTTGAAAGCAAAGTTGCTATTACTTCGGCAAGGACCCTGTTATTCTGAAACTGCAGGGCTTTTCATTTATGCGCATTTATATCACTACCCTGTATTTTTCACTGGGGGGGGGCTGCATTAATGAAACTTTTGAAAACTGCATTACTCTGCTAAATAAAGCAAAACACACTTTTGCTCTTAGTGTGTCTGTGAGACTTGCTCTTTTTGAGTTGTGCTTTATTTTATGCAAAAAACAACTCCCCCCCCCTCTTGTTTATCGTCGTCTTATTACTGAACCTCAGAAAAAAATACCCTCATCCTGCATTGGAGTTCAACAGAACTCCAAACAAAGTAAGAGACTGAAAGCTCATTTTTTATTGTAGTCTTAGAAGGTTGCACAATCTTAGAAGGAGGCATGGCTGGCAGGGGGTGAGGTGTGACTATCATGAACCCTGCACTTCTGAACTTGCCACTATACTACTGTGTTAAGAGGTGGTGGCTAAAATATTTGGCTTGGATACAAGGGCAGCCCAAAGTTACAAACCTCTGGGTAAAGTTATTTTATGGAAGTTATCTAGTAAGGAACCAAAAGACAGCGAGAAACATGTGTGTGGTAGTACTGTGTTAAATGCAGTAACAGCTGATGAAATGCTGAAAGTGTTTCTCAAATTGAGAAGGGGAAACCTCAAGCACAGTAACATACGATTCTTATTAGGTTGTAAACAGTTAAGCATTAAAATGCCCTAGAATGATATTATGGAATGAACAAAATGCATACTATATAAAAGAACCCCGCCTTTCTGCGATTATTTTTAATTAGCCTTCCTATTAAGTATGATTTTAACTTCCAACACCAACTCAGATTTGAAGAGATGGGCAGTTGAACTCCGAACGCTGGGGAATAGCAATTCTGTTGTTCATGCCCCAGAGCACTAATGCATTTTACATCAAGCTCAAACATCAGGAAATCCTGGCTTCTGGCGCCAAGAAGTTCAAAACTGTAATGACACATGTCTGAAAACTGGGATTCACTATCCATGCTGCTGTCTATTCTTTCAAGCAAATCACTGTCTCCCCCTCCTTTGCTATGTGAAACGGAGTATTTGCAGCAGAACATGTTTTCAATTAGGTAGTTTTTGTCTTACAAATAGCTCTGCGGATAACCATATAAGTAGTATTCCCAGAAAGAAGGAATGCACTGGAAAATCATAACACAGGTTTCGTGCATATATCATACTATGCTGCCCCAATTCTAATATTTGGCTGTAAGTCATATATTATTGTGCATTAGCAATATTGCAGCATAATTATCATCACATCACATCTGTGCCTGTGCAACAACTTGCCAGTCCCATTTGAAGCATTTTTGTGCTGATACATTGTGAGAAGGGGAAACCAGCAACAGCGAGGGCTCACTGATGGGGTTACCTATTCAGTTTCTGAGCTTGAAATGGTGCTTTTCAGGATGCCCAAGAGAGCAATTTATTGTCATTCCTATAGTATAAACTGTATCGCAAATTCAGTGATCCAGGTGATCCTCAAATGAAGGGTGGTAAATAAATTTAATGATAATAATTTCCAAGCGAGCATTGCTGTTGAACACTTGCAAAAATCCTTGATGTTTTGCAAGTATTTGACTGGTTTTGACTTGGGTTGGGTGTGGTTCTTGCATTGCTATTTTCTGCATCTGAGAGGCCTCCATATAGAACAGTATATGAATAAATATGTTTCAGATACCTAAAACCCCCTTTTCAATATTTGCAGCAATCTGTGTGAATGCCCCTAAGGTAGGTCTCCGTGGGACACTTGCAAAATTAGCACCTAAAGCAGTTTAAAGCAATTTTGTTGTTGTTCAGTCGTGTCCAACTCTTCGTGACCCCATGGACCAGAGCACGCCAGGCACGCCTATCCTTCACTGCCTCTCAGTTTGGCCAAACTCATGCCAGTCGCTTCGAGAACACTGTCCAACCACCTCATCCTCTGTCGTCCCCTTATCCTTGTGCCCCCCATCTTTCCCAACATCAGGGTCTTTTCTAGGGAGTCTTCTCTTCTCATGAGGTGGCCAAAGTACTGGAGCCTCAACTTCAGGATCTGTCCTTCTAGTGAGCACTCCGGGCTGATTTCTTTAAGAATGGATAGGTTTGATCTTCTTGCAGTCCACAGGACTCTCAAGAGTCTCCTCCAGCACCATAATTCAA
The DNA here is from genome assembly GCF_009819535.1 of Lacerta agilis. Classification (NCBI taxonomy): domain Eukaryota; kingdom Metazoa; phylum Chordata; class Lepidosauria; order Squamata; family Lacertidae; genus Lacerta; species Lacerta agilis. Next base: position 7,858,417 of record NC_046317.1, on the reverse strand, counting down.
AAGCATCAATTCTTCGGTGATCAGCCTTCATTAAAGCAATACCCACCACCATAAAAATGAACAAACATTTGCTTGGCAGGCAGCACCCAAAGTTCTTGTCCTGCAATCGCCCCTCACATTGTGTTCAATTCCTATGAAAAATTAACAGTGCAAGAAGTGCCCCCAAGCTACATTTGAAAAGGGAGTGTCAACTCTTGATTTTTATGTTTGATTTTACTCTAAAGCAATTCGGATCTCTGAAAAAAAGTGAATTAATTACACAAAATGTTAGCTATGTAAATTTAGCACTGCCCTGAATTTTCGCAGGGTTCTTTTTACAGTGCAAATGCTGCCATGGGATTGGTTTTTTTTTTTTTTTAAGAGCAAAGGGGGGGGGGGAGATTCTGCCAAAATATGCCAGCTTTTCATGCTGAACGATGCACAGCACAATCTCTCTTCCACTTGGCAAGCAAGAGAAGGGGAGGGGCCAAAGTATGTATCACAGCTCTAAGCAGCCACTGGAAAGGAGGGGAGCGTTTTGCCTTTTCTCACGCATCTCCTTCAATCTACCAAAACAGTGAGGCACTTTTGTAGAATGTAAAAGGTTTGGTGAAAAGGGACCTCAGCACTAATGCTACTTTGGTCCCTACAGTTGCGAGGGACCAAAACGCATCCGTTTTCAGGATGTCTTTTTACATATACGTTTGCATTCGAGGTCCTGAAAGCAAATGTAACTTTCGTGTGAGGGCAACTTGCTTTTTCACAGCTGAAGTAAAGGGCCTCATTTGGCAAACAGACAAGATGTTACACACACACACACACACACACACAAACACACACACCAAGCCAGATTGCAGCCATCATCATCTTTCATAAGAATATACAGCCAAGAGGGACCTTACTGATCAAGATGGATTATTGCCTGCTGAAATCTGTCATCTCAATGGGCCATAAATAAAAATACAGATATGTGAACCTCACTTTCAGACTCTATAAGCTAGGTTGCATACTTCCATGCTCAAATTCCTCTGATAAATAGTAATATTTATTTGGTTGGCAATTTAGGTGTCTAAAATATAGCACGTAAGGGCAGCTCAGCTCTCAGGGCTTTCACATTTCTATACCAAAATTTTAAAGCAGCTCCAGGTTGTAGTATTCCAGGAAAAAGTTCCAGTGTCATTTCTTACCATCTACCATTTCTTCCTTTGTGTGACATTCTCTCGTTAGGAAAAATTCACATACAATGCACTTCTCCTTGACTTGTCTTGCTGGGGAAAATACTACAGTTTGTTTATGCACCGTTCAACGGGATACCTTCCAAACCTATCTCTTTATTTCACAAACATGTCTCCTAAATAAAAGGTGTTCCATAATTCCAGCAAAGAAGCAGTGCCAAATCTTTTGCAAAATCAAAGTTCACCTTCTTGGTCTTCCCAGAAAAGTTGGCACATGATCAGAATGGAAGAGACTGGAGAGGTGCAGACACACATTTCTGAAAAAACTAGTGCGGCAATGGATTTTTATGATATTAAATTTTCAAGATGAAAAGTGTGCTTTTGGGTGATTCTAGAAGCCCTAGGGAAAACAGCCACACCCTAGTGATCTTTTGCATCTCTTTTCAGTAATGTATATGGTTGCTTTTCTATCATTTAAACGTTGCTTCTTGTGATCTCAGCCAATCAAGGTTCACTTTTCCTGGCAGTACACAGCCAGCCAGATAAAATATTGCAATAACTCAACTAAGGGCAAAAAAGCCCTCCCACTGATTGCACAGGAATGTGGGAAACATTTCGTTTTGCTACACTGCAGTTGCTGTTTTATTGTGCTCAACAGCATCTGCCTTGACCTAGAAGCATATAACACACATGGCTACATGAGCTGAGATATACAGTCATACCTCTGGTTGCGAATGGGATCCGTTCCGGAGCCCCGTTCGCAGCATGAGCAGCGTGCAACCTGAAGCGCCGCATCTGTGCGATACGATTCGGTGCTTCTGCGCATGCGCGAACCACTGAACCCGGAAGTAACCCATTCCGGTACTTCCGGGTTCAGCGGGTTCGTAACCCATGACGAACGCAACACGCAGCGTTTGTATCTAGAGGTATGACTGTACACTAGAAGATGCACTTCTGAATGTGTCTTCTCATTCACATCTCACATCAGGTCAATGACAAAGCCCACCCTCTCTTCCTTGACACACTCTTGCGAAGAGCCTCTCTTATAAGGATGTGGAAAATCCCTAAAGGAGGGTCGTTTTGTAGAGGAAAATGTTGCAAAACATGCCACTACCACCCATTTCAGCTCAATGCGTAAAATTACTCTGAGTGGCTTTTTGGAGCCCAGGGCATCAGCAATAATGCTGTCCGTTAGGTAGGAAGATTTTAGTTTAATAATAATAATAATAATAATAATAATAATAATGGCAGTAGAGAAATTTATATTTAACAACTCATTCAAAATTACTGAAACCATCTCTGTTAAGTAAATCAAAATTCCAAATATATCTACAGACCAGTTTCCAAATAACAATGCGTGTCATAACACGGAAATAACTGTGTGGTCTGGTTTTATGTTCTATTTTACTGATTTTGGGAAGCCATCAGAAATACTTTGTTATACCAATCTGTTAGAAGAAACCCAGGATTCAATTGACAGCTGAATGGTTTCTGCTCTGCAGCCTTGTTCCCATATTATGCTTTTTAAAAGTAGCTTGACTTGACAGTTATACCCCATTATGCACTGGGTGGCTGGAGAGATGCAGAAAGAGAATGGCTGCCATATTCTCTTGGCACAGGGCAGCAGAGTACAGAATTGCACCTACCCTGAAACACGTGTTTGAAAATGTACAAATCCAAAGCTTAAGATGTGGCATTGATAACGTTTGAATTAATATAAGCTTAGCCTTTTGCAGAATCAATTTACCTGCTGGAGAAATGATGCTGACCCACAAGGTCTCCATTCTGAAGGTGGTAATCACCAAAGAAATCAGGACTCACTGCTCCATCGTGTGCTATCAGTCCCTCTATATAAAGAGAAGAGGTAGAGGCTGAGTGTGCTATTTATTCATTTTTATTTATTATTACATTTACATCCCACCAGTTCTCCAAAGAGCTCAAGGTGGTATATACGCGTCTTCATTTTATCCTCACAACAACCCTGTGAGGTAGGTTAAGCTGGGACATAGGGACTGTCCTGAGGTCACCTTCAAGCCTGAGAGGGGATTTAGTCTCCCAGAACCTAGTCTGACCCTTTGACCACTACCCTTCCCTACCCTAGGAAGTCTTGGCAAACCTGTGTAAATTCAGTCCCAGCAGTTATCAATATAAACCAATTCCCATTAGACGGTTATTTCCCACAATTGCAATTTGCATCTAAAGAACAGGCCAACAGGGGATGTTTACAATTTCATTGCTAAGCAGTAAATAAACAGATCCACATGGTACCCTAAATTAAGCACAAATGGACGCTGTAGTAAATGAACACAAATTCCCTTGCAACACAAGAGTTCCCTAAGAAAGCTTTCAGCATAAACAAGGTGTGACAAAGAAGGTGGTGAGTAAGAGGGAGCAACTGAGAGACAAGATTTTGTTCGCAGCAATACCATCCCATTTCAACTGAACTGACCAATGCGATAGTTGGGGCTTTTAGTACGTAGCAGGTGGGTGTCTTCACAGCTCAGTTTTGCTCTCAGTGAGTCCCAATCCCTTTTGCGTACCAATTACCTGCAGGTCCAATATCCTACCACTGCATTCTTTCACAACTAAGACTCGGAATCAAAGCAACCATGGGGGGGGGTGCATACCCAACGTGCTTACCAACATGATTGGGGAGGGTAGGGCAGAGGTGCAGGTGAGGTTGCAAGGGCACACTGGCATAGCCAATCCAGTGCTCCCACTGTTGCAGTCATACCACCCCAACGTCACTGCCATCATGCCCTGCCCCATCCCATTTAAATGACACAACTCCACCGTCAATAGGGCAGCTTTGTGGACCCATTCTGGCAAGTGTGTTTTGCGGGAGGCAGCTGACAAAACTATTATTAGACTATTCCGGGGAAGGGGGGGGAATCAAGATCTCCTTCCACAGGCTTTTGAGAATGTATTGAAAATCCAATGCCTCTTTTACATACAGTGGTACCTCGGTTTACGAACTTAATCCGTTCCAGAAGTCCGTTCTTAAACCAAAGCCGTTCTTAAACCGAGGCGCGGTTTCCCTAATGAGGCCTCCCGCCACCAGTGCCCTTCCACCATTTGGATTCCGTTCTTAGACTGAGGTAAAGTTCGCAAACCGGGACACTACTTCCAGTTTTGCGGAGTTCGTAAACCGAATAGTTCTTAAACAGGGCTGTTCCTAAACCGAGGTACAGTCGTACCTTGTTTTGCGGCTGGGATCTGTTCTGGAGCCCCGGCCGCTAGCAGAAAAGGACGCAGGGCAAGTCTGTGCAAGTGCGCGGAGCAGTTTGCGCTTCTGTGCATGCACAAGCAGCAAACCTGGAAGTAACCCATTCCAGTACTTCTGGGTTTGCAGCGGACGTTTGCCGGAATGGACACTAGACGAAGCGGACGTTCGCGGAGGTTATTACTGTACCACTGTACTAAAATACATTTTGAAAGAAAAACACTGCCTACCAAACTGATCGCTCTTAAAAACTCATCATTTTAATGTGTAGTATTAGAGATACAGATTCAACTAAGTTTTATGCAGAGCAGACCCAATGTAATTAATGAACGTGACTACGGTCCATTAATTTCAGTGGGTCTACCCAAAGTAAAGCATAGTTGAGTGCCACCCATAATACATTCATATACATATCAAAAGCAATGTGATTGCATTGTATAATAATGGTGCATGTATTAAGTTAACTTTATCACTGTAAAAACCATGTGAATTCTGAACTTATGCCAGTTGTTAAACATGCATTCAGCCATTTATAATAACAAACTTAAAGTAAGCCAACATTTTTTTCTTTCCCAGCAAAATATCTTAACTTTAGCTGAACCTCTCTGCAAGATTGGGTGTGCTGGGAATCGACTCCATGCTTGCAGGGGAGCTTGTGCAGTGGGCAATTTTATGTTACCTGTATCAGTCTTACCAGCATTGTAGTAAAGATCAGGTCTTTCAAGAATGTCCCCTTCATGAATATACGGCTCAATGCGGTCATCCCCATACAAGTACTGTTCATTTTCATCCATCTGCCGACTTTCCACCATTTCTAGCCACTGAGAGTTGTGCCATCGAAACTTCTCACTCTGGATCTTCTTGGCCCACTCCTCATCATATTCCTGTTAGGGAGATTTAAAGGCTTTAATACTAGCTAGCCTTAAAGTAAAAAACTGTTATTAGTTCTTCATTTTTGCAATTAAATTTCTTGGATTGGTAATTTAAAAAGGCACCTCAAAAGCTAAAATCAAAACGCTTCCCACAAGAGTCTGGCTTGTAATTTTGTGTGAACCCAGGCTCAGGTTTTACTTTTCTGCCAACAAATCATGAGCAAAAGTCAATGTTTCGTTCTCAGATTACTGCTTGCAGTTTGTTTAAAGTGTGGGGAGGAGAACCTCCAGTCCTTAGGCCAAATCTGTCCCATAAGGCCATTTCCCCCTAACTTGTTGTCTTGTTTGGAGCAGGTACAGAAATGGCTGGATTGGCTGCGCAGCTGAGTACCCCATGGGGAACTTGATTGCAAAGATCAGTGTTTCCCAAAGTGGGCAATAACGCCTCCTGGGGGGCTCTAGAACAATCAAGGGGAGCGGTAGAAGCCTCAAGTGCAATTAGGGGGCGTTGAATAAAAATAAGGGGGCGGTGGAAGCATAAAGAAAGAAGAGGATTTTGAAAAGCTGTTCATACATGTTTCGTCTGTTGTGTAATGACACTTACTGCCAGGTTGGGCACTGTGGCGAGATGGCAACAATGCCTCCCCCTGGATTTGATGGTTGTGCTGGAGGGAGGGATTTTCCTGGGTTTGGGTGAACACTTTTTGGCTTCACCCAGGCCCAAGAAGTGGGTCACAGCTTGCCCGCCTACTTGGCTAATGGCAGGTGAGCTGCAGCGCTGGTCCCACCCCTTTGGCAGACTGGACTGAACATGCAGGCCTAGTCCACCTCCTCGCCAAGTTTTGAAAATCTGTTCGTACACGTTTCATCTGCATGTCCGATGTTGTAGGCCAGTGCTTCCCAATTAGCTAATTACTGAGGACCCCCTATTTTTCAAAAGCCAATCCATGGACCCCCTACTTTTGAAAATTTTGATAACTCCATGGTAGTTACCTCTGCAAAGCAATTTTATGGACAAAATGTGGGGTAGCCCCTTATAAGCAAAGGATTTTAGGCATACTAAAAAAAACAGCCTAGGGATGAGCGATATCTGGTTTTCAACATTGTGATATATCAGCAGTTAAACACTGCGATATTCCGATGTATCACGATGTCTGAAACTGGAGATCAGTCATGGGGATGAGGAAAGGAGCAGTCACAAAGGTCCAGCGGGTGGGGTGTGTGCAGCTCAGGCATGGAGAATATAGGACCTAGTGTTGTACGACGTAGGTAGAAATATAGATACATAAAAGAATGCAAGTTTGTCACTGCATTTTTCTGTTTGTTCGCCTAAAGAAGGTAGATTTACGGGGCGGGATGCTGAGTAATTTTTTTTTCTGAAAGGGGGACAGTAGGACAATTAAGTTTGGGAAACTCTGCAGATAATTCCTGCAGAAAGCAAGGTTGGAGTGGGGGGTTACTTCAGATGTGTGGGGATTTCTCAATCAGATGTGCGGGGATTTCTGACAAATAGCCAAAACAGAAGATAAGAACATTGGAGGCAAAACCATTGTTTGAGCATGTATAGCAGTGAAAATACTGTTCTTCCCTCTGCTGCAAGTTTAGTCAGTTCTTGTTATTCTCCTCTACCTTTATTAGCACCTCCATCGTGGAAAACACACAAGTTATTTCTGCATGGTATGTGCCATCCTTTTTGAACGACTAAACCTTTCCCTAGAGTACTAAACCACTGATACATTATGAAGCATTAAGTAGCCTCTCAAAATCTGGGTGCTATCCATCGGGGTCCCCTTTGTCACTGGTTTCCGTCACACCTCTTATCTAATTAAAATACCCGGTGCTAAGAGAGAACTGTATAAATCTGTTCTGTGTTTCGCTGTGTCTGATGGAAAACAGATTCCCCTTTTTTCTTTAATGTGGCAGGTCCTTAATCTGGTCATTAATAAGGTTCATTAAAGACAACTGCTCAACTAAATTAAAGCTGCAATGCAGTAAGTTGGAAGCACAGCAAAAAAAAATCACTTGAAATGTTATACAGCCATACATATATAGGCACATTACATAAGCTCACAGCTACTGTGACAAGACACAATACGCCTGAAACCATTAGGATTGTATCACAAAACAGTCACCTTGAATTTTACTTCTTGGGGGTTATGTATCTTAAACGGTGCCAACACATAGCTTCTAACCACAATTTGTCCAACAAATTAGGCTGATGTAGTATTATCATCTGCCCTGTGGCAATAAAGTACAGTTGAAATGGAGAGACAAGTTGGACTTGTAAATATATTGTGAAGACGCACTGTGGAGATGGTACATTACATTCTGAAACTACCGTATTTCATCGCATAATCGTTGCCACCGCATAATAGTCACACCCCATTTTTTCCCAGCCCTCAAATCGGTTCCAAAGCTTTCACCGCATTAATCGCCGCAGAGCGGATTTGAGCAGAGCATCCGTGTCCTTTCTGAAGAGAGAAAATGCCGGCAAGATGGCAATCGCCACAGGCTCAGTACGCTGCTACCGGAGCCAGAAGCTGGGAAAGCTGGGAGGCCCGGAGAAGGCACAGAGGGGACGCAACCATGCTATGTGCAAATACTTATACAGGAATGACCTACAGAAATGATCCAAAGTCTAGGAGAAACAGCTCTGCCTTACTAAATATGAAACATTTATTTTCATGAAATATATCATAGTACAAAATAGGTGAAATAATCCAGGTGTGGGGAACTGCATAGATGTAAAAATGTTACAAAACACCACTGATTGCCACTTCCTCACAAGGGTAAATTAAGTATTTTTGAGGACTATACAGTGGGGGGGGGGAGTATTTGATCCCCTGCTAAATTTTCCTGTTTGCCCTCTGACGAAGAAATGACCAGTCCATAATTCTAATGGTAGGTTTATTGTAGCTGGGAGACACAGAATAACAACCAGAAAAAACCCCAGAAACCCAGAAGACGAAAGTCAGAGATTGATGTGCATTATAATATGTGAAATAAGTATTTGATCTCCTATCAACCAGCCAGATGTCAGGCTACCTGGTATCTTCACTGTATGTAATGAGCTGAGATTAGAAGCACCTGCTGTAAACACCAAAACACACGGCCAAGGCAACAAAGGAGTAGCTCAAGAAGAAGCACATTAAGGTCCTGGAGTGGCCTAGCCAGTCTCCAGACCTTAATCCCATCGAAAATCTGTGGAGGGAGCTGAAGGCTCGAGTAGCTACACATCAGCCTCGAAATCTTACTGACTTGGAGAGGATCTGCAAAGAGGAGTGGGACAAAATATCTCCCGAGATGTGCACAAACCTGGTGGCCACCTACAAGAAACGTCTGACCTCTGTAATTGCCAACAAGGGTTTTGCCACCAAGTACTAAGTCATCTTTTGCAAAGGGACCAAATACTTATTTCACTCATTATAATGCGCACCAATCTCTGACTTTTGTCTTCTGGGTTTCTGGGGTTTTTCCTGTTGTTATGCTGTCTCTCACAGCTACAATAAACCTACCATTAAAATTATGGACTGGTCGTTTCTTCGTCAGAGGGAAATGGGCAAATTTAGCAGGGGATCAAATACTTCCCCCCCCCCTCACTGTAAATATGACATTGCATCCATTAAAGTCTCAAAGTCTTAAAATACAATGGTGCCCCACTAGACGAAAATAATTCATCCTGCGAAAATTTTCGTCTAGCGGGTTTTTCATCTAGCGAAGCGGCAATGACAGCCGCGCTTTCGCTAGACGAAAAAAAAAGACGAAAATTTTTCGTCTTGCGAGGCAGCTCCATAGACTTTTTCGTCTAGCGGGGCAGCCTTCCGCTAGATGAATGCCTTCGTCTAGCGAGTTTTTCGTCTAGCGAGGCATTCGTCTAGCAGGGCACCACTGTACTGTAAACAGTCATTTGAAGTATGCACTTGCATCTAAAAAAAAATCTGAAAAAAATATAGTTTACTAGTTTTTATGCACACAGACATTCAGGGCAGTGTTTCAGTGCACAGGAGTTGCTGCTTCTCCCTAATATTTCAATCTGATCTGATCCACATGGTATAACAACTATTCTTTTATAAGAAAATATTCACCATATAAGATTGGAGAAAACGCCTTAAAATAAACACACTGAATTATTATTTTTTAATCATATAAGGAGTTTCAAAAGGCAACACATAATAAACCATCCCACCAATCCTGTGTTTTCTGAATGGACCTATAATTTCTGAAACAAAAATAACTGAGTAAAATATGAAGAACAAATTTTACTGAAACGTATTTGAAACACAATTGACATAATTTTCACTGTCACGCATCAGGAAATACTACCGCTTTTCAGAAAAAAGGTGCTTGTCATTTTCATTAATACTCAGAAGGAAGAAAGTGAAAAGTCACTTACTGCTATTATATCCAGTGTATTGTCACAGACTTTACGGATCTCAGCATTTTTATCATGCATCAGGTCTATAAGATATGCTGGAGCCTCTACGAAGACATAGTTAAGGACGTAAAGCAGTTATGGATGCCTCCGAACGGTGTTCTATACAATTTTGGTGTTAACAGTGTATGCCAGGGGTGAAGAAACTGTTTCAAACTTATTTTAACATAGCATTTTAAATTAGTATAATTCATTCTGGAACCTTGTGGTGAAGGGTAGGTCAGAAATAATTTAAATAAATCATAGAATCATAGAATTGCAGAGTTGGAAGGGACCTCAAGGGTCATCAAGTGTAACCCCCTGCAATGCAGGAATCTCAACTAAAGCATCCATGACAGATGGCCATTGAACATCTGCTTAAAATCTCCAAGGAAGGAGTGTCCATCACCTCCTGAGGGAGACTGTTCTACACTCTAACAGCTCTTACTGCCAGAAAGTTCTTCCTAATGTTGAGTCAGAATCTCCTTTCTTGTAACTTGAAGCCACTGGTTCGAGTCCTACCTGTCAGAGCAGGTGCAAACAAGCTTGCTCCATCCTCCGCCTGACAGCCCTTAAGGTATTTGAAGATGGCTATCCTATCTCCCCCTAGTCTCCTCTTTTCCAGGCGAAACATCCCCAGCTCCATCAAACATCTTCATAAGGCTTGGAAGAAACACACATCTGTTAACATTAATTGAGGTACCTTACCGAGAACTCTAAAGAAAAGGGAGTGGGCTTTTTAAGTGGGAGATAGACTTGCTATTAACCATGCGAGAAGGAAAAACAACCTTCAAGTGTTTCTTTTCATCACATTTGGAAAGCGGGAATACAGATCATTCCCTAATCCCCTATTACATCACCACCCATAGTAATTGATCTTGAAAGCATAAAGATATGCTAGCATCACATGCAAAACAGAAAGAACAGCCATTTGTTTTGCATATGCACATGTTCCCAGCGCCACCCATTAATCTAAGATCATATGGACATTTTATTAAAGCTTGCAACCTTACTAAAAAGTCATGTAAATATTTATGGATGCACAAAAAAATACAGTTGTTATGGAGATGGTTTAGCACACATGGTAATAAGCTCATTCTATGACCTGACTACACTAAACAACTTCTATTCCAGAGCAAAAATGAGTGTTATAACGTACTGTGACATTCAACTAAGATTTACTAAGAACAGTCTCAATGAAATGTATATTACTAAGGTCCAGTAATTTCGATTGGTCTACTTTGAGTAAAACTGAATGGAATACCACCCATAGCTATGATCCCATGTACTGACAGCAGCAGATTTCATAGAATAGCAGCAGAAGCAGCTTTGGAAACAAAAACTACAGATCAAAAACCACAGCTATTCCTGCCATCATCCTTTGAAATTGACCATCTACTGCCTCTCCTCCTGTTGTGAATGAAGACATCCAAGATTAGTGGCAGGGGTGGGGGTGGACAGAAGAGGAGGAGGCATGTTCTTTCGTTTGCGATCCCTTAGAAGAAGAGAAATACAGCTGTAAAGTGGGGCCATTTCTGAAGGCAACACAGAATAATTGGATTGCCTGCCCTTTTGTTTTTGCAGAGCTCCCGTTGTTAAGAAAGCTGTATGACACACAGAAGAGTAACAAATACACGTTCACCGTCACTGTATCTCCATGGTAGGCATGGCTGCAGTCATTACATTGCCCTTGGGAAGGCACAGAAATCCTGGGAGGACCAAACAAAGGAGTTACTCCTCCTCAATAAATAGCAGCTTAAGATACAACATCAATATTAGCTTCAATTGCTTCACTGCATCTCTAGAAAATGTTTGGTTATTATTATTTTTTAAAGAAGATTGATCCTAAAATACAAAGCAATTCAATTTCAAATAGAAATGCATGGTCTGTGGTGAACCTATAGTGATGCTACCCGAAATAAGAGCTTCTGCATATTCTGTAGAACCAATAAAAGCACTGCAGCAGGACTCTTTGATCTATAAAAGAAGGATACGAGTCTCCTTGATTATGACATCTCTAGTGGCTTGATGGAAGACCATCTGGTAAAACACATAAATGATTTGGCACACAAACTCGTCATCTTCTTGCTGAGCTATACAAAAGGGGGAAAAAATTGCCCCGTCAAACTTTAAATCCCCAACCACTAGCATGTAATCATGAAGGTGATGCATTAAATTTACTAGATTATCATAATCCACACGAACATATACACTAAAAACATACCAGTTTTAACCAAAGTTCAGGAGTGGCATTTGTCTAAAGGTCCTTCAGAGTTACTTACAGAAGGGGAGAAGCGTGTGCTTATATTTCCAAGGGACGTCCTGCATTGGAAGGAACAAAGTGCCACTACCTTCTACAGCTTTCTACATATTCTTCTCGCTTTGGGGAGTTGGGGGAGGGCAGAATATGCCACCAATCTTCCCACCCCATTTTACTTTTGGAGATTTGGAAGATATGCACTCTGAGTTAGCACTCTGCTTTGCTCCACTCACTTAACCCCAAGAATTGTCTTTGCTCAGGCCACTTCCATAAAAAAAGCAAAAGTGAAAATCCCACCCTCTAAATCCAAACAGCTCTGCTACCTGGCCTAGCTCAAAGCAAATACAGTGGAACCTCGGTTTTTGAACATAATCCATTCCGAAAGACCAACTTCTGAAATGTTCAAAAGCCGAAGATCAAAGGGTGGTCAGCAAAATCCACCGAAAAAAGGAAATAACGCACCTCGGAAGCTGTTCCGACTTCTGAGGCGCGTTCGTAAATGGAAGCAATTACTTCTGGGTTGTTGGCGTTCGGGTTTCGAATTGCTCATCAACAGAGATGTTTGAGAACTGAGGTTCCACTGTACACTAGGAGTTCCTGGTCTGCTTGAAGTAAAAAGTGACCCCTTGCTTGTTTTTTAAACTAGTTCTGAAAGAGGTGGACAATGGAGGTGGTTGCCTGCATTAAGGACAGAAGGCAGGGCTTTGGAGCACAACTCTCTTTGCCTTTAGGACAGAACTACGCGTTGCACTCCAACCCCACATCCTGGAAATCTGGGCACCACTTTTCCTGAGCAAAGCAGCACCAAGAAGAAGCAGCAGCAATGTGTAGACAGAAGTGGAAGTTTGGAGAAAGGAATTTAATCATGCTCCTGCCAACTTTCCACACCCCTGCCACTTACTTTCCAGTTGGCATCCCAGATCTGTGTTTGTGATGGAGGCACAGGTACCACAGATGGAATAAAAACCACTAGGAGGAGAACTGCGGAAAATGGCAGGCAAGGGGAAAGTTAGACACACCCCCACCTCCTAAATGTCTCCTCTCCTGTTAATCACTCATGCCCTGATACCACTTTGCAGAGGGAAAGTAGCAGCCACAAGTTTCAAGACGTGAAGTAGACAGAATGTGCAGTTTTCAGGCTTAATCTACATGTCCATCTCACATCTGGAAAGTCAGGAATGTATGAGCCAGTGCCAGATTGGCCTGAAGATAAACTGGGCTTTTAAAGTGTTCCAATTCAAAGCTCAAAAAAATCTCAAGGGATTTTTGAGTGTTCCTCTGGAAGACTTGAAAAGTCCAATTTATTCACCACACCCTCTTCACTACTAGACACCCCCCTTCCTCAAGTAAATAAAATAAAATAATCCATAACTTGTGGAAGGGTGGGGTCCTCAAATTCTGGTCAGCCTTGGTAGTAGACACTCCCCTGAAATATGTGGTTCCCAGGACCCTGCTGCCTCAGAGGGGCTGGTCCTTTGTCGAAAGTGACACTGAATTCCCAAGTCAAAACCATCTGAAGCTCAGTTCTGGGATAGTGGTGTGTTTCTGCTCTCCTTTGAGCTGAACTGAGAACAGCTCTCCAGAGAGCATGTGTCCCTTTCTCAGCTCTAAGCCATGCTCCGCATGTGAGCTGCTGCTTTTCAACGATGCATCCTTTCGTTACAGCTGAAAGGAGTCTTCTGTAGATCATTGCCCCTTCTCCTTTGCCAAGGGAGAACTTATTTAGCTTGGGGAAAGGCAAGGGTTGGGAAGGATAAGAGATGGGGCATAGTAGAGGGAAGTTACAAGCCCCATTTCTAGCTTGTGCAAGGTCAAAAGAAGATGGATCCTAACATGAGTAGTAGCTGGCCTTCTTGAGGAAGGGGCAGAGGAGAGTTAGCATTTCAAGTCCCAACCTCTTGAATATTGTTTTTAATGAGAGATCTAATCAGAGGAGTTGCTAAGCTGAAGTAAATTGCTCTCGTCGAAAAAAATTCCACAGTAATTTTTGTACAATTTTTTTTTTTGAAGTGGTATATCCACTGAAAGTATTTATCTTGGATGAGCATCACAGGGCAATAAACAATCTAACATTAAATAAGCATTCACAACATAGGTTTAATACTCAAGTGCTTACAGATTTGTGGAACTGGGAACTGCGTACGCACCCCCCCCCCCAACATCCATAGGAGATACTTAATAACATACCATTTAGTAGTTCAATAAGTGCTGGAATAATCCCAGATTTAGCTAGCAGCGCTGCGCAAGAATCATCCATGGACACTGTGCCAATCATTATCACCACTTCCAAAACAAGGTCATCTTCTGCAGAACCTGATAAATTTAACAGAGAGAGGGTATTGCTGAATCCCACAGACACACACCAAGCTTCATGCTGGAAGAAAGCCACAACCAGAGAGAATCTTTTCATATGCCCAGCAAAACTTCCTCTTTTTTTACCAGCAAGCAAGCATTTGAGGTGGCTGCTATACTGATGCAACATCCACTGGGGCTCTGTGTCCTTTGACAGCCCCTGCACCACCCCGCGGGTCTCTGGCGGTTCACTGACAGGTACCTTTACCCTTTCTATCATAGCCCCTGTAACCTCTAAAAGGCTGCCCCTAAAGGTCAGGAGACCCTCTGGAATGGCAGTCCAAAATTTGCAAACAGCTGCCACCAGCAAAGAAAATCAGCACACACGTGTCATAAAACACACACCATCAGACTCTTCTTTGAATTTCTGGTCAGAAAGAGTTTGAGCATGGAAGCCGCTGGCTAGTTATGGGAAAACTGTATTTTAAAGCTTGTACAGATGTGAAAGCGTATCTGGGTAGTAAATGAAAACATGATTATTGGTTTATACCTCTAGAAAACTTGCTTTTTGGATGCGGTGAAAAGCCCCCTATATTATTTCAAAAACCTGACTAGGATATCTGATGTTTTCATCTGACTTGAGAAATAGACCGTGCCTGGATTGTCATTTGGGATTTTAGCCCAACTGTGAAATTTTGCTTTAGTGTTACTTTATGTTCTTCAGCTTCCCAAAATTCAAAGTAAAACCCATGCCAATTAATGAATCTACTACCATGTCACACAGCAACGGAAAGTATCTTGAATTACTAGGCATTCATAATACATACCTGGCTTTAATTTATCTTTGAGGTATGGTACCATTTTGTATTCTTTCAAGACAAGTTCCCAATCCAAATCAGGCAATGTCAAATTGGCCAGTGTTCCTAAGCATTCGATCACAAATTCCTCATCTTCATCATTTGATACCTGGGCAGCTAGGTCACCAACATAATCCTAAACAAAGAAATAAAGCAAACATTTAACAAATACACTGCATGCATAAAGGAAAAGACATTGGAGCAGTGAATGAGAGCCATCCCATTAATATGGTCTGTCCCCACTTTTTAAAACTGTTATAATGCTGGTGATCTAGAATGAGCAGGTGTGCCTAGGTGGTTACTAAACTGCTGATTATATTAGAAAGACAGCACACATGTAATATTGTGGATCCAACATCAAGAGTGTATATTGGCAACAGAAACCCTTAACTGTTCTTCCTATGTCAAGCTAATGAATACTCCCCCCCCCAAAAAAATACTTTCAAATACATTCTCAGTATTCAAAGAACTCTATATACATGGTAACAGCTTTATAAAGGCAAGTCAGATATTCTTATAAGACAGATGATGGTAAGGATGCAGAGATCTGAACGCTCAGTAATCAGCTACTGCACAGCAACAGGAAGGACAGAAGAAATTATCTTTTTTTTGGAAAAAAATACTGGCATGCAGTAATATGAACTAGAGAAGTCAGAGTTTACACTGTTTACTATAGTATTCCAACATAATTAAGTCATGTGAAGTGAAAGCATTTGCAAAGCTGCAATCAAGTGCAGTGTTCAAAGTGAAGTTATTTTATCCTTTATTCAATTTCATTAAAATGAAACAAGTCCCCCACCTTATGAAGGGTAGAAATTACTTATAAGACATGCTTACAATAAACAAAGTTTTGGTTGGCCCATCATGCTGAGAGATATTCCTAATCATCTTCATCAATAATGGGTCCTTGAATTTCAGTGCTCTCTTCATCAGCATCTTCAGACCATTTCCTGAAAAGAAACAACCCAAATGAAAGGGGGGGGGGGGAAATGTATGAACCAATTGATTATAACGTTTTGTATACAACATTAACAAAGAGACCATCCAATCTATTTACATTGTACATGATGCCTACTCTGGTTATGTAGGACAACAAACAACATCACATCATGGTAAGGGCTTGCTATAAGTAGTCAACAAAGGGTGGTATTCAATGCTAGTCCTACTCAGAGTAGACCTATTGAGCTGTCCATTTATGGCAAAGGTAGTAGTCTTGATTAGATTGCTCTCCTGTAAGCTGCTATCATGTTTTGTTGTTTATTTTCTTAATTTTTTGGGGGGGGGGAGACCCTTTTAAAAAAGAAAGAAAAAAGACTGGCTTAGTAATTTGATAGAAAACTTCCATTCATTCATTCGTTATTGAGATTTATACCCCATCCTTCTTCCAAGGGTTGCAGGGCAGATGACAACCACAAACATCTTATACACAAAATATATTATACATTTTTTATAATCTTATAAATTATGTATTTATATATTTGGAATACTACATCTTTCTAAGGAAGATTTATCATGGATTCTGCATAGGAAAGTCTTATTTTGCCAGTCTTCTGAAATTTTCAAGTGTCAAAAAGTATGCAGACAGGGCTAATCTGGTAGACATGGTATACCCCGACTTCCAAAAAGCTTTTGACAGAAGCTACTAACTAAAGCTGTTGAATAAACTTAGTCATGGGGGATGAGAACAGGTTCTGTTGCATATCTGAAACATGGAACAAGAAGGCAAGCATAAGCTGGCTGCTCCTTCAACTAAGGGAAGTGAGGTCCTTTATAGATCTGTATTGGAACTAGTTCAGTTCCTAAATCAAGTCAGGGTTGAGCCAATCCTGATTCATGACATTATTCATAGTTAAGCAGTTCCTCAGCCATAGTGGAATACTCACCTTCACAAATGAGTTGTACATTTCTCTTGTTAGCCGCCAGGTTAATGCAAAAGGAAATGAGCTCGAGGTCGACACGTTCATCAGGGCACTCAAACAACATCTTCATTAACTATCAACACATAAATTTCAAGCAGCTGCATTAGCAGCAATAAAAATGAACCCATCTCTTACATGAAACCCACATGGCAGGCAAACTAATGCCAGCGTACTGGAGGAAGCAAAGATCACCAGTGCCGAAGCAATGATTCTTCAACATCAACTTTGTTAGATGGTCATGTTGTTCGGACTTAAAAATGGAAAGCGTAATGCTGGTGGTCAACAAAAAAGGTTTAAAGACTCTCAAGGAAAAAAAAAAAGTAGTATAAACACTGGTAACTGGGAAACACTGGCCTGCGAGCGCTCCAACTGGAGAAGAGCCTTTACCAAAGGTACCATGGACTTTGAAGACACTCGAACTCAGGACGAAAGGCAGAAACGTGCTAAGAGAAATGCACATTTGGCAAACCCTCACAGCCACATCATCTCAACATATCTGCCCCATGCATTGCTCAAATATGGTGGCAGACCTTGATGAAACAACTTAGGTCACCAATGAAAATGTGAGTGGAAGTTGTGCAGCAGCTCTTTGTGGATGGTGTTCTTGGACAACTTTTAGGCAGGGAAAGAAAAGCAGTAAGCTAGTCCTAGAGCAAAAAAAGTATATGGAAGATAGACAGTGTAACAGGCCAATATAAATGAGCAAACACAACCAGCACAGGATGCAGAAATGTGTGATGTATGTAAGATGCTTTTAGGGTGGTCTTTGGCTATGGGGTTGGGCAATGTCAAAAGTCTTTAAAGGTTCCTGCGCACTTCGTTCTTGGTCTCTCTTACCTTCTTGAGAGGGGGGTGGGGAGACCCTGTTGCAACAGAAAAATAAAGATCTGCCTTGCTTTCACTGGATCCTGCCTCTATCCATTCTTCTCTGACCAATCATGGACTTAGGGGACTTAGTCCCTTGGAGGGTTGGGCAGCAAAAGCCAGCCTCCCTATTTTTCTAAAACAGGTTCCTTATGTATTCATTGCGAGACATGGTCGTGTGGGCTTACCGGTATATACATGTGAATTACTCATAAATGCCTTATACAGCATAATCCTACGCATGTTTACTCAGAAGTCCCACTATGTTCAATGAGGCTTACTCCCTAGTAAATGTGTAGACTTTCATCATTAGAAAGATATTTTATGGATATGTTCATCAGAATGGAATTGTTTTATTGTGTTTCAATATGCAGAATTTTATGATTGCATTTATTATTAGCTTTTCTAAATCGACTACAGAGGAACAAGCCATGCTCTCCCAGCCACAGTTCCCTCGACCTGCGATCTGGGAATCACAATGATAGACCTTCTTTGCGTTGGCAAGGCAGTTTATAAAGCATTTCACCCTTAACAAAATTAACACCACATATTTCAGCTGCAAAAAGGCTGGGGTCAGAAAGAACGTGATGAGTATCTGCTTGTTGCCATACTTGGTTTGCAAGAAGAAAAACCGCTGCCCAATCGCAGTTACTTCTCTATTTGAGGCAGCTGTCACTTGCGAGAGAGAAATGGTCTCAAACAGAACCATGAATTATTGTTTCTAGACCATGAATATGTGATTTCAAGACTTTTTATCTGCTTTTTATTTGACCCAGGAAATCTCGCAAGAATTGGACACCCCATATAAATACAGGGAAGTAGGTTCACATAAACATCCTCAACTAAGACATACAATTTGGCCTCATTCCTTATCTCTTAGGACTTAGGTGTGCAGTGGAGGTTACATACTGTTAAAAGCGTACCCATCTCCACAACCCCTATTTGGGCCCTGCATTTCCCCACCTTCTTCTCCAACAATACAGCACTGCACTACAATGCAGTGAAATAATTCCCAACCTATTTCCCCTCTGCCCCATGCTGATATCAGACCTTTGTAATGTGGACACACTCTGTGCCCAAATCAGCACAAGTTTACAATTCCAGTTTACGTAAATATTTCCTTTTAGGAGTTCCAGTGCTCAGATCCTTTCTGCTTCCCAATCCTAAGGGATCAAAAATGTAAATACGGTATTTACCCTTTTGTATTCCAGTATGAGGGCTAGAGTATTTTTCCCTCCAGGAAGAAATGGGAACGGCACAGTTCTGTAAAATGTCATCAGTTAGATTGCTAAAGTGGGTTCTGGCCTCGTAATTATATTATGGCCTCTCGGTGATGAGGTTAAACCTGGTTTAACTAACACATATATTTTACAAGATAAATTGTCATCCATAATACACTCCTAATGAGATCATTGAGGCTGCGACTCATTGATTAATATGGATAATTAAGGGCTTTTGCAAAGATACATAAAAGGAGGGTTTTTAATCTTCCCAGCTAAAGGACTGATTTTATCTTTATCAAAATGCGTTAAAGATAACCCACTCTCTAAAATTTAACTGACCTTCCGCCTGCTGCCAAATACTGTTGTTTCTTTCTGTTCAAAAAATATTTATTTATTTCTACATTTATCTCCCACCTGTCTTCCAAGGAGCTCAGGCAATGTACAAACTTGTACATTACTCCATTGTATGCTTATAACAACTCTGTGAGATAGTTAAGCCAACTGGCCCAAGGTCACCCAATTAGCTTCATGACTGAGCAGGGATTTGAACCCCAATATTCCAGGTCCTAGACCAACACTATACCACCCTACCTCTCAATCTCCTTGGTTAAACCTTTGGTTCATGTTCTCATTCTACTGCAACTTTCTCCACTCTGGCCTTTCATTGTCACATCTCGTCCCTCTTACCTAGATCCAGAATTTTACCACCAGAAACATTCGCATCTCTCAAGAGTTCATACTGTGTGACACTCCTAAGATTTCTACGCTAGCTTCAATCCAGTCTCCTATATGTTATAGGAATTCTAAGGTCTCAAATACAGAATAATCAAATACAGAATAAATGTTGATAATTGCACAAGGTAAACACACATACGTAAGTATATAACCCACATGTCTAAAATAGTACAGGAGAACAATCCAAAAGCCATCTTGGCTCTCCTAAAGGCTCTCAATATTTCCTCTGCCTCCTTAATCCCCCTTGCCTGAGAAAACGCAGGCAGATAGCAGTCAGGGAAAGTTCCTGAAGGGATTCCTCTCCTATATCTATGAACCTCCTTGGTATTAATTGTCATTGTTCACCCAGATGCTCTGCATTGAGGGATATCTGACATGCTAATGTTTTGTGTAAACTATGTCTGGAACCATATGAAACTTAGGATCCTCAGGATCATCAGGAATATCACACCTTGGCCTGCCTGAGCCACAGTAACCCCACCTTATGTGTCATGTAATTTCTGACTGTTTGTAGAGGGGATGCAAACCCTTAAAAGAGATGTTTCTTCTTGGTTCTGGGTCTCTCTTGCCTCCTTGCTAGGAGGGGAGGGAACTCTTTTGCAACAGAAAAATAAATATCTTCCTTGCATTCACTGCATCCTGATTCCATCCATTCATCTCTGACCGAACATGGACTTAGGGGACTCAGTCCCTTGGGGAGTTGGGCAGCAGAAGCCAACCACCCCTATTTTTCTATATCATATCCAACACATACCTTTTGTTTCTACCTTTGGCACACTCAGTAGCCCTGCCCCCCCCCCCATTTGCCCCTCCATGTCTGCTATCCTCAGTTGCTGGTAGCACTTTGGAACACACATGGGAACAGATCCAAACCATGTATTAAGGCACATTCAATGCACACTGAAATGCACACATAGCTCCCCCCACCCAACAATGTAGTTTTTATGGGATGGGAATTGCAGCTCTGGGCGAGGAAACTACAGTTCCCAAGATTTGATTGGGGGTGGGTGTCACATGCTATGAATGTATGGTGCAGACCTGCCCTCAGGTCTTTTTTCCTTACTATTCCACATGCCCGGAATACTCCTTTAATGTTCAGTATACCTAAAATAAAAGTCTCTTAGAGTACAACACTTTATGATTTTTTAATTTTATTTTAAGCATTTATATACTGCTTTTCAGCTACACAACCGCCTGAGCAGTTTTATAACTGTGAGATCATACTGCAGCAAAAAAAGAGAAAGATAATGTAATAAAGAACTGCAACAGAAGAGAGTTTAAGAAGTCAGAAAAACCTTTCTGTAGCAGCAAATTTCGCAGTTTAACAACGTACTGTGTGAAGGAGGACTTCCTTTTACCTGTCCTGATGCTTGGTTTTCATATCAAGAATGGGGAATGCTACAGAGCAGGAATTAAACAAAACATCTGCAAAGGATGTACATACAGTATGTGAAGAAGTGTGCATGCACATGAAAGCTTATAGCTAAAACTACTCAGTTGGTCTCTAAGGTGCTACTTTAACATTTTTTAATTCTTTTGGAAGGATTCTTTTAAAGACTTTCTTAGATCATATAACTTTTTTGAAGACTTGATTCTTTTAAGGGAGCTTTTATGTTTCTAAGAAAAGTCTTTTTAACTATCTTTATAAAGAATTGTTTTAATTTATTTTGACTATGGCAGACCAACACGGCTACCTACTTGAATCTGCAAAGGACTTAATCTAAAATTGCAAAAGGGGATCCTCCAACTAAGTCATGCGCAGTGCAGACGCACTGAATTAAATGATTTCAAAAGGTCTTCTCTGAGTGTGACTAAAGTTCACCTGTAGTTTGTCTGTAAATTATCTATTGTATTTAGAAGATAAAATTGTCCTCTCTTAATTAAATGAAAAATGAATTGAAGTTAAAGTGTGCTGCCAGCGCTGAACTGCATTCCTGAAGAAAGGGAGGGAAGTCCTGTAATTTTATCTAAACTAGTTCAAGTTTTTAGAATAATCCTTTGGTACGAGCTCCATGTTTCCCATTATGTCTTCATTTAATTTGATTGCTACTCATGCCACTTCAAAGGAGAGTGTAATTGCTGCCAAATAGGAAATATTAAAATTAAATTTGTTCTGCTTTTACTATGTCCATTGTCATCTTTTCTTCATTTAGCAGGAAAGTAGTAAAAGGGCTGCAGCGTGTGCAACGAAGAGGCAGTAGTTTTCAATCAGACAAGTCCCATATTGAGTATCAGATACCACAGCCCAGGACTAAAATCACTGTGTCTAGACTCTCTGGCACCTGACTTCACTTATTTACCAGTGACCAGAGGCCAACCCCCACAGCTTTCCGTTCATACACCTCAGTCCAGCCCTCTCCCTCTCCCCGGCTCAAACATCTTTGAATGATTATGCCAGAACTGCATGCCTCAAGAATCTCTCTTGACTGGCTACTCCCTCACTCTTAATGTTTGAAGTAATGCTCTGGTTTCTGAACTTCAGCAGATAATGGTGGACAAAAGCAAAGGGGGCTGTCAAGAGAGAACGTTTACCAGCATTAAGCTAAAAAGAAGCTTGCAGATCAAAGAGAGGCCCAACTGACAACTGTGGTGGAAAAACATGTGGATAAGTAAGCTGCAGAGGAGTTTGCATACTGCTCTGTGGAAGAATATTGAATATCACTATGACATCACAGTACAACCATGCCCTTTGATTGGCCAGGCTATTACCTATAAATGCTTTCATAAACATCTGGATGGCATTTGCACCTATTTAAATAAAGCATGCACTGCTGGGGTCTAAACAAGAATGGACTGTTAATGCTCACTTTTAACTCTTACTACAATAGCACCCATTAACTCCGGGAAGGCATGAGGGCCTTCCAGTGATATTGCATTCCTTTCAGCCACTAAAAATGGTTTAAAAAAAGATAGCAACCCAATGAACCTACAGGTTGCAAACTGAAAACCCACAGAAGCGTCTAACTCACAAAAGTGAGTTGATTTGCAGTACATGTAGCACTTTTGTATAACTTCCAAGTTACAAGCCTAAGAATTCAAGTTTATTCTTTTAAGACGCAAGTTCTCACAGCTGCATATGTACCGGTATTTGGATGCCAAAAGACTAGCAGGATTACAAACAAATAGAACAGTAATCACAACTCTTTGTTGCCCTAGAAAAATGCTGATTATGCAGACTTAACTTTTTAAAATTGAACGCAACCAATTCGGAATATAAATACTAAAAGTAAGCAGTATCTCTGTAATGACAAACAGTACAAAATCAGACTACTGAAGGCTCTTCAGGAACTCATCAAGGCTGTTCGCTACCAGCTTTATCATCTGCCATGTCAAACCACTGGCAAGTTCAGCAAGAACCGACCTAGATATAACTGGAGTCTAAGTAGGTTATGGGGTGTTTAATATCAATTTCAACATAGACAAAAGGCGCTCCAGAAAGCAGGACCCAAACCATTAGGTCCAATTTACAGGGAAAAGGATGCGGACTTTGGGAGAGCTAACATATCAAAATAAACTTATGCAGGAGATAAAAGAAGTGAACCCAGTTTGAAATACCATGACTTGAAACAATGTAATAAACATGAATGTCTTGCTACAAATTTTAGTTTGTTTTTAAATATTCCTTTTTCAATAAAGTTACTAATGAATGAACTGAACCAAGGAGAGTAACCTGTTACCATTGATCAGTGAAAGCTCAAAAGTATAGAAATCCAAAACTACATAAATTGCCTGAAAACAGAAAATCCCAAGACCATACAAGAAAGATAAATTTCAAAACCTTCCTGCTCGCTGATATTTTTCTGAAGCAGCAGCAGCTTTTGGGAGTTACAATTTCTAAAAATTATCATGAGCAGCACTGCGACAAAACAGAGGCGAAACATTTGCCTGCCAAATCAACGGGCAAATCCTATTGCCTAGAAGAAAAATGGGTGGTTATTCCCCCCCAAAGCCATTGAATACCATTAGCAAGGGGGGAAATATTGTCACTTTTACTGTAATGTCCTTATGAATTCTGCAACAAGAAACTGAAGATTAATCCAGTATGGGTGAAAAGGCCATTTGAAAAGAAAACACACCTACCTGAGGTATGCAGTCTGTGTATGCAAACATCGATTTAAAGCGATCATCCATGCTTATATGGTAGAGAATACACATGGCCACTTGCTTATAATTTTCATTGGCTACGGAAAAAGAAATGGACAAAAAGGGATAACCTAGATGAATCCATCATGTTCGAATTGGCATTAATGCACATTTTTAGAGACTTTTCAAAGTTTGCCATTTCAGAGACAAGCATTTGTACTATTCTACTGTTACTGCCCTTTAAAAATAAAAAGGAACAAAGAAAACATTTCCAAGTAAATGCAACACCAGGCAGAATCAAAGTAAGAACCATTTTGTATACACCTTGGTAGCACACTGAGCCAGTTGTTGCATCTCCTGATTTATTCTTCACGCTCCCAAGTATTTCTCTCTTAGTATTAGGTTCTAATACTTCAGGATGTCAGGCTACCAGGTCTCTTCACTCCCACTGTTCCCTTGTCTTTGCCATTTCCTGCCCGTCCCAACCCTTTCAACTCAGTAAGCTAAGAATAAGCTTAGTGTTACGGAGCTGCCATTTATCATGGGAATTCCAACAGTTGATTCTGAAGATTCAACAAAGAACTGGGGGATGAAGGCTTTTAGAGTAGAGGTAGGCAACTCGTTCCATATCAAAGATCTGATCAAAAATAGATTTAGCACAGTCTAGCTGCAATATGTTCTGGATTTTTCCGATGGAAATCAATGGAACTGAAAAGTATTTCATTTTAGATTAATCATGCCCACTGTGCTCTGAAGATAAGAGAGAACTGCTCTATTATAGGGGCAATTAACAATACGCACACCCCTTTTACCAATATGCACACCCCTTTTATGCATACCATTTAAAGAAAATTTCCTTAGTACTGTAATGGTTCCGTGGTGAAGAGCAACAGGGAACTGGCAAGAGAAGCTATAAAGATCCTATTGCAAGTCCAATCTAAGTTCAAAGTGCTTAGAAATGCACACTCACTCCTTCCACCGAATCATGTGGCAAATCCTTCTCTTGCCCCACCCCCAATAAAAATAAATAAAAAAGCAGGGGGATGATATTGCACCTAGCAATATAGCTTAGTATAAGTACTACAGCATCAACACACTCCTCCTGCAAACCTAGTGTGAAAAGGAGGCCATTTCAGTTGTACAACCTACATCTTTGCCCACTCTAGACCTTGTCCCAGAACTTGAGGAATACATACACCCTGCCATTCCTGTCGCAGGTCTGTGTCCTCTAATATAAATCACAGGCACGTTCCATATAACAGTCCAACGTTGATTTTTTCCCCCCTTTGCCAATCTCAATTTGAAAGTGAGTTTCTCAACCACTGCAATATGCTAGAGGCAGCAGGTTGCTGAAAGCATGGGAAGAGCAAGAAAAGGGTTATGGGACTGGTAGCTCTCTGGTTTGTTATGCAGTTGGTCACGTAGACCAAGACATTACGGGTGGTCAGCACTCATTTTGTACTAACAACGTTCAGAGAGTACAAATAACTGTCACATCAATTTCTACCACAAGGAGTTTTGATGTCATTGTGCATCTGCCAATTATTTGCGCTAGGAGTGGACAAAGTTGGAAGGCTGATAGGCAAAGGGAAGGGAGAAGCACAGCACACCAGATTGACCCAATCTAAGCGCAAGATTTCATGATGTTTCATAGGGAAAGTTGTAGCAAGGCAACAATTCAGATACAAACACAAATGCCAATTCTATGCAAGGTTTTTAAAAGACGAGGATAAAAATAGTCATATGATGCCTTGCAGAGAGACAAGCTGTTTAAAAACAACAGCGTTTAATGACTAATAGTGGGTTGGCCAAAACACTTAAGGACAGCTCTAGCAACTAACAGCCTGGACATTATGTATTATGGTAATAAGGTTAAATAATGATGAGCTCACTGGCTAATAAACTGGGTGGTCAGAAATACTTTGAATTTATTCCCACAGGAATTTATCATTGATTAATCAAATCATTATTCCAAAGTGTTATTCAATTGTCCTTTGCATTTATACTACCATTCCAGAACACTTGGTCATTCCCAGCTGAAGGCTGTAAATGCTCAACAACCCAGTCATTAGCAGCAATAACTGGTTTTTCTGTGGAAATTATTGCCATTATAAAATATACTCAGTGGTTTATAGAAATAATACTGTTAAATTTGCAGCTGCAATTCATCTGGAACAGCTGGGGTGGAAAAATATTGTGTCCCTTGGGCTGTTTTCACAACAAGTTTTCAACAAATTAAAAGCTCCAACTACACATATGATGAATCCAAAGTTCAAAATTATTTTAAGCTTTTGAACATTAAGCAAGCCATGTAGCAGCAATTATGGACCAAAACTACTCCATTCTGCTCATTAGTACACAATCCCTAACCATGCTAGGGCTGCAATACAACACTGAGGTTTAATCCTCTCTCTACATTATGTGACTTGTACACCCTACTCATCAGAACCAATCTGACGCATCTGCGCTAAAGAATATGTGCACATCACTACATGAAACCCAAACATATATGCCTTCCTTTGCAATATCATCATATAAACTTTGCCTGCTCCCGCACAGAACAAGACAATGCCTGTACACTATTGAGCTTATTTTTCCACTTTTTGTTTTGTTTCCCACGTGCAATAATTTTTAGATCGACAGAGGAATTCAGCAAAAAGGTCACACTGGCCAAGAGGCAATATGGCAGAAGTCCTACTATGCCGATGCAACTCGAAATATGCTGCCACCATGGCAGATAGGCCAATGGAAAACTTCATCAGTGTAGCAGTTCTGCTGGCAAAAGTATGCCATTGAAAACACCTAAAAGTGGGACAAGGTGGGAGACAACACAGGGAGGCACACACATATGCTATACCCCTCCAGACCATGAGCACATCCCTGTCAATGGGGCAACTTTACACCAGCCCTGGAACTGAGACAAGGAACTTTCCTCTCACTGACTGCATGACAAAGCATAAGATATGGTGGAATTAACCAGCAGAATTCTGCACTAGCTGAAGTTTCTGAACCGTCTTCAGAGGTAGCCCTGTGTATAATGTGTTGCGGTAATCCAGCCTAGCGGTTACCAGAGCAAAGAAAACAGAAGTTAATCTATACCTGTCCAGATAGGGGCGCAGCTGGGCCACCAGCAGAAGCTGATGGAAGGCACTCCACAACACTGAGGCCACCTGAGCTTCAAGTGACACCAAGAGATCCAGGAGTACCCTCAAGCTGCATACCTGCACCTTCACCCCATCCATCAGCCCACTAACAGTGCCTAGGTCAGGCACAGGCAAACTCAGCCCTCCAGATGTTTTGGGACTACAACTCCCATGATCCCTAGCTAGCAGGACCCAGTGGTCAGGGATGATGGGAATTGTAGTCTCAAAACATCTGGAGGGCCAAGTTTGCCTATGCCTGGCCTAGGTCTTAACTGGATTGAGTTTCAGTTTGTTGGCTCTCATGCTCATTACTGAGGCAAGACCATGGTCCCATTCATCCCTGCCTCACCTGCAGGTGTAAAGAAGAAGTAGAGCTGTGCGTCATCAGCATATTGGTGACAACATACTCCCAAATTCCAGATAATTTCACTCAGTGGTTTCATGTAGATGTTAAACAGCACAGGGAATAAAATTAAACCCTGAGGAACCCCACACTGAAGGCTCCATGGGGCCCCATGCATCACCCTCTGGAAATGACCATCCCAGTAGCACTAGAACCAAATCCTGCAATATGGGTGAGCTTCCCTTCAAAAACAGGCAAAGCTGCACTTTGTAATCCCACCCACCCTTGAATGACATAATCTAGCACTGTTGAGACTTCAGTGCAAGCACAGCCATAGTGCCTTCTATCTAGACAACTCTAGACCTACATGGATTATGGGGGCAACATATTTTTCCAAGACATGCATGCTGCAAATAGCACAAAACCAACCTTCTGAATAAATCTCTGAATAATTACTGTTTTCCCAAGACCAATCCCTTTCATTCTTAATATGATTCAGCTAGTTACTGCTAGAAAGAAAAGGACACCTTAGGCAATGTTCACACACAAAATATTGAAACCAGCTGTGGTAGGACTGCCATAGGAATAAAGGTTTCCTCATTTAATTGGGAAAACAGGAGGAAGCATAACATTTTACTACCATGAATAACTTCAAGCAATCCTGATAAGAGACTTTGCTGTGCTCTCAGGGCAGGACATGTGCTTTCTGTTACAATCTGCCACATCTTACCCCAATTGTTTGCTCACTTAATCGGGTTGGAAAATGTATGTTTCTTTATAGGATAAATTAGGCTTATTAAAATTAGAACAACATTGCTGTAGCCAATAAGAAGGTCCTTTCTCAAACAAATGTGTGAAACTGCATATTAAATTCATTATGAAAAGGCCAAGCCAGGGCATAAAGGAAAAGCTGGTTTAAAACTTCTTGGAAATAAATGTTCATAAAAATAATGGAACCTTTATTAAAAAAAAAAAGATCATAGCTCTGGTAGACAAAGAAGGCATGCAACGTTTTAAAAGATGAAGATAAAACTGAACACAATAGCAGCATATAATACCACAAGACATGTGTAAAGACATAAAAACAAAGTTTATTTGCAGTTTTTTTGACTATCAATTAAACTTTGTGAACAGATGGGCAACATGGGAAAGTGGCGCAACTAGGAGAAGGAAAACTCTGGGCCTAAACCACCGCAGCCTTGTGGCTACACTCATTCATGAGAAAGGCTTCGGTTGTAAACCCCAAGGGGAAATGCCTTGCAGTACATCTTTGGGAGACTAAAAGGCTAAGGAGTAAACCCTACACAAATCTGGAGTGGAGTCCCTAAGGCTGTTGGATAGTGTCTTGCATAGCTGTCATCCTTTTCCTTTTTTTGTGGGAAATTCCCTTATTATAGCATTGGGAAACAGCACAGAGGGTTGACAGCTATGGTGTCTTGTATGCCCCCTTCAGGCAACTCCTGCTACTAAGCTGGTCCCAAATGTATTGCTTTCCTTTTCTTTGGACCACAACAGCAAGGCAGGGGCGTGTCTTGGGCAGCCTAGGACCTCCAGACACACTACCCAGGTTTTCGTCTAAGAGGTCACTTCAGTGTTGCAAATACAGCAAAAGTACAGGAGGCAGCAGTTACAAGTTATAAGCACAACCTGATATGCCCAAACAGATATTTAGCACTTCAGCACTCCATGAACCTGTTTATCTCCAGATTTCAATATGATCATCTGTTTCGAGGTTCTAAATCACCATTTATTAAGGAAACAAATTGCAATACTTTCCTTCAGAGAAATCAGAAGTAGCAAACAGGTTTTGAAGACCAGGCCTTTTTCGGAGGGGGTTTAGAAAAAGTGAAAAACTGAAGAAGTGTGCATGCACACGAAAGCTCATACCAAGAACAAACTTAGTTGGTCTCTAAGGTGCTACTGGAAGGAATTTTTTTATTTTTTATTTTGTTTAGAAAAAACAAGACAGTCAAACTTAAGGCCATTCAATTATGCCACAAATGTGAAAGAAAGAAGGTGAGGTGGAGAATAATTTTGTAGTGGGATTGTACAAACATTTTCTCCTTCATATTTTATTTATTTATTTGTTTGTTTATTTATTTATTTACGAGCAGCAGCATCCCTCACAGAACTGATTCAGGAGAAAGAACAAGGTACTGCAGTCAAAAGGTTAAAAACTATTAACTAACTTAAAAAATCATCTTGGTTAACATAGTTTTACAATGCCCCAATTTTGATGAACAATTCAACTTTATAGGCAGATGGCTCGAGTGACTTCAGAGACAGGCCTTATTACACTGTATTTGTCAAGAAAATTATTTCCTAGGGAAACAAAAGCTGGATCTAGACACATCAAAGAAGTGTTTCAGTTAAATGCATCTCAAACTTTGTATGAGAAATCGGGTTAGCAAAACCAGAACTCCACAGCACCACCTGGTGTCACAGTGTTAGAATGCATAAATTACACATATAAAGTGCTTTTTCTTTGCCAGTGCAGCTGAGACCAAAGGTAAAGAATGAGGGACCATTAATTAAGGGACCATAGCAGCAATGGGGAACCTTGGTCCTGTAGGCCTAATTAGGCCTGGTAGGGAATCTAATTTGGCTGGGAAGGCATTTCTTCCAAGCCACACCCACCTGCCCTAAACCCAACAGGCAGGGAATGATGCAGGAAGCAGGGACTGATAGGTGGACAACCCTCACTCACCCTGTTAAAATGACCCACAGGAGTTGGGGGAGATCAGGATGCAGTCCACTGGCCAGCTCCCTAACCCTGGACTATAACACGACTCAAGCATAATTTATCTGGGCCCAGCACTAACTTACAATAATCAATTCATTCTGCCACAATCCTCTTTATGTTCTGAAAGGTTGTCAAGAAAGGCCTTCCTGTCCTTTCAAAAGATGGACTGGTGCACTTAGATTGTTACCGTTCCTTTTGTTTAAGCTTCGTATAATGGTTAGCGGTTCGTATAATGGTTAGCGGTAATGGGAGCTGTAGTCCAAAACTTCTAGAGATTAACCCATTAGCTCCCCCTGCTATCTTGACGGTCCAGTGCTTCCCCCC
The DNA here is from genome assembly GCF_009819535.1 of Lacerta agilis. NCBI lineage: Eukaryota > Metazoa > Chordata > Lepidosauria > Squamata > Lacertidae > Lacerta > Lacerta agilis. Next base: position 7,827,971 of record NC_046317.1, on the reverse strand, counting down.
CCACCCCCCTCGGGTACTCAAAGGCACACAGTACTGGCACCTTCTTTTCCAGGTGTGGCACTTACTAGAACAACGTTGTGGTGAGTATGGACACAATTTTTCTATATAAAAAAGCACCCATAAGGCACCACGAAAAAATCAAGAAACAGAATGCATATCAGCAGAAGTCTTTTGAGAACCTGTGAGATGTGCTGCCTTTGAGAATATACCAAAGGACTTTCAGCCACTTAAAGCAACTGTTATGATGATCATATCAAAAGCAGAATTTAAGTGAGGGTTCAGAATTATAAATATTATCCCCTTGCCAATAAGTAATTCATTATTACTACAAACAGTGACCTGTTTGAACTTCATCAGATTGGATGGCCCTCCAAAATACATCTTTTAGCTGGATGACTATGTAAAGTGATGATCGGGACAGAGAAATAAATATGTAGTCTTGTTATATTCCTGTACTAAAGAACTGCACACAAATACATATTGAGAACAGTGTTAGAAACTGAGATATGAAAGCTAGGAGCTAAATGGCACCTTAAACCGAGGTTATGGACGCAACAATGGAATGTCTAGGCATGCTTTTTTAATAATAAGAATACAAAGCTGAAAATGAATCAATTGCAGGTAAAATATTATGTTCATTTTTCACATGGTCTAGTCCTTCCCCTGCCCACCCACCCCATATATTCTTAAGAGGGTCTCTTCTCCAGTCTTCAGAGAGTAGCTGGAAGAGGGGAGGCAGAAAAAGGTCCTCCTTTCCTTCCACTCTGCAGTTTTAATCTGAAATCTTAGGCGCCGAACTGCACCCAGAGCTCAGAAACTGCTTGCGCTAAAGAAATGCTGCCTTCTTTTGCGGGCAGGGTGGTGGTGGAGCTCCCCCCCCCCCCGCCGCTGCCTGCCACTCGCAAAAGCAGGCCTGACAGGAAGCCTTCGCTCCATAAGACGCACAGGCATTTCCCCTTACTTTTTAGGAGGGGAAAAGTGCATCTTCTGGAGCGAAAAATATGGTATACCCTGAACTATGCTTGCTTGAAACAGCTTCATTTGGGGAGGGGGTGTTAGAGAATTGGTAATAATTAAAGAGATCAGTAGCAAAAATATGTATTTCTCCAGAAAATATTTCACTAAGAAAATGCTTTCAGTAGCTCTAAGTTTAAAATGAGTAGTGAAAAAAGACTGAAACCTACCCAACAATGCAGTGAGTTTTGGAAGAAGCCCAACTTGTACCATTTTATTTCTCAAGCCTGTGTCAAATGAAAGGTTCAGTAAAAGTCGAAGAGTAATGTTCAGCAAGTCTTCATGTTCACATGGTACCATTTTAACCAGTTTGTCAACAATATCCATTTCAACCTGCGTTAGAAGCATAGGAAAAGTAAGAATTCTGAAAGCCTTCTTGCAAAGATTTCATAAAATGGAACAACAGTTAAAAGTTTAAGGCTTCCAAAAGCAGTTTCTCCTCAAATACAGTGATTTTTATTTTTCTAAAAAGAGGTCTGCTGAAGTTTCATGAATAACTTTTGGCTGAAGGTTACCAAAACACAAACAATACTTGAGTCAAAGTTCAGCAATGCTTAGCATCTGGAAAAAGAACCTGTTCAAGTGATACTACAGGCTTAGAACTTTAGGAATGCAATTCCAGAATTAGTAAAAACTGGGGTGAGATGAAACAATTAACTATATGAAACTATAACTACCAAGACACTGCGTGTATTCTAGGCAGCAAAATGTTACCCTTTAACAGATGTATGAAGGTCATGTTCAACTGCATATCATTTTAAATGCCACAACGATTTAATTAATTCATTTTAAAAGCTATATTCCAAAGACTTATGAGCAGTATCATATCCCGATATCATGTTTTCTGCACAGAGGACAGAGCAAAGAGAGACATTTGATCATGACCGGCAGTAAACAATATTTCTCTCCTCAGCAACATTTCTCTGATACATGTCAAGACTCTGTCCAGTTTTATGCAAAAGCATGCCTATTTCTTTAATCTAAGAAGCAAAACAGAAAGAAAACAACAACAACAACAATAATAATAATAATAATAATAATAATAATAATAATAATAATAATAATAATTTTATTTATACCCCGCCCTTCCCAGCCAGAAAACCGGGCTCAGGGCGGCTAACATCAATTAAAATCACAGCAAGAAACATAAAAACGATCAATTTAAAATAACAGATTAAAATACAAATTTAAAAATTCAATTAAAACTGCAGGTCTCAATTTCAAAATCAGAATGTCTTTGTCATCCCTTTTTTAAATCAACACAAGTTATAGAAGGGTACATGCAAGAACTCAGTAACTGAATTCAAGGCATCTGTTGCAGAATTTTGAACATAGTAATATTATAAAGTTCAGAATGATGCAAAAAACCGAGTTTATTAAGCACAATGTCTCCTTCAATACCAGTTGTGGATATTTTTGGTGCAGTATTTTTTATCTAGGTGCAAAGAGTGTGGCAGGCAGGGCATTGAAAGGGTTCTAGAGCAGGGGTCCCCAAACTAAGGCCCAGGGGCCGGATGCAGCCCAATCGCCTTCTAAATGCGGCCCGCGGACGATCCAGGAATCAGTGTGTTTTTACATGAGTGGAATGTGTCCTTTCATTTAAAATGCATTTCTGAGTTATTTGTGAGGCCTGCCTGGTGTTTTTACATGAGCAGAATGTGTGCTTTTATTTAAAATGCATCTCTGGGTTATTTGTGGGGCATAGGAATTCGTTCATTTTTTTTCTTCAAAAATATAGTCTGACCCCCCACAAGGTCTGAGGGACAGTGGACCGGCCCCCTGCTGAAAAAGTTTGCTGACCCCTGGTCTAGAGGGTGCTCCCCATTAGGTGTGTGGGGTGCCAAAACGTAACCCCCATAAAAGAGAGGAGTTGCCTTTATTTAACTGCTGAAATAAATGATCAGAGTTGCAGTCAAACAACATCTGAAGGGCTGTAGGCTCCCTATTGCTGGTTTTGAATAACCTAATTATTCAGATAAAAGGCATGCCTGCATACACCAAGTCAGCCATTTGTCCATTGATCCCATAGAAATCTACTGTGATTGGCCATAGCATTTCAACATATCAGACAGAGACCTTTCCAAGCCCTGGAGTTGTGAGGGACTCCTCTACATGAAAGACATGCACACTTCCAGTGAGCTTTTCTCTTTCACTGTGTGAGGTACATGAAGGTGCAAGTTCCCAGATACTTAGGCATTGTAAACTAACTTATCTAACGCCATACCAATTCAAGCAAACTGCAAATGCAGACTTAGTTACAAATGGAGAACAGGAAAGCAACGATATTGCCTTTTGTTGATCAGCTTTCCAGACAACTAACATGGTTTCAGCAAAATGCTAGAAGATTTACCATATCATTTTTGTTTTCCATGAAGATGCTGAGTTTCTTCAGAAACGACACAACCAGTATCAGCAGCTCAAAGTTATCCCGGTCCAGAGCTTTCACCAACATGTGGACAATGTTTTTGTTTCTCATCTTCAGCTCAGTACGAGTATCCTCCGCAAGATTCAACAGCAGGTAAAGGGCAACTGGCACATTTGGGGGGGAGGAGAGAAATCACAATACTGAGAAACAAAAAATGTAGCGCTCATTCATTTCTAAGAATGTGAAATATTTCCAAGGATTTTGGATACTGCAAACATCTCCTGTGTATGGCAGTGAAATGAGATCCACTTAAGCATGGTGTGTCCTCTCTGATCCTTAAGTGATTTCAACAGCACAAAGGTGGAAGTAAGCCTCTGCATATATTTCAAGTGTTTTAGTTTACTGGAAAAATGTAGCTTGGTCTTTTAAAACTTAACTAATATTTACAGCAATTATCATAACGATATTAGACATGGCTTGGCTATATTCCCAAAAGTGAAAATCCAGACAAAGTTGTTGATCTCCCCCCCCCCCCCCGGCACCACCTTCTCTCTTTACAGAATCATCAGTGGACCATATTTAAGCAGCAAAGGTGGATAGCTCATTTCTTGAGTGGTTGCTCAGAACTGTTTCCCTGGAGGTTCCAGAGGCAGAGAAATGCCTTTCAGTTGAGCTGGAATTTGATGGCTAGTGACTAAACTAGCAGTTAGTCTTAAAGTTAAAGGGGCTCTCTTTCTAAACCTGCTACCTACAGTAAAACTTCTGAATAAAGGGAAACATTTCAAATAAATTATAGGAGAAGGTTTAAGTTCATTCCACCATAAGCATAAATAATAAGCTATACTCAGGCAGCAATATTTGTTACACATCCCACTGAAATCAATGGAATCTACAACGCATAATGAAAGGCAAATTCAGTTCTCCAGTTGAATTATATGAATGAACAAAGTGTTAAGAGATTTCATACTCTATTGATCTGTAGTCTTATCTATACTTCAACCAAGTGCCACAAAAGATTATACATGCTTCCAAATTGTGTAATAACACCCCACCATATTTAGGCACAGTGCCCAGGGAAGGTCACTTCGGTATTGCTAACGCAGTGGTTTGACTGTGCCAACAATATTTAGGAGAATATTGGGATCCACATTTTCCTGTTCTATTAATATCCATGGTCTAGTATCAAATTTCCATAGAAAGTTTTATCTATTCAATATATTCTATCCATTCAGCACCTTTTCACTTCCAGTACTGTACACAAATTCTTTTAAAAATGCTAGAAATTTCTCCTTTTCTGATGGTCACTAGCTGATACCCAGTTGATGTTGGTAGTGTGCTAGGACCTTATCTCTATGCAAGCCTCATGTAACCTGAAAGCAGGGGGCTTTTCTCAACAGATGGATTTGTAAATAGAAATGACTGGCTGTTTAACAAAATTCATAGACTGTTTAATGAAAAAGTATAGTAAGCAGTTTACATAAGAGAGTCTAAAATGTTTATTTTAAAAATCAATAAAATAATCAAACTTTAAAAATAAATAAATGTAATTTATTTATAACAAATATTTACATATTGCTATTTCCTTTTTTAAAAAAATCAAAGCAGTTTATAATAATACATTTATTTATTTATTTATTAAAAATCAACTAGCTATTGCAGAAAGATGTGTCCTTAATATGCCTGTGGAATAGAAAAGTTTTCAGCAGGCATTTACATTTTCAACAAAAAGTGCCTGCGGAACCTCTACTGCAGGCACCCCCAACCTTCAGCCCTCCAGATGTTTTGGACAATTCCCATCCTCCCTGACCACTGGTCCTGCTAACCAGGGATCATGGGAGTTGTAGGCCAAACATCTGGAGGGCCGCAGGTTGGGGATGCCTGCTCTACTGGGTCAATGACAAAGCTCTGTTTTTTGTTGTTAGCACAACTCTAGAAACAACCAATGACACTCCAATAACAAAGTAACAAGTCTGGGTAAGCTTGCTGAAATAAAAATGTTTTTAACAGGTGTTAAAAAAACAACAACACCAGTTCAGCAAAGGTTCCCACCTGCTATTAATAGCTGCAAAACTAAAATAAGCTTCGCTGAAACAGCAGTTCTGAGTAGCCCAAATAGCTTCAGTGTTAAAAGGACACGAACCACCTTGGAGTCCTTGTCAACCATTTCCCTTAAGAACTGAGAAAGTAACTACTAAATTAGGAATTTGTACCTCGAAGTAGCTGCTCTTGCTTGACAACAAGCCCCTGGTACTTTTTAAAGGTCTTTTCATATTCTTTTTTCAGGGTCTGATTATCAGGATCTTCATCAAGTGAATATTGGGAGTTAAGAATATTCTCAACACATCAGAAAAAAAATAAAGAACAGAAACTCTTTAGACAAGCAGTCTGATGCAATTCAAAGCTAGGATCTGGCAACTTCTATAAGTAAAGCAATTAGATTAGTATGAGGCAATTTGCTGTCTCATCCCTATGAACAGTGAGCTCATCCCATTGGTGTGCATCTTTATGTAGTCAAAATGACACTATCCAGTCTTAAAGAGAAGTAATACTTTAGGGGAGGAACCCAAAGAGGGGACCCCAAAATACTCCAATGGAGACTGAGTGTGCTTAGTGAAAGCACAGTAATGACTGGATTTTTTAAGGGAAGGTGGTTGACTGGCTGGAGCTCTGAACAGGAGCACTAAATGCTACAATATTGTGTCGTAGTCCCACTTGTCTACTGCAGATAACAAAGCTAAGGTGAAGGCTAAGATAAAATTACAGAAAGGATATCAGCTTTCTTCTTCTTTGTGAGTTCTTCCTGCCACAGCTCATGCCTCTTCAATTCATGATCAATGATGTTCATGCAGAGAGCCCCAATCTTGTAGTGTGTGATAAGTCCATGAAACTGAGAAAAACTACGTTATGAAAAATACCAATTAAAAAAAATCAGTTCAGGGTGATTGGCTTTAAAACAAAACTTCTACTGCCAATCTAACACACACAAAAACAGATCAGTGATGTTGCAACGACAGAGAGGTTCTACTCTGTGCTTCAGCGTCCTCATTTAAAAAGATATTTATTAAATTATCAGAATACATTCATATACATTATAGATTATGTGACATACCTAGAGAAGCAGAAGAAAATATAAATGATATTAGTAGCAAGTTCTACACTTTGTTTCCAGTCCTCTCGTAGAACTCTGGCCAAAGCACCCAGTGCAGTTTCTAAAGAAGGGGAAGAGTACGATCAGGTTGCGGATTACATTGCATCAGAAAGCAAACATTCTTGCCCCTAAGACCATCTGAAACACACACTTAGCCACAAAATACATCCTGCCATGTTACTTTAGATTAGCACCCCTCTAGAACTTGCTTTACAATATGCTATCTAGGCACACAAAAACGACAAGCGAGTTTGCGGTAGGTGCAGAGAGAATGGGAACCAACCTCTAGGTTAGATTACTGCAATGTGTTATACAAAGGGCTGCCTCTGAAGACAGCTCAGAAACGTCAGTGAGTGCAGAATTCAGCAGCCAGATTGCTCAACTGGGCAAGGTGGTTTGAGCATATTACACCGATCCTGGCCTGACTGCACTGGCTACCAATTAGTTTCTGGGCCCAATTCAAAGTGCTGGTTTTGACCGATAAAGCCTGAAACAGCTCAGGACCTCAAGGACCGCCTTTCTCCATATGAACCTAGCTGCAACCTCAGATCATCCTCTGAGGCGCTTCTTCGTGTGCTTCCTCCAGAAGAGGTCTGGAGGGCGGCAACACAAGAACGGGCCTTTTCCACGATGGCTCCCCATTTGTGGAATGCTCTCCCCAGGGAGGTTTGCATATGGCACTTTCATTATACACCTTTAGGTACCAGGTGAAAACATTCCTCTTTAACCAGGCCTTTGGCTGACCCACATCCAGTGCCCTTTTAAATGTGTTGTGGAAGGGGGCATTACTGCGTTGTCTTTTTTCTTGTGTATTATGTATTTGTTCTTGGTTCTTATGTATTTTGTGTAATTTTATGTTGTGAACTGCCCTGAGATCTACGGGTAAAGGGCGATGTACAAATCTAATAAATATTTTTTTAAAAAAAAATTAAAAAGGAAAAAGACAAAAAACAGCAAGGAGCAAGGATGGAGAGGTATAACGACTAGGAGCCAGAAAGCAAAGCAAAAGAAGCCAACACCAGAACAAGACAGTCAGTGTCTAAAGAGCTTCCATTTCAGCTTCTCACTGCTAGAAGTTAGAATTCTGTGTCTCAAGGGAACATAGTTTTGCAAACCAGTGGCTGAAATATTCCTGGTTCAAGCAACTGTGAGGCAGAGTGAAGCATATGCATATTAAAAAATAAGTAATTAAGCTAAACCTAACTGTCAGGTCTGCGTTAGGGTTGCTCACGAGTAATCAGGCATGAGTCTCAACTGCCTTTTAACAGTTTAATGGTGCAGACAATTTACAGTGCAGAGAACGTGAAAACATGACCGTCCTAGTCACTCGCAGAATCCGGGAGTGCCCGTTTCCGGCTGTGACCCCCCAACATAAGAATTTCGGCACCCCAAAGCGCCGCCTCCCCGGTCTCCTTTTGACCCCTCTGCGCAACTGGCGTGCTCCCCTCAGAACGAAACTCATGAGGTGTGCTGGGGCTCTCAGCAGCATCTCCAAGCCCTTATCTCACCTGGCTGTTTCCAGCCTGCCCCTCTCCGCTGGAGGAGGTGCCGCTTTTCCCGCTTGAAGAGGTTTCACTACTGAGGGGGTGTTGGGGCCCTCGGTACATCGACAAAACCTCCCGCCCTGCCGAGGGCAGTTCCCTGACACTAAACAAACATGCATAAAGACTACTAAGTCCAACCAGGGCAGAGAGGGTGAAATGGCTGCTGATTGATACTGATCACTCTGTGATTATACGGTGGCTGACTATGCCTTAGCAGCTAGGAACAGTGCTTTGTTTTCTTAAAAAATGTTTAAGGGTGCTCTCATTTTCCTACTCATATTGAAATACTGCCCCTCAGAGAGGCCAAACTTAGATTCAAAGGGGTATGAGTACCCATGCGTTCCCCCAGAAAAAGCACTGGCTAGGAAGATTAGGAAGAAAGAACTGGATGGGCTAGCGGTCAATTGCAAAGGGGACTCCGAGATCGAATTTGCACATTTTTTTTTTTGAGAATTACTCTTTATTCTGTGAAATAATAAGTTTTGGTGGATATGATCATGGTTTTACTGCATATGTAGCGGCTGCTATTCTTGTTTTTGTTTCCCTTCTTTGGATGACGCCATGGCCTTCAGCTAGCACTTACCTGAAAATCTGAAAAGCTTATCTAAAAATCTGACTACTAAGCTTGCTCCATTTACTGAGGCAAAATTCCCAGCACAAGCTGAAAGTTAGAAATAAGCCTAAAATTACCATTAAGCAGAAGTTCTTCCAGATTATCAGGATTTCTGGCCAGCTGCAGAATGAGTGCAGAACCACGCACTTTATCAGGAATATCTTCATAAAGTAGTTCAATGTATTCATCCATGTCATTGATATTGGCTACTTCATCAATCTGAAAATATCAAGCAGAGAAAAAGAAAAATACTGCAGACACGCCAGGAAACAAATTCCTTATTTTTCATATAAGTAGCCCCACCACATTTAAAGGATAATTCGTATAAGTAGCTAGTGAGGAATGAAATCTTGTATAAACAGGTTTGAATGAGACACTGAGAGATAAGTATGAATGAAAACTTCTGGGGTGGGGAAGATAGCCATTATGAACATGAATATGCTACCCAAATTAATCATTTTATTAAGTGTCAGTTTCAGTATCATTAAACACCATAGTTAAGCAGCATAAAATTATATCAAACTTTTATTATTATTAAAAACAACAACCAAGAGCAATATAGAATCGTATAATCGGGAGGTACCCCGAGGGTTATCGAGTCTAACCCCCTGCAATGCAGGAATTTCAACTAAAGCATCCATGACAAATGGCTATCCAACCTCAGCTTAAAACCCCTTCAAGGAAGGAAATCACCATTTTACAGTTTTACAAAATGATTATGAAGTACATTAATATCATGTACTACTGTATCTTTCAGTAATTTTTTTATTCACCTAGAATAGATGAATTCATTCCAAACAAGTCAATGAGGAGATGACAGAAAAGTTTAACTATACAATATTTACAATCCTCTAACTTTAACAATGCCTACCTCCATCCCTTCAAAAGGTGGTGGATCTTTTGGCTTATTGGATTTTTCCTTCTTTTCTATGGAAAGAAAACAGAGTCATAGCAATAAAGGCTCCTTTAACATTATCACTTTATTTTAAACCGTCTCTTTATGTTCAGCTCAAAAAAGGATCTGGAGGAGAACTGAAAAGTGCTGAGTCAGTCGCACTCATACATGCCAAAGGCCTATGCATGCTTGGGGAAGTTCCACTGAAATCCAGAGTATAGTTATTTCTAGGTAGACGTATTTTGAGGTCAGGCTATCAGTCTAGTCCATTATCACAGATTACCACTTAGGTTACATACAAAAGAAAAGAGCACACAAACTGCTTCTCTGGGCACACCTAAGGGGACACTATCCCTCCTAGCAGCAGCTCATTGCAACCTAAAGAATGACATTCCAGAGGAGCAGCTGCCATTAGAAAGGCAAAACCACTAGAACGCCTATATTACACAAAAACAATTTGTCAGCGAACTGCCCTACACAGGGGAGTTGAGGGGGGCTCGGGATGCTACAGAGAGCCCCGACAACTCCTGAGAAGCAGCACTTTGTCTTCCAGTGGGGGCAGCAGTGAGACCTCAAGTGGAGAAGGGGAAGTTGTTCAGGGAACGGGCAGCCAGGGCTCTGGGGACGTGGGAGAGCCCTTGTGCCCTGCGGGCGCAGAGGGAGGCGCGCCACTTCCGTCCCCCCAGTTGCGCAGAGGGGTGCCATGCAGGGCAAGGAGGAGGAGGTTCCGCATCCCGTGTCTTTTTTGCTGGGGGGGGGACAGGAAGGGGGCACTCCCAGATTCTGCTGATGGATGAGACAGACGTGTATTTGTAAGCTATGCACTGTAAATAGTTTGCAAAATAAACCTACGAAAAGAAGCAACGGAATCGGCTGGTTACTCATGAGCAACTAACTGGGAACCTTACACAATTGAAATGAATGAATGATGAAGCCCCTTGGGGCAAAACAGGGGAATATCCAGGACTTGTCTGCCTGTGCCAGCATCTACCAGTGCCAGTTTCTTATGTCTACCAACCTTATCATCATCATTAGACACTTAGAAGACTATTCCATGGTACTCTCCGTCAGACAGAAATATACAAGAGAAGATGAAGAAATGAATATACTACGGGACTGACAAAATAGGAATTGCATTTTGTACATACTGGACTTGGTCGTTAACTGAATAAGCTACATTTTAATATGTTATGTCACGATGTTGATTTTGACATTATGAAAAACTGTATTTAATTTTGAGTAGTAAAGGTAAAGGTTAAGGGACCCCTGACCATTAGGTCCAGTCACGGACGACTCTGGGGTTGCAGCACTTATTTCGCTTTATTGGCCGAGGGAGCCAGCATACAGCTTCCAGGTCATGTGGCCAGCATGACTAAGCCACTTCTGGCGAACCAGAGCAGCGCATGGAAACGCCGTTTACCTTCCCGCCGGAGCAGTACCTATTTATCTACTTGCACTCTGACATGCTTTCAAACTGCTAGGTTGGCAGGAGCAGGGACTGAGCAACGGGAGCTCACCCCGTTGCGGGGATTCGAACCGCGACCTTCTGATCGTCAAGCCCTAGGCTCTGTGATTTAATCCACAGCGCCACCCGCATCTTTTAATTTTGAGAAATAGTTTCTAGTAAATAACTTTACAATTGTTATTATTTGCCATTAGAAAGGCAGCATGGGTGTAGCCAGGATTTTTGTTAGTGGGAGCCATTGCTGAGCTTGGGAATCATGGGTTAAAATACTCTGTAAATAGGACATTGCAGGGGGCTGGGGGCTATCATTTAATGCAACCTTTTAAGATCCCAACCTTAAGGACTTTCCTTCTACCTTCCCTCTCCACCCCATCCCACCATAAAAAACACTCATCAGAGCTGATAACATCATGTGGCATCTTTCTCTATCTCAATAAATACACATTTGGGAAAGAACTTTCAACAAAAATGCCAGCGCAGCGATATTGTTTGATACTGATATTCATATTTTAGTGGTCTTATACTTGGCTGGTTATGTTTTGCCCATAAAGTTGTTTATCTGGTGGAAAGAGAGGCTGCCTTCACCATTGCTCTTCTCCCCTCAATAAAAAGATAAAAGTGAGAGGTGCCTACACCACAGATTGCTTCAAAGTCTGCATTTTGCCCACCTTTTGCTGATGAGGTGTCTCTGCGGTTCTGCAGGTAGTACAGCAACTGTTCTACCTCTGCTAGTTTGGAGGGGTGAATAAGCTTGCATTCCTCCACCACCTTCCGAGCCAGGGAAGAAATGTCTGTGTTTGCATTGAGACTCTTCAGTCGGATGCTGTAAAATATAATCCAAGATTTTTCACTCTTAGCTGATGCAGATCTCATATACAGGTGACTCCCCACTTAAGCAGGGGTTACATTCTGTGGTGAGCCCACTGTAGTACATAGTTTCCCACCCCACAGCTGTTGAGTGGGGCAGCACAGCAGCAGTGAGAGCTCCCATGTGCCATTTTGGAGCTCTCAGAGTCTTTTTTTCTGGACTTTCGGCTCATTGACGTCCTCTTCGGGCTCTGGGGTGGGTCTCTTAGCAAGCCACAAGGACTTTCCAGCTGCCCGCTGCCCACAATTTCAAGTTAGAATGTTACAATGGATGCTTTTTTGTTTTTTCCTGAAATATTTGGCTATTGAAACCTTTTTGACATTATTATTATTTTATTTGTCTATCGCCCTTCTTGCAAAGATCACAGGGTGGTTCACAACATTAAAATGCAAAATGAGAACACAAAATATATAATAAAAATGAACAAAAGCCAAACCAGTAATGCTCCTCCCAATTTTTTATATAGTATGTAGAGTTGATATAGTTTACTATATGCTCAATCAAGTCTCAACTGATTTAGGTTATTGAAAATTTCCTGATTTAAACATTTTGAAACTTTAAAAATGAAAAAGCTAGATATCAAAGGTATTTTAACAAGAATTTCTGAATACTATACACTTACATTTTTTGACACTCCTTTCGCTCTCCTAGCATAGGATCTCCCATCTCCCCAAGGATGGTAGCTTCCACTTCATAGTGAACAATAAGTGCCTTTTCTGATGGATGTACATCAATATTTCCCCCTTTTACCTTCCTGTTAATTAAGAAAAATTACATGTAGCAGTTATGCTGGGTGATAAGAAAACTTGTATTTGATACAATAAGAAAAACTTATATTTGACCCTCTTGATATCCAAAGGTCCTACCGCCCTCCTTAGCCGGTCTCCTGCTACTAATGTATTTCTTTAAAGACTGGTTTGGTGTTGGTCTTTTATGTTTTAAGCAATATGCTCCTAAAGTCCTTTTTTTCTTTTTAGCATCCCTGATTGACTTGCTTGCATTTCTTTGGCCAAAGTATATGTTGCTTTTTATTGTCTTCATTTGGATAAGACTTCAAATTTTCTGAAGAAAGCCTTCTTGCCTGTAATAGCTTCCTTCATCCACAAAGACATCCTCTTGGCCCTGGTGGTACAGTTCTTGATCTGTGGTATACCTTCTAGGTGAGTTTATTGTTGTTTTAAACAGTGCCTAAATATTGTGGAGATATTTGATCTTCTTGGCTTTGTCTCTCAGTACAAAGCCTTACTTTCATTTTTTTGCTCCTGAAATGTGGGATACAACTAACTACTATTAAAACAATTTCTAATGAAAATTCAGTAAGGAATGACATAGCCAATGACCACTTCCCATCATCAAAACAAGCAGATACAATTCTCCCCACCCTTTTCAGGTGAAAAGAATTATTTGCTACCTACAGAGAACTTTTAGTGCAAAATGTACTTTAGACTCTTTTGTTTATCCTTGGAATAGTCAGCTGAGGCAGTTACTACTGTTCCCATTTTGACAAATGGAGAGAGAGCAAAATGCAGGTGCTTCTAGTAAAGCAGTATCTACCAGTTCCAGGCCATATTTGCATCATGCATAATCCATAAGCTTCATTGACATGCTCCACAGTGTGTCATCTAGCCCAACACATTTCAGTTACTACAACAGACAGAAAAAGCACTGTGGTCCACCAAAACCCTCAACAATTTTCATGAGTTGTTGTTTGGGAACCACTGATACAGGAGATGCTATTTCAAGCAGCTGTCTCAGAGTATACATGGATGACACTTCAGATAGCAATCAGCACCTATTATTTGTCACAGTAACGGATGAAGAAATAAAGCTGAGCACACTACTTGGCCTTCCATCAAGATCATAAAAATATAAAAAGTACTATTAGACTGCTGCAAAACCCAACAGTGATCAGAAAGAAGTCTCACAAACAGGGAATGAAGGTCACATCCCTCCTGTTTCTTCTTCCCCAGGAACTAACATTCAGAGACATGAATGTTAGCAGCCACTGAAAAGTGCCCTCACATTTAAAGTTTATTCTAAGTATCATGCCTTAGAAAGATGCCCTTGCACGGTCTGCTTTCTTCTTATAAGATACAAGATTTCTTTATTCTCATTCAAAAGCACTTCTGACTGTGGCATTGTCAAGCTCTCTCACCTAACGCTCAGTGGAAGAAAATATGTGCCTTGTGAGCAGATGGTCCCCCCAGGTCCAATCCCCCCCGCTGGCGAGTGTTTGAAATTAGCAAGGTGCCAGGCGCATTTTACACTTAGCTTTCGAAGACTTGCAACCAAGTGAAGATGTCTGGGTGCCAGGATGGCACTTGATCTCTCACCATCTGGAGGTGTATGCCTGGGGAATCATTGGATCCGGAATCTTTTCACACACTAATAACCCATCCTGTAGAAGTCTTATCAGTTACTAGCCAATCCTGTAGAAGTCTTATCAGTTACTACCCAACTTTTAGAAGACATCTGTTTTTCTATATGTGCTGGAAGATGCCCAGAGTGGCTGGGGAAACCCAGCCAAATGGGCAGGGTATAAATAATAAAATTATCATCTTTTATCTGCACAATCAGAATGAATTTCTGGAACCAAATTGCTTTTTCTGTGCAGCTTGAGCCCTGAACAGGAGCAGTAAGCGTTAAAAAGAGAGAGCTCAGAATAGGTCAATATATATATATGTGTGTGTGTGTGTGTGGACTGTTATTGGATCAAGGGACTTTTCTTCTTCAAGTTCTCAGCGTTCTTAACCCAGCTCAAGGTCGTCCTCTGAACCAGCCAGACATTGAACTGATAATCAATTGCGGTCAGTCCATCATTTGGAAAATAAGACTTTAGAGTCGTCTCACCCCCCAAAAGAGCAACCAGACACTCTGTTTCGGCGACAGCAACCTTGGTTTTAAAGAGCCATTTTTTGCACCTAGTTTTTACGCTGGGGCTGGCCTCTCCAGACAGGACTGGGAGAGATCCCTGCTTGAAACCCTGGATGTCCCTGAAGTACAAGTCCCATCATCTCTGACCACTGGCTGTGCTGGCTAAACATGGACCACTTATAAACACCATCTCCAACTCCTCGCAAGATTCCATCAATGGTGTCTCTGAAAATTTTTACACATCACTTGGGAAGACAGGTGAACTAATGCCAGTGTACTGGAAGAAGCAAAGGTCACCAGTGTCGAAGCAATGATTCTTCAACATGTACTTTGTTGGATTGTTCATGTTCTTCAGATGCCTGAATATCATCTTCCAAAGCAACTACTCTATTCTGAACTTAAAAATGGAAAGCGTAATATTGGTGGTCAACAGAAGAGGTTGAAAGACTCTCTCAAGGCAAATCTTAAAAAATGTAGTATGAACACCGGTAACTGGGAAACATTAGCCTGTGAACGCCCCAATTGGAGAACAGCCTTTACCAAAGATGTCATGGGCTTTGAAGATGCTCAAACTCAGGACGAAAGGGAGAACTGTGCTAAGAGGAAGGCATGCTTGGCAGACCCTCACCGTGATCAACTCCCACCCGGAAACCTTTGTCCCCACTGTGGAAGGATATGTGGATCCAGAATTGGCCTCCACAGTCACTTA
Source organism: Lacerta agilis (assembly GCF_009819535.1). NCBI lineage: Eukaryota > Metazoa > Chordata > Lepidosauria > Squamata > Lacertidae > Lacerta > Lacerta agilis. The sequence goes on along the minus strand of NC_046317.1, from coordinate 7,812,476 downwards.
CGGACTCATTGTTAAGGCCGTGTTCATGGAAGATAATCTTACTCAGCTACGAGGGATCGCCAAAGAAGAAGTTGGCTAAGGATGATGGGAGTTGTGTTCCATCCAACACCGGAGTGTAGGGGGGGACCCGATTCGTAGCAAGATGAGCCAATGGTCTGACTCAACCTGAGGCAGCTTCCTCCATCCCACTAGGTTCTCTCCCCCACCTCAAGGACCCTCACTTCCTCCCCCAACCCACCCTCACCTCCTCCTCCCTCCCACCCCACCCCAAGGACCCTCACCTTCTTCCCAAACCCACCACCAACTTCTCCTCCACCCCACCCAAGGACCCTCACCTTCTTCCCAAACCCACCACCAACTTCTCCTCCACCCCACCCAAGGACCCTCACCTTCTTCCCAAACCCACCACCAACTTCTCCTCCACCCCACCCAAGGACCCTCACCTTCTTCCCAAACCTACCACCAACTTCTCCCCCCACCCCAAGGAACCTCACCTTCTCCCCCCACCCCAAGGAACCTCACCTTCTCCCCAAACCCACCCTCACCTTCTCCTCCCACCCCACCCCAAAGACCCTCACCTTCTCCCCAAACACGCCGCCATCTTCTCCACCCCCCGGCTTTTTCTCCGCCTCCCACCACCTCCCGACCCACAGCACCCCGACCCCAAACCTCTCCGCGAACCCCTCATCGACGCCCCTCCCCCCAATTTGTTGACACCTGAGGGGGGGTGAGGGGAGAGAAGGGGAGGATGCTCGGCCGGGGGGGGGGGAGGTGGGGCCGTTTCGCCGCCGCTCCCTAAACACCAGGCCCTGAAGCGCTCTACCTCTTGAGGTACCGGGCGTCCTCCCCCTGCATGGCGGCGGCGGCGGTGCTGAAGCGCGAGGGGGGCTGCGAGGGGCGCCCGTCGCCGGTGGACATCGGGGGGGCCAGAGGGGGCGGGGAAGGCGCCGTTGCCAGGGAGACGGAGAGAGCGAGGGATGGAGAGGCGACAGGCGGGGCGGAGGGCAGCGAGGCGCAGGCGCAGTCGGCGGCGTCCGAACTGCGCGGGCGCGCGTGGCGTCACGAAGGGGCGGAGCGAATAGCTCTGTCAGTTTTGGAATATGTTTCTTTACGTCTCTCTGTGATGGAGGGAGTTTTAATTCAATTAATGCTTCGTTGTTGCCTTTTTTTAAATGTTGGGGTTTCTATTCCTCGGTGTTTTAAACTTTTCTTGTTTGTAGTCTGTAAGCCGCCCTGAGTCCCTGTCGTGGGGGCGGGGGGAAGGCAGGGTATCTATCAATCAATCAATAATATCTACTATTTGATTGTTGATGTAAATCCCCAAAATGTACTTTCTATAGTTAAGTTTTTTACCTCTATCTTCAGTACATTTTATTTTATTGCTATGGCTGGTGCCTGATGCAAAAAAAAGATTTTTCTGATTCTAATAATAATTTTTTTTTTTTTTAATGATGGGGTTTCTATTCCTCTGTGTTTTTAACTGTTCTTGTTATTAATCTGCAAGCCGGTCTGCGTTCCTGTCGTGGGGGGAGGAGGGAAGGCAGGGTATAAATAAATAAATAAATAAATAATAATAATAGAGGAGATTTTCTGGGGAGGGGGTGTAGGCTGGTGTGCATGGAGGCAGGGAGGGCAACTGCCCTACCCTCCCAAATAAAATAAAATAAAATATTGAAAACACTAAATTAACAACTTTCGGGGGAGTCCCCCAAAGCTCAACAACTTTTTGGACAAACTTTGAAAACTGTCAAAACAAAATAAAATAAAAAATTCCTTCCAGTAGCACCTTAGAGACCAACTAAGTTAGTTCTTGCTATGAGCTTTCGTGTGCATGCACACTTCTTCAGATTTGAAAACTGTGTATCTGAAGAAGTGTGCATGCACATGAAAGCTCATACCAAGAACAAACTTGGTTGGTCTCTAAGGTGCTACTGGAAGGAATTTTTTATTTTGTTTTGAAAACTCATTAACTTTTTGGGGCTGTCTCCCAAAGCTCAACAACTTTTTGGGCGAGCTTTAAAAACACCCAATTGACAACTTTTGGGAGGTTAGGATCAACAATTTTTTTTGGGGGGGGGGAACAAAAATGCTGGCTATGGCAATGCTGGGTTGGGGTTTCCGGGTGTTAGAAGTAACTACAAAATACCCTGTGCACAAATGCAAGCCTGTATTCCCCGCTGTGGCAATCTTCCAGTAGCTTGGGTATTCCCCACCCCCCTCATTCACAAGCATGCTGGCAGTGGCGAGGAGGCTGCTCTTCTCGGATTTAATAGTGTGGGGTTAAGTCCCACTGTGTTCATAGAATCGTAGAATTTTTGAGTTTGAAGAGACCCTGAGGGTCATCTAGTCCAACCCCCTGCAGTGCAGGAATCTCAGCTAAAGCACCCTGACAGATGGCCACCCAACCTCTGCTTAAATACTTCAAAGGAAGGAGAGTCCGCCACCTCCCAGGGGAATCCATACCACTGCCAAACAGCTCTTGCTGTCAGAAAATTCTTCCTGATGTTTAGTTGGAATCTCCCTTCTTGCAATTTGAAGCTATTGGTTCGGTTCCTCTCCTCTGGAGAAGGAGAAAACAAGATTGCTCCATGTGACAAGCCTTTGAGATATTTGCAAATGGCAATCATAGCTTTCAGTCTAATCTTTAATTTGGGATTGGGATGTACTGTACAGCTCTGATGCTTAGCAGACAGAGGAGTAAAGGATTACTGGACGGATTTTGGTAAGTAATCCTAATGGTGGTGTCCTTCTAGTGAGCAATCCCACTGCCAATTCTAATGAAATATTTCCATTTACAGACTGGGAAATTGAAACAGTCCTATACATGCCAGTAATGGTCCATATGAGTTCGTATATGCAAAAAGCAAGCAACATAGAAACAATTTTTCATTATGTGGAATATTCTGGGAATGGCTCCCTAGATATAAAACTGATCTCCATGAAGATGGGTGGGCCATTAAAAAAACCCATTATCTCACTGCTAGTCAATGGAGTATTATAGATACTTGAATGACAGGAACGGTTTTTTAAATGGGACCTCTTTGTGTGAAGTTATAAAATGCATAGCGTTAGAATTCAACTCAGAATTTATCTGCACTGCAGGTGATGGGAGAGTGTCCAAGTTTGTTTAATACAAGATAAGACCGTAACCTTACTTTGTGTCTGTAGTGTTTGTTTAATTTACTTTAACTGATAGTCTTTGATTTAATACAGAAGTCAACCTACAAATGGTTGTTGGTAAAAATGACTATAAAAGGGATCTCTGCCCATAAAATGGAATTATTGCAGTCCTACCTAGTTACGATGCTGAAAAATGGGTCCAAGGCTTCCTGCTGTCCAGGTACCTCGCCCATCATGATGGTCTATGATGTTCTTTTAGCATTTGCCTGAATTGATACTTTAAAGGCAGCTTTGGTGAAAAGGGCTTTGGTGTTGCTGAGACCCAGCATCTTAGTGACCGGTGAACTGTGACATCACTATAACTCCAGACTTACTTGCTGGTAAGAAAAGGAAAGTCACAGTGGTCATTAACTTGTGCTCTTTGTCTTTCTGGGGTTTTGTTTTTCATGCATCTCTAAACATATTTTGTCCTAAAAATAACATTATTTTTTACAATTTTTGGTCCTTTTTTGAGCCAAATTTGTAAGATTTAGATACATTTTAATCCAAATGATTATAATGTTCTGATTCATCTAAATGGAGTCCATTTGCTTAAAAATGCTCACCAGATGAAATTCTCCTCCTTCCCTATACGTGGGATGTATTTTTAAGGGAACATTTTAATTACAGTGGGCCAGATTTAACTAAGTTGTGCTTACGGAAGCCAGCACAAGAAGTCTTGCTAGTGCAGTGGGACTTCCCCCCTTATCCTCCCCCTGTGCCTTTTCCAAATTTGTTCAGGAGACTCAAGAGAACCCTCAGAACAGCACATTGCAGGAAGAGAGGGGTGAAATGTTTGCAATAACAGGACAATCTCATTAGTGTGATGCTGAATGCCGCCCAAAATATTTATATCAGCATACATCATATGTCATTTAAGTTGTACGGCATCTTTTGATAGTTCTAATCATGCTCAAGGTGGATTACAACATGAAAAAATACATAATTACAAACACAATAAAAGATGTCATAAACAATAAAATGTCAAAAAGTACACAGCAAAATTTAAGAATTTCCACATAAATCATAATAAGTTCTCAAATAAGGATACAAAAAAAAATCAACAGTAGCAACAAGCTCCCCCCTCCCACAAAAAACCCTAAACATTCATTCATTCAGGGGGAAATAGTAAGGAAATATAAAGATATAGGAGAATAACAAGGAAAGTAATAACAACTAGGAAAGAGAATTTGGAATATTGAGTAAATGAAATCATGCACGGACGAGGGGGAGGGGGTGGGACAAGGGGGAAAATATAATTTTTATGTAAAGGGTTTTTCATGTTTATTGATGAATTTTTCTTTTGTGAGTTTTGAAATTGATTAAATAAAGATTATTTTTGAATTTAAAAAAACAACACATTCACTCATTCATTCATTTACCGGCCACCTTTATCTTCCAAGAACTTCCTCTTTGTTTCATTCTTGCAACAAACGTTTTAGGTAGGTTAGGCTAAGAGATGGCGACTGGCCCTAAGTTGGAATTCAAATACTGGTCTCCCAGGCCATAGTCCAACACTCTAACCATCATACCCTAGCCCAAGATTCTGCTCAGCCTCAGTTTTTATATCTGTAGTCATTCAGGGCCTCACCCTCCTAGGTTGGGTGGGGTTGGGAAAGGCCTGCAAAGAAATGATTCAAAATAAAACATTATAATTATGGAAACTTTCTCAAGGAAAAGCAGTATAACCTAAGAAGCAGGGGTTATCAATGAGATTTCCATTGTAACTAGAACACTTTTAATGTTTACCTTAAAAGCTCTGGCACTTGAGATTGTCTTCATACAAATTTACTAATATGTATTTTACTAATCCAGGGGAAATACTGTCCTGTGAGTCCCCAAGGATTAATATCTAGGTGTTGGATATTTGATAAACTTAACATGGTGCTTTCTTAGTGAGATACAGCCCTCCTGGGACAGCTTTGTACAACCCAACCCATTAAAAATACAATGTATGCTTCCCTTGTCAGGTCACTTCAAGCGTTTTTCTTAAATTCACATTTGTTACTTGATCAGACTCCTTATCCCCAATCTCTGGAGCAAATCTTTAGTCTTTCCGTGTCACAATGATTTCACAGTTACTGGAGACGACTTGATACAAATGTTATTTTAACTACTAGTCCTGAGTTAAACAGAGCTGAAGTCATGTCAATGCAAGGAAAGAACAGATAGAAATATTTTAATTACATTATGTATTATTGTGGTTTTATACTCTAAACCGCTCTGTGATCCTCAAATGAAAAGCAGTTTATTATTATTATTATTATTATTATTATTATTATTATTATTAGTGACTATACAGTAAAACTAAACTACTAAAAATTAAAGCAGATAAAATGGTTTGTAATATGTTTATTATGGTCAGTGAATAATTACAAATGACCACTTACCAACTGATAACAAACCAAGCTCTAAAGTTAGCCATATCAAAAGCTGTTCATTTGTAGTGTTCTACTAGATTCCATCAAGTTTTGTGGATTTATTTAAAACCACCACCCGGCTCTCCAAATAAATGTCTGATACAAAACATATGAGTAGTAAAATTATCCTCACACTTGACAGAACATTAAAAAAAAAACCACTGTCTTCCAACACAAATTATCTATTGGTATATACAGTTTGTTGACTTTTCTTTTAAAAACACACACAGGCATCCAAAACAACTCAAGGCCAAGTTCTCAGATTATAAAACTGTATGCACAACTTGTGACCCACCAAGTTAAATATCCTTCGGTTAGCTGTATCCCTTGGCCTGCCAGGAACACAATAAATGTCTTGCTTTTGATCTCTGTCTAGGAGTGCACAAGCTGGGAATAATAATAATAATAATAATAATAATAATAATAATAATAATAATAATAATTTATTTGTACCCCGCCCCACTCTTCCAACAAATATTAAAATATATTAAAATATCACAGATTAAAAGCTTCCCTAAACAGGGCTGCCTTCAGGTATTTTCTGAATGTCAGATAGTTGTTTATCTCCTTGACCTCTGATGTGAGGGCGTTCCACAGGGCGGGTGCCACTACCGAGAAGGCCCTCTGCCTGGTTCCCTGTAACTTTGCTTCTCGCAGTGAGGGAACCACCAGAACGCCCTCGGCGTTGGACCTCAGTATCCGGGCAGAACGATGGGGGTGGAGACGCTCGTTCAGGTATACAGGACCAAGACCATTTAGGGCTTTAAAGGTCAGCACCAACACTTTGAATTGTTCTCGGAAACCTACTGGGAGCCAATGCAGATCTCTCAGGACCAGTGTTATGTGGTCCCTGCGGCCGCTCCCAGTCACCAGTCTAGCTGCTGCATTCTGGATTAATTGCAGTTTCCGGGGTGTCAATCTCTTTGCAGGCCATGGCGCATGTCTGGTGGACTGCATTTGGCTTTGTCCGTCACAGGCTGCGCAGTCACGGATTGAATATGGCAGCTGAACTGGAATGGTTCTCGAGAGAGCTCTTATATACGGGGCATTGCTTTGTGTGAAAGGATCACCTACACAGCTCTGATAGAACCTAAGGCTCTGCGCTCTAGGTTCCATATCTGCAATCCTGCCTTGAAACCCTGGGACTGAAGAAAAGAGGCCTTTCTTCTGGTATTTCTGTATATAATTGATTTAGCAGTAAACGTGAAATGGCATAGCTGAAGGGCCTCCGTGGAACACATCTGGCGAGCCTCTCTGAGGAGGGAGTTCTGTGATGCCAGCTCCTACAAGGTCATAGAATAAAAAATAAAAAATTCCTTCCAGTTTAATTCCTTAGAGACCAACTAAGTTTGTTCTTGGTATGAGCTTTCGTGTGCATGCACACTTCTTCAGATACACTGAAACAGAATCACACGAAAGCTCATACCAAGAACAAACTTAGTTGGTCTCTAAGGTGCTACTGGAAGGAATTTTTTGTTTTGTTTTGTTTTGACTATGGCAGACCAACACGCCTACCTACCGTAACTGTAGCAAGGTCATAGAATGTGAGCCTAATAAAAAGGAAGCTTTCAATGCTGGGAATGAGGAAGGAGAAAAGTCTGTTGATAAAAAAGGGGAGGGGGGAAGGATTCAGGGGAAGAAAGCAGATAGCAAGGCGTCAGAAAGTAAAGGAAAAGTGAACACAAATATCAGGATTGACAGTCTGAAATAACTATACACAAAAAGCAGCTTAATAATAATAATAATAATAATAATAATAATAATAATAAGTGGCATACCATATAATTTGGCATGATGGTTTGCAGTTGGGTTATTTTGTTATGTGTCCATTATTGCATTTATGACTTAATTGGTTACTTAAGTCCACCACCAGTTATGGCCACAACTCTGCTATGTGGCTCCTAGGTACTCACTCACCACCCCATGTGGCCGAAATGTGGCCCACTCCTAGTTTAAGTGTTGTTGTTGTTGTTCAGTCGTTCAGTTGTGTCCGACTCTTCGTGACCCCATGGTCCAGAGCATGCCAGGCACCCCTATCTTTCACTGCCTCCCGCAGTTTGGCCAAACTCATGCCAGTCGCTTCGAGAACACTGTCCAACCATCTCATCCTCTGTCGTCCCCTTCTCCTCACTTTCTGCCATCAAGGTTGTGTCATCAGCATATCTGAGGTTGTTGATATTTCTTCCGGCAATCTTAATTCCGGCTTGGGATTCATCTAGCCCAGCCTTTCGCATGATGAATTCTGTATATAAGTTAAATAAGCAGGCAGACAATATACAGCCTTGTCGTACTCCTTTCCCAATTTTGAACCAATCAGTTGTTCCATATCCAGTTCTAACTGTAGCTTCTTGTCCCACGTAGAGATTTCCCACGTAGAGTTTAAGTGTAACCCCCCCAAAAAACCCCAGTTTGCAGTGTTTTGAAAAATACAGACACATCCCAGATACCCTAAAACAATAAACAGAACTTATTGCTAAATGCCCCATCCTGTGTCTTGCTGCAGCATCACACAGGCACCAGGGGAGGGGGCAAGTTTTGGTGCCATGATTTTACTTTGATAGGGTAACATAAATGCAAAAGGGAGGGTGTGTGTGGAAGAGGTGGCATGTCAACAACTGTGTCCGCACAACATGACAGAACGATGTGACGTTGCCAGCATTTTCACAATGTAGCAGTGCAACAGGCAGTTATGCCCATACAGATATTTAGGATGTGGCTGTTGTTGTTGTTGTTCAGCAGTTCAGTCGTGTCCGACTCTTCGTGACCCCATGGACCAGAGCACGCCAGGCACCGCCTATCTTTCACTGCCTCCCGCAGTTTGGCCAAACTCATGCTAGTCGTTTCGAGAAATGTGGCTAGCATATGCTTATTCATGGCCACTAAATGCCCGCTTGCATTAAAAAAAAAAAAAAGGTCTTGCATCAGCTCAGAATGAATGAAAGTGCAAATTCAGATTTGGTGAACCTCCAGGGGAAAGTTTCAGGGTTTGCAAGCAGCTACAATCCCAAATAGCTACAATCTGAAGGTGTCCTTGTAGTTCTTTTATGCTACAGATACATTCTCATTAATTCCAGTTACAGGTGGGTAGCCGTGTTGGTCTGCCATAGTCGAAACAAAACAGAAAATTCTTTCCAGTAGCACCTTAGAGACCAACTGAGTTTGTTCTTGGTATGAGCTTTCGTGTGCATGCATCTGAAGAAGTGTGCATGCACACGAAAGCTCATACCAAGAACAAACTCAGTTGGTCTCTAAGGTGCTACTGCAAAGAATTTTCTGTTTTATTCTCATTAATGTAGATGACCTCTCACATGCCCTAGTGCAAGATCATGTTGTCTTTGTGTGGCTCTGAGCCCTTAGGGGTTGCAGCTGGCTTATAAACCTAAATACATGACCTTTGTATTAGGAAACAACAGTGCTAAGGGGTTCAGGAGTAGCCATGGGACAATGTTTCAGTCCCTTTCAAGAGGAAGCTAACGAGTTTTAAGGTGAGAGGTAAAGTGACCTATCTAAGAGCAGATATACTTTTTCCCTGTCTAAGCAATCTGGCTTTTTATCACTTCCCAGCACCTGCTAGGGCGGGAGCATGACACTTCAGGGATTATTCTGAGCAAGTGTCAGGAGACTCAGGCAGACAGACAGACAGCCACATATAGAGTGACAGAGATGGACGGTGGTTTAAATGACACCGCCGGAGCCCTCTGAGAGGGCAGACAGGTCCCACTTGGCACCCAGGCAACTTCCTCCAGAAAATCCTGAACAGCATGGAGTATAAGGGGGCCCATTTAGCCTTTAAATCACGCTGGCACAAGACAGATGAGGAACTCTGTCGACACAGCATGTCCTTCATCCTCCACAAGGCAATTCGGAACGATTTTTTCCAGAGTTATCTCTACCTTCTGGAGCGGCTGCCTTTGGGTGAGTAAGCTGAAAAGCAGCAGCAGTGTTGAGTGGCTTGCCAGGGTATGTTTGGCTTCTGAAATTAAGAGCAGGCCGGGGTTTTGGACCTCTGCCCTGGAAGCCCCACCCTCTTTTCATATTGGTTGAAAAGTTTCCACAGAGGTGAAATCAATCAATTTATTTGCTCCTGAAATACTCGTCTGCAGTCATCTTTAAATGTGATATGGATGGCAGTCGACCGGCAAAATAAATCTTGGCAGTACGTCTCCAAATGTTTAATTATTGCTGAAGGAAGCATCTGTAAGCTCCATTAGTCAATGCCACCGACCAGTTGTTAATGGCCTGATTGCATATTAAAAATCGATAGTGGGCCACCCCCAGAATCCATCACCAAGGTTTGACCAGGTTCCCTTTCCCTTGCCTGCTTCTGTCTCTTGCATGCCCCTATAGTTGCAGGTTGTGTTAGAAAGGTATGGGTACAGCCTGCTTTAGTACTATGTACTCTATGGAAGCAGGTGGCACTGTGGATTAAACCACTGAGCCTAGGGCTTGCTGATCAGAAGGTCGGCGGTTCGAATCCCCATGACGGGGTGAGCTCCCGTTGCTCGGTCCCAGCTCCTGCCCACCTAGCAGTTCGAAAGCACGTCAAAGTGCAAGTAGATAAATTGGTACCGCTCCGGCGGGAAGGTAACCGGCGTTTCCATGCGCTGCTCTGGTTCGCCAGAAGCGGCTTTGTCATGCTGGCCACATGACCCGGAAGCTGTACGCCGGCTCCCTCGGCCATTAATGGAGATGGAGCGCCACAACCCCAGAGTCGGACATGACTGGACCCAATGGTCAGGGGTCCCTTTACCTTTACTCTATGTACTCTATGTAGTACTATGAGTCAGTGGGTTGGTTCACACATAACACTAAGGGCCCGTCCACATTTTTGTTTGCCTTTTATTTCCCCCCAGGAAAGCCAGCAGTTTAGCACTGAATCGGAACAAACAGCAACTGGGTTTTCCGCAGATGATCCGTATGTGCTGATTTAGCACGAAAAAGCTTATTTTTCCATGGGAAAGCAGCACGGCAAAGGGAAAACTAATTGGAAACAATTCTAGAAAGCAGGGGGCAAGCAGAAAACTGCCTCAGACCCATGGTTTCTATGCATGGGACGAGCCCTAAGTCAAACTCTTGGCTTAGAGCAAAAATACCACAAGCCTGAAGGTCCCCAGAGAGGAGATTGCAGTTGCTGCGCTTCTCCAGCCCTTACGCCGCTATGAGCTAAGCCATGGTTTGGCTTCCAATGTCATCCGAATCTGGGCTTGTAATTTGCTTCCTTCAGACAAACAGAACAAACTTTGGTTACAGTTCATGGCTTGCCTCGTGCAAGACAGACCACAAGGTTTGGATAACACACTATGCCAAACCATGGCTTAGCTGGCAACAGTGCAGCACCAGGAGAAGCAAAATCTCCCCGGGGACCTATCGGTACTTGCCCACATATTCATGCTAAACCATGATTTGCCTTAGTGTGTCATATGGACCAGGTCAGCCAGTAACCCCAGGAAGAAAAGAGAATTTGCAGAGATCAGTCCTCAGGGTCTCTTCCCACTCTACAGTTCTATGATCCTGCTGTGTCTTGTGTTTGAAATTCACTTGTATGCTGCTCGGTTTTAAGATCTGCTAATGTACACAGGGTAAACTGTTACTAGAGCAAAGGGAATGTGCGAGACCAGCAGCAGTGGGAGAAGACTAAGACTAAGATAAAACTTTATTTGCATCAGCCGATGGCCACGGCAACAACAAAACATTACAATATACACAGAAAAAAAAGGAAATTTAGTATAAGAGCACAGTTTAGGGTCCTGAATCAACAGTCAGATAGTTGCCCTTATTCTGATTGCCCCTGCTAAGAACCTAGCAACCTTTGAGCAGTGGGAGAAGCTAAGAGGTGATACTGGACTCAGCTACATTGGCAAAGCAAAGAAAAAGTACTTTCTATGCGTTGCTTATGCATTCTAACACTGTGACACCAGATGGCGCTGTGGAGTTCCGTTTTTGCCAACCCGATTTCTCATACAAAGTTTAAAACGCATTTAATTGAAATGCTTCTTGGGTGTGTGTAGATCCAGCCACTGTCAGTTCCCATGTGTCCCCCAGCATTTTTGAAAGTCCATGGCTAATGCTGATACATAAAGAATCATAGAAATGTAGAGTTGGAAAGGACCCCAAGGGTCATCCATTCCAACCTCCTGCAATACAGGAATCTCAACTAAAGCAAACAAGACAGATGACAGACTCTCAAAGTGTCCCTATGTTCCAGGGACATCCCTGATTTAGAGAAGCCATCCCGGTTTCTGATTTGATCCCAGAATGTCACACTTTTCCTTAGGATGTCCCTATTTTCATTGATGGAATGTTGGTGGGTATGAAGTTATCTGACCTCTGAGCTGTCTGAAGGCAATCCTGTACAGAGAAGGATTTAAAAAAATGTTTTATTATGTTTTATATATGTTGGAAGCTGCCCAGTAAGATGCGTGGGGTTTAAATAGTAAAATTATCATGGAATGGGATGTCCTTATTTTCACTGGAGAATGTTGGAGGGTATGAGATGGCCTTCCAACCTCTGCTTAAAAACCTCCAAGGAAGGAGAGTCCACAACCTTCGAAGGAATCTGTCCCACATTCAAACAGTTCTTACTGTCAGAAAGTTTTTTCCCTGATGTTTAGTCCTTCCTTGCAATTTGAAGCTATTGGCTTGTGTCCTACCCTACAGCGCAGGAGAAAACAAGCTTGCTCCATCTTCCATGTGACAGCCCTTGAGATACATGGCTATCGATCTCCTCTCAGTCTCCTCTTTTCCAGGCTAAACATACGCAGCTCTCTCAATCATTCTTCATAAGGCTTGGTTTCCAGACCCTTGATCATCTTGGTCCTCCTCCTCTGTACATGTTCCAGCTTGTCCACATCCTTCTTAAAATGTTGGGCCAAAATTGGACACAAAACCAGAGCTGTCAACCTTCCTTTTTTGCATTGGGAAACAGCCATAGCTGTCAACTTTCCCTTTTTTGCAATGGGAAATGGCGCTGGAATAAGGGAATTTCCCACAAAAAAGGGAAAGTTGACAGCTATGCACAGGACTCCCAAGTGTGGTCTGACCAATGCAGAATAGAGAGGTATGGAAGGTTGGCGGTTCGGTCCCTGCTCCTGCCAACCTAGCAGTTTGAAAGCACGTCAAAGTTCAAGTAGATAAATAGGTATCAGTCCGGCGGGAAGGTAAACCGTGTTTCCGTGCGCCGCTCTGGTTCACCAGAAGCGGCTTAGTCATGCTGGCCACATGACCTGGAAGCTGTATGTGAGATGAGCACCACAACCCCAGAGTCGTCTGCGACTGGACCTAACGGTCAGGGGTCCCTTTATGACTTCCCTTGGTCTGGACTACTGTCTGGATGCATTTGTTGCTGCTGCGTATACCTGTAGTAGCATTGACTGGGGTACACAGTGTCCCGCAGGGTCTACAATCAAGACACATATCCTATTTGGGACCCCCAGTTTGCATGGACCCACACCACTGTTCTAGTGGTACCTACTACATCCATTAAAGTTCCGTTTTCTTACATACTTTAATGTATTTTCTTACATATTTTAATGTATTTGATTTTTGTTGGAAGCTGCCCAGAGTGGCTGGGGAAATCCAGCCAGATGGGCGGGGTACTAATAATAATAATAATAATAATAATAATAATAATAATAATAATAATCTGGGAGAAGGACTAGATGCATTGTCTAGCAAAAATGTTTAACACATTTGCGGAGAAACCCCTGTGGTGCAAGATCTTGTGAAGCTAAACACCCAGGCGCTTGGTTGCAATAGCTGTCACATACCTCTTAAAAATCTGAAGCACAGTAAGCACAGAACTGTCATTCACGCAGCGATCATGAAGCAAGCAAAGGAGAAACGTCATATGCCAAACAATTTTTAACAATAACTAGAACACCAGATTTGTATTCAGCCGGGCTGGAGACTGGGGGTAGTTGTCTCAATTTGAAGGCAGACATGTCACTTCACGAACAGTGGGCAACCTTGTCACTGTCCTCCAAACCCACTTACTTCTTTCCTTTGTTCTGGGATGAGCTTTGAAGCAGGTGACAGGGGTGGGTGAGTGGGTGGGCTGCAGTTCTGCAGGTTTACAGCATGACTCCTCTTTCGTGTCAGCAGAAATCTGCATGTCTTGGGCATCCTAGTATTGCCTGAGGCTTACGATATCGCCAACTGCCAAAGTAGTTTTGCAGCCTTTAAAAAAAAAAAAAATTGTTTGAAAGATAAACGTTTACAGTGGTACCTCAGGTTACAGATGCTTCAGGTTACAGACTCCTTTAACCCAGAAATAGTACCTCAGGTTAAGAACTTTACCTCAGGATGAGAACAGAAATCGTGCTCTGGCAGCACAGCAGCAGCGAGAGGCCCCATTAGCTAAAGTGGTGCTTCAGGTTAAGAACAGTTTCAGGTTAAGAACGGATCTCCAGAACTAATTAAGTTCTTAACCCGAGGTACCACTGTATATACAAAATAAATAAGCATGTGTTGCTTTAAAAATAATTTTATAAGATGGTAAAAGGTAAAGGACCCCTGGACGGTTAAGTCCAGTCAAAGGCGACTATGGGGTTGCGGCGCATGTTTACATTTCCAACATACATCTGACATTTTGGTATTCATCCTAGCTATCTTAACTGGTGTCAAATACCATCTGTAAACCATTTTCATTATATTTTCTCTTAAGCTATGACAAGCAGTAAATTTAATACCTTTTTGCCACAATCTCTCCCAGTCATCCATCATAATATTATGTCCTACATCTTTCGCCCAATCTATCATTGACGATTTAACCAGTTCATCTTTCGTATGCCACTCTAGCAAAAGATTATACATTTTGGAAAGGTTTTTAAAGTTCGATTCTATCAGTTCTGTTTCCAGTTTTGATTTTTCTACTTGGAAACCAACTTTTTTGTCCATTTTAAATGTTTCATATACCTGATGATAATGCAGCCAGTCGGGGACCTGGCTTTTCACTTGATCGTAGCTTTTTAGCTTAAAAGAGTCCCCTTCCTGCTGCAATATGTCCATATATCTCAACCAATTTGCAGACATGTTCGGTCTCTTATAGGCTTTGGCCTCCACTGGAGAAATCCATCTAGGGGTCTTTCTCTCTAACAAGTCTTTATATCTAATCCAAACCTGATACAAGGATTTTCTAACTATATGCGACTTAAAAGTTCTGTGGATCTTAACCTTGTCATACCAAAGGTATGCATGCCAGCCAAACATATTATCATATCCTTCCAAGTCCAATACATCAACGTTCTCTAGTTTAAACCAATCCTTTAGCCAGCAAAAGGCCGCTGCTTCAAAGTAAAGTCTTAAGTCCGGCAGGGCAAAGCCTCCTCTCTCTTTAGAGTCTGTTAGAATCTTAAACTTGATTCTTGGCTTTTTGCCCTGCCATATAAACTTTGATAAGTCCTTTTGCCATTTCTTAAAACAATCCAGTTTGTCCAAAATTGGTATGGCTTGGAATAAAAACAGCATCCTTGGTAGGACATTCATTTTTATCACGGCAATTCTTCCCATTAACGACAATTTCAATCTTGTCCATATCTCCATGTCTTTCTTTATTTCCATCCACAGTTTTTCGTAGTTGTCCTTGTACAGGTTCAAATTCTTGGTTGTGAGATTGATACCTAGATATTTTACTGTTTTGACAAAATTGAGGCCAGTGCCTTCCTGTATTCTTTGAATTTGTTCTGCACTCAAATTTTTTCCTAAGACTTTGGTTTTCTGCTTGTTTAATTTGAAACCAGCTACAAGTCCAAATTGTTCAATTATTTCCAAGGCTCTGGGGACACTGCTTTCCGGTTCCTGCAGGGATAACATCAGATCGTCTGCGAAGGCGCGTAGTTTGTATTCTTTCTCTCCCACACGAATTCCTTTTATCTGTTTGTCCTTTCGTATCATATTTAGGAGGACTTCCAGGACCGTAATAAAAAGTAAAGGGGAGATAGGGCACCCTTGTCTTGTTCCCTTTTCAACTTCAAACTCCTCCGATATCACACTGTTTACTATTACTTTAGCTCTTTGTTCTGTGTAGATGGCCTTAATGCCATTCAAGAATTTTTCTCCAACTCCCATCCTTTCCAAATTCTTTTTCATAAATGTCCAAGAAACTTTATCAAATGCTTTCTCTGCATCAACAAACAGTAGTGCCGCATCTGTGTTTATGTTTCTCTCCAGTTTTTCTAAAATGTCCACAATAATTCTCGTGTTGTTACTAATTTGTCTTCCTGGTAAGAAACCTGCTTGATCTCTGTGTATATAATCTTTCAACACTCTTTTCAGCCTTGTAGCCAATACATTTGCAAAAATTTTATAATCCACATTCAAAAGGGATATTGGACGGTAATTTTTCATTTGAGTCTTATCAGTATCTGGTTTTGGAATCAGTGTGATAAAGGCTTCTTTCCACGTCTCTGGTGCCCTATCTCCTTCTAGTATTTTGTTGCAAATTTCTCTTAGCGGCTGCGATAGCCAGTCTTTCAATGCCTTATAATATTTTGCTGTTAATCCATCCGGTCCTGGAGCCTTCCCTAATTGCATGTTGTTTATTGCATCTTCTATCTCCTGTGTCGATATTGGGTGGTTGAGTGTGGCTAATTTTTCCTCTGGGACTTTTTGCAATCCGTTCTTTTCCAGAAATCGGTCTATTTCTGCTTCATCTATCTTCTCCTCCTTGTACAGTTGCTTGTAGAATCTTTGAAAACACCATCTGATTTCCTCCGGCTTCTCCACATTTTTTCCATTTACTACCAAAGTATTGATGACATTTGCCTTTTGTCTTTTCTTCAATTGCCAAGCTAGTAGTTTTCCACACTTGTTAGCCGATTCAAATGTTCTTTGTTTCATCATTTTCACTTTCCATTCAATGTCCTGATTCATTATATTAGCATATTGGGATTGCAAGTATTTGATTTCTTTTTGGATTTTAACACATCTGGGATGTCCTCTTAATTCTTTTTCCTTTTCTTTGATTGATTTCAACAATCTCTCCATTTCTGCATTTTGTTGTCTCTTCTTTTTTGCTTTTTCACTAATGAGAAATCCCCTCATTACAGCTTTACTTGCATCCCAGGCAATTCTTTTCTCCACTTCGGAACTCCAATTTATCTGAAAGTATTCTTTCATCTTTTTTGCCGCTCTTTCTACTAGCTTGGTGTCTCTCATCAAAGCGTCATCCATTCTCCATCTAAAAGAATCCTTGGAAATCATTTTTAAATTTAACTGTACCGGATTGTGATCTGAAAGAGTTTTAGGACCAATTTCTGCCTTTTGTATTTTTGGAGCCAATTCATTCGAAATCCAAATATAATCTATCCTCGACCATGACTGCTGAGATTCACTAAAATAAGTTGCCTCTGTATCTGTAGGGTTTTTTAATCTCCAAGAGTCCACCAAATTCAAATTATCCGCCATTTCGAAAAAAGTCTTTGGGAGTTTCCCATCATTCGTTAATTTGGTTCTTTGAGATCTGTCCATTAATGTGGAAACTGCACCATTAAAGTCTCCAAGGCAAACTAATTTATAATCCAAATAGTCCAACAGCAGATCATGTATTTTCTTATAAAAAATTGACTTTCCATCATTTGGTGCATAAAGTCCCAGAATCAAAAGTTTTTCGCCTTGTATATTAATTTCAATTGCGATGTATCTCCCTTCTTCATCTTTAAAAAGCTGTCTTGGGCTATATTTCTCCTTTGCATATATCACTACTCCTCTCTTCTTGACCTTGTCCGATGATATAAACTCTTGGCCTAATTTTTTGTTCTGTAGTAATCTTCTATGACGTCGGGCTATGTGGGTTTCCTGTAAACATATTATATCCAAATTCTTCTTTTCTATGCTGTAAAACACTCTGCGTCTCTTTGGTCTCTGATTCAATCCCCGGACATTCCATGTCATTAACTTGAGCGCCATTTTCCTTTCTTTAATCTTCTCCTCCAGTTGCTTCTCCTTTCTTGTCTTTCTCTGGATCCTGGCTTGGACCTGGTAAACTTGGTAGTCCCGGCGGTGATGGAAATTCCGCTGGGAACCTGTAGAATTGTGCTGGGTCGAGTGGTGTGCCTTTAAATTGTTCCAGATGCTTGTCCAAAAACTTTTGCTTCTCCGCCAAGGATCTTATTCTTATCTTTTTTCCTTCAAACGTAAATGCCAGGCCTTCTGGAAATTCCCAACTGAAGGGAATTTTTCTTTTTCTAAGCTCAGTTGCCAAGTCGTTGTAAGGAACTCTTTTGTCCAGGAAAAATCTGGGGATGTCCTTATAAAAAATTACTTTATTCTGCTCTACCACCAGGTTGTTTCTATAGTGCAGGTCCAGAAAAAAGTCCCTATCGTGTCGATCGTGTAACACAATCAAACAGTCACTAACTGTTTTGTTACTTTTCTTTCCTCTGGAACCTCTTGGACCAAATCTGAAGGCCTTCACTATGCGCGCTGAGACGTTAACTTCTTCTACCTCCCAAAATCCTGAAAATAGCTTCACAATATATGCTTTTAGGTCTTCCCCTTCTAATTCTGGAAGACCCCTTAGACGGATGTTGCCCTCTCTCTGATGTAGTTGCAGAAAAGCGAGAGACTCTTCAACAGTTCTCTGTCGTGTTCCAATATTCTCTATCTGCTCCAAATCTAAATTGTCCAATTTTTCCTCCACCTTTTTTATTTTTTCCTTGACCACTTTAATTTCCTCTGAGTCCTTTTTCAGGGTGGTCACCTCCTGCCCAATCCTATTAATTTCTTCTCTGTTCTTCCTTACATTCTCCTCAATTTGCCCAATTGATTTTTCCAGGGTCTGCGTAGAATTTTTAATATCAGCTTTTATGTCAGCTTGTAATTTTTCTATTGCTGAGTTCACTGCTGTATTTCCTGATGAAACTTGATCTTGTGTTTGCTTCAACCCTTCAGTAACGCTTTTCAATCCTGCTGCAATTTCTGCCACACTAACAACCAATTTCTCCATTTGTTCCTGTAGAGTTAGGGAAACAGAGCCTCTTTTTTGTGCAGAGCTAGCACCAGTTGTTTTTGATCTAGTGTCCATCTCCTGTGGGCTCTGCAATTGTAATCTCAAGGTCACTCCAGTTGCTGTGGTAACAATCTCAGACATTCACAGCAGAAGGCCAACAGTCCCAAAAGTAAACACCAGGTGGCCAGCAGCTCAGTTCTGAGAACAAAGAGACTGCTGAGCCAGGAGCCCACACCAGTCCCAAAAATCCAGCTTTTAGGCAAAGAGTTTAAATTTTTCAGAATATAAATTCCTTAAAGCCAAGAAGGGTTTATTTTCATATAGCCCAAGTCAGTAACAGTTCCTAACTTGCAGTGTTACCACCAAAGTCCATAAAGTAACTTGTATCTGGTTACAAAAAAGTCAAAATGTCTCCACTGGTAAACAGTCACTGAAACACCAACAAAGAAAAAATGGCAACAATGTATCACAGCCCGCTACTGACCCGGAATCCTAATCCAGAGGGTGAGGGGCATCTTCTTTTGCCATATCAACTGTTTTTAAGTCTTTAAACATCCTTTAAGCAACTTTTAATCAACTTTTAAAAAGTTTGGCAGAGTTCGCAAAACTTTCCCGTTAGTCGCGGCTTTGATCTTTTAGCGCTACCAAGCTTGCGCAAACAGTTCAAAGGGAACAGGCTTCCTTTTGCAATTTCCTCTGCAAGCAGTGCTCTTTAAACTTGTAAAATAATCCAATTCTTTAACTTACAGAGTTCTTTGGAAGTTTCTGTGTAGGAAGTGCCGGGTGCTCAGGTCTGGCGGGATCGCTGCTTTGATCCTCCGCAGGCAGTCGCTTCTTCAGTCCCGTGCTGGGGCTCCGCTCGCCTGGTTTTCCCTCTTACGAGGGTCAATCAGAAGCGGAGACAGCACGTCTGGGACCCACGAAGCCGTCGGTCCACGGGACGCTCTTCCCGTGGCTTTAAGGGACCCGTGGCGCAGGCACGGAAATCCCTATCGCCTAGCGGAGGACGGAGCCGTCGGACTCCCGTCCGCCATTGACTCGGCACCTAACCGGAAGCCAGATGCTATTTCCTTTCCGCAGGTCATATGTGGCTTATATATGTGCCAGGAGACAGAAAGAGAAGCTCCCAAAATTGCACAGCAACCATTACAGCCCAGTCCCCACAACCAGGGGATCATCTGCCATTGTTTGTTTCCATTTGCAAAATTGTTTGAGGCAGAGGATGCAAAAATAAATCGCCAGGGGGTGTAAAAACAACCCCAGGTCTGACCTGTGCTGAGTTCAGCACTCACTTGCAGCATACATCTCTCAGGCATAACATAAATGTGTAATGGATTAAAGGTTTAATAGTATCCGCTCAGCAGTTGTCTTAAGCAGGTGATGACAAGGAGGGCTGGGAACATTGCTTTTGTTGGAAGGAGCAACAGCGCAGGCATGTTGTTTAGATGAAACTTAAGAGCCCTATTCTCACAGTCTGCCTTGCTGTGAATTATTCCCATTACATTTTCTTGATGCTTGCAAGGGATGTCGTCATTGTTAAACTGTGCAGTCCTACACTTCTGGATTTGCTGTCAGTAGCAAATGTTAAAGAAAACAAAACTGTAAATGACCAAATTAAGAGTGTATTTTAGTCTTTCTCACAATGTATGTGTTAGCAAAATCACTTGAATAAGGCAGAGGGATTCCAGAGAGGAAAGTAATCCTGATAACATTTTACTGAGGAAATTGAACACAAAAGTATGGAATCGGAGGAGAAAGGAACAGAGAGGCTTTCTCTTTCTTAATTTAAACCTTGTACAAAGCAGGGAGACATACAACCAAAACACAGAGGGAAAATTCCCTCAAAACTACATAGCCAATCAGAGTACATGCTACCTCAGTGAAGATCAGACCACTCTGCCACTCTACCAAACAACAATCTACCCTTTCCTCTTGATTAGCTCACTCACCAACAACAAAATTAACCCATATAACATCACAACACAACACAAGGTAAAGGTAAAGGGACCCCTGACCATTAGGTCCAGTCGTGTCTGACTCTGGTGTTGCGGCGCTCATCTCGCGTTACTGGCTGAGGGAGCCGGCGTACAGCTTCTGGGTCATGTGGCCAGCATGACTAAGCCGATTCTGGTGAACCAGAGCAGTGCACGGAAACATCGTTTACCTTCCCGCCGGAGCGGTACCAATTTATCTACTTGCACTTTGACGTGCTTTTGAACTGCTAGGTGGGCAGGAGCTGGGACCGAGCAACGGGAGCTCACCCCGTCGTAGGGATTCGAACCGCCGACCTTCTGATCAGCAAGCCCTGATCAGTGCTGTGGGTTAAACCACAGAGCCACCTGGGTCCCTTCCAACATAACATAACATAACATAACATAACATAACATAACATAACATAACATAACATAAAACATAACACAAAACAACTGCTGTTGTACTTCCAACAATATGTATCACGGCAAGTGACTTTTGTTAATGCAGAAGAAAACCCAGAAGATAATGCAATTGTACTGGCAGGCAATGTAGATTTTATGAATTACATAACAGAAAATGGCAGCTGTAGTCTCTGCATATGTTACTTGTACCGGGCAAGCATGATGAAAAGGGAGTTTTATGAAAAGGGAGGTCCTGCATCAAGGAGCCTTCCCTATGCATGAGACTCCTTGTTTGCCCGCATTTGAACGTTATTTAGCTGTTAATCTTTATTTTCATCGGAGAAATGTTGGAGGGTGTGACACAGACACCAATACCTCAAGGAGTGCCTCTCCTCACCTGAACTAACCCAGACCTGGAGCCATGCCCAGGTGGGTGGCAGCAAGATCCTTTCGATTCTGCAGCCACAGCCGCCAGAAAAGTTGCAAAGGCACGCAAGGATGCCCCTCTCTATCCTTTCCAGATCTGCCTCCCCCCAGCCCCAGCTCTCTGCAACCTGCCGCTTGAGGCAATTGATTCATTGAGGCTAATGGTTGGGCCGGCTCAGCTGCCTTCTAACAAGAAGTAATTATATTAAAAAAAATCAGTTTATACAACTGGGAAAGTCCACACGCAGTTATTGCTTTTGTCTCTTGGCAGTCAAACTTTATGCTCTGACAAGCGAAGTCATCAACGGTGAGATGCAGTTCTACGCCAGAGCCAAACATTTCTACAAAGAGGTGCCAGCATCGGAAGAAGGCATGATGGGGGATTTCATCGAGTTGTCCAACACAGATATTGAGTCCTCCAGGGAATTCCTTAAGAATTTTATAGGGGTGAGTTGTGCCTGTCTTCGAAGTTCACATCTCTTGTTATAAACCCTTTTGGATTTATCATTATGCCCCCATTTTGTGCAAGAGAAATATGGAGCCAGTGTGGTGTAGTGGTTAAGAGCGGTAGACTCGTAATCTGGTGAACCAGGTTCGCGTCTCCACTCCTCCACATGCAGCTGCTGGGTGACCTTGGGCTAGTCACACTTCTCTGAAGTCTCTCAGCCCCACTCACCTCACAGAGTGTTTGTTGGGGGAGGAAGGGAAAGGAGAATGTTAGCCGCTTTGAGACTCCTTTAGGTAGTGATAAAGCGGGATATCAAATCCAAACTCTTCTTCTTCTTCTTCTTCTTCTTCTTCTTCTTCTTCTTCTTCTTCTTCTTCTTCTTCTTCTTCTTCGAGGGTTGTGTGTGTAAACGTCTTTGAGGGGAAATAGCCCACAAATTTGAAACTTGCCTTTGGAAGTGTGTTGCTCAAATCCAGTCGGCCCTTGTGAGAAGAATTCGGCCTTAACTGGCTGTATACGTATTCGCTGAGGGTAAGGACAGGAAATGACATTTTTTCCAATGACAAGATATTTCAATGGCTCCTTGCAAGAAAGCAGCGACAGCTTTTGTACATTTGTTCCGGTCAGCCATGACAATCTGCAACTCTTTTATCTCAGAGACTCGAACTGGTTGTACGTTTTCCTGGGTAGCAGTTTTATGTTCCTTCAGTGCGCTTCTAATGCCTTCCACCAGGTGTGGCAATGCATTAATATAATTCGGCTGCCCTGAGATATCTGACTGTCAGCATTTCGTTAATTTTTAAAGAAGGAATAGACCTATAGGAAGGGAAAACAACTTTGGAGGGGGAAAAAACCAACACCACAAAGCCTGGGACTCATTTAAGGAGAAGTTAAACAGACTGGAAAGATGTATCTCAGACAACCAGTTGATTTATTTATGTATTTTATTACAGTTCTCAATTGCCTTTCTGCAAAAAATTAGCCCCCAAAGCAATGTACGAAACCAATAAAAGACATTTAAGCAAACCAAATTTAAAACCAATTAGAAATACACTGCAGAATAGAAATCAACCCATGCTGAATATAAAGGCGATTTTTAAAATGACAACTGGAAACATGCACACAGATGACAGTGTCGAAATTCTCCCATTGTCTGGCAGAGCAGCCCCTCAATGTCGATGGACTCTCGACTTGCATTAGCCCCAGCCAGGAATGCATAATATGCTCAGCAACATTTGGAGGGCCACACAGGTTTGCCGCCGCAGCCTCTGCTGTGCCTTCCTCCCTGTGTAAGTGCCTGGAATCCCTGAAATCTCACACCGCTTGGAGACAGGGGTGGCATGTCTCAATATAAAAAAGTTAGTCGCTTGAAAATAACAAAACTTTTCTGAGAAGATGTCAAAAGGTCCTAACCTACAAAATCAATCAGAAATATCTGAAATAATAATAATTTAGTTGTAGAGGTTTGTAACTCCTCAGTGGCGTTGGAGCCAGAACAAGGATTAAGTGTAATAAATTCTACTTCAGGGCTGTTTAAACAGCTCTCAAGTGGTACTTAATCCTTTCACTCAGTCACCGTGCTCACTGTGACTTTTAGCAACGATCAAACTGTTCGTTCAGTGACTTGAAAGCAGTCACATTTATATGGTTGCTTGTACAGCAAAAAGTTAAAAATTTAATCAACCCAAAATTCCAAAGAGCTACTCATCTACATGTTTAGATTTTGTTCTCATGCTGTGTTGTCATTTCATGATTCCTTAGAGCCAAGTCACATCTGGCACCAGCCATGAAATATGGATGGCTTTCATGAACGGAGCCTTCTCACACATAGCCTCCAGTTCATGCTCAAGGTAAAAGCTAGCATAGGGACCAAGTGACCAAACCAGGAAGCCAATGGTTTTTATTATTCTTCCCATTGCCAGGAATTTGCTTTGTGATCTTAAGCAAGCCGTACACTCAGCTTCAACTACCCAATCTGTGAGATAGGGGTAATAATTCACACCTACCTTTAGGGATAGATGGATGGATGGATGGATGGATGGATGGATGGATGGATGGATGGATAGATGGATGGATGGATGGATGGATGGATGGATGGATGGATAGATGGATGGATGGATGGATGGATGGATGTGTTGGCCAATTTCTGTTTCTCTGAGTTTCTCGTTTTACCAGCCTTCAGTCCACTTCTCCACATTCCCACATCAGTTTATGGGGTGGGGGTGGGGAGAATTCATTAGCATTTTTGTGCAGATTTCTCCAATATACACATTTGTGTGCAATTTTGTTTACTATATACATGTTCCCAAAGCAATTTTCCTTAATATGCATGCTTGTATGTTATTTTAACTAACACACTTTGCCCTAGCGTGTGCATTATTATTATTATTTTTAACACATTGCTTGGCCAGGGAACTGCACTACAAAGATTCAGAGAAGTGCAAATATTGAAGGACGGTTGTGTTTTGGCCCAAACATTGTTTCAGAAAATGGAGATTAGGTTGTTGTTGTTGTTTAGTCGTATGGACCAGAGCATGCCAGGCACTCCCGTCTTCCACTGCCTCCCGCAGTTTGGTCAGACTCATGTTGATAGCTTCGAGATCACTGTCCTACCATCTCTTCCTTTGTCGTCCCCTTCTCCTTGTGCCCTCCATCTTTCCCAACATCAGGGTCTTTTCCAGGGCGTCTTCTCTTCTCATGAGGTGGCTAAAGTACTGGAGCCTCAGCTTTAGGATCTGTCTTTCCAATGAGCACTCAGGGCTGATCTACTTCAGAAAGGATAGGTTTGATCTTCTTGCAGTCCATGGGACTCTCAAGAGTCTCCTCCAGCACCATAATTCAAAAGCATCAATTCTTCGGCGATCAGCCTTCTTTATGGTCCAGCTCTCACTTCCATACATCACTACTGGGAAAACCATAGCTTTAACTATACGGACCTTTGTCAGCAAGGTGATGTCTCCGCTTTTTAAGATGCTGTCTAGGTTTGTCATTGCTTTCCTCCCAAGAAGCAGGCGTCTTTTAATTTCGTGACTGCTGTCACCATCTGCAGTGATTATGGAGCCCAAGAAAGTAAAATCTCTCACTGCCTCCATTTGTTCCCATTCTATTTGCCAGGAGGTGATGGGACCAGTGGCCATGATCTTAGCTTTTTTGATGCTGAGCTTCAGACCATATTTTGCGCTCTCCTCTTTCACCCTCATTAAAAGGTTCTTTAATTCCTCCTTCTCTTTAAATGAGAACTAAATCAAATTTCTCCTCCATCCCTCACCTACATTGCAGTGATGTTTTCAAAAAGATAACATACATGAAGAACTTTGTGAATTAGAATGTGCTATATAAATACGAAATATAATTATCACGATTCTCTGTTAGAGGACAGAGGGTGCTCAGTTCAGACTGCCCTTCCTTTCCTGTGTACAACCTACGTGCCAGGTTTGTATGTGAGTTTAGCTCTAAGTTTTAATAAAGCTCTGTCTCCAAAACTGACAGCAGTTTCCCTTTGAAACTTGTGACATAAAGCATGGGTACAATCTATGGATGGTCTCTCACCCAGTAACATGAACCATGAGCACCAGGAATGAGTTAAGTCTTAATTCATTATTGGCAGAGGTGTCGTGTGTATTTTTGGAGCTTGGCATAAGGTTCAAGGAGAATATGACTGAGAGCTACCCTAAATGAATGGGAACCAAGGAACTTGAAACCTCTGGTGAAGATTTCATAGTCCTATCACATGGCTGAAATAGGTGGCAACAAATCTATGATTCTATGATACGCTAGACAATAATGTCCTAGATCAGGGGTCAGCAAACTCTTTCAGCAGGGGGCCGGTCCACTGTCCCTCAGACCTTGTGGGGGGCCGGACTGTATTTTGAAAAAAAAAAAAAAGAACAAATTCCTATGCCCCACAAATAACCCAGAGATGCATTTTAAATAAAAGGACACATTCTACTCATGTAAAAACACGCTGATTCCCGGACTGCTCGCGGGCCGCATTTAGAAGGCGATTGGGCCGCATCTGGCCCCTGGGCCTTAGTTTGGGGACCCCCGTCCTAGATCCTGTTGAGTACATACAGTGGTACCTTGGGTTACAGACGCTTCAGGTTACAGACCCCGCTAACCCAGAAATAGTACCTCGGGTTAAGAACTTTGCTTCAGGATGAGAACGGAAATTGCGCAGCGGCAGTGGGAGGCCCATTAGCTAAAGTGGTACCTCAGGTTAAGAACAGTTTCAGGTTAAGAACGGACCTCCAGAACAAATTAAGTTCTTAACCTGAGGTACCACTGTATTGCTAAATAGATTACGCGCTTATCCGCAATTCCTCTTGTCCAGCTGCTTCCCCCCACACCACCCCCCACTGGAGGGCACAGGGAGCACTGTTTAGCATTCATTGAGAGCAAATGGCAATTTGGGTTTTCTTCATGGATAGGATTTTGTTGCCAACTCATTTTGTAAGACCATAATGGGCTCTTGAGCTCTTGAGTGGTGGATTCAGGAACACGAAGAGGCAAAACACCATGCAGGGTTCAGCAGGATTTATTTTGAGTTGCATATGCAAAGCAAAAGGCACAATCCAAAAGTTGGACTGAGCACTGAGAGACTGGCGCGTATTCCTTATAAAGATAATACAGAAACCGAAAATAGAAACCGAAAATTGGCTCAAGGTTCACATGTTCCCTAGGAGGGTAACCTCCCAAAGCCTCCCCAGTCTGGGAATGTGTACCTGGCGAGCTTTGAATGTACTTGGCAGGCTTCCCAGAAATATAGCAACATAAGCAACAACAGTCCCCTATTGTATGCTGAAGGTTGAACCTATTCATAAGGCATGTGTGTGTCTAATCAGCAAGAAAGCATAACTTCAGTTAACCGGCAATAATACTTATTGCATTAGATAGGAAATACAAAGGCATAAATCAATAATACCCATGCAAGGGGATGAGTCTACTAACTAGGAAATACCTTACATCTTAATGGACTGAATATAATGTTAATACAGGTGGCAGGAGCCAACTCCAGCTGCATTCCTCCCGGCTGTTCAGAAAGCGCATGCATCCCGTCCAAGGCTGAGAGCCCCCCCTTGCTCACACAACTCAGAGCTGCCCCTCTCCCAAAGACCCATAGGAACAATACACAAATATAAATCAATACATACCAATACATGTAAGGATACACAACTCCAACAAGCCTGATGCCTCCAGTATGATCAATCAACAAGACCAGCTCTTAAGCCCATTAAAGGCTAACCACAATTAATATTAACGGCACATTCCTTAAAAGGGGCTTTCCGTCCCCCTCTCTCGTGATGGTGTTTCTATGGTAACAGCCAAGGTGCTATTTCTGTATTAACAGGCCATTGTTTTAATTCCAGATCGTGCACCGTTATCTTTACCTTGAAGCTGCTGGCTAGTTTTGGCTGATTTCCCAGAAATAGTTGAAGAAGCAACATTAGGCACATTCCTTTGTCTCTCTTAATATTACAGAAAAATACAGAAAATATATTAATGCACAAATGCTGTGAATGATACACAAATAGACAAGCTTAGAAAGCAATTAAGGCATTCATAATCAATATGGGATATTTAGCTATTTGAACTGTCCCCTTCAATTTGTACTAGTAGAAAACCTTCTCTTCTATGTCTGACAGTGAGCTGCCTTTACATTCTGTCTGACAAAGTTCGGTAAAAACTTGAAAATTTGCAAACTCATTACACTAATAGGAGCTGTTCCAAATATTACCAATATTGTATTGCTGGTTCGGTTTAAGATGCTAATATTACAAATAGGGAACTTTATCATTACTGCAAAATAACATAACCTAATAAATGCATAATAATAATAATAATAATAATAATAATAATAATAATAATATGCTGCCCATATGACTGCGTTGCCCCAGTATCCCAGTATCAACTATTAGAAACTTCCCAGAACAGGGCTGCCTTCAGATGTTTTCTAAAAGTCAAATAAACAACTGTTTGAAATCTGATGGTAGGGAGTTCCACAGGGCGGGTGCCACTACCGAGAAGGCCCTCTACCTGATTCCCTGTATAGCTTCACTTCTCTCAGCGAAGGAACTGCCAGAAGGCGCTCAGATCTGGACATCAGTGTCCAGGCTGGACAATGGAGGTGGAGATGCTCCTTCAGGTACACAGGACCAAAGCCATTTAGGGCTTTAAAGGTCAGCACCAACACTTTGATTTGTGCTTGGAAACGTACTAGGGGCCAGTGTAGATCCTTTGGGACCAGTGTTATATGGTCATGGTGGCTGTTGCCAATCATGTGTAACTGCTGCATTCTGGATTAGTTGTAGTTTCTGAGCCACCTTCAAAGGTAGCCCCACGTAGAGCACATTGCAGTAGTTCAAGCGAGAGATAACCAGAGCATGTTCCACTCTAGCGAGATGGTGTATGGGCAGGTAGGGTCTCAGCCTGCGTACCAGATGGAGCTGGTAGACAGCCGCCCTGGACACAGAATTAACCTGCGCCTCCGTGGACAGATGTGAGTCCAAAGTGACTCCCAGGCTGCACACCTGGTCCTTCAGGGGCACAGTTGTCCCATTCAGGACCAGGGAGTCCCCCACACCTGCCCGCCCCTATCCCCCCCCAAACAGTACTTCTGTCTTGTCAGGATTTAACCTCAGTCCATTAACCACCATCCAAATGCTTACACTACTAGATAAAGTTTTGTGGCTGTCTGAGCAGGATTGCAGTAAATATCAATTATTCCTAATTCATATTCATTTTCTTTAGTGTACCGGTAAGTTAATGGAATTTAAAACAACAATGGCAACTGGTCCTCCTGCCTTTAATCCCTTCCCAGTTTCCCAGAGTCCCAACTCTATACTGCATATCATAAATGTAAATGAAAAAATGAAAAAAAATGTCTATTCAGTGAGTGTGCTTAAGTGTAAATTAAAATGACTCCACGTGCTCTGTTACTCAGATGGATTTGCATGCTTACTCAGTTGCATTCATAACACCTGAAATTTCTTGTGTCCCTGAAATTCGTCATAGGATGTTATACAAAATGCTCTGCTTTGTGAATATAATTGGAAGTGTGGAAACAAGTGGGAATAGGCAAAATCAGAGTTTACCAAATGCCTCCCTCTCCCCGCATAGGCTCCTCGAAAATTGCTGAGGGTCTTTGTAGCCATTGTCATGTGTGACAGATGCCCTGTGAGTTTTGACTGGTCTTTTAAAATTGCTTTCCATTTGTTCATATGGTGTTTTATGGTATTGCAACAACTTGAACTTGGTAGGATTCACACTGAATGATCCCCGCTGCTGTGCTTGCAGCACAGAACAGTCGAGGAGGTGGCGCCTGTGTGTGTTCTCCATAAGTGTGTGCATGCAAAGTGCGTACACCCACTTTTGGTGGCACCCTCCACTGGTGTGCAGCTCTTCGTTTTTTGTTGTTTTTTTTAAAGAGAATTTATTATATTTCAGGAACAACAGAAAGAAAAACAAAATACAAAATACAAAATACAAAATACAAACACTACAACTAAACAACAAAAACTAAAAACACCAAAAATACAACAACAACAACAAAAAAAATCCTAAGCATCCTTATACTTATTTAATTCTTACTTAATAGACTTCCTCCCATCTTCTATGCTGCGTTCATTACAAATTTACTTTAGTAACTTTATAACAACTTTAAATCATCATTCACAATTAATCCATACCTTATTTATCTATCATCTTATCTCTAGCTTTAACAACTTATATCATTCCTATACACCTTAACAATTCTAGCAATTATATCCTACTTTTACTAAACATAATCTATTCTGTTGCCATTAATTCAACTGATTTCCAATTCAAATCTCTATCTTTTCGCATTTTTTCATATAATCTCTAAATTTCTTCCAATCTTCTTGCACCGCTTCCTCTCTCTGGTCTCGGAGTTTCGCGGTCAGTTCAGCGAGTTCCATGTATTCAATCAACTTCATCTGCCATTCTTCCACTGTCGGTAAATTTTTACTTTTCCAATTCTTCGCTATTAAAATCCTAGCAGCTGTTGTGGCATACATAAAAAAATGTTTTATCTCTATTGGGAATCTCATGGTTGACAATGCCCAGCAGGAAGGCCTCTGGTTTCTTAACAAATGTGTTTTTTAACACTTTTTTAAGCTCGTTATAGATTTTCTCCCAGAATTCCTTTAACTTTGGGCACGTCCACCACATATGATAAAAGGTACCTTCTACTTTTTTACATTTCCAACATTCATTACTCACTCCATGATACATCTTAGCTAATTTCACAGGTGTCAAATACCATCTATACATCATTTTCATAATATTTTCTCTCAGAACATTACACGCCGTAAATCTGATACCTTGCTTCCACAGTCTTTCCCAGCTCTTCGATTGAACAGGTTAGCCACTCCTGAGTTAGAGACTTTGTGTACTTCCAAAATGGGATTTTGTCCTAAAGCTATATATTCAAAACAGCCGGTCGTTTCGACAGTTGTTGCCTCTGGCATGAAAACCACCTGTTATACCTAGCAGCTCGAAAGCATGCCAAAAAATTGCAAGTAGATAAATAGGTACCACTCCGGCAGGAAGGTAAACGGCGTTTCCATTCGCTGCTCTGGTTCGCCAGAAGCGGCTTAGTCATGCTGGCCACATGACCCGCAAAAACTGTCTGTGGACAAACGCCGGCTCCCTCGGCCTGTAAAGCGAGATGAGCACCGCAACCCCAGAGTCGTCTGCGACTGGATTTAACTCTCAGGGGTACTTTACCTTTTTTAATACCTGCCTGAGGATTTGACATCTGCTCCCATGACACCTGTGCGAGAACTAAGGACTCTTCTTCTTCTCCTCCTTCTAAAAGCAAATTAAAAAGCAAATTAAAGTGTGTTGCATGCTTATGTTGAGGACGGTACCACCAGCAGAGCAAAGTGGGGGCAGAATGCCCACTGAGCTTATTCTACAATTACTCTTTGCAACCAGGGATATTTATAGCTATGACACTGTCTGTTTGCCCCTGGTTTGACCTTAATAATCTGCTGAATTAATCACTGAAGCACAGCCCAAGCAGAAATGGCATATGGGCACCTGACATGATTTACCACTATTAGTAATGTTAGAGGGAGACTATTTAGAGCCAAATTCTGCCCTGGGATAGCTCCTATATATGTGGCGCCAGGGGTTGGGAAGGGAGTCTAACTTAATCGCTCCTGTGGTATCGTGGAGTGACGGGGAAGGCTTTCCATGTGAATCTGTTGTTATTCTATACAACCCCACAGGGTCAATCAGGGGTGCCAGCTATAGGGGGCGGAAAGGGTTTCAACCCCCTTGAATAAGGCATGGGGAAAGTGTTAAGTAGTGGGTGGACACAGCAGACAACACAGTGATTTCCAAACAGCTCTTGTTTATTCTCAGGCTGGAACAGAAGTGAGCTGAAGGCCTCAGCAGCCTGCTTATATAGAACTCAGCTACAAAGCAACAGCAACAACTTTCTGTAGTTACCCAATCCCTGAACGTCACTTTTCAATCCCTCATTTGCATGTGCGGACCTGAGTGAAAACTGCAGCAGAATGAGCTATATACACACACCCCTAGTGGCCTAGGGTGAGAACTTCAATACATAACAGAAAGTATATAATGTATCTGAAAAATTATTGCAAAAAATTACACACATTAGTGGGATTGGCAGAAACCTTTTAGTAAAAAAAACTGAATTACCTATTGATTAAGGCTTTATAATAATTGGAATTTTTGAGAAGATGCAGCGGGGAAATAGTAACATAAGGATCCATAAATGGTGGGGGGAGGGGAAGGAAGTCAAAGGGGATACGTCATGGGTAGGCAAACAAAGGCCCGGGGGCCAGATCCAGCCCAATCGCCTTCTAAATCTGGCCTGCGAACGGTCCTGGAGTCAGCGTGTTTTTACATGAGTAGAATGTGTCCTTTTATTTAAAATGCGTCTCTGGGTTATTTGTGGGACCTGCCTGGTGTTTTTACATGAGTAGAATGTGTCCTTTTATTTAAAATGCATCTCTGGGTTATTTGCGGGGCACAGGAATTCGTTCATTTATATATATATATGTTTTCAAAATATAGTCCAGCCCCCCACAAGGTCTGAGGGACAGTGGACCGGCCCCCTGCTGAAAAAGTTTGCTGACCCCTGTGATACGTTGTTTGTACTGTATTCTGTTCCTTTTTGTCTTTTGCTTTCCGCTTATTGTTTGTAAAATAGAAAATGCAAAAACAATTTATTTGGGTTTTTAAAAAAGAAAAGAAAAAGGAAAGGGTTTTGTATCTGTTGTGAATGCATTGGGCAATCCACTGTTTCTCTTCCTTGCCTCTTTCAACAATAACAGAAGGATAAGACTGGCCTTGCGAGATTTCCGCAAGGTTTACTGAGGTAATGAATGTGAGAGGTCAGAGCGCTCAAGCGTTGTTTTTCGTGTTCTCCGCAGGGGCCTGGCAAAGCGGGCACCGACTTCGCTCTTGACTGCGGCTCGGGAATTGGGAGGGTGAGCAAACATGTCCTTCTTCCCTTATTCGAGCACGTGGAGCTGGTAGACATGATGGATGTTTTCCTGACAGAAGCTCAGAACTACTTGCAGGGCCAGGGAGAAAAAGTCGACATGTACTATTGCTGCAGCCTCCAGGAATTCACGCCAATGCCAAGAAAATATGACGTCATCTGGATCCAGTGGGTTTCAGGTCAGTTCCGCCATTTTCTCCCCCCATGTAAAAACGAGTGAGCCAGAGAAGCTATGGGAAGGGCACATAACTGGTCGTGTTCGCGAGTGACACAGGTTATGCAGCAGCGAGGGGCTGTCCACGCTTCTGCTTTTCCTGTGCCTAGAACACATGGGTCAAAGTGGTTTTCTGCTTGTCCTGTTGTCTGCTTTCTAAGCATGGGTAGGAGCACTTCGCTGCTTTCCTCCCCAAAACATGCTCTTTAGTGCTGAATTGGAACAAATGGCAATCCGCCACTGTTTGTTCTGATTCAGATGAGGTAGGTTAGGGAGATGGATAATAATAATAATAATAATAATAATAATAATAATAATAATAATAATAATAATAATAATTTATTTCTAGCCCGTCCATCTGGCTGGGTTTCCATCAGTCATTAAAAATATCAGTCATTAAAAACAGTCCAAGGCTGCCTTCAGATGTCTTCTAAATGTCATATAGTTGTTTATTTCTTTGACATCTGATGGGAGGGCGTTCCACAGGGCGGGCACCACTACCAAGAAGGCCCTCTGCCTGGTTTCCTGTAACTTCGCTTCTCGCAGTGAGGGAACCAGTAGAAGACCCTTGGATGAGGACCTCAGTGTCCGGGCTGAACATGGGAGTGGAGATGCTGCTCCAGGTATACTGGGCTAAGCCCATTTAGGGCTTTAAAGGATAGCACCAACACTTTGAATTGTGCTCAGAAAAGTAAGGTGATGGTAAAGGGACCCCTGACCATTAGGTCTAGTCGTGTCCGACTCTGGGGTTGCGGCGCTCATCTCGCGTTACTGGCCGAGGGAGCCGGCGTACAGCTTCCGGGTGATGTGGCCAGCATGACTAAGCCACTTCTGGCGAACCAGAGCAGCGCACGGAAATGCTGTTTAGCTTCCCGACGGAGCGGTACCTATTTATCTACTTGCACTTTGACGTGCTTTCGAACTGCTAGGTGGGCAGGAGCTGGGACCGAGCAATGGGAGCTCACCCCGTCGCGGGGATTCGAACCGCCGACCTTCTGATCAACAAGCCCTAGGCTCTGTGGTTTAAACCACAGCGCCACCTGGGTCCCGCTCGGAAAAGTACTGGAAGCCAATATAGGTCTTTCAAGTCCGGTGTTATGTGGTCTTGGCGGCAGCTCCCAGTCACCAGTCTAGCTGCTGCATTCTGGATTAATTGTAGTTTCTGGGTCACCTTCAAAGGTAGCCCCACATAGAGTGTGTTGCAGTAGTTGAAGCGGGAGATAACCAGAGCATGCATCACTCTGGCAAGACTGTCCACGGGCAGATAGGGTCTCAGCCTGCATACCAGATGGAGCTGGTAGACAGCTGCCTTGGACACAGAATTGAGTTGCACCTCCATGGACAGCTGTGAGTCCAAAATGACTCCCAGGCTGCGCACCTGCTCCTTCAGGGGCACAGTTGCCCCATTCAGGATCAAGGAGTCCCCCCCACCCACCCGCCCCCTGTCCCCCAAGAACAGTACTTCTGTCTTGTCAGGATTCAACCTCAATCTGTTAGCTGCCATCCATCCTCCAACTGCCTCCAGGAACTCACACAGGACCTTCACTGCCTCCACTTGAAAGATTTGAAAGAGAGGTAGAGCAGGGTTCACTGGGCAAACTTAGGTGTGAATAAGCCCTAGGCGTCAGTGGACCAAATGTCCCCCGGCTACCTCTCTCCATCTTTCCTCATACCTTGTACAGACAATGGCCACACACTGCATCACAGGCTGCAGGTACAGAACCAAGGCCTACTGAACAAGGGTCTGTATCTAGAAGATCCAACTCAGTGCACTTGGTATAAGGCACCCTTCCCATTTTCCTAACAAAACTCCCTGGGTAGTCAGTGCTTACAGCACAGGGATGTGGTCCAATACTGCCCTCCACATTTCTCTCACTAGGTCACACCCCTTGGCAACCCTTTTCTGGGCCTACCTCCAATGTATTTGTCTCCTTGGAATATATCCTTGAACTGCAAAGTTTTACATGGGGACAGCCTTGCTTTTTCTGTCCAATTCCTCTGGAGAGCAACAGAATGCCATCGAGACCCATTGCTCCAAAGGGGACTTGCTCTATGAACATTCAAAATATGTAGTAGCAAGGAACCATGAATACTAGCTGCTTAGAATGTGGGTCACTGGATACCCTATTTTAGAAGTTTTTTTAATGAAAAATTGGGGGGGGGGGGGAGACACAGGATAGTTGCGAACCTTGAATCACCTCATAATTTCTTAGTCCCATTTCATCTGAGATCTGGGATGGACCAGAATTTACATGTCCATCCGTCCCTAACCAAAGTGTTCCAAAGTGAAGCAGTTGTGGAGTTTACAGAATATTAAGTATAGTTACTTGTTAGGCGTTCCTGGATGGTGCTAAGCAAGGGTGTGAGTGCAATGTACTCCTCTGATAACTAGTTTGCCCCCTGCTCTCGCCCCCCCCCCCAGAAATCAGAGATGTAATGCAATGCTCCCCCCCCAAAAATAATTACTTTGTCCCTATTCTGTCTCTTGTGGCAATGTTGTACAAAATT
The DNA here is from genome assembly GCF_009819535.1 of Lacerta agilis. Lineage (NCBI taxonomy): Eukaryota > Metazoa > Chordata > Lepidosauria > Squamata > Lacertidae > Lacerta > Lacerta agilis. Next base: position 7,777,482 of record NC_046317.1, on the reverse strand, counting down.
TGCAGTAATAAATATTGCATCTACACCTTAAAGAACTTCATACTGTTGCAAGGCTGAAGCCGCTGTTCCAATGAGAAGTATAGCCCTGTTCTGTTTTGACCTCCTGTAGGAAACCTGACAGATAAGGATTTACTGGGGTTTTTCATTCGCTGCCAGGATGGTTTGAAGGAGAACGGCGTCATTATCCTGAAGGACAACGTGGCACGGGAGGGCTGTGTCCTCGACCCGTTGGACAGCAGTGTCATCCGAGATCTGAACATCCTCAGCAGTCTTATTGAAAAGAGCGGTCTCACCATCGTGAGACGGGAAAAGCAAGAGGGCTTCCCTGAGCAGTGTGTACCAATCTGGATGATAGCCATGCAGAAGAATCCTATCCATATGAGAAATGGGATGTTGTAAGGGCCATTGACATAGGGCTGGGATTCAGGGCAACAGAGTAGGGGGAATCGAAGTAGTGTTTCCAGACTGGATTTCTCGTCGTAAAACAGCAGCAGCACTGCACTGCCATGTTTTTCCTCTTCAGTTTCAACGGTTTTCGGAGCTCAGAAGAATGGTTGCCATTCTTTTTAATGCAATGGGTGTAGAGGACCCATCAAACAGCTATCCTAACCTATGCAGTCTGATAACAGACTGGGATAGCATCTACTCTATTTCCGACTCTGTCATTTGCCTCTCTTGTCTTGAAATCAACTCTTTATTACGTTAACCCTTCTGTTAACCCTTCTGCCGACCTTCCGACCAGCAAGCCCTAGGCTCTGTGGTTTAGAGAGAGACCACAGCGCCACAGCTGCTTTAACTCACCTCAAATGTGGAAACCTAAAGTATGCATCTTGAATCCCTCCAGCGAAACATGGCATTTTGGAGGTGTCAGGAGAAACCCTCATGACGTGTGAAATGTCAGGTCAGAGGGGAAGGGAGAATTCCAACAGGGGCATGTTGTGTTACTGTCAGAAAAATTAATAAACGAATTCTTACACCTTACGATTTGCTGACAACAATTTGGCACCTCAGCTATATATAAAAACCTTGCATACTAAATAGCATGCATAGTGCACAATCTATTTACGAATTGTTCTCCTAAATAAGCCTATTTTATATTCATCTCTTGCTCTTTTCATTTCAGTAGGCTTTGTGCAGGGGAACTGTCTAATGGTAACAACAACAACAACAACAGCATCATCAACAACAACAACATAATACCCCATCCATCGGGGCAGCTTACAGCACATATAAAAAAAGTCAAACATTAAAAACTTTCCAATAGAGGACTGCCTTCAGAAGTCTTCTAAAAGTCAGTTAGTTTTTTATTTCCTTGATATCTGAAGGGTGTGTGTTCCACAGGGCGGGCGCCACTACCAAGAAGACCCTCTCCTTGGTCCCCTGTAACTTTGCTTCTTGCAGTGAGGGAACCAGCAGAAGACCTTCGCAGCTGGACCTCAGTGTCCGGGCTGAGCAATGGGGGTAGAGACGCTTCTTCAGGTATACAGTGCTTTGAAATGCACTGGGAACCAGTGGAATTCCTTTAGGGCCAGTGTTATATGGTCTCAGCGGCCGCTCCCAGTCACCAGTCTAGCTGCTGCATTCTGGAATAGTTGTAGTTTCCAAGTCACCTTCAAACTGCCCCACATAGAGTGCATTGCAGTAGTCCAAGTGGGAGATAATGGACTGGGCCACATGGGCCAAACCTGTCTGCTGCCTGAGTTGGCTGTACCTCATGGTACACCCACCTCGAGCAAATTGTACATAACTCATGTTGCTCCTCGGCACACAGAAACGAAGCCAAATTAATGGCCTTCAATGTGACTATAGCAACAACGTACGTAAAGTGTCCATGGGAATAATTAGCTATTTGCGTGGACAGGCGGAGTCCCCCAAACCCTAGGCGACTCCCGAGCAGAATAATGACACAAGACAACATGCTATGGGATTAAAATTGGCCACAACTTTATTAAGATTCAGATGTAGGGAGACCTTGGCTCAGGCATTGGGCGTTTATCCTTCCCAGTCCCCAGCCAGGGATCTGGGAAACTTCAGGGTTATCCAGAATGTGTGGGGATTGGGCTGGCTCTGGAGAACATATGTTCAAGCAGAGAGCCCGCTCCCCGTTTTGCCGCCACTGGTGGGGGAGAGCAATGACAACCTCTCGGCGTATGGACAATGCCTCCCCCCAATACCACTTTAAGGGGGAAGCCTGTTATCGCCACCACACTGGGGGCGTGGAGTCACTGCCCCACGCCTCCCCCCATTTAGGAAGATGACTAAACGATTCTGCCCAAGGCCTGAAACCGCCAAAGTTGTGACGAATTGCTACGGGAAAGGCGAAACCTGCCAGTGCAGGGAATTTCCTTTCTGGCCCTTCAACAGTGGCCTTGGCATAGCAGTGCCTGCGTACCTGTGAAGAAGAGGTTAACCTGCAACATGAGCATTAATTGAGGGAGTGGAGGGTGGGAGCAGCTCTGGAGCCGACTGCTGCTTCTTAGGTAAGCTACACACTCTATTGTGTGGGCTAGGTAGTCCCTCCCCTTACCTGGCCAATCCCTTGGCAACGCCTCCCCCAGGCGGGATTGGACGGTTAACTGGGTAGGCAGAGACCCCAGGTATCCCTTCTGGAGGAAGGCAAAACCAGTCCGAACTACCAGGTGTCGCCCAGGAATTCAGGGGGCTGCGCACGACCACTCAAACGTCGCCCCCCCCCATTTGATGTGGGGAGTGGTCATTGTATTGGACACACAAATTGTGCACAACCAGAGTCTCACATTTAATGTAATAAAGCCATCTACAATATGTGTATCCTGACTAGTGTTGCCATCATCATGATTTTCTGTTTCCTTTATAAAGCATCTCCTGTCGCGCTGTCAGATAATGGTCAGATGCGTTTAACTGTTACGTGTGATTAAAACCAGTTGTGTTGATTCCCTTTTCTTTTCTTCTTTTGATGATTGTCTGATAAACTCAAGAAAAGGCTACTGCAGTTATTTGCAAACGTTTCCTTCTCCCTTTGGAAGGTCATCATAACCCTGGTAAATAAACAGAAAATCTGGTTGAAGCAATTCTTTTCATCTAGGAAAAATAGTATCATCACAACATAAAAACTGTGTCGATGGGCTAGACATAAGTTCCAGCTTTTTCCAGGTGTCTCTTTCGGAGCTCAAATCACTTGCAAACTGCTTCCATCTTTACAGGCCCAATCCTGATCCACATGAAAGCTGCTGAAACTGAGTAACCGTTTACATCCATCATTGGACAGAGAAGAGTTGAGGCGCTTGGAGAAGATGTACAGTACGTTGATCTCCTTAACGTTGAGAACATAGGATTTGATACTGTGTGACAGCATATCCACATTTCATGAGATAATTATGGGGGGGGGAGAGCATTGTATAGTAAAAATGCACCTCCAAAGCAAGTCCCTTTTGAAGCAATGGGCCTTGATGGAGTTGCTCTCCGGAGGAATTGTGCAAGGTCTATTGATTGAGGACAATTTGCCTGCCACCAATAATACATCAGTGCACATAGATCATGGTGAGAAATTGCTTTTGGACTGCAGACTGTGTGGCCAGAGGTGAAACTAGGCTTTATTTCACCCAGTCAAAGACTCAATCTGGCACATACACCTCAACACTTTTTGTTTTTAAAGGGCATAAAAAGCAGGCGACGTATTATTATATAGAAAAACAAAACTTGGTATTCAAAGATTTCATGGATTCATTTGCAGCAAGACACCAACCCACCCATGATCTGGAGGGAGCCCCACTGTAAGTGGGGTGGGGAGGACTTTGCTGGAGCCTCGCACAATTGAGACCAGGAGGGATTCAGGTGCCATGGCTGCCATGAGTAGAATGGGTGAGATGACCTTCAGCAGGGGCACCAGCTTGTGCATCTCATTGGGTATAGGGTGGGCAGGACCATCCGAGACTGGGCTTCTTTCCTCCTTAGCATCTCCTCTGACCACCTGGGGGAGATGGCAGTGCTGCTTGGCCTTCCTTTCAAAGGGTTAAAAATAAACTGAGCAAGATTCCTAGAGAGGAAGGGAATTTGCGGGATGGGGGGAATTTGTTTTGCAGGGGGACACACACACAAACATAGAAACCTGCATAGGCACCAACTCCTAGGGGCCAAGGCACTTTGGGCCCTGCAATATTTTTAGGGGTGTGAATTGTTTGGGGGGGGACACACTCGGAGCCAGTTCCAGCCAGAGGCATAGGAAGGTCAGGTGGTACCTGGTGCGGAAAATTTCTTGTCACCCCCCCCCCATTGATTCCTCCCCTTGCAAAAATGGTTTTGCATTATTTCATATTTTCTTACAAAGGAATAATAACAAGTAATAATAATAAAACTTTTATTTATATCCCGCCCTCCCCGGCCGAAGTCGGGCTCAGGGTGGCTAACATCAGATACATAACATTGGTATAAAATCAAACAATAATTAAATTATCCCCTAAAAACATCTCAAAATCAAATGAAAGTCTAATTAGATGGCTTTCCACGGGGTTAGGGTTGGGAACAGTAAGTGCTCCACAGAACTGAAATTTCAGCCTTCACGACATAGGAAAACAGCCAAGTGAACAGCTATTTTGGTGGAGGAGGGTCAAGATATTAACCAATATGCATGAAATTATATATATAGCTATATAATCCCTAGTATAGTAAGATAAGACCTTTGCAGCAGGCATTTTTTTTTAAAAAAAAGTTTTTTTTTAATGAAACGCCCTAGTAGGGCAGTAATTGTTCCTTGATAATTTGTCACCCCCTCCATTATGGAACCTGGGGCGGTCTGCCCCCTACGCCCCCCCTTGCTACGCCCCTGGTTCCAGCACACCTTGGGTGGCTGGTGGCTCCTCCTCCTGTTGCTGTTGCTGCTGATCAGTGACTACAGTATCATATGAGCACTGATCCAGAGTATATTTTCTACAGCGTTTATATTTGCTTACATGTATGATTGGCTTGTTAAGAAATTGAACTGTGTCCTTCTCATATTAATTCTTACAAGTCTGGCTGATGAAGAATTGATCAAGACTGGCTGATGAAGCATTGAACGATGCGGATTGGTTATCCGGAAACTCTGTTCCGGCGATATTTGGTGACAGATTATGCATATATCGAACTTTTGAATTATTCTACCACGACTGGTGAAGAAGATTTGGAGACTTTGGTTGTCATTTCTGATCATTTGTATTAGTCTATAAATAGTGTTTAGTGCCACTGTTATTGGCCATCGTGTTGTGTTATATTGTTCAGCTTGTCTACATTGCAACACAGGGGTTTGTTTGCGGATGATTGCTGCTGCCGCCGTGGCTGGGGGGGGGGGCTTCAGTAAGCATAGCGCGGGGGGGAGGGGTGCCTGACGGCACTTACCTTTGGGGGCAGCACGCCGGAGCCCAAGGTGGTGTGCAAGTCCACGCACTCCAGAGCCCAGCGTGCCGCTCGCTCCCCAAAGCAGCACAGGCCAGGGCTGGGCTCGCAGCACACCGAGCTGCTGTGTGCCCCCCCCGACTGCCACAGATGGGCATAACTGGCATGCGCTGGCCCCACGGGAGGTGCTGGGCCTGCAGAACCCGAGCCACAGTGTCTGTCTCGCACTGCTGTGCGTTCCTGTGTTGCCTTCTCCTTTCAAAAGGGTTGCACTGCTGCTTCCCTCCTAGGGTTGGGTGAGCTCCCTGTTTTGGGGCTGAAGGGGTGTCCCAGGGCTGCAGGGAAGGGTCTCTGGGTGAGAGAGAAAGGAGCTGGAAAGAAGCCCAGACAGTAAAATGGGGAGAAACAGCCACTGTGGACTGGCTGGCGTGCCGAGAGCATCCATGGCGCCCTCTGGAAGCTTCACCCAGGGCAAAATCCCTGTCTAAACGTTTTGGCGCTGGTGTGTCAGAGTTCTCTTCCCAGCAGGCACTTGGGTCGGCTTTTTCAGAGGCAGCATTGTGTGGAGTTCAGTAGCACAGAATCCCCAGCCAAGACTGCTAAGGTGAAAAGCCAAGAGAAATCCATGCGAGACCTTTATCCACCAGGAGCTATTCCTTCCACTAATCCTTCTTTTGGCTTGGGAGCTCGGATTAAGAAACCTCTCCTCTCTCCCAACATTTGCTTTCCAGAGGCAAGGAAGCCCTTACCTAAAACCAACCAAACAAAAGGGAAGCGGATGATCATCTCTATGAACTTTCTCTCCGTCTTGGAGTCTCACCTTTACTACATATTCTTTAAATCTGTAGAGCATCCAACAACTTTCCGTTGCCATCCTGAAATATACTCAGAGTCAAGTGTGCATTTCATGCTCTTTATTCAGCTCATAGTAGTAATGAATGAATCTTTCCCCAAAACATCTGCTATATATACATTATTTACACCAGGCGCCCCACGTGATTGGCTAATTCCGGGCTACTCCTGTAGGCCAATCAGGTTGCGGATTCACTTCCCCCTGGAGCTGGATTGGGTGGCTCCTGCGGACCAATCAGACTGCTGCATTCTGGATCCTATTGTTCTAGAACCAATCAGACTGCTGCATTCTGAATCCTATTGTTCTAGAACCAATCAGACTGCTGCATTCTGAATCCTATTGTTCTAGGATTCGGCTCAGTACATAACACATCCCATCTTTGCCTATGGGAAACCTGAGTCCCCAGCTTTTAAGTGCTCAGTGTGGTGTAGTGGGCCAGTCACACTTCTCTGAAGTCTCTCAGCCCCACTCACCTCACAGAGTGTTTGTTGTGGGGGAGGAAGGGAAAGGAGAATGTTAGCCGCTTTGAGACTCCTTAGGGTAGTGATAAAGCAGGATATCAAATCCAAACTCCTCTTCTTCTTCTTCAGTGCCGCCGACTGACTGAAATGTTATTTGAGGAACAGGCTTACTGCCATTTGGATGGGAGGCAAACCTAAGGGCTGGCCCAGTTGTAAGGCCCTAAGTATGGGCAGCGGAGAAGCACATGTGATAAAGAAGTATTTCAAAAATATGTACTGTAACAGGCAGCCGACTGGCTGAATCGGTACGGGCCTTTTCAGGCGAAAAGTGGCCCGGCCATTCTGATTGGTGGCTTTTTGGAGCCACAGGTGTAGTTGGAGGTATGGGGGTGAAAAGTTCTGTCTTCACTGCTGATTTATTGTTTTGTTATTGGTCTTTTGCTGCTGTTTTATATGATCTTGATTGTTGTATGTTTTAAACTGATTGCTTTAACTCTTGGAGTTAAGATGCCTTGGAAGCTGTCCTAATGGGAAAGCATGATGGAACATTTTAAATACACCTGAAGAAGTGTGCATGCACACGAAAGCTCATACCAAGAACAAACTTAGTTGGTCTCTAAGGTGCTGCTAGACTATTTATTTATTTTATATAATAAACCACAGAGCCTAGGGCTTGCTGATCAGAAGGTCGGCGGTTCAAATCCCCGCCACGGGGTGAGCTCCTGTTGCACGGCCCCAGCTCCTGCCCACCTAGCAGTTCAAAAGCACGTCAAAGTGCAAGTAGATAAATAGGTACCACTCCGGTGGGAAGGTAAACGGTGTTTCCATGCGCTGCTCTGGTTTAGCCAGAAGCGGCTCAGTCATGCTGGCCACATGACCTGGAAGCTGTACGCCAGCTCCCTCAGCCAGTATCGCAAGATGAGCGCTGCAACCCCAGAGTCGGACACAACTGGACCTAATGGTCAGGGGTCCCTTTACCTTTAAGGTGCTACTAGACAATTTATTTTATATGTATATATTTCTACTGCGTCAGACAAACACGGCTACTTACCTGCATTTAAAATACATGCACCCACAAATGAAATTGTGGTCAAGTCCAGGGTACTCATATTCTCTGATTCCAGATGCCTCCATCTGAAGGGGGTAGGCATTTTTTGTGATTTTGGGGAAACAAAATTCACTCCAAGGTCTTACCCTGTTGCAGTGGTGGCAGCACAATTTTTTAAAAGAGAAATGAAGAAAAGGAAGCTTTCTACTGCAACCGTCTGCTGCTATTTTAAAAAGGCAGAATCCCAGTGGCTAATAACTAAAAAAGTTGGAGTTCTTGATAGAAGCTGTAACGGATCTGCTCTTAGGCAGGTTATGGTCAGAAACCCCAGCGTGTGAAGAGTTAAGGTTCCGTCTGTTTGAGGGGCAGTTCACTCGCAGGAGGCGGGACTTTTCACCCTTTAAAAGGAGGGAGCGGCAGTTGGTCATGAGGGAGAAAGAGGGAGTGAGTGGTGACTGAGGGAGAGAGGGTTAGAGACCAGGATAGTGGTGGGTATGTTAGGCTAGGTCGAAGGTTTACTACAGTATGTTATACTGAATAGAAAACCTTTTATGCTGTTATGAAACTACGTTTAAACATTTGATTCTCTGAAACCGTTATGCTCTAAAAAGAAAATAAAGACTAGTTTTGTTGCTATAAGTCAGTCGTCGTCAATTTGTGGGTCCAGCGGGTTATAAACTGCTCATGAAGAGGTGAACCCAGGGAAGAGTCCAAACTGTCCTGCGGGGTGTTAGTTTGTGTCTTAGGGGGTTCACTCAGGAGGGGCTAGCGGGCTGAAACATTGTGTATGCCACTGAGTTGCTAAAAGGGTTTAGCAGACTGCTACAGTGAGGGATCTAGAGAGAGAGACCCTGGGGCTGTAGGCAATAAGGTGTTTAACCCCTGAAGCCCAGAGCAAGGATTATAAATGGCTGCGGCAGCTGGACAAAGACACTCCGGTTACTAAGATACTCCCGTTTTGTATCTACCAGGGTGTTTACTTCATTGATGGACCTCCGAGGGACAGGTGGGGAGGCTAATTAGTCTGAGCCGGAACACCTGAGCAATAAAAAAATAAAAATAAATAAACTTAGTAACAGGGGAGGGGAGTGTGAAAGGGAGGTTCGATGCAGAAGCGATGCAGAAAATAGTAGAAAAACAAGAACTGAGGCCACAATGATGATTCAATTGATTCAAGTTTTTCAAGCCTCTTATGAATAGATTTATTTCTTGAAGTTTATATACCATGTGAAATTAATGTGCCAGGACAAGGCCCTGTTTCAGTGATTCTTCTTCAGCTAATAGAGTCTTAAAGTCCCAAAGTCGACGTGTACTGGTTGCTTTCACCTGGTATTTAAACTTCAAGAAATAAATCTATTCCTAAGAGACTTGAAAAACTTGAATCTACTATTTTCAGAATCCCAGCGGTTTCACTGGATTTTTGGATCCATCAGGCACCTTCTAGTTGTCTCCATCTCTAGCCAAATATGACAACACTTTTGCTCCATTGCCTTGGGCGGTTCATATAGCACGTTGACATGGTTTGCCTTTCTTTCTTTCCTTTCTTTCTTTCTTTCTTTCTTTCTTTCTTTCTTTCTTTCTTTCTTTCTTTCTTTCTTTCTTTCTTCCTTCCTTTCTTTCTCCCTTTCTTTCTCCCTTTCTTTCTTTCTTTCTTTTTCTTAAAAGGCTCAAAATCCAAAAAGCAGGAACAAACTCCCTTCTTCTCTGCCTGAGGTTTGATATGAAGAGCCTCCGCTGAGATTTCTCTGTGGAGACATTGGGTTTTCTTGGCAAGCAAGGTTGCAAGATACTCCGCAGAATGTCTACAGCTTTGCATGTCAAGAGGAGCCAGGAGGCTGGGCATGCCAGCCAAAGGAAACAGGGCTTCAGTCCCAAGAACGCTTTTACAGAGACAGAGACGTGTAGCGGATTTGGAGGAGACGGCTGAGCTGGGGCCTCTTTTTCTCTTCCCTTCCCTTCGTAAATTCCCAGCAAAGAAACCTTAGGATCCAGATGCATCTGGGTTTGCTGCGGTTTGATGAAGGTGGTTGCCCGAGTTCCTGATTCTTCAAGTGTATGGAGGAATCTTTAATAACGGTCCTCCCTCCCAGCTCTTCTCAAAACACACACGGAGCAATTTGTCAAAGCCAGCGTTTCCATGGCCAAGCCCCAAGAAAAGGGAGTTCCCATCTAATCAGGGATGAAAAGGCCAGTAAGGAAAAGGCGGGGATCAACACATGTCTTGGTGTAACTGCGACTTAGTATAGTTACTTTACTATACAAATAATCTCTGGAAGGCGTGAGGCTCCGCTGATTAAGCAGACAGACCATGCGGGAGAAAGAAACAGAATTAAACCACAACTGAAGTGTAAAAATGGGCCCTGCCCAAAGCCATTTTGGTCTGACACCTCATAAATTATGTGCAAAGCCCTAAACAAAAGAGGGTGACATGGGATGGTCAGCATTCATTGTTCCATCTCTCCACTCCCAGAGCATTTTCCCATTCTTTGGAAACCATCTAAAAGGGAACAGCAGGAGCAAAAAACGACCCTTCAACTCACCCTGCCCCCCTCCTGCTGATGGGAGACATTTAGAAATTTTAGGTGACTGGTGACAATTTATGGCCTTTTAAACTATGTATGTGTGGGTGGGTGGGGGTACTATTCCCTTTTGTTATTATGGTATGTATTTTGTGTTTTTATATTGTAAACCAAGCTTCCTCAACCTCGGCCCTCCAGATGTTTTGGGACTACAACTCCCATGATCCCTAGCTAGCAGGACCAGTGGTCAGGGGTGATGGGAATTGTAGTCTCAAAACACCTGGAGGGCTGAGGTTGAGGAAGCCTGTTGTAAACTATCCTGTCACTTTCGGCTGAAGGGTGGTATAGAAATTTAATAAATAGTAATAATAGTAATAATAATAATAATAATAATAATAATAGAACCCCTCCCCATGCTCCCACAAACCGACCTGCCCACATTCTTGAGCTGCTCCTATTTTAGGGTTGCCATGTTTCAAAAAGTTACCCAAAATATAGACTTCCGACGTCGGCATGTACTTTTAATCTTTCATAGAAATGAATTTTTGAAAAGAAGAGCCATCAAGGAACCATCTGGTTCTGATTCTACCCTGCAATTCTCTCCTGCAACACCGCAGGGCTGACCTTACAAGTGCTGGAAATCCTTGGAAGCCAAGTAAGTATGGGGGCAAGGGCTCTATGGGGAGAGAACCCCAACAGAGATTTAACATGGCAAAACATGCAGCAAACGAAAGCATGGAAATATGGGCTGCAAGATCGTTGAAATGTGCCCTTTCTGGTGAACTATGAAAGTATCCCACTTTTAATGCTTCTCTCCAAAGTATCCCACTTCCCAAGCACAAAGCTAGACCACATGCTTTTGTTGTTGTTCAGTCGTGTCCGACTCTTCGTGACCCCATGGACCAGAGTACGCCAGGCACCCCTATCCTCCACTGCCTCCTGCAGTTTGGTCAGACTCAGGTTGGTAGTTTCGAGAACACTGTCCAACAACCTCATCCTCTGTCGTCCCCTTCTCCTTGTGCCCTCCATCTTACCCAACATCAGGGTCTTTTCCAGGGAGTCTTCTCTTCTCATGAGGTGGCCAAAGTACTGGAGCCTCAACTTCAGGATCTGTCCTTCCAGTGAGCACTCAGGGCTGGTTTCTTTAAGGATGGATAAGTTTGATCTTCTTGCAGTCCATGGGACTCTCAAGAGTCTCCTCCAGCACCATAATTCAAAAGCACCAATTCTTTGGCGATCAGTCTTCTTTATGGTCCAGCTCTCACTTCCACACGCTTAGTAAGTCATAAAATGGTTTACTTACAAAACTCTTCATTTTTATTATTATATTTATGATTTTCAGTTGTATACATTTCACTAATTTTACAATTATTTTAACATTTGAAAACTCGACTTCCTCCCCCCTCTTTCTGCGGTTCCTTAAATTTGTTTTTCATCTACTTTAAATATATACTCTTATAAGTCTGCAGGTTGTTACAATAATCCTGCCAATGTTCTTATCTGTTTACAATTTATTTGTAAAAAAAGTTTGTTGTCTTGATTTCTTATTTTTCCAGTAAGTTATTCCACTTCTGCATATTCCATATGTTTTTGTATCTATTCTTCTTTCACTGGGACTTCTTTCCATTTTGGGGGAAGGAACATTCTTGCCGCTGTAGTTGTATACATGAATAAATTTCTATACAGTTTCAGTAGTTCTATCCCTATAATTCTCAAAAGGAAAGCTTCTAGGTCTTTTAAAAAAAATAAAATGTTATTTTAAACATCTTTTTCAGTTCATTATATATCATTTCCCAGTAAGTTTTAACCTTACTACAAGACCACCACATATGATAAAATGAACCTTCTTTCTCTTTACATTGCCAACACTTATTTGATTTGGATTTATACATTTTTACCAATTTACTCGGTGTTAGGTACCATCAATATAACATTTTCATATTACCGGTACTTACAAAACTCTCCAAATTCATGTGCTTTTCCATACAGCAGTCAGAAAAAGTTGCACAGGCGGTAAAGCTTCGCTTGGCTACAGAATAGTAAAAGTTCCGAAACAATTGGTAGAGGAAAATCTTAGTTTCAAACTCTATTCTTGTCTGAAGCAAAAGAGGAGCCACTCTGTGTTCCTTAGTCCTCAAACACTAATTTATCACTTATAGGAAGAATTTTAGTAATTAAGATGAACGTATTGGCCAAAATGCTATTTTTGTTTCAATCAATCCCAGTGATAAATAACACGAGATGCTTCAAAGAATGGCAAAAAGGTATTACAAAATTTATCTGGAAAGGGAAAAAGCCAAGAATAAAATGCAAATTACTTACGGATGCAGAAAAGGATTCAATGAACCATGAAAGGAAATGGGAGGGAAGTCAGGAGGTTAAAGAGAACCTTCGAAAATATCTCCCCCCTCCTTTCTCTTTCTTTTTCTTCTCTAAATAAAAATAAAAAAATAAAATGATCCTTTATATGATTGATTAGATGTATATATTCTGTTTTATATTTTATATATTATTTATTATTATTTTTTCATAGTTATGAACTGAAGAAGATTACACTGAAACAGTATACTTATCCGGAATGCTGTCTTCGCTGCATATTATTTGACATTATAAAGAAATTTCGCTGCATATTATTTGACATTATAAAGAAACATTTTGCCCTACATTATTTGGTCCATGTGTTGCCTTTTTTCATATCCTGGATGTTGTGGCTGACCAATCGTACCCACCCACAACACAGGGTGTCGGTTTCCAGGTCTTACTGCAACACATGCCCTCTTTGAGGGAGGACCCGATTTGCCTCCCATGTGGTAGAGGATGTTACTCTGTCACCAGCATTCATATGAGATTCCACCACCAGTTCAGCTGGCTTCTGTTAAGTGGAGCTGGGAGGGCAACAAAATGCAACGCAATGGTGTGTTGAAGCAGAGCTCAGCACTGAAAGCGTCCTTACACTGTAATCCTAGCCATTTCTACTCAGGAGTAAGTCCTACTGAATTTGTTGGGGGGGGGTGTCTCCTGCCAGGTAAGTGGAGCTTGGCTTGCAGGTTTAGTGAGCTACACAGCTCAAGCATGTGAACACGATTCTGCCAACTTTTCCAGTTTCCAGCTGTAGTCAAACATATTATGGCAATCAGACCCAAATGTTGGCCTGCACACAACACACACACACACACACAATCTGGCAACTGGTCCAGAAAAGAAAACCTCCACCTCCCAGCCAGGCCAGATTTATGTTCAAGGTTTGTTATCGGTACTAAGGACTCTTTACTGACATAAAGGGGATGATGTTTGTGGGGAAGCACATCAGAAATTGGTCTGACATCCAGACCTGATACCATTGGTAAATAGGAAAGGTTTCTGGTTCGTATTTCCTGCAATTGTTGGGTTTTACGGAGCTGTTTAAGTAAGGAATTATTTGAGGAATGTTGAGATCTACAGTGCTTCATAAATGAGTCGTGGATAGCCCCTGGAATAGCAAGTGGGCCTAGAATTAGCGGCCTCATTCACGAGACCGGAGTACAAGAATGCACCCGTCTGTAAACCCTGCTATTTCAAACACATCAAGAGCTTTTACTGTGCACACGAGTAGCTTTCACTTAGACAGGAATGTGCATGTGTAGTCCTGGAATTGTGTGCAAGGTTCAGAAAGCAAAGGAGGGAAAAATATCTCCCTCTGGGAAACTTAACTCTCTAACCAGGCTGGGGGTGGGGGGTGGATCGGGAGGGGGGAAGGATCAGATAATTGGGATCTTTATGATGGTTGTTAAAAATGTTCTGGAACCAATTCAAATACCAATCAGAAACCACATTGTTCAGCTAAATCATTTTCAGATGCCATTTCAGATATAGAACACAATTACTCCTATTTTCAAATGTAATGTTACCCCCACCCCCATATATAAAAAATTGACCTTATTTTCTCTTATTTTATTTTTATCCACCTTGGCAGAAATTCAGGCATACCACAGATGATCTACGGATAGGCTTTCAGCTTCTCCCTCGCAGCTTAAGGCTTGCCGAAGCCACCATGCTGTTTCTAAGAGTTCCATGAAATGGATAGGATGGCTTTTTTGCTTTCCATATCACTTGCTGAAGAGGCTGAGATGGCCACCAGCTGCTCTTGGGAAATTTGCATCTGTATTCAGAGCAACGAGAATGAGTTGGGTGGCCGTGGGAAGCCCCAAACCCTGAGACTCAGGAAGGAGAAGTCACAGGTCCGTCCTTCCCATTAGCAGAGTTTGGTGACTCTTTCAGGTGGTAAATGCAGAGGGACAGCCACTGTCCCACCCAAACCTTCCCTGGCTAGTCCTGTTTTGTCCCGTGGTATGTCCTGGGACCCCGGTCTGGCCTTCTACCTCAGGTGCAGTGAAGGATACTATCATCTCACCATGAGAGCCTTATTGTTCAGTCGTTCAGTCGTGTCCGACTCTTCGTGACCCCATGGACCAGAGCACGCCAGGCACCCCTATCCTGCACTACCTCCAGCCGTTTGGCCAAACTCATGCCAGTCGCTTCGAGAACACTGTCCAACCATCTCATCCTCTCTCGTCCCCTTCTCCAGGGAGTCTTCTCTTCTCATGAGGTGGCCAAAGTACTGGAGCCTCAACTTCAGGATCTGTCCTTCTAGTGAGCACTCGGGGCTGATTTCTTTAAGGATGGATAAGTTTGATCTTCTTGCAGTCCACGGAACTCTCAAGACTCTCTTCCAGCACCATAATTCTAAAGCATCAATTCTTCGGCGATCAGCCTTCTTTATGGTCCAGCTCTCACTTCCATACATTACTATTGGGAAAACCATAGCTTTAACTATACGGACCTTTGTCGGCCAGGTGATGTCTCTGCTTTTTAAGATTCTGTCTAGGTTTGTCATTGCTTTTCTCCCAAGAAGCAGGCATCTTTTAATTTCGTGACTGCTGTCACCATCTGCAGTGATCACGAGAGCCTTGGGGGAGAGAGAGAAAAAACCATCGTTTTATATCCAGTGCTACATGTCAGGTCTGCGTTGGGTTGCTCACGAGTAAGCAGGCATGAGTCCAAACTGTCTTTTAACAGTTTTATTGTGCAAACTATTTACAGTGCAGAGTGCTGAAAAACATGAGCGTATCAGTCACTAGCAGAATCCAGGAGTGGCCCCTTGCAGCTGGGACCCCAACATAAGAGTTTCAGTATCCGAAATCTCCGCCTCCCCTCCTTGCGTTTCACCCCTCTGCGCACTTGGGGCGGCGGAAATGGCGTGTCTCCCTCCTCGCCTGCTGAGCGAGTGGGGTGCAGGGTCTCTCCAACATCCCCAGAGCCTTTGCTCTCAAGCCCCTGAGCTGCTGCTGGTGGTCAGGTGGAGCCGGGGCTCTCTGTAGCATCTCGAGAGCCCTTCCACCACCCTGCGCTGAGCCGGGGACAGTTCCCTGACACTACAGGTGTTCTTTATTTTTTATTTTATTTTTTTTATTTATTATTTATACTTTTCAGGTTTATACATTTCGCTGATTTTACAATCATTTTAATATTTCAAAACTCGACTCCCTTCCCCTTCTTTCTGCGGTTCCTTAAATTTATTTTTAACATCTTCTGTAGATCCAAATTAACTTAATTTGCTCTCATTTATTTATCTACTTTAAATATAGGTAAAGGTAAAGGACACCTGACAGTTAAGTCCAGTCACAGATGACTCTGGGGTTGCGGCGCTCATCTCACTTTACAGGCTGAGGGAGCCGGCGTTCGTCCGCAGACAGTTTTTCCGGATCATGTGGCCAACATGACTAAGCCACTTCTGGCGCAACGGGACACCAAAACTAGAGCAGGGCATGGAAACGCCATTTACCTTCCCACCAGAGCGGTACCTATTTATCTACTTGCACTTTTTTGGAGTGCTTTCAAAATGCTGGGTTGGCAGGAGCTGGGACAGAGCAACGGGAGCTCACTCCATTGTGGGGATTCGAACCGCCAACCTTTTGATTGGCAAGCCCAAGAGGTTCAGTGGTTTAGACCACAGAGCCACCTTTAAATATATACTCTTATAAAACTGCAGGTTATTAAATAAACCTGCCAATGTTCTCATCTGTTTACAATTTATCTGTAAATATTCAATAAACCATTTCCATTCTTTTATAAAAGGTTTGTTATCTTGATTTCATATTCTTCCAGTAAGTTTCGCCATTTCTGCATATCCCCTAAGTTTCTGTATCCATTCTTCCTTTGCTGGGACTTTTTCTTATTTCCATTTTTGGGCAAGTAACATTATTACCACTGTAGTCACATACATGAATAAGTTTCTACACAGTTTCGGTAGTTCTATCTCTATAATTCCCAAGAGAATGGCTTCTGGGTTTTTTTAAAACAAACATTATTTTAAACATCTTTTTCAATTCATTATATATCATTTCCCAGTAAGCTTTAACCTTAACCTTTCAGTAATTGATCAACAATGCCAAAAGCAAGCTCTTCATGTCTCTGGAAACTTTATAGTGAATTCTAATGTTATTTGAACTACCGTATATACTCGAGTATAAGTCGACCCAAATATAAGCCGAGGCACCTAATTTCCCTACAAAAATGTGGGAAAGCTTATTGACTCAAGTATACGCCGTTTCACCTTTGCCACTGTGGTAGAGGAGGAACGAGCAGCCCAAAGCAGCCCTTTGGGCTGCTCCTTCCTCTTCCTCCTTTGCTGCTGTGGAGCTCACCCCGTCGCAGGGTTTCGAACCGCCATTCTTCTGATCAGCAAGCCCTAGGGCTCTGTGGTTTAACTCACAGCGCAATGTTCCCTTGTGTTATACAGAGAAGGCTGGGATCCTGTCCTGTTTAAGCAGGAGCCAGGGAAAGTGAGCACCTGTGGGGTTTTAATACTTCCCTAACTGATAGGCTTTCTGCCTTCTGGGGTCTAAAGTTTGCATTTATGTGAGCAGTTCAGGAATGGAACAAGCTGCCTGGGGAGAGTAAAGAACCGCCGTTCTTGTACACTTCTTAAGGAATGGTTGACTTGAGTATAAGCCGAGGGCAGCTTTTAAAGCACAAAAAGTGTGCTGAAAAACTAGGCTTATACTCAAGTATATACGGTAATTGGTGGGTGGTTTCTTTCAGGTGGTTGGTTTGTTTTATTTTTTGGTGGTGAATGGATTTCCACCAACGGTTGGAGCTTCTTGCTCCACTATTTCTATAGAACTTTTGCTAGCATGCATTGAATTTTGGAACTCTTGATGTATTAACATTTGGGATTAAAGACCAGACTACATGTTAGGCATAGCGCGATACAGTATAGCTTTCTCTGATTTTTATTCTGCCCTGCCTTTTTTGTTTGTTTGTTTGTTTGTTATTGGGACATATTGTCTAAGCTGCATTTTAAAAGCTCTTACGCTGCACACACCAGTTTTTAGGAAGGAAATGGATTGGGTTTAAACGTTTTAATTAATGTTTTAATATTGTAAAGTTTTAATTGTATATTGTTTTTACTCTGTTGCAACTGCCCAGAGGACATTTGCTGATTAGGCTGTCAACAAATGTCCTTCAAAAAAAGTCATTTTTTGTTTGTTTGCTCGTTTAATATGAAAAACAGCTGTTGCAATCAGGAAGGAAAAAAGAGGGGGTGGGGAGGGGGTGCTTAACCCTTTCCCTACTGACCATTCACCCATCCTCATACAGAATGCATAAATCATAAATCATTTCATTTGTATGCCGCCTTTCCATAGTTCATGCCACACTCGAGGCAGCTTACAACATGAAAAAACACCACATCATTACAAATAAACATAACAAAAATTGTCATGTTGTTGTTGTTTAGTCATTCAGTCGTGTCCAACTCTTCGTGACCCATGGACCAGACCACGCCAGGCACTCCTGTCTTCCACTGCCTCCTGCAGTTTGGCCAAACTCATGTTAGTAGCTTCGAGAACACTGTCCAACCATCTCATCCTCTGTCGCCCCCTTCTCCTTGTGCCCTCCATCTTTCCCAACATCAGGGTCTTTTCCAGGGAGTCTTCTCTTCTCATGAGGTGGCCAAAGTATTGGCGCCTCAGCTTCAGAATCTGTCCTTCCAGTGAGCACTCAGGGCTGATTTCTTTCAGAATGGATAGGTTTGATCTTTTTGCAGTCCATGGGACTCTCAAGAGTCTCTTCCAGCACCATAATTCAAAAGCATCAATTCTTCGGCGATCAGCCTTCTTTATGGTCCAGCTATCACTTCCATATCTTTAACCATAGCTTTAACTATACAGACCTTTGTCGGCAAGGTGATGTCTTTGCTTTTTAAGATGCTGTCTAGGTTTGTCATTGCTTTCCTCCCAAGAAGCAGGCGTCTTTAATTTTGTGACTGCTGTCACCATCTGCAGTGATCATGGATCCCAAGAAAGTAAAATCTCTCACTGCCTCCATTTCTTCCCCTTCTATTTGCCAGGAGGTGATGGGACCAGTGGCTATGATCTTAGTTTTTTTGATGTTGAGCTTCAGACCATATTTTGCACTCTCCTCTTTCACCCTCATTACAAGGTTCTTTAATTTCTCCTCACTTTCTGCCATCAAGCTTGTGTCACGAGCATATCTGAGGTATTTCTTCCGGCAATCTTAAAAATGGTCATACACAATAAATAAAACGCAGCAAAAAAGTACGCAACCAAATTAACCATTAGTTCATTAAATCATAATAAGGTCTAAAAATAAAGATGTAAAAAGTGAATATCGATAACGACACAAACCCCTAAACAGCAGCTTCGGGTTTTGTGACTGAAGTCAGTCAAGGCCTCGCCTTCCAGGCTAGCATAGCAGGGAGCAGGTCTTCCATGACTCACAACCAAGAGGATCTCTTAAAGTTGTCACTTAAAGCTGCTTTTTCCCTCAGAGAGGAAAACATATCGGTTTCTGTGCATTTCCCCGCATAGGGAGCAAAGCAGTTTGAGGACAGCAGTTTTGAAAGGGGAAAGGGGGAGGGGGAAGGCAGGGGAAAAGGTTGAGCACTGTTTAATTGTACAATTATTATTATTATTATTTATTGAATTAAATACCACCCTATACACAGAGGTCTCAGGGCGGTTCACCGAAAAGAGGGCGGTTCACTGACCATTCTTTGATTTCTGAGTAGTAGGGTTGCCATACACCTGGATTTTCCCGGACACAACCGTGATTCAGGCAGCAGAATGACTCCTGGCCAGATTTTTGCCAAATCGGCAAAATGTCCGGGAAAACCTGGATGTATGGCATTGGGGGATGGGGTGGGGGAGGATTTTTTATATTTTTTTTAGTATTTTATTAAAGATTTCTTGATTTACAAAAGTATATGCTTAGCTCAGCAATTAAAAAGAAGAAGAAGAAGAAAGATTGGAAGAAATTTAAAGTATATTTAAAGAATTATGCTAAGATTACCGGTAGTATTTAAAATAAGCAGGAAGATTAGAAAGGCAGCAGATATAGAAATAAGGTGTAGAAATAGATGAAGTAATGTTAAGGTTATTAGACAAGAGAAGATGATTAGTGTATTAACATGAGAACATAAAAAGGTAAAGAAATCACTAAAGATGATTTTTAAGGAACGCAGACGGAGAGGACGTGAGGAAGTCAACTCACAATGTTAAAAAAGAAGGACAGATAGAGTTAAATAAGTGTTTTTGTTAATTGTTTTTGTATTTTGTTGTAATTTTTTTTGTATTGCTTGTTTATGTATTGCTAAAAAAACTAATATATTTTTTTTGGGGGGGGGAGAAAAAGAAAAAGAAGTAAAAGTAAAAAAAGCAAGCTCAACAACTTTGTCTGGATTTTCACTTTTGGAATATGGCAGCCCTAGCAGTGACTGTTTTTCATGTGTGTGTGTTTGTTTGTTTAATGAGCAGGGGAAAATTATACTGAACTCTGTTTGTGATTCTAGATTCAGGTAGGTAGCCATGTTGGTCTGACGCAGTCGGGGGGGGGGGAATGATTTTTTTTTTTTAATTGTCCAGTAGCACCTTATAGATCAACTAAGTTTGTTCTTGGTATGAGCTTTCGTGCGCATGCACACTTCTTCAGATACACTGAAACAGAAGTCACCAGACCCTTAGATATAGTGGGAGGGTGGGGTGGGGTATTTCTCAGAAGGGTAGTAGGAGCTGGGTGATTGTGGTGCACACTTTCGCCTTGAGGTGTCATGGGATCTAGGATTAGAAATAGAACCTGTATACTCTGAGGTAGGGACTGTCCCGAGCGATTTGTTCGACCGTGGGTGGATCTACACACAGGGCGAAAAAAGCTACAAATAAGCCAGAAATTAAATTATTATAACAAAAGAGGGGAAAAAACGCTTTGTAAAAATCTCACAGAAAACTTTTTTGCTCTCTGGCGCCATCTGGTGTTGTATGTTTATAACACATTCAAAACGTCGTTTTTTGACGAATGTTGCTGAGTCCCTAATATACCGAGAGACCTCTTTTTTGGGCATGGAAGTGAATAAAGATGTCCATCCTCATCCCCTGGAACTGTGAGCAGAATGAGACCTCTGCATTGAGTGGACCTGATATAAATGCTAGGAACCTTCCATTTTCCTCATCAGCAGAACAAAATCTCCTCCTTGTTTCTGGTCTATTTCAGGTCTATTTCCTGGCAGTCTTGGTCCATAGTTGTTCACAGTCTGTAGCATCGCATGGGGTCCCAGTTCAAACTGCAGTGTGAACCTGGGGTGATGGAAAATGTCACATACAAATGGTAGCTCTCCCCCCCAACCAGGTGATTTCTGGTACCAGAAAGTGAAAACCAATTAGATGGGCTCACCAGTCTGGTGGCACCGGCAGTGTCCAGCACTGTCCACTTATGCACTTATGGGATGCGGGCGGCGCTGTGGTCTAAACCACTGAGCCTCATGGGCTTGCTGATCAGAAGGTTGGCGGTTCGCTTCCCCGCGACAGAGTGAGCTCCCGTTGCTCTGTCCCAGCTCCTGCCAACCTAGCAGTTCAAAAGCACGCCAGTGTAAGTAGATAAATACCGGAAGGTACTGTTGTGGCTGAAAGGTAAACGGCGTTTCCGTGCGCTCTGGTTTCCGTCATGGTGTTTCTTTGTGCCAGAAGCAGTTTAGTCCTGCTGGCCACATAACCTGGAAAGCTGTCTGCAGACAAACGCCGGCTCCCTCAGCCTGAAGCAAGATGAGCGCTGCAACCCCATAGTCGCCTTTAACTGGACTTACTGTCCAGGGGTCCTTTACTTATGCTACCCTGGCGCTTCCATTTTTTTCACTGTCTAGATGACCCCAGGTTCTATTCAACGAACCCTAAATGTGTAAATGGGCCTCTTGGAGTGTGCATTTGGTGTTTCACCTCCATATCCCACCAAGGTGACTTTGTCAGTTGGCTTCACCACAATGTTTTACCTTAATTCCTCTGCCTTATTGTTTTACCATTGATGTGAAACGAACAAAAAAAGGGAACCCATTTTCTTCTGGAGGTGTAACGCACTGAAACAGCATCTTTTATCCTATGCCAGAATTTGAACTATTCGGTGCTAAAAATTAGAAGGGCTTAGTCACAGATGAGAAACAGGGCTCCAATTAGAGTAAAATAATATTTTTTTTGTGGGGAATAAATGTAGCATGACTGCACGTGCAAAAAATAAAATTTAAAAATCAGTCCTCGTGGGCTTAGTTGGCAATGGTTATTTTTATACCCTGCTGGCATTTATGAGCAAATAATCAGTCACACAAAAATAGGGAAAGAAACAGTGTTCTGTAGGCAGATCTGTTTTGGCATTTGGGTGGACTGAATAGGGGGTGTTCGATGTGCATGCTCTACAGATATTGTATGCCTGGTGTGATAGACAAAGGACCCTTCCATTCGTCTTACAACTTCGTCCTCTCACTTATTAAAAGAACTAACAGGGCTTTCTTAGGTAAAACTAAACTCCCGCTTATCCCTTTAGCCTTTCTGTAAACCTTTCTCTTTTTAAATAAAAGAGAGTCCCTTTCCAGCACCAACGTGGCCAGGTACCCTTTTAAACTCTAGGCCAAATATGAGACTATCCCTTGTGTCCACAGTATGAGGGGTTCAGCCACTAGGAATCCCCTCATGTAAAAGCTCGCCTCTTCCCTGAGGTAACTTTGTGACACCCTGGGTCTGTCTGCCTATTTCGCCCTCACAGTGCACCTCGAAGACACACCCTCACAGTTCCACTCTTGAAGGAAGTTTTGTCTTTTTAATGAGTGTCCACACAAATGAGTTTCATGTACCTTTGCGGGAAAATAACATGGACAACTTTCTGACTGGCACTTTAAAAATGGAAATTTATTTGCTTAAGATCGTAATGGTTGCATTAAGGTTTTTTTTGCATACAAGCTTAGTTTCAGTGGTAATATCTTTGTTAATCATATAATAGATAACCTTACAACTACCTAACCTAAGCCTACTCTCAAAGACCTTCTTTTCAACCACCCCACACTCCCTCTCCCAAGCACCCTCTCAACTGACAAAATGGCTGCCCAGTCTCTTTAAACATTCAGCCGCCCCGTCAGTTCAATCTGGAGTCTGCGCTAACCCTTGATGGGCCGGGTTGAAACGGATAGAACAAACAGTGCAAAAACGTCACACCTGGCCTCTCCTAATCCTGTCAGGTGCTTGTAACCTGGATCTTCTGCATTCAAAGTATGTGCTCTCTCAACTATAGCTGCTCCCCAAGCTGTGATCTGCCATCCCCATTACACCTTGGGGCGGAGAAATGAGGCTGTCTACAAGGATTAAACGCCAGTGATTTGTCCTTCTGGTATCAAATGTGAACATTTAACTCCTCTTCCTGCTTTTCTGTCTACCAGCTCCATCTGGTACGCAGGCTGAGACCCCACCTGCCGGCAGACTGTCTTGCCAGAGTGGTGCATGCTCTGGTTATCTCCCGCTTGGACTGCTGCAATGCGCTCTGCATGAGGCTACCTTTGAAGGTGACCCGGAAACTACATTAATCCAGAATGTGGCGGCTAGACTGGTGACTGGGAGCGGCCGCCGAGACCACATAACACCAATCTTGAAAGACCTACATTGGCTCCCAGTACGTTTCCGAGCACAATTCAAAGTGTTGGTGCTGAGCTCTAAATGGCCTCGGCCCAGTATACCTGAAGGAGCGTCTCCACCCTCATCATTCAGCCCGGACACTGAGGTCCTCATCCAAGGGTCTTCTACTGGTTCCCTCACTGCGAGAAGCGAAGTTACAGGAAACCAGGCAGAGGGCCTTCTCGGTAGTGGCACCCGCCCTGTGGAACGCCTAGCATCAGATGTCAAGGAAATAAACAACTATCTGACTTTTAGAAGACATCAGAAGGCAACCCAGTATTGGGAATTTTTTTCATGTCTAATGTTTTACAATTTTTTGTGTGTTGTAAGCCGCCCAGAGTGGCTGGTGAAACCCAGCCACATGGGCGGGGTATAAATAAGTTGTTGTTGTTGTTGTTGTTGTTGTTGTTGTTGTTGTTGTTGTCGCCGTCGCCATCGTCAAAGCCCTCTGAACAGCCATCTTAAAGAGATATTCTTCTTCACAGTACGGCCCTCCTTTCAGTCTTTTAAGTTTCAGAGCTATGTGTGGAGGTTGGCACTCCCAGATAGATAACCGTGCTTCTTGTTTTTCCACAGTTTCAAGGGCTGGCAAATCAGGGCCTTTGATCCTGCCGGGGGTTGATCCTTGCCAGGATGCTGACAGTGTTTTACGTAATTGCTGGAGAAAGCTGTGCAGAGCGTAGAAGCCGAGGAAAGGAAGAAACAGTGGGGTGCTCTTGAGGTATATCGCTCACATACTGCGCTTTCTGAAAGGTATGCTCATGGAAACATTCCTTAGTTTGATTGTCCCGAAGCCACAGGAAACATGAATGGAGGGGAGAGAATATATCTGGGATAAGAGCCAGCCAGATGTGATTTTTCTCCCTCTGCTTCTCTCCCACCCCAGTCAAGTACCGGTAATTCTGAAGCTACTCCAACGAGAAACTTCAGAGTTGCCTTGCAACCGAGTAAGATTGTCTTCCATGAACACAGTTTTAACACTGAGTCCGTAAGTGACTGTGGAGGCCAATTCTGCATTCTCACGTCCTTCCACGGTGGGGACATAGGTTTCCAGGCAGCAGTTGATCACGGTGAGGATTTGCCAAGCATGCCTTCCTCTTAGTACGATTCTCTCTTTTGTCCAGAGTTTGAGCATCTTCAAAGTCCACAACACCTTTGGTAAAGGCTGTTAACCAACTGGAGTGCTAGCAGGCTAGTGTTTCACAGTTGTCGGTGTTTATACTACATTTTTAAAGATTTGCCTCGAGAGAGTCTTTCAACCTCTTTTGTTGACCACCAGCATCATGCTTTCCATTTTACTTGTTTTGGAAGACAATTATCAGGCATCCACACAAACATCCAGGGATCGAGGTACCCGCAACTAGGACTCAGCGCTGTCTTTAGCATATGTGCCGCCGGGGTGCAAAGATCCACCCAGCGCCCCCCCCCCCCAATTTTTTTTTTTTTTAAATGATCTTTATTGCTCTTTAAAAATATTCTTACATATATCACATATAAGCATGGATATATACAAAGACAAGTTTAAAAAAATTAAACATTACTGTTGAAAAATGTATGGACAAAGGAACAAAAAAAAAAGAAAGGAAAAAAATTTAAGCAGAAAGAAAAGAGAAGAAAAAAGCAAAAAGAAAGAAAGAAAAAGAAAGAAAAAAAGAAAAAAAGAAAGGAAAAGAATAAAGAAGAAGAAAAAAACCCTCAAAGGGAGAAATTAAGGCAGAAGAAATCTCCAGTAATCATACACAATTAAGCTTCCAAATATACTTCGATAATCGCTTTTACAACGATTCATAGTTCTTGTTGAATACCTTATTATATCTGTCATTTTTATACTTTTCCTCTTTCGTTCGCGTCTTGTTTGTTCAAATAATCGTTAAAATATTTCCACTGATTTTTTACCATATCTTTTGATATCCCTCTAATAGTGTTCGTCAGCTTCGCAAGTTCCAGATATTCTGATATTTTACTAAGCCACTCTCCTTTTGATGGTATTTGATCTCCTTTCCAATATTTCGCTATGAGCGTTCTTGCAGCTGTTGTCACATAGAAAAAAAAATACTTATTCCATCTCTTGGAATTTCGTTGTTTACTATTCCCAATAGATATAACTCCGCTTTTTTACTATACGATATTTTAATCAGCTTTTGGACTTCTTCATGTATCATATTCCAGAATTTTTTAATTTTGGGACAGGTCCACCACATGTGGAACAGCGTCCCAATCTGATCTTTACATCTCCAGCATTTATTGTTCCCGGATTTATTTATCTTAGCTATTCTTTCTGGTGACAAGTACCATCTATGATGTACCTTCATGAAGTTTTCTTTTATTTGGTAAGAAGCTGTGAATTTAATATTTTTCGTTCAAAATTGCTTCCAATTATCATATTCAATTTCATGGCCTATATCCTGTTCCCACTTTATCATATTACTGTTTTTTGTTTCTGAGATCAGTTGTCCTCTATTTAATAATCTATACATTTTTGAGCGGGTTCCATGATCACTGCAGATGGTGACAGCAGTCACGAAATTAGAAGACGCCTGCTTCTTGGGAGAAAAGCAATGACAAACCTAGACAGCATCTTAAAAAGCAAAGACATCACCTTTGCCGACAAAGGTCCGTATAGTTAAAGCTATGGTTTTCCCAGTAGTAATGTACGGAAGTGAGAGCTGGACCATCAAGAAGGCTGATCGCCGAAGAATTGATGCTTTTGAATTATGGTGCTGGAGGAGACTCTTGAGAGTCCCATGGACTGCAAGAAGATCAAACCTCTCCATTCTCAAAGAAACCTGATGTTGGGAAAGATGGAGGGCACAAGGAGAAGGGGACGACAGAGGATGAGATGGTTGGACAGTGTTCTCGAAGCAACTGGCATGAGTTTGGCCAAACTGCAAGAGGCAGCGAAAGATAGGCGTGCCTGGCGTGCTCTGGTCCATGGGGTCACGAAGAGTCGGACACGACTGAACGACTGAACAACAAGCAACAACAACAACATTTTTGAGCGCCCCCCAAATTTAGTTTAGCCCCCAAATTAACTTTTATTATGCTTATGTCAGATACCACGCTTACGCCTTATCTCGTTTACGAAAGAAGGGAGGAAAAAGAAGCCAACTTTTCTATTTGCTCATTTATTTACAATACACTTATACTTAGGTATACAACACCACCACACTTAAACTTGTAAGTATTGTTTAGGCACCTACTTAGGAGAAACATTAGTCGTGTCAAAGGTACCACTGACGTAACATAATATGTTGATGTAAGAGTTAATTTCACATGCATGGCACCATTGTGAGTGACAAGCGCTGGCGCAGCGCGGCTTTGGTAAATGAGCGCACAAAGTGGAAAGTCCTTTAGTGAAACAGTAGGTATACATTTCGGTAATGCCTAGCTATATATGTATTTTGTTTCTCTAGCTTGATCAAAATTATTATTTCGTAACAGGTAGATAGTTAAGAAAAGGGGTCTGCAAACTTTTTCCAGCAGGGGGCCGGTCCACTGTCCCTCAGACCTTGTGGGTGGCCGGACTACATTTTGAAGAGAGAGAAAATGAACGAATTCCTATGCCCCATAAATAACCCAGCAATGCATTTTAAATAAAATCACACATTCTACTCATGTTAAAGCTATGGTTTTCCCAGTAGTAATGTATGGAAGTGGGAGCTGGACCATAAAAAAGGCTGATCGGCAAAGAATTGATGCTTTTGAATTATGGTGCTGGAGGAGACTCTTGAGAGTCCCATGGACTGCAAAAAGATCAAACTTATCCATCCTTAAAGAAATCAGCCCTGAGTGCTCACTGGAAGGACAGATCCTGAAGTTGAGGCTCCAATACTTTGGCCACCTCATGAGAAGAGAAGACTCCCTGGAAAGGACCCTGATGTTGGGAAAGATGGAGGGCAAAAGGAGAAGGGGACGACAGAGGATGAGATGGTTGGACAGTGTTCTCGAAGCGACTGGCATGAGTTTGGCCAAACTGCGGGAGGCAGTGGAGGATAGGGGTGCCTGGCGTGCTCTGGTCCATGGGGTCACGAAGAGTCGGACACGACTGAACGACTGAACAACAACAACAACTCATGTAAAAACACCAGGCAGGCCCCACAAGTAACCCAGAGATGCATTTTAAATAAAAGGACACATTCTACTCATGTAAAAACACGCTGATTCCCGGACCGTCCGCAGGCCAGATTTAGAAGGCGATTGGGCCAGATCCGCCCCCCGGGCCTTTGTTTGCCTACCCCTGGTTAAGAGCTTAGGCGGCTTCAGCAGCGGATGCCTGGTGCCCCCCAAAATTTGGCGCCCGGGTACCCCGCACCCCTTGCCCCCCCCCAGTAAATACGGCCCTGCTAGGACTGACAGTAGCCAAGCAACACAAATAAGAGATCAAACAAGGGACTAGAGTTTCAAAGTGAGCTCATTTTGACTGCAACAAACCAACACACCCCTCCACCCAAATATCATAAAGCTAGGACTGGAGTTGTCATTGATGTATGACAAGTTGGGTGCCTTTTCTATTCAGATCCCACTGAGCACCACCACCACTATTTGACCAAGGTTGGCTTCTGAACTGTACTGTACTTAGGAGTGTAAAATAGATTCCAGGACTGGGGAGGGGTCACTTTTTAAACAGGGGAAAAAAATTAAGACACTCATGACTTTAGTCATGCATAAAAAAGCATGGAAATTTTAAGTTGATGCATGCCCTAAACATCAATTCACAGAAGGTTTACACTGTAAGCAGGAAACACAGTTGTGGGGATTTTTGATCCATGTAGCTTTTAAGTCTGGCCACTCTCTCTTTCTGCCCATCTTCATGAAAATGTATATTTAAATATGTATGTGAATATGTATTTTAAGTGTGTTTTCTCTCAAAATATGCACTTCTAAAAGTATTTACGTTGAAAAGGGAAAAAAGCAAGTGCGTTTTCATGTGTGGTTTTTTTTTAGTTGAGAACTCTCAGTGGAAGAAGTGTCAAAGGAAGTGTGAGTGCCAATGGATAATTAAGTTCTCAGCCGCAAATTAGTCTGAGAGGATGGTTCATGTTTGAATTCAAAGAGCCTGGATTCCTCCAACCATCTTTACACGTTTCATTATTATGGGTCAACAGATTTGCTACCTACTGCAAAAATATATGCGGCCCAACTTTCATTCTGTTTTGTATACAGTATTTGCAAATAAGCCAAACGTTACAAAGACATCCCGAGTTTAAATTGCTCCAAATGGAAGAACCCCAGCAGTACTGTCCTGGAACTTTCCACCAGTAAGGGAAGCGGGGATGATCTAACAGGATATGATTCAGGCTGCAATCTGATATGCCAGTTTCCCAGCTAGTCTTGGACTATGCAACGAGATTTGCACACATATCTTGCCAAGGCAACCACCCACTGCAGCAAGGCTGTTCCCCTTTAGGTATTCTGTGAGAATGGGACTGGGGCTACAGGTAAAGGCCAACAATGGCTTTATCTGTCTGGAAAGGTCTACATAGTTTTAGCTATGGATTTATGTAATTCCGTTCTAATAAAGGTAACTGGCATAGATTTGTCACTTTAAGAGAGTCATGGCCCATTCCTGGAGGAATAGTGGCAGTTATGGCAGTTATTAAGATCTAAGATGGCGGCGCGCAAGATTTACAGCCGGCAGCAACTCCTAATGTGGCAGTGGCCCAAAGGGCCATAATAAATATGATAATGTGAACCCCAATAAATCATTTAATATGCTTCCATAGAGAATTATGGTAACCTGTGCGATGAACCCCCACCTCTCAATTACTAAAATCGTGTCCACAATGGTACAGGGATGAAACCAACCCCCCTCCACTTGGTTCGCCTCAAAACAAACCCCTCTTACTTCAAGGGCTTAATAGTAATAAGAGTCTTTTTCCAGCTTTCGTGGCCTGATATCCTCACTACTCTGGGTTACTTAAATGAACAACCTCTTGCCTACAGTAAAGGGCCTCCCTCAGCTTGGATCCCCACTGTCTCAATTTGCCTCAACACTCTGGCAACTTTGTGGCACTCTAGGTCAGTGTTTTTCAACCACTGTTCTGCGGCACACTAATGTGCCGCGAGATGTTGCCTGGTGTGCCGTGGGAAAAATTGAAAAATGCAAGAGAATTACTTTATATATAGTCAATATAGGCACAGAGTTAATTTTTTTAACATTTTCTAATGGTGGTGTGCCTCGTGATTTTTTTCATGAAACAAGTGTGCCTTTGCCCAAAAAAGGTTGAAAAACACTGCTCTAGGTTTCCACCATCTAACCCTTTTCTGTGTGACCCTAGGACACAAACTATCACCTCTCTTTCCTCAGTTAAGTTTTGTCCTTTCTTGAGTCCACACCTCTGTGAGATTTGATACCCTGCTGGACCAATGACAATTCCTCCTTGGCACCAAAAAGAACTGAACTTTATTTTCTTGAGAACATAGTTGTTTTAAAGATCCATGCATTCACTATCTTAGTTGCAGTAATGCAGAAACATCTTTTGATCTATAGTTTCATGTTAAACTATTCTTAACCTAAACCACCACTATCCTGGCCCCACACCCCTCTTCTTCCCTGTCTCCACACACACCCTCCCTCTTCTCAACTGTCAAAACGGCTGTTCCCTCCTTTTAAACCTGGGACCGCCCCGCCCCCAAAGGATGAACTGTCAGTCAAGATGAAGGTGGATTAACTCCTTCTGAGCCGGGAGGTAATAACTCCTCCACCCTAGGGCCAATCCGTCACAACCTGCTGCTTTCAGTAACTGGTGATTTTGGCAAGATGTCGTCTCACACCGAGATAGAAGAACAAGCAAATATTCAATCATAAAGACGCATTCATAAGCTAGAACATAAGTTGATACATGAAATGGCTACACGTAACCCAGGTTCCCATGCATTGCACACTAACAGAATGTAACAATCTCTGGTTAAGAGCTTAGGCGGCTTCAGCAGCGGATGCCTGGCGCCCCCCAAAATTTGGCGCCCGGGTGCCCCGCACCCCTTGCCCCCCCTAGTAAATACGGCCCTGCACACTAACAGAATGTAGCAATCTCTCAGAATCAAGGTTTAGTTAGCAATGCTTATTGCGCATGCGTATTAGATTAGGTAATGTATATGCGTACTAAACTGAAATGAGGTAATGAAATATGATTGGTTAAATTGTAATCCTTTGTCTGAAATGTTATAAATACCCCTGCCCAGACCTTTGGGCAGGGTTGCAGGCTTGCGAAACGATTCGACTGTAACCCTTATTGCTTTGCAATAAAGAAAACAAAATGGACTCCAAGCTCCTCTCAAGTCTCTGAGTTTTATTGGCGTAGCTCAGAAGAAGGGCATTTCGCCCAATGCAACACTAAGGGTAAGGTTACAGTGTGAACAAACTGCAAGAGCTGATTATCATGCCCAAATAACATTTCGGTGGAAGTAGCTAAGGCATCAAGCTCTCCATGGATTGCTATCCCCTTAAGGAGGAGGCGAAGGCCGGGCTTTATCAGCAGCCAACAATACAAGTATCCTGAAGCTGAAATGTGCCACCAGAGAGGACAAGACACTGGACAAGGTCTATTCGAATATAAAATATGGTTACAGGGCTTTGCAGCTCCCACATTTGGACCAGTCCAACCATATGTCTCTGTTCCTTGTACCAGCATACATCCCTCTCAGGAAATGGGCTCTCACTGTAACAAGAACTGTTAATATCTGGCCTGAATGTGCTACTTACCAGCTGTTTCGTGAGACCTGGAGGAGGATATGGCGGAAGTTCTGTGCTGTATCAATCGCTATATGAATACTGTTTTTATAGTTTTTAGGGGATGGCATCCAATTGCATTGTACTTGTACAATGACAATAAAGAAATCTTATCTTATCCTATCTTATCTGATATGGGTGTCAGGCAGCAGAGGAACCAACCTCCACACCAGGTTTCCAGGAACGGAGAAGACAAGGAAAAGTCCTTACCATCTGCTTTTTATTCAATATTTACAGAGAGAGGCTTGAGAATGCAGCCTCTTGGGTAATGGCGTTGTTCCAAGTGAAACTCCACCCCCCCCGTCTCTCCCACTTCCTCATTCATCACTGCTATGGGTGCTGCTAGGTGCCCTCTGTCTTTGAGCTCTTTGCTCTCCTACTTTTAAGACTCACCAGGTTCTGGGAGATGGAGGGTCTGGAAGGCTTTCTTTCGTTCTTTTTTATAAGAATTTATTGGATTTTAACAATAAAAAAACACACAAAATACAACAAACACTACAAAAAACTACAAAAACAATACAAAAAAATACAAAAAAGAAAACTTACACACAATTACTTATCTATCCTTATCCTCTTTATAAGCATTGTTTTGGGACTTCCTCACATCCTCTCTTCTGCGTTCATTTCTAATCTTCTTTAGTAACCTTATAACATTGTAAAATCTTCCTTCTCACAACTAATCTTAATCATACAAATCATAATCATCATATACCTAAAATCTTATTCCTAATAAAATAAACATTACACAACTCCAACTTCTTATATCCTCTCTTAACTTAACTTTTGATTACTGTAGCCTAAATCTCTTCTGATTCCAATTTCAAATATTTATTAATCACATCCTTTCAAATAATTATACATTTCTTCCAATTCTCTTACACCGTTCCCCCCCCTCTGGTTTCGGATTTTCGTGGACAGCTATTTATATTTCCCCTTTAAAAAATCTACCTTCACCCCATGCCTTTCCTGACCATTCTAACCCTTCCCTTTTTCCTTCCCATCCCCCACAGATCTCCCCCCCCCAAAGTCCTCTCTTTCCAGCTCCTTCATCTTCTTTTGTTGTTTCCATCATGCCCAATTCTGGACTTGACATTCTTAATTGTATCTTCTTCTTTTCCAGGTTGTATCTTTCTTCTTGGTGGCTAACTACTCTGAAATAGCCATAAAGTATCTTTTCTTCATTCTCTGTTACATGTTGCATTTTCCTTTGTTGCTGTCCTTGAACTCTTGGTCTCTCACTCCAAGAGCTCTCTATTCTGTCCAATCCCTGGGCTCCAAGCCTCTCACACTTAAAGAGCCCTTCTTGTTTTCCTGGTTGTAGATCCTTGTAGTCCACCTCTTCTTCAGTAGTTTTCTCAGTTCTGCAACCTTTTCATCCGGTGAATTCCTAATACTATTTGCAAAAACAGTTCCAATCTGAGCAAACTTTTCAGTAACCCTCTGCTCAAGAGCTTCACATTTCTGTTGAAGCAATTCACACTCTGCTAACACCCTCTGCTGGAAAGCTGTCAGTGTTGTGTCTTCCATTCTCTCGGCTTCAAGGACACCATGAGGTTTGAAAAACAGGAAATGGTGGGGTCTCAGTAACTTTCCTAGTACGCATTACAGTCCAGCCCAATGGCCGCCATTCACTGCCTGACCCAAACTCCTTAACCCAGAGGGTTAGCGGTATCTTCTCCTTTTAATTTTGTAATCCACAGGAAGAAATAAATCATAATACTCAGTCTTACCCCCAAACAGGGTATTCTACGGTTTGCAAAATCAGCGATCCACTTAAAAGCAAGTCTTTCGCAGCTGCAGCTTTTAGTTGTTACTTTGATCTTGCCGCTGTCAGAGAGAGACGAACTTCCTCTTTGATCTCTCCCCGTAAGCCGAATTTCAATAACTTTTAAAAATGAATTGCACTCAGTACTTACAGAGTCCTTCTTTTAAATCCAAATCGAGGAAAAGCAAAACGCTCATAAACCGCCAGCAGCCACTGCTTCGTGTAATCGGGGAAGTGGTAGATCCTCAGTACTGCGCCAGAGCCCCGCTCGCTTGAACAGACCTTACTAGGTCTACTCAAGAGCAAGGACATCGCTTCTTGTACCCGCGGTTGCGGTAACTCCTAACCCGAAAACACCGGAGCCCCATCGGAGCTGAGAGAGCTCCCGACTGAACAGAATGGCACTTCACTGGAAGTCCGGTCTGGAAGGCTTTCTAGTGATAACGTGTCAGCCAGCTGCCTCCAGCTCTGCCTCCTCCTCCTCCTCCTCTCCCATTATTTCCCAACTTTCCCCCTCATCTTCCCCTGAGCTGTGACCTCCCTCAAACCCCTGTTGTAATTCTGAACTGTCTTCTTCTCTGGAAGGGTCAGGCTGGGGAGGCGGTCTCCAGCATTCCCCTTCTGCCCAGTCCCTGACAGTGGGGGTTAGGTTCTGGCCACCATGCATAGAAGCAAAATCGTGTAAAGCCGGACTGACCCCTAGAATATAATTTAAAAACCATTTAGAAAATTGTGGATAAATGTGGCTTTTGGTTCTCCTCCTTTTCCTCCTCCTCTCCCTCGCTGAATGATGCTTCAGATGGTATAAGCAGGACCAGCGGGGTTGACCAGTAGCTGGAAGAAGTGCTTGGCTGTGGTTCAGATCCAGAGGTGGGGCACAACTAATGCCTGCTGCTGGTGGTTTTCTTGGTGAGTGTGCTGGGTCCGAGAAGCAAGGTCCAGGTCCGGTCCAGAATCCGAAGAGTCAGCGGGGAATCAGTCCGACAGAGCCAAGGCAGGGAACGGGGCAGGGAACCAGGCAAAGTCAGGTATAGGAACACAGGCAGGATCTGGCAAGCAGCAATGTTGCTCCCACAACCTGGGGCGGAGTCCAACAGCCTCTTATCTTTGACCAGGTAATGGCCGGTCCCGATCCCCCGACGACTCACCTCCCTGTCTCGCTCAAAGGTGAGCACTCCTCCTGCAAGTACTCAGGTCTCTCCTTCTCTCAGACCTGAGTCTCTGCAGCTCGGGAGACGCCAGTGTGTTACTAGACCCAGGGGCCGCCTCAGCCTCCCCTGACCAAGCCGGTGGTGGAACAGCTGTCAGTGATGGCCCAGCTGATGGCAACGAGGTATTCTCTGCATCTGGAGCCAGGACAGGCTCAGGCCCCTGACTCGGCCCAGCTGGTGCTTGTTGCAGGGGAACCTGTGCAGACGGGCTCTTCAGGATCAGGCCCCAGACTTGGTCCAGATGATGTCTGAGGCACAGGATCCGGTGCAGACTGAGACTCCTCTGGTTCCGAGTCCAAGTCCCAGGCCATCACAGTGAGGAATACAGTGGTTGCTGTTGCCTCTTGAGCTCCTTATATATTTCATGATATGGACTCAGGGTGTCTGCAATTCCATGTTCTATGGAGGGGTTCAAAGTCTGCAAACGGATCGTTTGCACACTATGCGACTTGGAAGAGTTGTTCTAGCTTTCTGGCTCATGCTCACCAGCCTCACTGCCATCCTTGGATACTGAACCTGATCTAACCAGTCCCTCCAAAGCTTCAAGAGAGCCAGTGTGGTGTAGTGCAGTGTTTTTCAACCTTTTTTGGGCAAAGGCACACTTGTTTCATGAAAAAAATCACGAGGCACACCACCATTAGAAAATGTTAAAAAAATGTTAAAAAATTTAACTCTGTGCCTATATTGACTATATATAAAGTAATTTTTCAATTTTTCCCACGGCACACCAGGCAACATCTCGTGGCACACTAGTGTGCCGCGGAACAGTGGTTGAAAAACACTGGTGTAGTGGTTAAGAGTGGTAGACTCGTAATCTGGGGAACTGGGTTCGCGTCTCCGCTTCTCCACATGCAGCTGCTGGGTGACCTTGGGCTAGTCACACTTCTCTCTGAAGTCTCTCAGCCCTACTCACCTCACAGAGTGTTTGTTGTGGGGGAGGAAGGGAAAGGAGAATGTTAGCCACTTTGAGACTCCTTTGGGTAGTGAAAAGCGGGATATCAAATCCAAACTCTTCTCTTCTTCTTCTTCAACAGTCTGTTGGCCCTCAATGAGCTCTTCCACTCTGCAAATCTCTCTGCTTGCTCTGATCATCCTCTCCAACTGCCTCTTTCTCACCTAAACACTCTCAAGAAGGCTTCTGGAGCTGTTGCCTGCTTCCTCCTGCTTTACCACCACCTCCCTCCCCTTTTCACAATTTTATCTTTCCCCCACCACCCATGCATGCCATTTTTACATCATAAATAAAAAAAAATCTTAACTGAGTGTAAGACAAGAGTTACCTGTATATAGACCAAGCCAGGAAGGCATTCTCTTATGCTGCCAGAGGGATTGGTAGGGTTCACACTGTGGTGGAAAAAGCACTGGAAAGCTCAAAGGAGAGAAAGTAGCCCTTGTCTTGTCTATAAAGACTAGACTGTGCTTACCTGTTCGTTGGGCACCAGAGGTGCAACATCTGTAATAAAAATCCTCGTGAGATGCACAGAACAAATGAAACAATCCTGTTTTCTAGGGCCAGAATCCAGCAGCCAGAATGGGACCCTGGATGGTGCAGTTAGTATTTTTAGAATTTTGAAAAACTGCCCTTTCTTAGCAGTGCTGAGCTTTCCAGTAAAAGCCCTCATTTTATGTTTAAGGGGGTGGATGAATCATAACAAACAGTAAGTTCGATCCGTTTGTGCCGCCAAACAGCCTGACCTCTGAGGCTGCCTTCTTGACACCAACACCGCCAGAAAGGGGGTGCTGGATCAATGCCCTCCATAGAAACACAGATTCTTCCCCCAAAAGGAATGAACCATTAAAGGGGTAAACACAGTTCCGTTTGTGAGTCACACACTCTGCTGGCTGTCAGAGAAATGAGAAAAGGAAAACAGGATTGCCTCATTGGGGTATGTTTGGTGGAGTATTGTGGTTTGGGATATTGGCCAACAGAGGAACTGCAATCATAAAGACCAAATAGGAAAACATTGCAAAAGGCCCAAGCTTGTCTGCATACCCATGGATTCTGACACATGTTTTTAGATGTGTGAACAGTGGTGGTGCTTAATTGGTGGTGAAGAAATGGAGCATTCAAGTTTGGCTACTTCCTATGTTTTAGGACAGAGCAGTATTGGCAAACTTGGCTCAAATTAAGTCCTGAAAATTCAATTACTGTACTTGAATGAAATTCCTAAACTATTCTTCTTGGGTGATTACTCGTAGCCAAGTAAGATTGTTTTCCATGAACATGGTCTGGAGTCCGTAAGTGACTGTGGAGGCCAGTTCTGGATCCACACGTCCTTCCACAGTGGGGACATAGGTTTCCGGGCGGGAGTTGATCACGGTGAGGGTTTGCCAAGCGTGCCTTCCTCTTAGCACGTTTCTCCCTTTCGTTCTGAGTTCGAGCGTCTTCAAAGTCCACAACACCTTTGGTAAAGGCTGTTCTCCAACTGGAGCGCTTGCAGACTAGTGTTTCCCGGTTGTCGGTGTTTATACTACATTTTAAAAGATTTGCCTCGAGAGATTCTTTCAACCTCTTTTGTTGACCACCAGCATTACGCTTTCCATTTTTAAGTTCAGAATTGAGTAGTGGAAGACTATAATCAGGCCTCTGCACAACATGACCAGTCCAACGAAGTTGAAGTTGAAGAATCATAGCTTCAACACTGGTGATTTTTGCTTCTTCCAGTACTGGCATTAGTTCACCTGTCTTCCCAAGTGATATGTAATTCTCATTAATCTGTACTGTACTGTGCTGAATTGAATTGAATTGAATTGAATTGGCAGGGACTGTTTCTGACCTCTTTCCACCCACTTCAAAATGGAGATGAGGTTTGGCTAAAATGTATAGGATGAGTGATAAATTATGTTGGAAATGTAAAAAGAAAGATGGAGATTTTTATCATATGTAGTGGACATGCGAGAAGACAAAAGGGTTTTGGGAACTGATCTATAATGAACTGAAAAAAATGTTTAAATATACCTTCCCACCCAAAACCAGAAGCTTTCTTGCTAGGCATAATGGGTGAAGAGATTGCAAAAACAGATCAGAGATTGTTTCTGTATGCAACAACTGCGGCGAGAACATTACTAGCCCCAAAGTGGAAGTTACAAGAGTTACCAACGATTGAGGAGTGGCAGGTGAAGATGATAGATTATGCGGAACTTGCAAAACTGACCTGCAGGATCCGAAACCAGGATGAGTCAAAATTCCAAAGGGACTGGAGTAAATTTATTAACTATTTAGATAATAACTGCAGAAGTTTGAAAACACTAGCAGGATTGAAGTGAACCCTACGACATGGACTAGTTGAGATATTAAGAGACTGTGAGAATAGATTTGTTAAGAAAGCCTACTGTTGGGAGGGAGGGAAGTCACAGCTCGGCGGTGAAATAAGATTGTAAAAGGTTGATGAAATGAGAGAGTTATTGTTTGTTTGTGTTCATTTATGTTTGTTTTTAAAGGAAAAATTAATAAAAAAACAAAAACAAGAAACAAGAAACAAAAAAATGGGGATGAGGTAGTGGGGAGCTTATCTGCACTTCCACTTCTCCCGGCTGCTCCCCCATTCCCTGGGGAAACTGCTCTTTAGTACTCAACTGGAGCAAATGGCAGTTGGGTGTGGGAAGGAGAGAGGGAACGCTAGTGGGACTCATTGCGCAGGTTCCTACCAGCATGACTATTCAATTGAATCTGGCCCTAAAATTTCCACTGAAAAACACAGGCTTAATTAATTAATTAATGAATTGGTTGGGTGTGAGATTTGTTTAATAGTCTTTAAAATGGGACTGGTTGGTAGGAAATAGCAGGATTCATTTGTGCATTTCCCAAGGCCTTCCCGTCCTCCAGTACTATATGTGGGAAAACCAGTGTGGCAATCTCTTAGCACTTGAGCACGAGCAAAGCCCATCTCCCCAACGTTCCCCTTGAAGTCGAGGAACAATCCTGTGACACACAACACCCTCCTGGTTTTCCATTTCCTTTTATTTATTTATTTTGAAAACAAATTTTTATTGAAATTTCTTTAAGATAATACAAATAATAATACAAACACAGTCTACACAATTACAAAAGACAATTACACAACCACATCATTACATACAATTGCACAATCAAGTAAAAATAAAACTCAGAAAAAAGACAGGAAAAAAAGAAAAAAAGTTAAAATGACTTCCTAAAGTTCGTTTTCGTGTCTCCTACTAAAGTTCTTGTCTATGCTTTATTTAATAAATCAAGTTTGTTACAAAATATCTTTATATACTTATCCGTCGTTATCCATAATTACCTTTCCCTGTATGTCAGTCATTCCAAGCAGATCACCAATTTTGTTTCTACTCCTTCATTCTTCAAATATTCCTCCACATATTTCCATTCTCCTATAATTTTTTGTTTCGAAATATTTCTAATTGCTGCTGTCATTTTTGCCTAGTTCACGAACTCTACTAATTTTAGGTGCCACCCCTGTATCGTTGGAACCTCTTCCCCTTTCCAATATTGGGCTAATAACATTCTAGCAGCCGCACACGAATATAGGAAAACATTTCTTCTTGTATTTCCTCCTGTACCAAACTCAATAACATTGTATCTGGTGTTTTTTTTAAAGGTGATTTTTAACATCTTTTTCATTTTTTCATATACCATATTCCAATACTTTTTAATTTTGACACAGGTCCACCAGCAGTGAAAGTAATTACCAACTTTCTCCTGGCACTTCCAACACTTATCTGACTTTAATTTATATATTTTGGCCAATTTTTCAGGTGTTAAGTGCCATCTATATGCTAATTTTAGCATGTTTTCCCTTATTCGCATGCAAGACGTAAATTTCATGCTAATATTCCATAAATTATCCCACTGAGATCGGTAAATTGTTCTACCTATTTCCAATGCATGAGGTCCCTCCTTAGTTCAAGAATCTGGCATCTAAGCTCCTCTTACCTTCACTGTTCCTGCTCATTGTCGCTTATGGGCATCACGTGCCTTGGTAAGTGTATCACCATCAGACTGACAGACGTCCCTCTCTCAGGGCATTATTATGCTTGCCGGCAAACCTGCCTATTGTGACATCAGCTGGGAGACAGGGGCCAGGCTGCTGGGTTGCCAGGCAGCTGTATTAATAACAATAAAATAAGGGGGGTTCAAAGTGTAATGGGATGAGACCACAGTGCATCTTAGGGCGCCCCTCCATCCTTTAGCTACCCAGAGTGGCTCGGGTAACTCAGCCAGATGGGCGGGGTATCTATATATATCAAATCGTTCAAGTTGGATGTTTGTTAACCATCGCCTTTCTCCGTAACCCCTTGATCGATTCCGTTCAAATTTGGACACAACGTTCCATGGCCATATGGGAGTGACCATATGTAGATACATTGTACAAACACCACACCTTTCCCAGGTAAAAATGTGATTTTCTGCAAAAAAATATAGTGCCCTCCACTGGATGTTAAACAGCACAGCACAGCACACCCGATTCCAGCCCCTCCTCCTCCTCTCCCGACGTCACTGCCACCATCCAATCGACAGGCAGACTGGCCGCAAATGCTGCTGCTGCCTCCGCCGGCGGGTATAGAGCCACGCCGGGCGGAATCGCCATTTTCGCGGTTTGCGCCGCTGCCTCGACCAGATACCACACCTTGCACAGCTACAAACATCTTCATTTAAAAACAAACATGCTCCACTACACGTCAACTGTTAGAGATTTCAGAGTTGCCTACGTGCAGAAATGCAGCTGTCTATCTCCAAGCAATTAACTAGTTGGCAGAAAGCCCAGATCTGCTCTCTCTCAGACCCTTAGTGATTGGTCAATGAGTTCCTTAAGAGTGAGCTCTGTGTGAGAGCTTGTTAGTGTGTGGTGCAGGTGTTGATGTGGAGAAAGTGGTCAGTGTAGAGAGAGAGAGACAGAGAGGAAAAGATTTTATGTTTTGTTTCTTTTATTTTGTAAAGTCTGTAAATAGTAACTTATGGATACTAGTTGTTTCAATAAATACTGTATATAGTTATCCAGTGAGTTGCTGAGTTCCTGCGTTGTGCTGTCCAGTCAATTACACAACAGCCAGAAGCTTCCAGAAAAGTCTGCGTCTAACTCTGCGGTGTCCAGGAAGACGTTATACTCCTGACACTAAATCTTAAGATCAACAACATCGAAGAAGGCCATTGACGAAATCAGGACAAAGAACCACATAGACTAAAATAGTAGTAATAATAAGTTGTAGAAGTCAAGACAAAAACAGGAGGGGCAAACAGACTGAACTTCAACGAGATCAGGTGTAGGTAAGCATACGCTTTCTCTTTCATACTGTATCTTACCTTTCCATTTCACCAAATCAGCCACAGCAAGGCGTGGCCGGGTCAGCTAGTAAATAATAAAATTGTTGTTGTTGTTGAGAATGTTGAATTATTTTTGTCGTTGTTTAAGGCAGGATCAGGCTATTGTTCTCCTCCTCCTTCACAGTCCTGAGTGTGATGGTTCTCCTGCCATTCTCTGTATCCAGTATAACATAGAGATTTGAGTTACAGGTAGGTAGCCGTGTTGGTCTGCCATAGTCAAAACAAAATAAAAAATAAAAAAATTCTTTCTAGTAGCACCTTAGAGACCAACTAAGTTTGTTCTTGGAATGAGCTTTCGTGTGCATGCACACTTCTTCAGACCAACATGGCTACCTACCTGTAACTGGAACTATGGAAGGCACCACATGGAGCTGCATGAAATGGAAGTCCATCAACCAGGTATCTGAAGAAGTGTGCCTGCACACGAAAGTTCATACCAAAAACAAACTTAGTTGGTCTCTAAGGTGCTACTGGAAAGAATTATTTTATTTTATATTTTGTTTTGAATAGAGATTTGAAGTTACTTCGTTGCTCTCCAGCTGTGCTCTGAAAGGCACGGTTCCTAGCAGAACATGCCCCCATGGAGAAGTAAGTTTCAGAGCGCTCTCTCCCCTCTGGCATCTAGAATGAAGAATTGCTGGCGTTTGCTCTCCAGATGACCTGCCTCAGTGCCGCAGAGGGCAAGAGGCTGTTTCTTTTCCTGTGTCTCTAAGAGTGTTTCTGGTTATCAATAGCCAGAGCCAGAGCTACACAACAGTTTTTTTTTATAACAAAATAGGAAATTCTTTCCAGTAGCACCTTAGAGACCAACTGAGTTTGTTCTTGGTATGAGCTTTCGTGTGCATGCACACTTCTTCAGATACCTGGTTGATGGACTTCCATTTCATGCGGCTCAATGTGGTGCCTTCCATAGTTCCAATTACAGGTAGGTAGCCGTGTTTTTTATGGTATTCTTGTCTGTGCTGTGGATGCCCATCCTACAAAGCAACACCCTTCACACGTTTTCATAGAGCTTCGTAAACCTCCCAAGATTAGAGGGGTTCAAAAGAAATGAGTGTGCGCATTAAAAGGCAGCGGTGCTTTCGTTGTAGGCGTATTTGAAAACAATTGGCTGCCTCCAGTCAAAGGGTATGTTCACACTGGTGGGTTCAAGCTGCATTTGCACAGTTCTCTTTGTATCACAGGGGTGGTGGTAATGTCATCACCTGGTGACATGAGCTTTTGGGTTTCCCTGCCCCTGCGACTCCCCCTTCTGAGCAACTATTCATGGAGCTGTTGTCTGTGCGTGCACACTCCTCTGTGCCTGAAACATATGCCCATTTTCAAGTACAAAGAGGATGTGTCTTTCTAGTCAGATTGAATCTGGTTTGAGGAAAAGAAACAAGCAGTAAAATTGCACTGGATGCAGAGAAAGTGATGGTGTGGACATACCTGTTCACCTGAGGTCCAGCTCCGAGGGCCTTCTGGCGGTTCCCTCACTGCGAGAAGTGAAGCTACAGGGAACCAGGCAGAGGGCCTTCTCGGTGGTGGCACCTGCCCTGTGGAATGCCCTCCCACCAGATGTCAAAGAAATAAACAACTACTGTATCTGACTTTTAGAAGACATCTGAAGGCAGCCCAGTTTACGGAAGTTGTCAATGTTTGATGTTTTATCGTATTTTTAATATTTTGTTGTAAGCTGCCCAGAGTGGCTGGGGAGATGGGTGGGGGTATAAATAATAAATAATAAATAATATTATTATACCTGAGACCATTTGGGTGTGGTCTAAACCACAGAGCCTAGGGCTTGCCAATCAGAAGGTCGGCGGTTCGAATCCCCGCAATGGGGTGAGCTCCCATTGCTCGGTCCCAGCTCCTGCCAACCTAGCAGTTTGAAAGCACGTCAAAGTGCAAGTAGATAAATAGGTACCGCTCCGGCGGGAAGGTAAACGGCATTTCCATGCACTGCTCTGGTTCGCCAGAAGCGGCTTAGTCATGCTGGCCACATGACCCAGAAGCTGTACGCCGGCTCCCTCGGCCAATAAAGCGAGATGAGCGCCGCAACCCCAGAGTCGTCCGCGACTGGACCTAATGGTCAGGGGTCCCTTTACCTTTACCTTTACAGTAGCATTTTACTGCAGCAACTACTCATACAAGTGCTTGCACCAACTCCATATATTTTCCTAGCAACTGTTCCCTTCCAGCAAATGTGTTAGCGCATGCCAAAAGCCCGCCAGAAATTCTGAGCATGCAAGGGGAAGGAACATTAAAAGGCGCCTGCCTCTTCTTTGACGTGGCAGAGCTCCACGTGTCAGAACAGCATCGTTGCATTTTCATTCCCAACCCTAAATTCACATGCATGCACTCAATCTGCTACAAATGCTGTCATGCTCACCATCTCCCCAACATGTGGTGATGTAATGGCCATGTGCATAGCACACACATGCACAGTAACTGCAAAAGCTGTGTTTGCAGGAGGGAATCTCCTCTGGATTTGCCCTCGAATTCTGGCCGCTGGCTAACTGGTTAGGTTTCAGCTCAGGCTAATGAAGTGAATCTAAGGCCATATGTGCGGTCGTCTTGGTTTCCACAGCTTTGGGAATATAGCAGCAGCATAACAAGAGGGCTCCTTTGCTCCTGGGTCTCCTTTGCATGCATCAATGGTCCCAGCGTTCTCGGAGGAAGCTGGCTCTGGCCGTAGGAAAGGGTTAAGCAGTGTTGTTCCTTGTCACATGACTCTGGGAATGTGAGCTGAGTAAGATCCTTGGGCAGCGGAGAGCAACTGCTGGAGAGGCACATGTTGCCTGCAGATGTGGCCCAGACCACAAACACTTCAAAGTGCTTCCCTCAGACTGACAGAACATTCTGACGCCGACTGTAAATGCCCTTGACTCTCGGAGTGGAAAATATCAAACGCTCCAGCGGCCCCCAAAATGCAGCCTGTTTTCTATGGAAAAAAAAGCCTTAATGAACCTGCAGTGAAGGGGCAGGGGAGGTAGAGGTCGGATTCAGGTTCTCAATGGTCCTTTGTGCGATTCCTACAGGCTGGCAAAAGCCTTTTGCAATGCATTCGGGTGCAAGCGGAGTTTACTTCAAACCTCAAGAATAGCTGGGATGTTGGTCCAAGGCCCTGCTGGGTTAAGGACCAAATGATGACTGCCACAGGCACTTTCGGAAACAGCAAAAGTATCTGCTTCAATTCCTCTTGTCTCATCTCTCCTGCTTTCAGTTTGCTCCTCATGGTCCCGTCTTCGCCCTTTAGGCAAGTGTCTTCCATCAGTATCTGAAGGATCCTTTTATTTTAAAATATATACACACTGCTGAAATGTGTGCCAATTGCAACCGAACATCTCAGCAACCAAATACACCAGTAATTTTGATGCGATGTTGAAGAAAGTGGGGAGGGAAACCTTAAGATGTGAGATTGTCTGGGCTGTGCTAGTTAGCATGTAGGTGGATTTGCACAAGAGCAGTTTAGTTTTCAGGGTGATGGAGCACCTTTTTAATGAACAAGGAGGATCTAGGCAATGGGTATGATGAGAGCCTTTGCAAAATTATTATTTTCGGATTAATATTGAGAAAGTTGGCATTATTTCTGAGCACAGGTTTTGGAGGGGTGAGTCATATTCCTCACAATGTTTTCGGTGACAGACTGTGAAAGGGAAGGGACCCAAATATACCCTAAAAGTATATTCAAATGTTTCACATCTGGGTAAAAAGCAACCCAATTTTCTTCAGCTCATATAAGGAGATTATCTCAGTCTGGGCCACAATCAAATGGACAGAACAATTCATTCCACCAAGGGGGACTAAACTGCTTTACACAAATGTCATTTAATAACTGCTTCTTTCAGATGCCTAGAACAACAGCAGTTCCTTCCAGCGGAACTAAAGTGAAAATGCCATTATCACAATACATCCATCAGTGAATGTATCTAGAAGGGATCTTGAAAGGAAAGAAGTGCAGTAAGGGGTGGAGGGAAAATCTGTTGTCTCTGCTCTCTACTCCATAGGTTATATTCTGTCTGGATAAAGGTAAAGGTAAAGGGACCCCTGACCATCAGGTCCAGTCGTGTCTGACTCTGGGGTTGCACGCTCATCTCGCTCTATAGGCCGAGGGAGCCGGCGTTTGTCCGCAGACAGCTTCCGGGTCATGTGGCCAGCATGACAAAGCCACTTCTGGCAAACCAGAGCAGCACATGGAAACGCCGTTTACCTTCCCACTCGAGCGGTCCCTATTTATCTACTTACACTTTGACGTGCTTTTGAACTGCTAGGTGGGCAGGAGCTGGGACCAAGCAATGGGAGCTCACCCCGTCACAGGGATTCGAACCGCCGACCTTCTGATCAGCAAGCCCTAGGCTCAGTGGTTTAACCCACAGCGCCACCTGGGTCCCTCTTTTCTGGATACAGCTGGGTAAATGTAATCCTAAATGGCCAAGTGGGCATTCATGGAGATAAA
This sequence comes from Lacerta agilis, assembly GCF_009819535.1. NCBI lineage: Eukaryota > Metazoa > Chordata > Lepidosauria > Squamata > Lacertidae > Lacerta > Lacerta agilis. The sequence goes on along the minus strand of NC_046317.1, from coordinate 7,732,819 downwards.
AGCTCAGACTTCTAGAAATGTATTATGGAGGTGGTTGCTCATCCTGGCTCCCTTCCCATGGACCATTCATCCTCTGCTGAACCTACGGCTTCCTTAGAAGCAGCAACTTGGTGGTAGACCACTGCTGGTGAAACTTCTGTTTGGAGGGTCTTCAGGTGGATCTTAAGCATGAGAAGCCCATCTTCTGTCATGTTCGTGGCAGAATTGCTCCACCAACCAACTGCATGTTGTGGTTGGCAAGCTGGTCATCTATATAACCAGCATTTTCCAGAGACATACTTACGCTATAGGACCTATTTCATCTCAAACGTGTGATGTCCACATGCCTCCCTCCCCCCCCCTTCGTCACGCAGTGAAAATTGACGTGCCCGATGTGAACCTTTTGAAAGGCTTACAGCCCTTGTGAGGGGAAAAGACGGCATTCTCTCTTTTTTAAATATTTTTATTAGTTTTATTAGTTTTCAATTACAGTCAATAATAGCCTCATTATAACAATGCCAAATTAGGGATGTGGGTGGCGCTGTTGTCTAAACCACAGAGCCTAGGGCTTGCCGATCAAAAGGTTGGCGGTTTGAATCCCTGCGACGGGGTGAACTCCCGTTGCTGGGTCCCAGGAAGATGATTTTTTTAATAAACAACAGCTACTGTTTCTAGTGGTGGCGCGCGGGTGGCGCTGTGGGTTAAACCACAGAGCCTAGGGCTTGCCGATCAGAAGGTTGGCGGTTCGAATCCCTGCGGTGGGGTGAGCTCCTGTTGCTTGTTCCCAGCTCCTGCCAACCTAGCAGTTTGGAAGCACGTCAAAGTGCAAGTAGATAAATAGAATCATAGAATCATAGAGTTGGAAGAGACCACAAGGGCCATCCAGTCCAACCCCCTGCCAAGCAGGAAACACCATCAAAGCATTCCTGACAGATGGCTGTCAAGCCTCCGCTTAAAGACCTCCAAAGAAGGAGACTCCACCACACTCCTTGGCAGCAAATTCCACTGTCGGACAGCTCTTACTGTCAGGAAGTTCTTCTTACTGTCAGGAAGTTCTTCCTAATAGGTACCACTCTGGCGGGAAGGTAAATGGATTTTCCGTGTGCTGCTCTGGTTTCACCAGAAGTGGCTTAGTCATGCTGGCCACATGACTCGGAAAAACTGTCTGCGGACAAATGCCGGCTCCCTCGGCCTGTAAAGAGAGATAAGCACCGCAACTCCAGAGTCGTTCGCAACTGGACTTAACTGTCAGGGGTCCTTTACCTTTTTATGCTGATTTCATAGCAGTTGCTGTTGTGGCTATTCTCATGAGTGATTTGAAAGAGCATCATCAAAGTGTCTCAGTAGCAAGCGGTTTGGCTGGCTGCTGAACCAGATCCCAGCCTGGTGCCTCAGTAAGAGCTGTTTCCTGGTATGCGGTTAGAGGTGTTTTGGATGGCAATATGTATGGAATGTGCAGAGAGTATATACAGGGCACAAAACCTTTTCTTTTCTTAAAGGTCTATGTTGGCCCAAACCATCATTCCTCATTCTACAGTGTGGTTTTCTCTATGTGCAGCCTCTGAGCACATTTTAAAATCAATTCAGTTTTCTAAGTCTTAAAAAAATATAAGAAGCTCCTCCCGGGAGGCTATATTCAAACCCCAAGTTGGAAAATCTTCACATGGGATGAATTTAATTCCCCCCCACATCTCTAAGAATCATAAACCATCACAAACAAAATAAAAAAAATTCTTTCCAGTAGCACCTTAGAGACCAACTAAGTTTGTTCTTGGTATGAGCTTTCGTGTGCATGCACACTTCTTCAGATACCATCACAGTACAAGAAACAGTAAAGGTACCCCTAACCATTAGGTCCAGTCGCGGACGACTCAGGGGTTGCGGTGCTCATCTCACTTTACTGGCCAAGGGAGCCGGTGTACAGCTTCCTGGTCATGTGGCCAGCATGACTAAGTTGCTTCTGGCGAACTAGAGCAGCGCATGGAAACACCGTTTACCTTCCCACCGGAGTGCTACCTATTTATCTACTTGAACTTTGATGTGCTTTTGAACTGGTAGGTTGGCAGGAGCAGGGACCGAGCAACGGGAGCTCACCCAGTCGCAGGGATTTCAACCGCTGACCTTTTGATCGGCAAGCCCTAGGCTACAGCGCCACCCGCGTCCCACCACTAGAAACAGTAGCTGTTGTTTATTAAAAATTCATCTTCCTTGTCTTTGCTGATGATTGCAACTCATTACCAAACTCAAAACCACGGAGAGACCTGGTCTGAACAAAGACATTGGATTCTTATCTCATTATACATGGCAAAGCTATCTTTAGCCATCTCACCCCTTGCTTTTTCCTTTAGGACTAATTGCAGCCGTTAACAGTCGTCAACAGGTTTTCCACACCTATCAGCCAATCGCCCATTCCCACCACCCTTCTGAGTAATACCCCTCCCCACTCTCTCACTATATATAAGGGTCTGGTGACTTCTGTTTCAGTGTATCTGAAGAAGTGTGCATGCACACGAAAGCTCATACCAAGAACAAACTTAGTTGGTCTCTAAGGTGCTACTGGAAGGAATTTTATTATTTTTTATTTTGTTAGGACAGAGGGTGTTAAGGAAAGGTGAATGTGTCTTCTTACCTGTTTCTTAAAACAATGTTGGAAGAGATAATAAATAATTTGAAGGTTAAAGTAGGTGCTATGCTAGGTGTCACTTTTTTCTTTTTGTATCTTCACATCCTAGACATGTGCACTTAAAATAGCAGAGGACTGTAGGAAGAAACCAATTTATATGAAGCGTTTAATGACCTGTTGAAGGAAACCAGTTGCCAGTTGAGTAATAATATGCAATCTGCCATTGCAGGTTTTTTAAAAAAACATGCTCCCATTAAGTGGCATGTGGAACATAACGTAGTTTTGGTAAAGTCAATTAATTAATTAATTAATTAATTGTATTTATTAGCTACCTCATAATACAGATTCTCTAGTCTAGATGATGTGCAATACGTTTAATGACGACAACTTTTAAGATATGACAGGAATACATATCCTTCAAAATTTGCACTTAACTGAATTTTGCAATGCTATTTTCCAGCCAACCAATGTTTACAAAATAAATATATTAGGAGGAAAGCGTGTATAAAAATTAATACATTCGTGGAAAATAATGCACGCAAATGCATTATACTGTGTTATAGGATTCTAATCTAGTTTCTGAATATGGAATTTGTTGTGATGGTTGGCAAAGGAATGTGAACAGTTCTGAATGGTTTGCAATGACAGAAGTCGTGTCCAACTCTGGGGTTGCGGCGCTCATCTCACATTACTGGCCAAGGGAGCCAGCGTACAGCTTCCGGGTCATGTGGCCAGCATGACAAAGCCACTTCTGGCGAACCAGAGCAGCGCACGGAAACGCCATTATAGCGGTACCTATTTATCTACTTGCACTTTGACGTGCTTTCAAACTGCTAGGTGGGCAGGAGCTGGGGCCGAGCAATGGGAGCTCACCCTGTTGTGGGGATTCGAACCACCGACCTTCCGATCGGCAACCCCTAGGCTCTGGTTTAATCCACAGCACCACCCGCGTCCCCGAGGGAACCATTACTGTCTTACAATTACTAAGAAAGGAGTATATCTGCAGTTTGGGGGACTTACCCAAACTTTATTGCCCTCCTGACTGGTTCTGATTAAAATAATAAAGCATGCAATGAAACAATAAATAAGTAACAACCACACTAACTCCTTAGAAACACCAGAGAAGGCAAAAGAAGCCAACAACACCACGTCCACCCCCAGACATTCTGCACGACATGAAAAAAAATTCCTTCCCAGCTCTATAAAAGTACACCCAGCAGATGCCTGTGGTAAACCTGACATTGAAGGAGGAAGGGTTGGATGTTTGACATGCTGGCCCATATCAAGGCCAAGAAATGTGGGGAGAGGCCTTTATAGCCTTATACCCAAGGCTTGCCTGGAAATCTTGCAATGCAAAAGGCTGTAATCCTGGCCCTCCTGAGATTCCCCCTCTTGTCTCACAATGATGAGGAACTCCTGGCCATTGTAATACTAGTCTCAGAAAGGTGACAGTGTGTGTGGCATCAGGGCCACCTTTCTCAGCTACTGCCTACTCTCTTCCTGATGGCAAATGGTGTGGTTTGGGGAGTCAATTTCTTGATCTTTTCCAAGTGGGACAGATACCGAGATCTCTCTGAGGCACACACCTTTCCCACTCCTACCGTCCATCTAGACTCATGGAATTATAGAATTGGTTTGGGAGATTTGCAGTCAAAGCATAACTAGCAAGCACAATGTTGGCCGATATATGAACTAGGATAAGACTATAGAGTTGTATTTCTGAACGGCCGATTCAGACCATAGAAATGTAAATGGTAAAATAGGCTTGGTTAGGTCAAGCTCCTAAGAGTTTATCTCCTTCCTCACTCTCTTCTATTTGAACCATGTAGCTGATCACATGTGTGAGACTGGTGCTCTGAGCTCAGACTCCATGTTTGAGGATACTTCTCTGTATTTTGTACTCAAGAATAATCTACCTGTGTAATTTTTGCTATAACGTTCAACAATGCGTGAATAAGACCCCAGTTTATGTAAGTAAAACATTTAAACTTACTTTATGGTGTAGTCTATTCACTGCTAGAGGGGTACAGACGGGGGAGTCCCACATTGAGTGCCTACGAGGGGATACTTAAAGGCCTAATAAGCTATATTTCACACACTTCACAAATGCTGCATAGAGGTGTATTTTTTAACTACTGGGTTGGATCCTGTCTTCTAGAGCAGCAGCAAACCCTTCCAGTATTTGAAGATGACTATCATGTCACCTCTCCATCTTTTCTCCTCCAGGTTGAACATCGCCAACTCCTTCAGTCATTCCTCCTAAGTAAGACTTCTTTTCCCAGTCCCTTTATCATATTGGTTGCCATCTAGATTATATATGTTAGATGTGTATGTGTAAAGAACAATGAAAGTTTTGTGACAATGAGACAGAGGAGAAAGAGAAGAGAGAAAACATTTTGGGGTGCCGAATTTCACTTTCACAATCTGATGTGGGACAGTGGATTTACTCCTTGTAGAAGTCCTTAAGCTGTTTGCTTTCCTGTATGCTTTATTTGTATATTTGCAAATAAAACCAGCTATTACGGACATCTATGTCTTCAGCGATCTCTCCCACCGAAGGGAAAACACTGCACCCATAAACATTTCACTGTTCTGGGAAGTTCCACAAGTTCAGGAAGGCAGTAAATGCTTCTGAATATCAGTTGCTGGAAACTGCAGGAGAGGAGAGGGCTGTTGCATTCAAATTCTGCTTGTACACTTTCCATAGGCTTCTTTTGGCACCTTGAGACATGATTTTAGACAAGATGGACCACTCGCCTGATCCAGCAGAGCTCTTTGTGTGCTCTTAAGGAGGGAGGGTGCTATGTACTGAGCTTGGATCCTAGGACAATAGGCAGGTAGGATTCTAGAATGCAGGAGCAGACCAATCAGACACCAGGAAGAAGTGAATCAGCCTATTAGGCCAGTAGGATCCTAGATTGCAACAACCGATTGGCCTGCAGGAGCAGACCAATCAGGCTACAGGAGGGAAGCAGAATCAGCCAATCACACGGGACCCATTGTGTAAATAATGTATATAAAGCCAAGGGTTTTGGGGGAAATTCAATCACTTTTCCTATGAGCTGAAATAAAGAGCATGAAATCACTACTCGACTCTGAGTATATTTCAAACGGTGTAGCACTGTGCTTTCTCATTAGGGTGGAATTATCACCAGGAACAATGTAGGTACTTTAGTGATGTGTAGTGACCGTGGCCCATTTAGCTAGAGCGATCCTCTCTTCTGCATCTTCTTTTGAAAACCCTTCCTGGGCCTGGATGACATGTTATCTGACGTCTGCTATGGAGAATGAGACAAGCAAGATAATTCCACAGGGAAATAGGGGAGAATGAAAGGAGGTGGTTGAAGAGTATTCTTCAGCTTTCAAGGTCTTGACAGCTCCACACATGTGTACTCCAGATGTCTGCCCTTTCTTTCTAGCACCTTCTCCTGCAAATAAAGGTTGGCTGTAGAGAAGAATGCGCGTGAAAACGGAAGATGCCTGAGTGAAACTCTCGGACTACTTGAAAAATGTGGAGAGTCTTGGCGGAGCGCTCAAGGAGCGAAGGAAAACTTGGTGCCCCCACTCTGGCTCTACTTACAGAAGCTGGCCAGGCTGTCGGCTGATTCTCACTTCAACACGGCAAATGGAACCGTGCTCTCCACAGCACATGAGGGCAGCAAGCTAGCTTAGGGGGCACAGGTCATGCAGCGCATAAAGCTTTGTCCTTGGAATATGCAGAACTGGACAAAATGACGGGAAGAATCCGAGAACAGCGGGACCAGAAATTCATCAAAGACTGGTCTAAATTTACGAACAATCTGAAAGATAATGGTACTCAATTGAATACATTTATAGGACTTCAAGAAGCTTTATAGACAAATGAAGAAATATTGTAATTACTGGTATGAATTTTTATAGTGATTATTATGTATATGATGTTTAAGCAATGATAGACTAGAGATGTATAGATCAAAAAGATAGAAATTTGAAAGCCATGTGGAAGGTCTGAGGGAAGTCACGGCTATGAAAGCAAGAAAGGTGGAAAATATGAATGATTATGTGTGAATTAATCTTTTTATTTTGTAGTAGTTGTGTATTAAAACAATAAAAATTATTATTTAAAAAAAATAAAGCTTTGTCCTGCAATACCTCACCACAGCTCACCACCAACCAGCACCTGCCACCTGAGACAGCCAGTCCCCCCTGGCCATTGTGGGCAGATGTCTACCACTCCCCCTATTGGCCAGGATGAGCAATGGTGACATCAGCTAGGAGCATAAAGAGAGAGGGAAATGATAAGGCAAGATAAGTCCTGCAAAGGTAAGTCCCGGGCGGCAGGATGTAACTGGGACAAAAAGACCATTCTGAGCCCAAAGTGTTATAAGAAAAAGACCTCTAATTCCCTTATGGGGTATCTAGAGCCTGTACAGAGTCCCTCAGGAGATCTCTATCGGTTGGAGAGAAAGCAGAGGCCAGCCAGAGTATATTGAAAGCAAAACGGCTAGTAAGCCTGATCTTTATTAAAGAAAATAAACTATTACAACAGAGTCCCCACTCACCACACACAGGAGGGAGAATCCCGAACAATGGTGTGCAAGCCCCTATAAAGGCTTTTGAAACTGCCCACCCTGTAGCCCAAGACCACCCCCCAAAACATCATACATACATCACAGAAGGAGGTGGTCTCCAGCAGAAATTTGAGAGCTGTTGCTTCTCTTGTCTGCCTGATAATGCCTTACTCGATTGCGTTTTCTGGGTAGCCTGGCCGTTCCTTTGAGATGGTAAATACTTAGTTCCTGGAACTCTTACGCATATTGCTTAGCTTAACAGATACTTGCTGGACTGTATTTGAAAAGGGAGGTGTAAACCCCAACAGTCCGAATACAATGGACTTTCCCATTTCCTTCCTGCTTGCTGAGGAATATTTGAGGTCAATTTGGGAGAGTCAACATGGCTTCAGGATTGTTCTCCTGTACTATTTCAGACACGTGGTTTATATACTTATGTATGGTCCCTTTATGGTTTTCCCAGTAGTAATGTATGGAAGTGAGAGATGGACCATAAAGAAGGCTGATCGCCGAAGAATTGATGCTTTTGAATTGTGGTGCTGGAGGAGACTCTTGAGAGTCCCATGGACTGCAAGAAGATCAAACCTATCCATTCTCAAAGAAATCAGCCCTGAGTTCTCACTAGAAGGACAGATCCTGAAGTTGAGGCTCCATTACTTTGGCCACCTCATGAGAAGAGAAGACTCCCTAGAAAAGACCCTGATGTTGGGAAAGATGGAGGGCACAAGGAGAAGGGGACGACAGAGGATGAGATGGTTGGACAGTGTTCTCGAAGCTACTAACATGAGTCTGACCAAACTGCAGGAGGCAGTGGAAGATAGGGTGCCTGGCGTGCTCTGGTCCATGGGGTCACAAAGAGTCGGACACGACTGAACGACTGAACAACAACAACAACATGGTCCCTTTACCTTTATTCTATATCTGAGACCTGAGAATTCTTATAACGAAGGCGCAGGGTCTTGAAAATTGGCTTTGGACAAGGAGGGCTTTAGAGAACTCGACATAAAGAGCAATGAGGCAACTGTGAGTTTGGATCCCAGCACCAAAAGGGGGAAACTGGCGGATCTGAGCCCAGGTCCCTCCCAGGAAAGCAAGTGAAGGACATGAAGCACCATGAATAATTGAAGACTACTGTAGATCCACAATCCAAAAAGTCCCAGTTCTTCTTGCAGGGCCAGGCATCGGACTTCCCATACCCCAATCCAAATAATAACAGACCAATGAGACTGGTTTTGGTTCAAAACAGGACATAACTTTATTGAATACAGATGAAAGAGGTTTGGCTTGATGATGGGGCAATAAAAATCCTTCTGGCCTGGCTGCTGGACGTTCCTAAGACTTACATCCAATAGGGTGACCCCCATAGGGACCGCTGTCTGGGGCAGAGCCTTCGGCCCTGGTCCCCCAGGGCACGCGGACATGGCCACTCCTCCGATCCCTTTAATGGGATACCCCAGAGTTTGGAGGGGCAGGCGGAGACTACAACCTCCCCTCCATCCAAAGCAAAGGATTGCCCCAATGCCCAACCAGTTGTGACGATTGCTATGAGGTAGGCAAAACCACCAGGTCAGTGCCAATTAGCCCAGTGGGCAGGGGCATCGCTGGGGGGGGGACGGTACACCCTGGGTGCCAGGGGAGGGGGGTGACAAGCGGCAGCCCCTCCTGCCACTCCCCAAGGGGAGCCCCACCGCCCGGCACCCTGTCTGTGCAGCGCTGCTGCTCCCGGGGTGATGGAGCGAGTGGCGGCACGTGGAGAGTGGCGGGAGGGGCCGCCGCTTGTCACCCCCATGCGCCGCCGCTTCCGCGGCCCCCTTTTGAGCCGCAGAGCAAAAAGGCAGCTTGTGAGGTTGCCGTGCGCGCAGGCACACTCCGTTGTGACGTCACAATGTGATGTCACAATGCCCCGCCCCCAGGGGTGTCTCCTTTCACTGCCCCAGGTAGCGCGGAGCCTTCCTCTGCCCGTGCCAGTGGGCAAATTCCTACCCAGCCCCTTAAAGGGCGGCAACCACTGTAGCCACAGCAAAGTCATTGACTATGAGCTTAAACCAGACTTCCTCAACCTCGGCCCTCCAGATGTTTTGAGACTACAATTCCCATCATCCCTGACCACTGGTCCTGCTAGCTAGGGAACATGGGAGTTGTAGGCCAAAAACACCTGGAGGGCTGACGTTGAGGAAGCCTGGCTTAAACTGAGGGCGGGTGGGCCAGGAAACCTGGCGCAGGAACAAACAGGCTGAGCTCCAGGCAAAGGTAAAGGGTAAAGGGACCCCTGACCATCAGGTCCAGTCGTGTCCGACTCTGGGGTTGCGGCGCTCATCTCGCTCTATAGGCCAAGGGAGCCGGCGTTTGTCTGCAGACAGCTTCCTGGTCATGTGGCCAGCATGACAAAGCCGCTTCTGGCGAACCAGAGCAGCGCACGGAAACGCCGTTTACCTTCCCGCCGGAGCGGTCCCTAATTATCTACTTGCACTTTGACGTGCTTTCGAACTGCAAGGTGGGCAGGAGCTGGGACCGAGCAACGGGAGCTCACCCCGTCGCAGGGATTTGAACCGCCGACCTTCTGATCAGCAAGCCCTAGACTCTGTGGTTTAACCCACAGCGCCACCTGGGTCCCTGGGGAGCTCCAGGTACTGGCTGCTTAAATGGGCAAGGGGGGGAGATCCGAGGTAAGCCCACAGTCTGCTCCAATCAGGAGGGGCACAGCCAGTTTGAATTCCCCGTCAGGGCAGCAGTGAAGCCTCCTCCGCACTGCAATGCCACCACATGAAAAGGGTGAGCGGGCTTGGCCAATGAATCCTGACCTGCCTGCTCTCACTGATCCATACAATGTTGGATTGGATTCAGACTAAGTCCTTGGACTCAGATACAACACCACCAGGAGAATGTTTTGCTATGGAAATGGCAAAACGCTTCCACTACACATTTTCACATCCAAAGAATTTTGCCAAGCTTTATTCCTGTGGTATTTGAGCAACACGGCATTTCCATCCAATCTCAGAGGGAAACAAATGCCCAAATTATTGGCATCTCCTCACAGGACGAAAATATTTCCCCACCCGCTGTGATTCTGGCCTTTAGTGGAGCTACGGATCCTTTTGTCCATGAGTCACTTGGAGACTTGGTGACTCATGGCGGCTGGAGCAGCCACAGGAATGCGCACCCGGCTTTGCAGAACAAATGCCAGAGAGCCGGTCTGAAACGGAGACGTGTTCAGAATCCCAGGGGTGCTCACCAAATGCAGGGTTGCAGGGGAAAGGAGAGGAAGAGGAAAGTCTTGCATGAGTACTGATGTCACAAAGGGAAAGGGTCACATTATAATCCAATGGTGTCAGCCCATTAGTCCTCATGTTTGTCTCAGAGACTTTGTCAGAGATGAGGATGGGTCATGATGGAATGATGGAAGGCACAGTGCACAGTTAAAGCAGATAAACTCCTTTCCCTTGTTATAGGTTTCAAATACAGGTGAAACTCGAAAAATTAGAATATTGTGGAAAGGTTCATTTCCTTCAGAAATTCAACTTGAAAGGTGAAACTAATATATGAGATAGACTCATGACATGCAAAGCGAGATATGTCATGCCTTTATTGGTTATATTTGTGATGATTATGGCGTACAGCTGCTGAGAACTCCAAATTAACAATTTCAACTTTGGGGTTTTCATCAGCTGTATGCCATAATCATCACAATTATAACAAACAAAGGCTTGACATATCTCGCTTTGCATGTCATGAGTCTATCTCATATATTAAACTCCAGTAGCTAATGAAACCTAGACAGCATCTTAAAAAGCAGAGACATCACCTTGCCGACAAAGGTCCGTATAGTTAAAGCTATGGTTTTCCCAGTAGTAATGTATGGAAGTGAGAGCTGGACCATAAAGAAGGCTGATTGCCGAAGAACTGATGCTTTTGAATTATGGTGCTGGAGGAGACTCTTGAGAGTCCCATGGACTGCAAAAAGATCAAACTTATCCATCCTTAAAGAAATCAGCTCACTGGAAGGGCAGATCCTGAAGTTGAGGCTCCAGTACTTTGGCCACCTCATGAGAAGAGAAGACTGCCTGGAAAAGACCCTGATGTTGGGAAAGATGGAGGGCACAAGGAGAAGGGGACGACAGAGGATGAGATGGTTGGACAGTGTTCTCGAAGCGACTGGCATGAGTTTGGCCAAACTGCGGGAGGCAGTGAAAGATAGGCGTGCCTGGCGTGCTCTGGTCCATGGGGTCACGAAGAGTCGGACACGACTGAAGGACTTAACAACAACAAGGTATAGAAAGGATGACTACCCCTGGTCTATATAAAGGCTTGCACACCATTGTTCAGGGTTCTCTCCTCCCTCCTGCGCATAGCTGTCAACTTTTCCCTTTTCTTGCGAGGAATCCTATTTGGAATAAGGGAATTTCCCTTTTAAAAAAAGGGGGAAAGTTGACAGCTATGCGTCCTGTGTGTGGTGAGTGGGGACCTTGTTGAAACAGTTCCTTGAATAAAGATCAGGCTTACTAGCCGCTTTGCTTCTCAATATTTTCCGGTTGGCCTCTGTTATTTTCTCCTACCAATAGGGAACCCACTTAAGGACTCTGTACGGGCTCCGGAATACCCCATAAGGGAAAGGGAACAGTTTTTCTTATAACAGTTTCTTATGATGTATCTGAATGGTTTGTGATTGGCGCATGGAATATCTGTGGCCTGGGCAAGAGCACTCCCTTCTGACTTTGAAGAGCCAGGACTCCATCTGGGACATAATCTGCTGCCGAGATCAGACAACCCTTTCCTGCTCTGGCACACTGAAGTGCACATTAATACCTTATTGACAGCCTATCTTTTATGTTTCATTAACTTGCAAAGGATTACAGTGCTGTTCACCGTCCCGCCCGCCCCCGAAAATCTTTGTATAATGAGACAGCTGTTGCGCATTATATTCCTTTTTAGTAAATTGCGTGGTTATAATGGGAAATTAAGCTACAAACCCTTGCAAGTTTATGACCTGCAACTGAATGCCGCCCCATTTCGTATTTTATAAGTAGATCCATTGCGACTTTCTTTTGCATATCAGACCTCGGAGGGGACAAAAATACTTGCTCGGGTCCCCACCAAAACATATGAAGGATCCCGAAACAAGTCAAATTATTTTTTTAAAAAAAATTCCCTTACTTTTTCTGGCCATATGTAAACATCCCAGTAACATTACAAATTTAGTCATAAATCTGAACTACAGTTATCACTGTAAACCAATAACAACTGTGCAGATACTTACCATAGTGCTTTAAGTTAACAGTGATAATAAATCTGTCATAATCCCCATGGCAACCCACTTAGTTGCGCTGTAGGAGTCGCACGATGTTATTGATAAAATCTGCCGAACTCTGCTCTAGCTAAGTCACCGCACAGAATACTATTTCCATTTTATTATAACAACTCTAGTTAAATGGTGATTTTATGTGGCAAGCCATACTTGTTTTCCACGGCAGCTTTATTTTGTTTCTGTAACTTGCATGAGGCCCCACGTCTAATACGGACAGGCCCTGGGCCCTGTGTAAGTTAAGAGAAAGCTGCAATCCTGTGCCCATGTCCTTAGGAGCAAACCCTGTTGAACAGCGTGGGCTGCAAGGTGATTTTATTTTGAGGCAGCTAGAGTAACAGAGTAACAGAGGGACGTGGGTGGCGCTGTGGGTTAAACCACAAAGCCTAGGGCTTGCTGATCAGAAGGTCGGCGGTTCGAATCCCCACAACGGGGTGAGCTCCCGTTGCTCGGTCCCTGCTCCTGCCCACCTAGCAGTTCGAAAGCACGTCAAAGTGCAAGTAGATAAATAGGTACCGCTGTGGCGGGAAGGTAAATGGCGTTTCCATGCGCTGCTCTGGTTCGCCAGAAGCGGCTTAGTCATGCTGGCCACATGACCCGGAAGCTGTACACCGGCTCCCTCGGCCAGTAATGCGAGATGAGCGCCGCAACCCCAGAGTCGGACACGACTAGACCTAATGGTCAGGGGTCCCTTTACAGTACCTTTTTTACAGTAACAGAGGGCTCACACACGATTCCTTTCGACCCTCTGTTTTCCCCTGGGAAAACTTGTGGTTTAGCGCTGAATCGGAACAAACATAGGCTTGCCATACGCCCGGATTTCCCTGGACATTACTGGATTTTCCAGAAGGCGACATCACATAATGGTGTTTTGTGGGGGGGGGGGGGAGAGGTAAACAACTCTGGGGTTTGTCTAACTTGTAGGGTATCCTGGTTTGTTTTTTTTTTTTCCCTTTTTGAAATATGGCAACCCTATTACAATTCTTTTTAAGCTCCTGTGAGAATTCATTGGCTGGGATTTCATCCTGCACTGTATTCTGGTTTTTCCGTTGTTGAGAAGTTTTGCAACGTCTGGGCTTTTGTACTCTTCCATAAGCTGGTATGGGAAATTCCATTTGGCCGTTGACTGGCAGCGATAGGTTCAGGGCAGATGTAATGAAGTATTTCTATAAAATTGTTCTCAGTAGTATTTGGCCGGACATTGCTGGAAACAGAACGCTGGGGCTAGATGGATCTTTAGTCAAAAGCAGCAAGGCAGTTGGTATGTTCTTAAAGTTTGACACACCCTCTAAATAGCTCAGATTTACCGTTCAACCTGGACTAAATACACAATCACATGGTATGTACTGATGTGCGCCATTTACAGACGTTCCTTCATTTCACCTCTGTGAAAGTTTAAAAGGAAAACCTGGGAAATCTGCTGTGCAAGTTTCCCCCTGCCAGGACTGCTACCAGCACTGCTGTTAGGCTAGAGGAGGAGAAACAGCAGAAAAAAACAGACACAGTCCCCCTCCAGATTCAGCCAATACATGTGTGGGCCAGGCTTTAGGCTACGAGTCTTGAATAAGAACTCAGGTGATATACATACCTAAGTCTGGGTTTTTTGGTTGTTGTTTTTTTAATTTATGATTTTCAATTTTATACATTTCAATAATTTTATAATCATTTCAGCATTTCAAAACTGACTTCCTTTCCCCTCTTTCTGCAGTTCCTTAATTTTTAAAAAATATTTTCTGCATATCCAATTTAACTTAATTTGCTCCTTTATTCATCCACTTTAAATATGTACACTTATAAAAGTCCAGGTTATTACAATAATCCCGCCAACGTTGTTCTCTGTTTACAGTTTGTTTGTAAATCTTCCATAAACCATTTCCATTCTTTTATTTTTTTAAAAAGTTTGTTATCTTGATTTCTTATTTTTACGGCAAGTTTTGCCATTTCTGCATGCTCCATAAGTTTTTGTATCCATTCTTCCTTTGCTGGGACTTCTTCTTCTTCTTTCCATTTTTGGGCAGGGAACGTTCTTGCCACTGTAGTCGCATACATGAATAAATTTCTATACAGTTTGGGTAGTTCTGTCCCTATAATTCCCAAAAGGAAAGCTTCTGGTTTTTGTTTTTTGTTTAACAAACGTTATTTTTGTGGGATGTAAACACAGAGCAGTCAAACATAACATTGCTAGAGTGGACATTGAAGGGGTAACTCTAGGCCAGCCAGTCAAAACTCACTGTTTCACCTGGGCTGGGCTGGGTTTCCTGTGTAACTAGAGGTGGGTGTGGTCTCACCTGTGTACAAAACTCTTGAGACCAGACGGCATCTCTCTCTTCCCGACGACAGAGCAACATCTAGGGCAAAGATGCTCCTCTTGGCTTCCAGCCAAGAGAAGACAAAGAGGTCCTCTCCCTTATGGAGATAGCCACCACATGTAACTTTTACTAAGCTCAAGTCTGCCTCTACTGGGATCTTATTGTGATCATTTTATGATTGTAAATACCGGTAAACTCTTTTTATATCTTTTATAGAAGACTGTGTAGCGTCTTATTTTGAGAGGGATAAAGGGGAAAATACCAGGACATTATTTTCAGGAGATTCAAACAAATCTAAGCAAAGCTTTCGCTGTGTGACTTTAAAAGGGGAATGTTAGCTCTGCTGATATTGCTGAACTTGTAAACACAAGTTAGGATAGGATATCTTAAACAATATATCCCCCCCATTCCTAAACATTCCCACAATTTTCAACATCTTTTTCAATTCATTATATATCATTTCCCAGTAAGCTTTAACCTTACTACAAGACCACCACATATGATCAAAAGAACCTTCTTTCTCTTTACATTTCCTACACTTATTCCAGGCTGTCTGAACCCTCCTTATATAGCTGCATGCAGGTGTGAGAGTTTTTAGTCAGTCTTTCCGCTTTCCTCTTGTTTTCAAGCTATGCAGTTCACTGGTGTGTCTTTGTAACTGTTTTTGAGCTATGAAACCAGCCAGGGATCTGGCTTGCTGAATAAGCATAGTAATGCTTCAGTAAAGCATATTTGCTGATGGAGCGAGCTGTTCGTGTGATTCATTTGCTGCCAACACTCTGCTGAGTTACTCTGCTGAACTCTTTCCATGCCCTGGGGTCTGAGAGACCAGGCATGCATACCAGGAAAGTCCTGGAGGCGTCAGGACCCTGATCCCTCTAACCAAGTGGGAGGCAGGGAGGCAGCTGCCCCCCAATAAAGTAAATCAATAAAAATACTTACCGTATATACCCGAGTATAAGCCGACCCGAATATAAACCGAGGCACCTAATTTTCCTACAAAAACCTGGGAAAGCTTATTGACTCGAATATAAGCCGGTTCACCTTTGCCGCTGTGGAGGAGGAGGAGGAACGAGCAGCCTGAAAGCAGCCCTTTGGGCTGCTCCTTCCTCTTCCTCCTTTGCCAAGTTTGCATTTATGCGAGCAGTTCAGGAATGGAACAAGCTGCCTGGGGAGAGTAAAGAACCGCCGTTCTTGTACACTTCTTAAGGAATGGTTGACTGGGGAGAGCGGGTGGCGGCACGAGCGGAGAGAAAGGGCTTCTTTCTCGCCGCCCCCACTGCCCGCCTCACTCGAGTATAAGCCGAGGGCAGCTTTTTCAGCACAAAAATGTGCTGAAAAACTAGGCTTATACTCAAGTATATAAGTAACTAACTGAGGTTATGCCCCCTAACATGAAGCCTGCCCCTCCGCCACAAAAATCTTGGCTATACTCATGTGCCTATATCCTAAAAATGCATTCTTTTATGATACAGCACACCTGGAAGCAATAAACAAAGTATAGCAATGTGCTATATATATGCAGATGAAGGATGGGATACCTTTAAAAAAATGCATGCTTTGGCTTACTCTGTTTAACAAATGATCATATAGTTATATTGCCAACGGCTACTTGGGGCAGATCCATACTATATATTTAAAGTACACCCAAAGTCCATTTGAAGCACATGGCTCCCCCAAAGAATTCTGGAAACTGTAATTTGTGATGGCTCCTGGGAACTGTAGCTCTGCGTGAAGGAAACTTCAGTTCCCAGGATTCTTTGGGGAAAGCCAGGTGCTTTAAAAGTGGAAAGCGTAATGCTGGTGGCCAACATAAGAGGTTTCAAGATTCTCTCAAGGAAAATCTAAAAAAAATGTAGTTTAAACACCGACAACAGGGAAACACTGGCTTTTAAGGTTAGCACCAACACTTTGAATTGTGCTCGGAAATGTACTGGGAGCCAATGTAGATCTCTCAGGACCGGTGTTATGTGGTACCGGCGGCCTCTCCCAGTCACCAGTCTAGCTGCCGCATTCTGGATTAATTGCAGTTTCCGGGTCACCTTCAAAGGTAGCCCCATGTAGAGCGCATTGCAGTAGTCCAAGCGGGAGATAACCAGAGCATGCACCACTCTGGTGAGACAGTCTGTAGGCAGGTAGGGTCTCAGCCTGCGTACCAGATGGAGCTTGTAGACAGCCGCCCTGGACACAGAATTGACCTGTGCCTCCATGGACAGCTGTGAGTCCAAAATGACTCCCAGGCTGCGCACCTGGTCCTTCAGGGGAACAATTACCCCATTCAGGACCAGGGAGTCCTCCACACCTGCCCGCCTCCTGTCCCCCCTAAACAGTACTTCTGTCTTGTCAGGATTCAACCTCAATCTGTTAACCGCCATCCATCCTCCAACCGCCTCCAGGCACTCACACAAGACCTTCACCGCCTTCACTGGTTCTGATTTGAAAGAGAAGTAGAGCTGGGTATCATCCGCATACTGTAGATTTGCACCCCATAGTATCTGAATTTGGTGTGGCAGAGTTTTATATTTGTGATGTTTGTGAATTCCTTTTGGGTATGCGGTGTGTGTGTGTTAAAGCACATAACCTCGGATTTAGCAAAGTTCACCTGTTGGCCTGACACCGTATCGAATATGTTGAGTTCTTTGATTAGAATGATTGCTGTGTTTATGAGATCTGGTGTCATGACAAAGAGCCCTAGTTTATAGGTTTTACCTTACATTTCCACTCCCTTGATATCGAGGGCAGCTCGGAGTCGGATTGCTAGGGGTTCCAGGGCTAGGATGAATAGGAAGGGAGCCAGTTGGCATCCTTGTTTTGTGCCTCTTTGGATTGCTATGGTATTGGAGCCCATACAATTAATTCTGCATTTTGCTGAGGCATTGGAGTAAATTTGTTTCATAATTTGGAGAAAGTTGGGGTCCAATTACGTGTTGGTTAATACTGCTATTAGGTATTTCCATTCCAAAAAAATCAAACGCTTTGAGGGTTTCCAGCAACATAATCGTCAGTGGGAGTTTGTTTTGCTGTGTTTGATCAGATTCAGTAATTTCCGAATGGGATTTGTTATATTGCGACCAGGGATGAAGCCAATCTGGTCTGGGGCTATTAATTGGCGTAGGGAAAATTTTAGGTGGTTGGCCAAGGTTGATGTGAATATTTTGAAGTCTTGGTTTATCAATGAGATTGGGCGGTATGATTCTCCTTTGAGACTATCCTTGAGTGGTTTTGGGACAGAGACTATTTTGGAGGAGGTCCAAGTTTTAGGGATGGGGCCCCCTTTTATGATGTCATTAAATAGGCTGGTCACGTAGGGCATCAGGATTTCTTTGAATTACATGTAGAATTCTGCTGTAAAGCCATCCAGGCCTGGAGCTTTGTGTGGTTTCAGGTTTTTGAGGGCTGTTTCCATTTCCTCTAGGGTGATAGGACCATCCATGAATCCTTGTTCCTCTGCAGTTAAGGTTGGCATAGTCAGTCCTGCTAGGAAATTTCTGATATCCTGCTCAGATGGGTTGTGGGAGGTGTACAGATTGGAGTAAAATTCAGTTTTCTTCACAGCGTGGGTTTCCCACTGTAAGACAAAATTATAGGGTCACAACGCTCACAGCCCAGCAACTTGATTAGCAGACGCTCCCGTGGGGCTTCATAATCAAATATTTGTTCACTGAAACGGAATCAAAGCAAAGGGTTTGCGAAGTAAGTCCCACAGCGCACAATACTGAAATAACAGATGGAAATTTAACAGAATTGAAACATTCTTTCTGTGCCGTGGCCTCTTTGAAGTGTGCAATTGAGCTCCGCCAAGAATGAGGGGGAAATGGACAGTGTCAGCAAAGCAGAGCATTGGCTCTTCCCAGAAGATGCGTATCCCAGCATGCACTGCTAGTGACCACGGTTTTTTTTTTGGTGCTTTCCCGGGGGTCCAGATCCCGGCACGCACTGTTGTTGAGCATGCCCAGAAAAGATTTCTCTGAGGAAAATGCTGTGACCACACTCATGATTTAGATTGGCTAGAGTTCTATCATTCGGACGGGGTTTTCAATGGAGCATTGCAATTTTGCTTTTAGTAAAAAGGGTTTGGCACCATTTTGCCCCAGGAGATGTGAAACTGAAGAATTTAATATTTTAGCAAACCAATCTGCCGTTCTAGGAATTTACCATTTAAAAGAGGGGGAGGGAGAGAGAGAGAGAGAGAGAGAGAGAGAGAGAGAGAGAGAGAGGGAGGGAATGAAGAATTCCAAAATCACCTAATTGATTCAGAGAAAGAACAGAAACTATACCAAAATATGTGGCGCCACCCATTCAGAGTTAAAACACTATTTAGTTTCCATTATTTCAATAAGATAATAAGATAATTAAGCAAGTCCCTCTTCCCTATTTAAACCAGCTGGATTTAAAAGTGCTTAACTTTGGCAATCAATTGGGTGTTGTCAGTTCATGGTCTTAAAGCACAAGACCAGATCGTTCTTCTGTCCAAGACAGAACAAATAGTTTTTAAGAAGTCATTTGTTGTAAGAAAGACATCTCTTCCCATGGTGTACATATGTCTTTCCAACCCCCCCCCCCAATTGTTGCCTATAATCATACAGGTTTTGTAGGTTTTTGAAATAATAATAATAATAATAATAATAATAATAATAATAATATAACTTGCTAAGTCTTCATGTGCAGTAATTCCTCTTGGCGATTGCCTTCAGTTCTCTGGGGGGGAAATTCCTCAGTCTAAAAAACAAAAACAAAACCTTCCTCTACAAACCCACATTTTGCAAAAGGAAGTGCCCCAAGTCTTTAAGTTTGTGCTTTGGGGGGTATGCAGTGAAATCTTACTATTGCATGTTCAGACCTTTTAACCTCACCCTAAATAAATTCAGACAAGACTCAAATTTTGGTTTGGTTTTTGGCAGAATTTAGGCCACAACTTTATAGATTACAGCAAGTGATTGGTTGCATAGGCTCTGGTTCGACTAGCTCCCTGCTCTGCAGGTAGCGCTGACCCAGGGTTCCAGCATAGGTCAGCCAAGGGTGAACACCTGGATAAGCGGAAAGCTGGAGACATGCTCTATCCGCCACCCAAATGTCCCCCTGGACTCAGGCACGGGCACAACCCACTCTCAGGGTTTGACCAAACCATCAAGTCCCTGGATTCCTTTAACGGAATACCCAACACATAGGGATGGCAAGAGCGTTCTCCCATCCCTATCACCTGAACCGGAGCCTATCTGCAACCTTACAAGTTGTGACGAATTGCTATGCGGCAGGCGAAACCCAAATGGCAACAGCCAGTCAGCCAAGTGGGGTGAAAGAAATTGGGGGGGGGGGAGAGACTATGCCATTTGAAACACCTTGTCGAGAGCAGAGAGACATCTAAACACCTCCCTCACAGCCTATCAGAGCATGTGCTACCTCAGCAAAGATCATGCTACGTTTGTGGGTTGCTATGCGGTTTGAATCCCTGCGATGGGGTGAGCTCCCGTTGCTCTGTCCCAGCTCCTGCCAACCTAGCAGTTTGAAAGCACGCCAAAGTGCAAGTAGATAAATAGGTAGCGCTCCGGCAGGAAGGTAAACGGCGTTTCCGTGCGCTGCTCTGGTTTCGCCAGAAGCGGCTTAGTCATGCTGGCCACATGACCTGGAAAAACTGCCTGCAGACAAACGCCGGCTCTCTCGGCCAGTAAAGCGAGATGAGCGCCGCAACCCCAGAGACGTTCGCTACTGGACTTAACTGTCAGGGGTCCTTTACCTTTTTATAGCAGTAAATAATGACATCTGTCAGCCCCCACATTAGCAGAGGCCACAGCCCTGCCTCCTAGGAGAACCCAAAAATGCAGGCAGTTCATATACCCCAGAGAGCAGCAGTACATAGTAGTATTATGATCATCTAACAGCCCTAATCATCATCAATTAGCTGGCAATGGGTGGTGTTGGAATGGTCACAATGTTGGACTTTGGCTGTTGAAATTTAGGTTCACATTCCTGATCCTCTAATAAGTTCACCTTGAGCCAGTCACTGTCTGAGCCTAGCACACCTAGCAAAGTGACCATTTGGTAAACCAGACCTTTCTTCCAATACCCTTTGCCTCCCTGCTTACAACAACAGGCATATGCTACCTTCAATAGATGACATGACCGCTCCTTCTGGGAGAAAAGTATATCACTAGACTGATGTTGTCTATGTAGCTTTCTGTGTTGTTTAGTCTGCAATTCTAAACAAAGGTGGAATCTGGACACATATAAAAAAGTTGTGAAAATGCTTTTAAAAAGTTTTGAAAAATATATTGAATTTATCATAGCTCGCCATCGCCATCTATTGTCAACATTTGTATAAGGCGCCTTACAACAGACTTAAAACGTTTTATTTGCAGCTGTATAGCTGAGTCCAAACTTACTAGGGAACAAGCCCGACTGAACATGGTGCATTCTGTTTCTGAGTAAACATGTACAGGATTGCACCGCTAATCTGACTTGGAGTAGTACACACTCAGCTGATTATTATTATGAACCATTATATTTTTGTGGACTCCGGTGAGTAGTAGTTTTAATAGGAAGTCACAGAAAACATTTTGGTAGAAGCAGTGGGGGTTTTCGGTTAATAAAATGAGGTTCTGGTACTCACAGCTTGATAAAAGGTGCCGTGGGTGTCAGCACAAAATGGCTACCATGAACAGCGAAGAAAGAGGTATAAGCGATTAAATACAGGATGTCTGGTGCCGCAAAAAGCTGGAGCAGAAGATTAGAGCTGATTAGAAATTACTTACCTATCTGTGTGCTGTGAAAATAAAGCCCTTTTAAAGTTTGTTGCTGAAACTCCTCTCAGACGTATATTCTTGTCCAGAAGTGGCATATTCAATATCCACGTCAGCATGAAATGCCTCATGTTGCCAACGTGAAACTTTGTTGGCTGGGCAATATCACACTGGGAACGCAATTGCCAGGCACGGAGGCCTCAGAAACGGCAGCATTTTTACTGTAAACATCTGCAAATTATGTCTGCAAATTAATTTGCAGCGCGCTCTCAGTGGCACACGAGGGAGCGTGAAATATTTCCGTAACCTCTTTAAAGATAAGGCAAGCTCAGAGAGCACTCTGTTGGAAACGTGGGGTGTCAGAATATTGACAAAGAACTGAAAATGGAAGGAAGGAAGGAAGGAAGGAAGGAAGGAAGGACCACTTAAACTTAGACTGTTACATTTAACTTATTACTTGGTCAGAGTTTTTTTATAATTAATTGACTGAAAGGGTCCCTTGATAAACTGGGCAATGGAATTTTTTTGCTTGTTATTTTATATGAAGTGTGGAAAGCAAGATCTTTCTTAAAAGAGGTATTTACCTCTTTCTCTCACAGGATGAATGCCTCTCCTAAGATGCAAGCCTTGGTATTAATACTATGCCGGCATCATCGAAAAAGGAAACATGTTATCAGTGCAAAGTGCTTTTAGCCTTAACCCTGGAGTTGTTAATGTTATGCTTATGGGTAACACTCCTCTCAGACAATTGCCATAGGTTTGAAAAAACAACAACCATGTTTGGTGCTGAACTGTTACTTTGCACAGAATCTCTCTGGGCTCCAAGTGGAAGGATTTGCTTGGTGTATATGTCTTGGTCGCTTGGTTAAAGGAGAGTGTCTTTTAGCTTTTAGTTTTTGAGGGGATACTGCCCTGCTTCTTTGGTGTGATTTGCCTGATTTTTGTTGTTGTCAGGTATCTGATCACCACCAGTTTTTCTTCTGTGAAATGGGCCTTTTGTACTGCCCACAACAGCTTCCCAAATGTGCCCCTGGGCACAAAATGTTGGGGACCTCGGCTTCAATCAAGAGCTGCATGACTTAACTGGCTAAAACTCATACCATTAGTCAACTGGGACTTCTTTGATCAGACGGCAGCCCCAATTTAATGCAAGAGCAACCATTTCCCATGTAGAAGTGAACCGTAGCAAAACATTGGCATAAATGGCAAATGGCAGATGCAAGCCAGGTCTCCGATTTCTAGTGGCAATATCCCTAGTCATGGCGGTGCCTCTGCAGCTTGTTTACAATTTCCAGGATTACAGCTTTCATTTTGAACCCGCAGTGTGGCACCACGGGTTTCATTTCTACCACGACTGCTCTGTTCACAGCACTTGCAGCTGCAATAGACTGTGGGAAAGTATTTTGTTTCCCCAAGAGATAGCATTAGGCATGAGCGGGATTCATGTGATTGGCCCCAGTCCACACATATGTCTCCAGCATTCAGATGCTTCTTAGTATGGTATCCCCTCAGGTCTTAAGACTGGCTGGAAGCAGGTAAGTTTACCAGGGCTCCGAGAAAGTGTAGTCTGAGCTGTAAACCTATTGCCATGAGGAAATACTTGAAGCTGCTGAATTGTACATCACAAGGCAGGAGATTTATTTCTAGCTATGCAGCGCATCCCTATCTTCTGAGATTTGCTGGAACCTAATCTCCAGATCTCACAGCAGCACCACAGTTTGTGCAGGGGCTGATGGGAGCTGGGAGTCCTAAACATCTGGAGGGCACCAAGTTGGGAAAGGCTGTTCTGCTCTGACAGCCAGCAAGTCTGCACAGCCAGCTTCAGGCAGAGGCCTTCTTAAACATACGGCAAGTTGGTTGGTGTTAAACAGGCATGTCCAACTCCCAAGAAACCGTGATCTACTCACAGTATAAAAATACTGGCTGTGATCTACCCATTGTTATTGACAGCCAAAGTTGTTGAGCTTTGTGATCTACCACAGACACCCAGTGATCACGATCTATCTGTTGGACATGCCTGGACTGTATTTCATTACTCTGGCCACTGACCACAGCAACCGCTGAGGCATGGGACGCAGGTGGCGCTGTGGTCTAAACCACTGAGACTCTTGGGCTTGCCGATCAGAAGGTTGGCAGTTCGAATCCACGCCACAGGGTGAGCTCCCGTTACTCTGTCCCAGCTCCTGCCAACCTAGCAGTTCGAAAGCATGCCAGTGCGAGTAGATAAATAGATACCGCTACGGTGGGAAGGTAAACGGCGTTTCCGTGCGCTCTGGTTTCTGTCACGGTGTCCTGTTGCTCCAGAAGCAGTTTAGTCCTGCTGGCCACATGACCTGGAAAGCTTTCTGTGGACAAACGCCGGCTCCCTTAGCCTGAAAGTGAGATGAGCGCCACAACCCCATAGTCACCTTTGACTGGACTTAACTGTCCAGGGGTCCTTTACCTTTTCTTACCTTATAGTCAATGCTCAGAACTGCCTCCTGAGGGGCTTTAGTCATTAGGAAATGCCCACAGTGTCCCAGTTACACAGCCCTGACTCAGCTTTCCACAAGGAGAATTGCAGCCCCATTCCTAACACTCTAGTCTGATCGTTTTGGTCACGAGCAAAACAAGAAATCGCATTTCTAATAGTAGAAAGGAGCCCTTGCATCTTGTTAACATCTGCAGTTCAATCACGTTTCTGGGCTAAAAGCTGCGGAATGCCTCAGCAGGACATAAATCTCACCACTTGCCGAAGCTGCCATACATGGGATCCAGATGTGACTGGGAGAATTGACATTCACTTGTGACACATAAGGGTGTCGGCAGCTTTGAGCAAACCCTAATAGAAAGGATGCTGAACTAATGCGGCATAACCACCCATTAAAGCCCTGGCTGAGGTATCAAATCATAAAGCTAGTAGTCCTTCTCTTGGGCTTTAGCAAGAAGCATAAGGTGTTTTGAATTTTCCTCCAAAGTCTTATTACACGGTACTTGCCATGCACTGCTTACTTGCCTTGGTGTCTTTTTCAGTCTGCCAGGGACCTCTGCTGTTTTCTGTAAACATACAGCAGAAGCTCTTCTCTTGCGTGATGCACACCAGGGGCGTCTTACCCATAGAGGATAGTGGCGCGGGGCACTGGGGCGCCAAGTTCTGGAGGGCGCCGGGGAAGAGGCAGAAGCTCGCCGCCCTCACCCTCACCCGCCTCCACCGTGCTACGCCAGAGCAGCACCACGCCCGGAGCCTCTGTCTGCCTTGGCCACCACGGGAGGTGCCGCGGCCAGACTCTGCCTCTTCCCCGCCAGGGGAGCCGCCCTCCAGCCGCTGCCCGCCTCCTCCAGCCCCACCAGCAGCGCCGTCCTCCCTAAAGATAGGTGGACAACTCTGGGAAACGGGGGGGGGGTGTGTGTGCTAGAGGGAGCTTTGCACCACGCCGCCGGATATGCTTAAGACGGCCCTGATGCACACAATTTAATGCTAGGTCTCTTCCGTGACAAAGATATGACAGAGACTGATGAGAACTCCCAGCCCACTTGCCTTCCACGGCTGCTTCTAAAATATTTACCCATGGACCGGTCATTTCCCACTGTGGCTACCGCAACCCTTTTCTGAGTGGCCATTTCTTCTGCCATATCTCCGTAGTCTGCTAAAACCTGTTCTCCTTGCCATCAATAGAATCATCATCTCACCTGCCCCCTCTCTTGAAGGCAGGCCTGTGCAATTTGTGAGTTACCAACCAATGCAGGCCACCAGTTACGTCTGGCAACTGGTAGGATAGTGCTTAGCTTGCTGTGTTTGAATTATTGTTGTTAGAATTATTCTTTCTGTCACCCAGCACTGAGCTAGTTATTCTTTCCATACCCATTCAATCTCATGCTCCCTCTGCTGTTGGATCCCTTTCACATTCCTGGATATCATCTGCTGTTTTGCACTGCACGCTTTACATTTTCAAAATCACCTAAGGCTCAGCTTTCAGAGTGACCGCCCCCCAACCTGCCCTGCACTTCTTTCTGGGGGTATTCATTGCATTTTCTAACAATTTAAGTGCAATACTTAAAACTGCAGAAAATGTGAGTTTTCCCCTCAGCTATTGCTGTCGTTGCTACACAAAATGTGGCGGCACAAGTGTGATGGGCTTTGAGTTGATGTAGACGTGTCTGGTGCATCTTCAGAAGAGCTGCCAAGCCTTCATCCTCCACTTATCATCCTGACCTGAAAGATTTAACATGAGGCCAGCCTCAACTCATGACCTGGTGTGAGGCTTCGCACCAGGCAAAACCTGGCACAACTTTTGGCATCGGTGGGCATACAAAAGGCAGCCTGCTGGTGTGATGAGTATCCTACTGATTTTAGCAAAACTAACGGTTGCTGCAAAGTACAGAGAATTTGTGGTTTCCTTAAAAAAAAAGAAGCAAGTTCCTATTGTGGGATGTGAAACACAAGAGCAGTCAAGTACAACATCCCTAGTGTGGACATAGAAGGGGATGTCTGGACCAGCCAGTCGGAACTTCCTGTTTCTGCTGGGCTGGGACAGACTTCCTCTACATGTGACTAGAGGTGGGCGTGGCCTCACCTGTGCAGGTAACAAAAGCATAGGACTGGCCACCATCTCTCTCTCTCTGTGACTACATTCGTCTGCTCAGCCAAAGATGCAGAGGACAAAGGAGCTGTCTCCTTATGGAATAGTCTCCAAGTGTATGTTACTTTTCTAAGCTAGGTCTGCCTTCTGGGTTCCTATTGTGAACAGAATGTGTGAGTAAACTCTTTTTATACTTTTATAGAAGACTGTGTTGTGTCTTATCTTTTATGAAGGAATAAGGGGGAAATACCAGGACAGTTGTTATAGAGGCTTTAGCAAGCCTGAGCAAACACATCCGCTGTGTAAGTTTAAAAGGCTATAATTAAACAATATATCCTCTCCTCCATCCCTGAACATTCCCACACCAATAGCCTTCCTGGTTCTGAGCACATCTGGGCAGCTGATATGTAGAGATCAGAAGTGCTTTTCACAATGGGACATGAACAGTATAGCTCCTTCAGGTCCCCAATCCTAGTTTATTTGTTTATTGCATTTATATATCCCATCTTTTTCTCAAAGAGGCAGACATGGTTCTCTCTCTCCTTGATTAATCCCCATGCCAGCCTTGTGAGGCAGGTTCGGCTGAGAGTCAGTAATTGGCCCAAGGTCACCCAGTGAGCTTCATGGGCGAGTGGAGAGTCAAACCCTGGTATCCCAGGTCCACTCTAACCACTATGCCACACCATATATACATTATATATACTGCTCCTATATACATTACTTGGTGCTTCCCCTCCTTCCTTCGTTTTAAAAAAAATAACAGGACCAGGGTTGGTGTTTAGAGATGGAGCTAAGCTTGACAAACTGAGGTATTTTTTCACAAAACTGCTAAATACATTTTCTCTTAATTCTAAAATCCAGAAAGCATCATGCTCCCGAAACCTGTGTCACTCCACACCTGTTCCAACTTACCTGGTGTTGATGGTGCCAGCAGCAATAGCAATAGGGAAGTCTCGTTTAAGAGTAGTGAAATTGCAGCTGAGAAGCTCAGATCATATATATATGACTGACACTCTTCTTTGGAAATTAAACCAATGTCCAGATTTTCACTTTCAAAAACTTTACTTGCAGAAACTTATAGGTGAATTAAAGCATAACATTTACAGTCACATGGTTATCCAAGCATGGGCTTATGATCTCTTCTTCTAACTTTCAAACAACTGTATTTTCATCCCTTTCCAGAGCTCAGCACTCAGACTTCTGTATCTTAATAAGGCCATTCCTTGCAGCTCCTATGAGAGATTTCCACTTTTACCTTTTCCTGCAGCTTTTCTCTCTTTCTTTCAAGTAGAGAAGAAGCACTCCAACACTCTATTCAACTCAGCAGTGCTCACAGTGGATTCTGAAATGCAGTCATTGCTTTCCTTAATGCATCTTGCTTTACATAAAATGGAGCCTCTCCTTCACTTGATACCCCCCCAAGTGACCAATGCTAGCCAATCACATGAGTAGCACTAGAATTCAGTTACCGACCCATCAAGTTTAAACACATAGTAATGCATTCAAGCGTTTACAATTTCAGTGAATTAAATTGTTATACTTGTCTTGCCTCCAATGTCCCAACTACTAGGGAACTTGGGAAATGTGATGGATAATGCATGTTCAATAGCGTAGGAGACAGAATGCACATTTGTGGGACCCCCACACCCAAAAGCCATGAACCCAAGCAATGATCTCTTAGTGACCCTACAGGTAGGAGCACAACTACTGTAATAGAGAACCTCCACTGACCACCTCCTAGTAGCTGCAGAAGAATCCTGGGGTCAGTTGTGTCAAAAGAGGTAATAATGAAACAACAGGGTTACACTCCCCCCTTCTCCCATTAGGGCTCATCAATTGGGGTGAACAAAGCTGTTTTGGTGCCAAAACTGGGCTAGAAACTAGACTGCAGTGGTTCTATCTAGATGGTCTTCTTCCTGGCAAACCATGCAGCTGACTGATCACCTTCTTGGTAGCCTTGCCCTGGAAGGTAAGAGCAGAGACTGGATGGTAGTTTCCTAAAACTACTGGATGTAGGAAGCACCTTTTCAAGAGGGGCCACACCACTGCCTCTTTCAAGGGGGTATACATACCTCCCTCAGTTCCCCCCTATTGGATTTTACCAGCCGTGATGGACAGGGATTGAGAGAGCACATAGCTGGTCTCCCTGATGCAGACATGCTGTCTAGGTCACATCCTTGTACCTGCCCTGTTCTTGTGTAAGGTACTATAAGGATATAAACCCAAACTAAACTAAACTCAAATCCAAAAAAATCAGGGTGTGAACCCCTAAATAGCTATGTGACGAGTTAAACAAGAATATATATAACTTATAAATCAAACTGAAAACCCTAACGAGATGCCGGCTCTATTCTCGTTTCACTGGATGTAGATGAACTGACCAGGAAACTTCGTGACCAGAGGGATGACGCGGTGAAAGAAGATTGGAAGAAATTTAAATTGTATTTAAAAAATTATTGTAAGATTAAAGATTAGAAGTAAGCTGAAAGATAAGCTAGGCTGTAGATATAGAAGATAGACCTAAGGCTAACAATTGTTTGAATAAATGATAAGGATATTAGAAAAGAAGAAATGTTAAGGTTAATTATTTAAAAAATTATATTAATAATGTAAAGAAATTACTAAAGATGATTTTCAAAAAATGCAGGAGAGGACAAGAGGAAGTCAACCTACAATGACCAGAAAGGAAGATAGGTGTACTAAGGATTAAGTGTTTATCTTGTATTATTGTTTTTATTGTCTGTTTGTTCAGGTTTATTTGTTTGTTTTTGTTGTATTTTGTTAAAACCAATAAATTTTTTATTAAAAAATAATAGAGGTACTACTGTATAAATTATTTTCAGGTAGCTCTCCTTTAAAGAATAACTTGCTGTGAACTTCAGATCGCTCTTCCAAAGTTTCCCCCAGCGGTTCAGATCTATATTATGTCCTGTATCTATTGCCCTGTGTGTCATAGAAACTTTAACAAACACTTTCCTCTGTGGCTTTGGTCATTTTCAGCACTGGAACTGTGCTGGGAGAAAAGGAGCCTAAAACTGCAGAGCATGGGAAGCCAAGATGCAGGTAGGGTCTCCCCCAGTTCCTTTCAACTGTTGTTGTTGTTGTTGTTGTTTAGTCGTTTAGTTGTGTCCAACTCTTCGTGACCCCATGGACCAGAGCATGCCAGGCACTCCTGTCTTCCACTGCCTCCCGCAGTTTCATCAAATTCATGTTCAGGAACACTGTCCAACCATCTCATCCTCTGTCGTCCCCTTCTCCTTGTGCCCTCCATCTTTCCCAACATCAGGGTCTTTTCCAGGGAGTCTTCTCTTCTCATGAGGTGGCCAAAGTATTGGAGCCTCAGCTTCAGGATCTGTCCTTCCAGTGAGCACTCAGGGCTGATTTCCTTCAGAATGGATAGGTTTGATCTTCTTGCAGTCCATGGGACTCTCAAGAGTCTCCTCCAGAACCACAATTCAAAAGCATCAATTCTTCGGCGATCAGCCTTCTTTATGGTCCAGCTCTCACTTCCATACATCACTATTGGGAAAACCATAGCTTTAACTATACGGACCTGTGTTGGCAAGGTGATGTCTCTCCTTTCACCTACGCATCCTTTTTGCTGTAAAAAAGTAGACACACACAAACACACACTATCTATACATTTATTTCTATACACTATCTTGGACAAAAATGGGGGGGGGGCTTACTACCCCTATTCCTAGCTGATTTTTGTCCATCTTACCATTTGCTCTTTCTCTAATGAAGATTGCCAGTGGCAAGAGAATTCACAGAAATCCCTTCTTAATTGGAAACAGCAAGCTTGTGTATTTTTCAGTTGTCTATTTTTGATTCTTGTAAAATTAAAGTTAAATAGCTGCAACACAGCAGTTTCCAAATTCCCACAGCCCCGTCCATTAAAGAGGAAATAGATCCCAGATTATTGAGGGGTGGGGGTGGGGGGTTTAATTATTAATACACTAGAACTTAGCATTAGAACAAAGCACCAGCGGCTTTATGGGATACATCTGGCGACGGCTGTTGTCTGTCTGTACAACTAGGTTCTCACAAATGCTTTCCCCCAGACTGATTTGTGGGAACTGTTTCTTACTGGGGGAAATGGGGTCTTTTGTGAGCAGTCCGAACAAGAGAGGAGCAGTTCTGGTGAACACTGGCAGAGATCTGAAATGCAAAGCAGTTGCCCTCCTGAGGGTCCCTCTATGCCAATTATTTCAAGATGGAATTCCCACTCTTTGCCCTGTGAAAAGTGATTGAAACCTGGCATGACAGGAGGTAGGGAAATGTCTCTGCTGAAGTGTGGGAAATTAGGTGGCTTGTGGCGGGAGAACATTGAGTGGCAGTGCTACAAACCCCCATTGAGGGGCCCCGGTGTCATGTGACCTGTCCCGCCAGAGGCGGAACTAGCAGCTCCGGCACCCGGAGCAGCTGGCACACATGCTGTGCACTCAGGGGCGGGGCTAGCCGCCTGCGGGGCGGGGCAATCATCTCATGGGGGCGCTGTTAGGATTTTATTTATCCTCAGCTGCTACAGCTTGTTATTATGATTAGTATAAATCACATGAGTGTCTGAGAGAGAGTGTGGGAACGGAATACTGTCTTATCTCTTCCGCCTAAGTGTGGTATTGTAAGTTTTAGTTTCATTTCTGCAGTGTCGCAGTTTGTAGCTTGTTTTGCCAGAGCTCGGAAGAACACAGAGGTGATTATGGAGTCACTGTACATAGACTCTAAATAAACATAGTTTAGTTCTACGGATGTTTCCTTCTTCTTGCTGTGTGATGCTAGAAGACGTGTGCTCTTCTCATAAGAGAAGGGTCGCAGATTTTAGGCACTCTGGACTGAAGGGACATGCCAGCCAGAAAGAGCCATCGGGAAGACGCTCAGGGGTCTTGGAGTTCGCCGTCTCACAAGAGAGTGCCATTCCCAACAATTTTACTTTATGGATGGTGCCTTGCATGTGCCCTCAGGGTTGAAGGTGTACAACGCGAGGGTAATTGCCACACTCGCTTTTGCGGCTCCACTTTGGGCTGCCCTGGCAAATCTTTCTCCTCTCGAGATCATACAAAATCATTTTTTTACGGTGTCTCTTGAAAGTCCCTTCCTGTGTGAGTAACGCGGCTATTCGTGTTGAACTGAGAATGCCTTCCCTAGAGACACTTCTGTGGAAATATGTCTTTAGTTATTGGCTAACACTTTGGTTTAGGTTACCTAACTATTATATTGCCCAATGCCTCAGGTGCGATGAGTTTAATAGCCCTTGGGCCAGTAAGATTCATGCTAAACTTGTATGTATGTTTGTACAAAACAAACATATGTGGTGGACATGTCCTATTATTTGTAAGTACTGGAATGATATATATGAAGAACTTAAAAAGCTGATAAAATGTTCATTTTAAAAAAAGACCAGAAATGTTCTTACTAAGTATTTTGCCAGAAGAAATAAAAAAAACAAAAAGAGTGTTATGTATGTATGGTATACTGGCTGCAAGAGTATTAATAGCTCGAAATTGGAAGAACAAAATTGTACCGACCATAACAGAGTGGCAAAATTTAATGGTAGAATATTTACAATTAGCTAAGACAACGGGAAGAATAAGAGGACAAATGAAACAAACAGTATGGAAAGAATGGAGGTTATTTAAAGAATACTTAGAGAGTAAAGGTATAAATGGAATCCTAAAGGCAGATATTGACTGAACCCTTAAATGTTCAAATAAATGAATGAAAAGAAATAAGGAGAAGAAAACTGAGAAACAAATGAATTATATAACTGTACAGTATACTAACACAATAATATAGAAAGCAATGAGAATAATTGGAAGTTTAAGTGTAGGCGAAAATTTATTGGAATAGTAGTTATATGTACATTTCTACAAAAAGGTATACAAAATGTATATATAAAATGTATATGATGTATTTGTATGTGTGTTT
Organism: Lacerta agilis; assembly: GCF_009819535.1. Classification (NCBI taxonomy): domain Eukaryota; kingdom Metazoa; phylum Chordata; class Lepidosauria; order Squamata; family Lacertidae; genus Lacerta; species Lacerta agilis. The sequence goes on along the minus strand of NC_046317.1, from coordinate 7,700,835 downwards.
ATGATTTTAACCAATAAAGAATTAAACAAACAAACAAAAAAAGATTCATGCTAAACTTTTATCTATTGGAATCTCACCCATAGAAGTCTTGAACTATGATCTTACCTTAGCAAGGAAAATTATTAATCAAAGATTGGACGACATGGAGTGGCAGCGTAATCTTATGCTTGGTGGGGGGCTATTTTCCCCGCGTCAGTTGGGCGTCATTCCACCAACTCGTGTGCCATCTTACCTATCATCTCTCTCTATTGCCTGTCATCGTTTTGCTTTTATCAAAGCGCGTTTCAATGCTTTCCCTTCAAACACCCTATTCCATAGATTTTCTAGGGGTCAAGTCTCGGTTTTATGTTCCTGTGATAATAGATTGATCGAAACACTTCAACACATAGTGTTTATATGTCCTTTATATTGTGCTGTTCGGAAGAACTTATTGTTACCATTAATCCATAAATGGCCTGGGCATCCGGCAGACTTTAATCTTGCTTTCTTATTGCAAGATACAGATCAGTATGTAACTTTTCAAATGGTGAAATTTTTAACTTATTTTCTGACATATAAGCGACATAATGGACTGCTGTTTGGAAAGTGAAATTTCCTTATAATTCCCATATTTAATTTTGTACCTTTATTAAGGCTTTTATTGTCATTAATTTTTAATTTTTAATTTTTAAATTTAATGTGTGTATTTGTCTTAGTATTGTTTTATATGAGCTTAAAGCTTAAATAAAGTGATTGAGGCGCTGCCCGTGTTAAGCGTCCCAGGGGGCAGCACAGCTATGTCACCCCCTCAGGGATGACATCTAGGGCAAACCACCCCCATAGCACCCCCTTCCTCTGCCAGTGTATCCCGCCCCCACCTGGCAGACGAGCGCTGGTCCGGTGGCACAGAGGGTCTTCAGTATCACCAATTAAATGATGTTTTTAAGGTTGAAAAAAAAGAAAGGTTTTGATACAATGAGATTGAGGTTTGAAATAGATGTGTTGGGAAATAATGTGAAAGTGTTATAAAATATGTACAAATTACTTTTAAAATGGCATACTAAAGATGAAGAAGTTAAGACATTGGGCTAGAGATTTTGGATATAATATCCAACTTTCATCATGGGAAAAGAAGAAATAAAATTTACTGCATGCTGTTCGTTGAAAGAAAATTATATGAAAACGATGTATCATTGGTATCTAACACTGAGCAAAATTGCTAAAATATACAAAACAAATTTTTAAATGTGTTGGAAATGTAAAGAGAAAAAGGGCACTTTCTACCATATGTGGTGGACATGTATATTGGTAAAGGTTTTCTGGGAAATGATATATAATGAGTTAAAGAAAATATTTATTTTCTTCTGGTATAGTTTTGCTGGAGTCCAGTGGACTCTGAATATTATTTTCTGTCGAATAAGTCTTAGTCTTAGATCCATAGAGGCTATTTCTGTTGATTTTATACTTGACTCCCATATATCATTTGTTATTTGTACCCCTAACTCTTCACTCCATTTTTGTCTATCATATTCTAAATCATATTTCTTCCTGTTGAGTAGGGTTTTATATAGTGCAAGTATAGAGTTTTTTGTTTTTGTTGCAGAGATTAAATCTTTTAGCTGCATGGGTGTTTCCTGAGGCTGATCCTGAGGTTTTTAAAAATGTGTACAGTGGTACCTCGACTTACGAATTTAATCCGTTCCAAATGCACATTCGTAGGTCGAAAAATTTGTAAGTCGAAAAAAGCGATTGGAAACGAAAAATTCAAAAAAAATCATAAGTCGAGTAAACCGCATCTAAAATTCGTAAGTCGAGTAAACCCCATCTAAAACCGCAAACTGATGTCCATTCGTAAGTCAAAAAATTTGTATGTCGAGTAATTCGTAAGTCGAGGTACCACTGTAATTTAAAACATGGGGAGGATTCTCTCTACTATAATATTTTAATTTCCATGATATTCACTGCACAATTTGATATTCATATTCTGAAAAATCTACTTCTTACTCCTCATTATCTACTCAGTATCAGGCATCCCCAAACTCGGCCCTCAAGATGTTTTGGGACTACAACTCCCATGATCCCTAGCTAGCAGGACCAATGGTCAGGGATGATGGGAATTGTAGTCCCAAAACATCTGGAGGGCCGAGTTTGGGGATGCATGACTCAATTTATACAGTGTAAAATCATTTGGACAATTCATTCCCATTACAAAAATGACTTTACTTCCCAATGTTAAGTGCAATTTAGCTAGGAATTCCGGACTCCACCTGGTGACAAGCAATCCTTTGGATAGCAAGCATGTTTCTTGACACCCCACCGAACACATTAATCTAGAAATAATGCAATTGAAACCTAATTATTCTAACTTAACTGTAACTCAAACCCGCAGTGGACTATTGATGTTGGAAGAAAGTGTAAATACCTCATGTACCAAAGTGACTGACTGGCTGTGAGTAAAGAATAATGGTTCTAATACAAAATTGGTCCAGACAATTTGAGACTTTGGTTTTAAAACCAAGCAAGTTTCTGGCCCTCATGGTCTTGTGGAAACTTTGAAAACAACTGGGCGTTTGCTACCTACAGCTTGAAAAACTACAAGCCATCTAAGTAATAGTGATCATAAAATAAGAAACAGGACATTTTCACTCCGTACTTTTCTGGTCCCAATCCTTGGCCCACAGGATAGATAGATAGATGTTTATTTACAGCCATAGGCCCATACAAATAAAACACATAGGTAACAAACTTATGCAAGGTAGGTACATCAGCCGATATAACATATCACATACCACAGTCATCCCAAATGATATTAAAAATAAAATAGATAAGAATAAATGTGTATTTACAATAAAATGGGACAACATAATACACCTTTACTAGTTATGCAGTAATCCTTTGCATCGCTTTTGGGAGAAAACATTGGCCCACAGGTACTCCAGCACTTATGGGTCTCACCTCTCCTTCCCTGCAGAAGACAAACTGGAACGCAGAAATCCAAAACAAACGTAACATTTTGACTAATACACCTGATTTGCCTAATACTGTACATTCATGTTGGAAAATGTGGGTTTGTTTGCAGCCATGCTTTGTACTTCAGCTTGGAATCTAGACCCTGTAAAGTGATTGGCAGTCTCTCTGCCTTCTAAGAATTTAGGCTCTAATTGATAACTGCACATATTTTCAGAGGCAGAGCCAAGCAACGAATCAGCTTGCTCAAATACTAAATTATTCTGTACAACCCACCTCCTCTTGCAGCCATCCAGATGGGATGAACACTGCAGCCAAGAGAGTCTGCTCTTTATTTCATAGCGCAGCTAGATTTTATCAGTCCTTTATCTCTCTCTCTCTCTCTCCAGATTTGATCCAGGCAGAAAGGCGAGCCACGTGGCAATAATTGTGCTAAGAAAACAAACTAACCTCTGAAGAGAGGAAGAGAAAAGGCAGCTGAGAGGCAATTTACACTGCAGAAGCAAATATACAAAGGGAGAATCAAAGCAGATTATGTCACAGCTGAGGCATAATCTTCAATATGTAGGTAGGCCAAAAACTTATACCCCAGGGTTGGATGCATAAACACAATTAAGTGGACCCAAATTCTGAAGTGAACCCAAATTCGGTAACCTTGCATAAATTAGTGACCACATCAAAGTTCGCAATTCCTTTGTTTCGAATGCAAAACCTAGAATCATAGATATCTGGAGTTGGAAGGATCCTTGGGGGCCATCTATCTTAACCCCTTGCAAGGTAAGAATCTCAGCTGAAGCATCAAACTGCAAAGCGATTCTCTTGTGCTACTCAGCTGTATTTCAAACAGAGTGTCATTTCCCAGAGAGGGAAATTTAGCTCAGAATGCTGAATAATATTGTGAACATGCATAGTGAGCATTCAGCAGAACAAGCACCAGAAGCCATGTGCAAAAGTTGTTTAACGTTCAACTATTGGCTTGGAGTCCACTTCCAGATAAGTGGGATCCTAGCACAAGCCAGTCACTGCTCTTCCACTCTAAGTAATAAGGGGAAGTTAAGAAAAGGCCTAATTTAGGGACGTGGGTGGCGCTGTGGGTTAAACCACAGAGCCTGGGGCTTGCCGATCAGAATGTAGGCGGTTCAAATCCCTGCGACGGAGTGAGCTCCCGTTGCTCGATCCCTGCTCCTGCCAACCTGGCAGTTCGAAAGGACGTCAAAGTGCAAGTAGATAAATAGGTACCGCTCCAGCGGGAAGGTAAACGTCATTTCCATGCGCTGCTCTGGTTCGCCAGAAGTGGCTTTGTCATGCTGGCCACATGACCCAGAAGCTGTACACTGGCTCCCTCGGCCAATAAAGCAAGATGAGCACCGCAACCCCAGAGTCATCTGCGACTGGACCTAATTGCTCAGGGGTCCCTTTACCTTTAAGAGTAATTGAATTTCCACCCCATTGGAAGTATTTTACTTTTTCTATATATGTGCCTCCAAGTAAGTTCTGTCCTTACTGGTTCTTCTTCTTCTTTGGCGATCCCTCGTAGCCAAGTAAGATTGTCTTCCATGAACATTGTTTTAACAGTGAATCCATAAATGACTGTGGAGGCCAATTCTGGATCCACACATCCTTCCACAGTGGGGACATATGTTTCCGGGTGGGAGTTGATCACGGTGAGGGTTTGCCAAGCATGCCTTCCTCTTAGCACGTTTCTCTCTTTCGTCCTGAGTTTGAGTGTCTTCAAAATCCATGGCACCTTTGGTAAAGGCTGTTCTCCAATTGGAGCGCTCGCAGGCCAGTGTTTCCCAGTTGTTGGTGTTTATACTACATTTTTAAAGATTTGCTTTGAGAGAGTCTTTCAACCTCTTTTGTTGACCCCGGCATTACGCTTTCCATTTTTAAGTTGGGAATAGAGTAGTTGCTTTGGAAGATGACAATCAGGCATCCGAACAATGTGACCAATCCAACGAAATTGATGTTGAAGACTCATCGCTTCCACACTGGTGACCTTTGCTTCTTCCAGTACACTGATATTAGCTTGTCTGTCTTCCCAAGTGATGTGTAAAAATTTTCAGAGACAGCATTAATGGAGTCTGTCGAGGAGTTGAAGATGGCATTTATAAGTGGTCCACGTTTCACAAGCATACAGTAAGGTTGGTAGTACAATAGCTTTGTAAACAAGCATTTTAGTTTCCCTGCAAATGTCCCAGTCCTCAAACACTCTGCACTTCAGTCAGGAGACAGCTGTACTTTCAGAGCTCAGGTGATGCCCAGGTAGGAGAAGTGACTGACATTTTCCAGCGTTACACCATTGAGTTGGATTTGTGACACTGCAAAGGGTTTGTTTTGTGCTTGTTGGTGCAGCACTTTGGTTATTTGAATGTTGAGCGATAGACCAAAGTTTCCATAAGCTTCTGCAAAGATATTTAGGATGGTTTGGAAGTCATCCTCTGAGTGTGCACACACTACGTTGTCATCAGCATATTGATGCTCTAAGACGGAAGTTACGGTAACCTTACTCTTTGCCTTCAGCCTGCTTAGATTAAAGAGCTTTCCATCTGTTTGATATGTGATGTCTACTCTGGAGGGGAGTTTCCCTTCAACGAAGTGTAGGATCATGGCAATGAAAGTAATGAATAGTGTTGGGGCAATAACACAACCCTGTTTAACACCTGATCCCACTGCGAGAGCCATTGTTACCTGTGATTGTTGTTGTCATATTATCATGAATTTTCAGAAGGACAGTCCACAGGGCATTACTTACCTACAGACACACAGGACTCAGCTACATTAGTAAAAAAAAAACCCCACAGTGATTTGAATGTGCTATAAACATGCAACACCAGATGGCACCAGAAAGATCAAAACTATTCTATTGCGATTTTACATAGGGTTTTTTCTTTTGTGATAACGATTTTATTTCTGACTTATTTATAGTGGGTTTTTCCTGTGCGTAGATCCACGCACACATATAATTTTATTGTAATGGAGGATTTGTATTCCCCCCTTTTAATATATGCATATACATAGACAAGAGATGCATATAAAAGATTACACACAATTTGTTGCAATAAAAACATCACAGCAGCAGCCCTAATAGAGAAGAAATTCCAAGGGACTGATTGTGGAAAGCTGCTGGTTCTATAAGTTCAGCCTCACTTTATTTAAAAACAACCATAAAACAGGAAGAATTAAATTCAGGACTGTCTTTAGCACATGCACCGCACCCCCAAATTTAGTTTAGCCGCACCCAAATTTTTTATGGCAGTAAACTCAAAGTTGTTGAGCTTTTTGGGGGGACCTGTAACAATGACGCAGCGGAAATAACTGCTTTTGTTTCAGGAATACTTGACACTACGGAGTAACAGAGCGATAGAGGAAGAAGAAGAGTTTGGATTTGATATCCCACTTTATCACTACCCGAAGGAGTCTCAAAGCAGCTAACATTCTCCTTTCCCTTCCTCCCCCACAACAAACACTCTGTGAGGTGAGTGAGGCTGAGAGACTTCAAAGAAGTGTGACTAGCCCAAGGTCACCCAGCAGCTGCATGTGGAGGAGCGGGGACGCGAACCCAGTTCACCAGATTATGAGTCTACTGCTCTTAACCACCACACCACACTGGAGGAGGGGGATGGGGACTTTCGCTCCATTGCTTTTCACTGCCGCCGATTGAGAGGCACTGGTATACAGTAGGTATACATTTGGCAACCCCCCCCCAGAATACATTTGGCACCCCCCAGAATTCGATGCCCGGGTGCCCCACACCCCTTGCACCCCCAGCTAAAGATGGCCCTGATTAAATTACAAGATAATAAAACAATCATAATCACAATAATAGAAAGCTTAAGAAGAATGAATGGCGTAAAATATATTCCATAGCGCAATACAAGGTGAATATTTTTACCAAACCTTCATGAACGTTGCCAAATAAACTTGTATTTAGTGGGAATGTGCCAGTCGTGAGATTGTTCGGTCATATTAGTGGGGTGGGCGAGCTGGTTGCACCTCTGGCAACCAATGTGCATCTTGGGTTTCAGATAGTACATGGATAAAAAGGTAAAGGAACCCTGACAGTTAAGTCCAGTCGCGAACGACTCTGGGGTTGCAGCGATCATCTCGCTTTACTGGCCGAGGAAGCCAGCGTTTGTCCACAGACAGTGTTTCTGGGTCACGTGGCCAGCATGACTAAGCCGCTTCTGGCAAAACCAGAATGGTGCACGGAAATGCCATTTACCTGGTACCTATTTATCTACTTGCACTTTGACGTGCTTTCGACCTGCTAGGTTGGCAGGAGCTGGGACAGAGCAACGGGAGCTCATCCCATCGCAGGGATTTGAACCGCTGACCTTCCGATCGGCAAGCCTAGGCTCAGTAGTTTAGATCACAGCGCCACCTGCATATCAGTACATGGGTAGACATGTCTAAAAAGCCAGGGACACAAATTTTTCACACCTATGGTGGCTCATTTGCCGGACGTAATGTATTTAGCATTAACTTTGCAAGTGTACACTCAATTCTGATCAAATTAAGACTCCTAGAGCTAAATATACATCAGGATTGCCCTACCCCACCCCCCACAAAAAACCAATGAACCATAGAATCATATGACTTGTAGAGTTTTGCTGGGTGGCAGGTGTGCAAGGATGCATGTACTTTATTTTAAAAAGGAAAAAAAAGATGAATTATACCTTTTGCAGAAATGTGCTTGGTAGTGTCAAGAGGAGTTTGGCCTGGACAGTCAGGAAAGGAAGAGCACTGTTAATTGTGCTCTCTCTATTTTTTGTTCCTGAATAACATACTGTACACAGATTATATGCACCCATTCAGTTTTTAAGGTATGAACTCCAATTCCAAATTTGCTGGATTCGATCCAAATAAAATATTATCACCGTTGCCTGATTACACAAAGTTCCTTTCCTCCTTTTCGAGAAGTGAATTGCTCCAGTGAGCTACGCCAGGAAGCATTACTATTCTGCCTGGTGTTTATCTTATTCCAGAACATCTTCAAAACTCCCTTTGAAACAGATATTATGAAATGCTCTTTAAAAGCATGCGTGTAGCTCGCTTGCAAAGAATTGATTGCAGCGTTCCCTGTAGTTAATTAACAGCTCGGCTCAACGATGACAAGCTCTTGATTATGTCGCGTGTTACAACGGGCATGCTCCGTGCTGATATAATGAATGTTGTAAAACAGTTTCCATTATAACCGCCATTTTCACAAGCCCATAACTTTTTGAAGCATTTGCTGTTGCATGCTTGGCCCCCCGCCCAATGCTCATCAGGGGAGGGGGGGAGTTTGACCCCTTTCGCCCCCTTTTGAGTTATGAGAAAGTAAAAGGGACAAAAAGAAACACTTTTACATAATGATTTCATAAAACCTCAAGTACTCCGAGTGTAACAGGAACATTTCCTGCCTCTTGCAGCTTGGAACATAACACAGCTGCAGTCTTTTTTCGGAAAGGGTTCGTACTTCGACTCCATTATTCTAAGGCAGGGATGGGCAATCTGATTCTGTTGAGGGAAAACCTCCTTCTCTTGGAAGTCATCGGTTGAGGGCAACATAGGGCAGGAATCCAAAGTGATTTAGACCTTTTCCTTTCCTTCCACCTTGTAGTCCTTTAGAACCATGAGCTGGTCTGGATTCAATGCGAGAGTCACCACGGTTTAGGTAGCCCTTATAGGACACAGAGAGCTGGACCACAAAGAAGGCTGATCGCCGAAGAATTGATGCGTTTGAATTATGGTGCTGGAGGAGACTCTTGAGAGTCCCATGGACTGCAAGAAGATAAAATCTATCCATTCTGAAGGAAATCAGCCCTGAGTGCTCACTGGAAGGACAGATCCTGAAGCTGAGGCTCCAGTACTTTGGCCACCTCATGAGAAGAGAAGACTCCCTGGAGAAGACCCTGATGTTGGGAAAGATGGAGGGCACAAGGAGAAGGGGACAGCAGAGGACGAGATGGTTGGACAGTGTTCTCGAAGCTACTAACATGAGTCTAACCAAATTGCGGGAGACAGTGGAAGACAGGAGTGCCTGGTGTGCTCTGGTCCATGGGGGTCACGAAGAGTTGGACACGACTAAACGACTAAACAACAACAACAACAACAACATGACCATTTTTGTTATGTTTATTTGTAATGATGTGGTGTTTTTTCAATAGGACACAAATAACAGGGCAGAGGCAGATTTAGGGGAGTGAAACTGCTCTGGTCCCATGGATGCTGAGCCTCGGGGGCACCTCAGGGGATGTTAGATTTAGAATGGAGCATGATGAACGGGGGGGGGGCACAGATTTTTCACGTTGCACAGGGGCCGCTGGCTGTAATTTGAGACTCTCAGGCATGGGCGTAGCCAGGAGTTTTGTTGGGGGGGGGTCAAGCCAGAACCTCAGTTAGCTATGTATTTTTATTGATGGGGGGACAGCTGCCCCCCCGGCTCTGCGGCTACGCCCATGCCCCCAGGTCTGCCACTGTACAGGGGAAGTGTGGAAGCACTTTTCTGCCCAAACGTTTTGTGAAAAACAAGCATGCCGCCACCTTTCACTGTTGTTAGTTAACGAATGAAGTCACAAGCATGGCTGACATTTGGTGGAGTAGCGTAAGTCATAGAAATAAAAATGGGAGAGGCACTTACAAAGTGTGTGGAGATAGGACTTGTTGGTTCACTTTGAATCTTCTTCTTTTAGTCTTCCCTGTTCCCTGGTGGGAAAGTGGTTGCTGCCTACAGAAAACAATTTAGAAATCCCAGAGCTTTCTTTCTTTCTTTTTTCTTTCTTTTTATATGCTTTATTATGCTTAAACAAACAAAACCCCCATACATTTACGTCATTCATTACAAAAGATTAACGTTTTTGCCTGGTGCCTAAAGGTGTATAATGAAGACGCCAGGCGAACTTTCCCGGGGAGAGCATTCCACAGATGGGAAGCCACTGCAGAGAAGGCCCCGTTCTTGTGTTGCCACCTCTGGACTTCTCAAGGAGAAGGCACATGAAGGAGGGCCTCAGAAGATGATCTCAGGGTCCGGGTAGGTGCATATGGGAAGAGGTGGTCCTTGAGGCATTGTAGATCTGTCCCAGAACGAGACAGACCTTTGGTCTGACCCAGCAGACCACCTCTTAGGTTGAGCTGGTTTGGGAGCATCCCTCCTACCTTTTGCGATGCTTTCACAAGTCCCCTGGGCAGCAGAAGCCTTGGGGAATGCACACCAGTGCAAAGTCTGGAGTGGCTGGTGGAATCCGCTCCACCATTTGGCAGATTGGAATGGAACCGACTGGTTCTCCTTTCCTGACTTTCCTTTATCGTTCCCCCCAGCCTTTCTCACTCCGCACACATTCCTCGTTATTTGTCTGCCCACTCCTGACCCGTTCTTTTTGTTGTGTTCCCTCAGCTTTATAGCCATCTTTTAAATTCATCCCTCAGGTTGCCTCATCTCTTCCCAAGACACCATTTCGCCATAACCCCCAAATCACATCACCCCCTGCTAACCCATTTCTTGTTCTTTTGGTCTCACCGCTTTTTCTTAAAACAAAAAAAACAAAAACAAAAAACCCCTCATTTCTTCCTTCGTTCAATCTCTTCCTTAATCTTTATTTGGCCAGTGGCTATGATCCAGGAAGCCCATTTGCACATCGACAGGAGGAGAGTGAATGTGAACAGCTGGAATCTTTGTCTTTCTTTCAGCACAGTCACTCCCTCCTCACCCCACGGCCCTGTGAACCGTATCTGAACCCCAAAGTTTCAGTAGTGACTTGCAAGCTACACCTGCTGAAATCCCCTCTTCCGCACAACCATCCAAGGGGCAATAAATTAAATAAATTTAATTTATTAAATTTTCTGTTTTACAATTCAAAATACTCATTTTGCATCCTTAAGATATCCATGGCTTCCCTTCCTCTCTTTCCATGGTTCATTTTACATATCATAAATCCCTGCATATTTTACAAAAAACTATACCATTCCATATTCCATTATTGCACCCATCAAAACTTGTTTACACTGTTGAATTTAACTTAATGCTGCCAGCGGTTTTCAGCTGTACACAGTTATTTCCCATATAGTCAATAAACGTTTCCCAATCTTCTTTAAACGTATGTCCTTCTTGTTCTCTTATTCGATATGTTAAGTCTGCAAGTTGCGCATATTCTGAAGTTGCCGTTCTTCTTTAGTTGGGACCTCGCCCGTTTTCCATTTTGGGGCTAACAAAACATGGGCCGCAGTAGTAGCATACACCTGGGAATTTCAGTCTGAATTATCCCCAACAGAAAGGACTCTGTTTGGGGGGGGGGGAAGTACTTACAGTGGTACCTCTGGTTACGTACTTAATTCGTTCCGGAGGTCCGTTCTTAACCTGAAACTGTACTTAACCTGAAGCACCACTTTATTCATTCATTTATTTATTTATTTTGGTAAATTATTTTTATTGATTTTTTTCTCTGGATATTAACAAAAGTTATAACAAAAAAGTTTTACAAAACAAAATTGTAATACAAAAAATTTATACCACTCAAATCCTTCAAATTTACAGTTCCGTTCACTTCCCTTCTTTCTTATTATGTCTCCTTTATATCATACATCTATATTTCACACATCAACTGCTTTTCCACCAATTTATTTTTCTTTTCTTTTTGGATTTCACTTGATTTTACCATCCCACTTCAAAATTGTATATCTTTCTTTATTTCTTTACTATCCTCTTTCTAAAATATCTTACATGCCATGCGTTATATGTCATCATTTACGTCTTACACACCTTATCCAGATATTCCCCAAACTTTCCTCATTCTTTTCTAAACGTTTCTTCCCCCTGTTGTCTGACTCTCATTGTCATTTTTGCAATTTCCATATATTCTGCTGAAGCACCACTTTAGCTAATGGGACCTCCTGCTGCCGCTGCGCCACCAGAGCACAATTTCTGTTCTTATCCTGAAGCAAAGTTCTTAACCTGAAGCGTTATTTCTGGGTTAGTGGAGTATGTAACCTGAAGCGTATGTAACCTGAGGTACCACTGTATAAACATTTTTTTCAATTCATTATGAATCATTTCCCAATACTCTTTTACCCTTTTACAAGTCCACCACATATGAAAGTACGTTTCCTCTCTGTCCTCTTCTGCATCTGGCCTCCCGAGGGGAGGGGCTGTAAACCTTATTGCTTTCAGACTGTTTTTGTGATCCAATCGAACCTACTTGCCAGAGTCTCCCTGTTTTTTCCCCAAAGGGTGGGAAGGCAAATAAGAACCTCCTCCCCACAGTGCTGCTATGACAGTACTGCTCCAACTTCACTGTGTCCCGTCCTCCCCACTGCATTGCCCTAAACAACTTAACACTTCAGGATATGGGGCGACAACACTTTGACAACATTGCAGGATTATCATACAATACAGTGGTACCTCGACTTACGAATTTAATCCGTTCCGAATGCACATTCGTAGGTAGAAAAATTCGTAAGTCGAAAAAAGCGATTTCCCCATAGGAATGCATTGGAAACGAAAAATTCGGAAAAAATCGTAAGTCGAGTAAACCGCATCTAAAATTCATAAGTCGAGTAAACCCCATCTAAAACTGCCAACGGATGTCCTTCGGATGTTGAAAAATTCATAGGCGTGCGGGCACTTTTTTCATTCGTAAGTCGAAAAATTCATATGTCGAGTAATTTGTAAGTCGAGGTACCACTGTACTCTCTTGTCAGTCCCGCTCCCAACAGTATGGGTATTAACAACACAGGGCTACTCTGAGGGCTGATGTGACCCACAGTTTATTGGCCAGAGTGCTAACCCCGCCACCCCCTCCACATACACAAAGATGGAGCTGTGGTCTAAACCACTGAATCTCTTGGGCTTGCTGATCAGAAGGTCAGCGGTTTGAATCCATGCGACAGGGTGAGCTCCCGTTGCTCTATCCCAGCTCCTGCCAACCTAGCAGTTTGAAAGCACGCCAGTGCAAGTAGATAAATAGGTACTGTTGAGGCGGGAAGGTAAACGGCGTTTCTGTGCGCCCTGGTTTCCATCACGGTGTCCTGTTGGTCCAGAAGTGGTTTAGTTATGCTGGCCACATGACCTGGAAAGCTGTCTGTGGACAAACCCCGGCTCCCTCAGCCTGAAAGCAAGATGAGTGCTGCAACCCCATGGTCCACTTTGACTGGCCTTAACCATCCAGGGGTCCTTTACCTTTATGAGTATAATAATATTTTCCTGCTAGAGTAAATTGTTACGTGCTTATTTAAACAGAGGAGGGACCATTTTGCCCTGGCATGCAAAGAAGACATGAGTTTTGTTTTTGTTTTTTTAAAAACATGAATCTGTTTTTGTTGCTGTTTTGGATATAGGACACAGCACACTCACAGCTAGGTGAAAGTGGTTTAGTCCTGCTGGCCACATGACCTGGAAAGTTGTCTGTGGACAAACGCCAGCTCCCTCAGCCTGAAAGCAAGATGAGCACCGCAACCCCATAGTCGCCTTTGACAGTGTGCATCCATTACAAATTTTGTAATTCCTTGCATTGGGGAAATGGTTATTTCTTTAATATACGCAATTGTTGCTTAGCAGAGTCCCTTTGAATCATTTTACAAAGTCATAGGACTGAACAAAAAATGCAGAAGAAAAAACACTTCTGCATGTCGTTGAGACTAAACTCTCTGCTTTTGTGGCGTTCCTTTGAGAAGAAAAGCGCAGGCATGGCACTGGGCTCTCTTCCTAAGGACCTTTCCCTCTTTAGATTCATTTTCCCCATCACACATTCTCTGCACAAGCTCCTTTTGTTCGCTGCTGTGAGCCAATCTCCATGTTGTAGCAGCTGCCCAGATGTTCCCTATCAAACTCCGAGCCATGCCAGCAAACTTTGGCACACATAAAAGTACACTGAGTAATGGGCCTCCACAAATACCGGTTTCCCCTTCTGATTTCTGCAAGTATTTTAAAATGCTAATGGGTTCCACTCAGCTGCAATCTAAAGGAGGCTGTAGGGCCGGGCTGTGTGAGTGTCCAGCAAATTAACAGTTAAAGTCTATGAGGCGCCTCGGTGCTGCGGTGCCCTGAGGGTCTCGTCTGGAGTTCTCTAACCTTGAACTGCTGTCACTCGCTTTCCTGCTAATAGCTTTCCAGCAGTGGAGCCAAAATCTGGGCATTTTTTGTTTTCCAAAATGAAACGGAGCTCAGCTCGCTGAGCAAACTCTATGTTCCCTGCCTCCCCCCCCCCACTCCGCAAGAGGCTGCAGAGGATGCTGTTGACATGGTCTCAGAGCTGTCCCAGTCCCTTCAGCATCTTGCATGCCGCCCTTTAGAAGAGGAGAGAAACAGACGAAGCATGGAGACTGTGTGCTGCTCCATTTAAGCAGGCGCTGCTACAGTTTGGTACTGGAAGCATCGTATGCATTCATGACATTCATGACAACATGGATGAGAGGATGCTGGAATCAGATGGGTCCCCCATGGCCATATGCAATGTCAGCATAGCATACTTGGGGTCCTCGGTCTATATGCTTGTTGACACTTTCAAAGAACTGTAATAGGTTTGTGAAACAAGACTTCTCCTTGCAGAAGCTATGCCGGCTCCGCTCCAGCAAGGCCTCCTTTACCTATATGCTTAGCTAGAGTTTGGAGTAACCTCCCCTAGGGTTGTCATCTGTTTGATTTTAAACCAGGCATGTCCAAAGTCCACATGTATATGCTTTGTAACTAAGTCTGCCTTCAGAGATTCCAATTGTTAACTGATGATGCTGTGAGTAAACTTATTTTTTTGGCTTTAAATAAGATTTCTGTGTGTTTATTCTTTTGAGGGGGATAAAAAGGGGACTTACCAGGAACATACAATTCAATAATCAATTATATGATAGTGAGAGGCTTAAACGAGCCTGCAACCAGCTACCCGCTGTGTGTTAAAAGAGGAATGCACTCTTGCTAATTAAAGGGACTTGCTAACGCAAGTTAGGAAAGATATTAATAAATAATATATCCTCTCCTGCTTCCCTGAACATTCCCACAAAAACAAAGTTCACCACAGCCAATCACAAACAAACAACCACACCCTAGGCCAACCCCAACCTCTCTCACCACCAAAGGAACACAAGCGAATTATAAAGAGAACCTACACGAGCAACGCTGACACAAAACCCCACACATTCATTAAGCAGAATAGAAGCATTGCCACCCGGCCCCACACCACTCACCATGCCCCCTTCCACCTCTTTCCACCTTTTCTTCCTAAGGTAACACTAATGTCTCAACAAATGAAACCGATCTGTAGAAAATGTAACTTGAAAAAAGAGACATTGCACAAACTTTCGTAAACCAGGAAATCTTTAATAAAAATATGTGTTGTTGTCAGGGCCGGCGCATCCATTTAGGCGAACTAGGCAGTTGCCTAGGATGCCAAAATGGAGGGGGCTCTGGCCAGCCTGCCCCCTGCCCCCCACTGCCGCCCGGTGCCGCTCCACCAGCGGCTGAGTGGCGGGGGAGGGGGAGCAGCCCGAAATCGAGCTTCTCTGCCCCCTCCGCCAGTGGCAGAGTGGCGGGGGGAGCAGCCCAAAATTGGGCTTCTCTGCAGGGCAGGTGCTAGGGATTGGCAGGGGGCGGGGCACCAGAAGGTGATCTCGCCTAGGCGCAAAAAAACCCTAGCACCGGCCCTGGTTGTTGTTGTTGTTGTTGTTGTTTTAAAAAGGGTGCACATCGTCACACACAGAGGTAAAATGCTGCATCTCTAAAACATAAGCTGCCTTCTTCACACTGCTCAGCTATTGGATAGTAGTACAACTTGGATATTTCAGTAAAGGAAGACATATATCAGCCTTCAACATTCCGTGAGCAGTTGGTTCTCACTATGAACCAAAAACAATGCCTTCAAAGCTATTCCAGATGGAAAGATCAAATGAGTGCAGTGCAGTGCAGGACACATGGTGACACATTGGTGGGTAGACTTGGGCTTGCGAATGATGTTGGGTAGTCTTATTGGATGATAACATCAATGTCTTCCCACAATTACACAGTGCATATCCTAGGCAGAGCCCTCACTGAGCGAGTAAATTTCCAACAGGTGAGGACACACAGGAATGAATGCTGTTCCAGACAATGAAGTTGCTTGAACATTAAAAAAAAAAAAAAAATGGGCATGCTGAGAAGGCAAGGATCTCAACAAGCCAGGAATTCTTATGTATTAAATACCATTCATTCATGCATGTACTCACCTGTAGTTTAAAGTGGTACAAGTCAAGTCAGACAGGTCTTCTTCTGTGTTCTTAACTTCTTCCAGAGTCTGATGATTGCATAAGTGGGGGGGGGGGAGGGAAAAGATAAAAATGTCAAAACGTTGTAAAGCATTTTATTTCTTAAAAGCCAAACACATTTTCAGCCTATGTACATTTTAGGCCTTCCTCGTGGGCTGTAAAAAGGAGAGAAAGGTTTGCATGTTCACTCGAACATTAAATTCAACTTGATCTTTGCCGCTTCCGTGTCTCAGATTTCACACAAGGAACTTCCGACTTTCCCTTTCGCCGTGGCGCATTTGGAGAAAGCCTGGAATTGTTGCATGATGGATGGGTTGAACACTGACTCTCGGTAGGCACGAATCTGGCCAATTGCCTTGACTGAAAAAATTGACGTGTCCAGATACATGCAGCCAAAGGGAAGTCAAACCCATTTAACTTCTACAACACTTGGCAGCCATTTCTTGACTTTATGTGACAAGAGGACTGTACTCACAGAACTCAATATGTTGCTGTTACATAAATTGAAAACCAATAAAATATCTATCTATCTATCTATCTATCTATCTATCTATCTATCTATCTATAGGAGAGAGAGGACAATGTGAGGAGATATAAGATATCTCTGTTGTTGGTTTCAACTTTGCATTTTGAAATGGTACCAAGTAGTATGGGAAACAGCCCTACTAGAAAAACTAACCAGTAAACTGAAACTATCACGGGGACAAATAGAAGAAGATGCATTCACCCTGTTATGGTTCCCCTTCATCACACACACAGCCCAAAAAGACAATGACAAAAATCTACCAACAGCATACAAAGTCCAATGCTGTAAAGAAAAGTATTGCATAGGAACCTGGAATGTAAGAACCATGAACCTTGGTAAGCTGGATGTGGTCAAAAATGAGATGGCAAGAATAAACATTGACATCCTAGGCATCAGTGAACTAAAATGGACGGGAATGGGCGAATTCAGTTCGGATGACTTTCATATCTACTACTGTGGGCAGGAATCCCATAAAAGAAATGGAGTGGCCCTCATAGTCAACAAAAGAATGGTGAAAGCTGTACTGGGATGCAATTTCAAAAATGATAGAATGATCTCGATACAAATCCAAAGCAGACCTTTTAACATCACAGTAATCCAAGTTTATGCACTAACAACCAGTGCTGAAGAAACTGAAATTGACCAATTCTATGAAGACTTACAACACCTTATAGAAATG
Organism: Lacerta agilis; assembly: GCF_009819535.1. Taxonomy (NCBI): domain Eukaryota; kingdom Metazoa; phylum Chordata; class Lepidosauria; order Squamata; family Lacertidae; genus Lacerta; species Lacerta agilis. Next base: position 7,683,478 of record NC_046317.1, on the reverse strand, counting down.
ACACCAAAGAAGGATGTTCTTCTCATTATAGGGGATTGGAATGCTAAAGTAGGGAGTCAAGAGATAAAAGGAACAACTGGCAAGTTTGGCCTTGGAGTTCAAAATGAAGCAGGGCAAAGACTAATAGAGTTCTGTCAAGAGAACAAGCTGGTCATCACAAACACCCTTTTCCAACAACACAAGAGACGACTCTACACATGGACATCACCAGATGGGCAACATCGAAATCAGATTGATTATATTCTCTGCAGCCAAAGATGGAGAAGCTCTATACACTCAGCAAAAACAAGACCTGGAGCTGACTGTGGCTCAGATCATCAGCTTCTTATAGCAAAATTCCAGCTTAAACTGAAGAAAGTAGGAAAAACCACTGGGCCAGTATGATACAATCTAAATCAAATTCCTTATGAATACACAGTTGAAGTGAAGAACAGATTTAAGGATTTAGATTTGGTGGATAGAGTGCCTGAAGAACTGTGGATGGAGGCTCGTAACATTATACAGGAGACAGCAACGAAAACCATCCCAACAAAAAAGAAATGCAAGAAAGCAAAGTGGCTGCCCAATGAGGCCTTACAAATAGCGGGGGAGAGAAGGCAAGCAAAATGCGAGGGAGATCGTGAAAGATACAGGAAATTGAATGCAGATTTCCAAAGAATAGCAAGGAGAGACAAGAGGGCCTTTCTAAACAAGCAATGCAAAGAAATAGAGGAAAATAACAGAATGGGAAAAACCAGAGATTTGTTCAAGAAAATTGGAGATATGAAAGGAACATTTCGTACAAAGATTACCACAATTAAGGACAAAAGTGGAAAGGACCTAACAGAAGCAGAAGACATCAAGAAGAGGTGGCAAGAATACACAGAGGAATTATACCAGAAAGATATGGAGGTCTCATACACCCCAGGTAATGTGGTTGCTGACCTTGAGCCAGACATCCTGGAGAGTGAAGTCAAATGGGCCTTAGAAAGCCTTGCTAACAACAAGGCCAGTGGAAGTGATGATATTCCAGCTGAACTATTTAAAATTTTAAAAGATGATGCTGTTAAGGTGCTACACTCAATATGCCAGCAAGTTTGGAAAACACAGCAGTGGCCAGAGGATTGGAGAAGATCAGTCTACATCCCAATCCCAAAGAAGGGCAGTGCCAAAGAATGCTCCAACTACCGCACAATTGCACTCATTTCACACACTAGCAAGGTTATGCTTAAAATTCTACAAGGCAGGCTTAAGCAGTATGTGGACAGAGAACTCCCAGAAGTGCAAGCTGGATTTCGAAGGGGCAGAGGAACCAGAGACCAAATTGCAAACATGCGCTGGATTATGGAGAAAGCTAGAGAGTTCCAGAAAAACATCTACTTCTGCTTCATTGACTACGCAAAAGCATTTGACTGTGTCGACCACAGCAAACTATGGCAAGTTCTTAAAGAAATGGGAGTGCCGGATCACCTCATTTGTCTCCTGAGAAATCTCTATGTGGGACAAGAAGCTACAGTTAGAACTGGATATAGAACAACTGATTGGTTCAAAATTGGGAAAGGAGTACAACAAGGCTGTATATTGTCTCCCTGCTTATTTAACTTATATGCAGAATTCATCATGCGAAAGGCTGGGCTGGATGAATCCCAAACCGGAATTAAGATTGCCGAAAAAATATCAACAACCTCAGATATGCTGATGACACAACCTTGATGGCAGAAAGTGACGGAATTAAAGAACCTTTTAATGAGGGTGAAAGAGGAGAGTGCAAAATATGGTCTGAAGCTCAACATCAAAAAAACTAAGATCATGGCCACTGGTCCCATCACCTCCTGGCAAATAGAAGGGGAAGAAATGGAGGCAGTGAGAGATTTCACTTTCTTGGGTTCCATGATCACTGCAGATGGTGACAGCAGTCACGAAATTAGAAGACGCCTGCTTCTTGGGAGAAAAGCAATGACAAACCTAGACAGCATCTTAAAAAGCAGAGACATCACCTTGCCGACAAAGGTCCGTATAGTTAAAGCTATGGTTTTCCCAGTAGTAATGTACGGAAATGAGAGCTGGACCATAAAGAAGGCTGATCGCCGAAGAACTTCTGTTCTGTCACCTTGTGTTCCTCCCATAAAACAACACCATGAGGACTGAGCATAGAACCGTAGAATTGTAGAGTTGGAAGGAATCCTAAGGGCCGTCTAGTCCTGTAATGCAGGAACCTCAACCAGATCATACATGACAGATGGCCATCCAACCTCTGCTCTGATGGATTAAGGATTAGATCTGTAGCTTTATATCTGAACATCCTATTCCATCTGTGTGGGAGAAATGCAAAAGAATAATGTGGCTGTGGAGCCTTTTTAGCAGAGTAAAACACTCTTAATTTTTTGCATCTTATTAAAACCTAGGAATCGGGCAGTTACACCTTTATGTCCCTTTTAGTTTGTGGTCTTCTGACCTTTCCCTCTTCACCCCACACATTTTTAGTTAAACAGAGAAAGGGTTTACTTACATTTCAATGCACACAAGCAAATGCAGCCAAGTATATCTAGTTGGAATCGCCTTTTTTTGTAACTTGATCTGGGTCCGTGTTTTCGGAAGAGGAGAAAATTAGCTTGCTCCTTCCTCCATGTGAGAGCCCCTTAGATATTTGAAGATGGCTACCCTATCTCCTCTGAGTCTCCTCTTCTCCATGCTAAACATACCCACTTCCTTCAACCTTTCATCATAAGGTGTGGTTCCCCCTCTTCTGCACGTTCCAGCTTGTCAATATTCTCCTTGAATTGTGGTGCCCAGAACTGATGCCGAGTTTCAGTTTGAAAATAAAAAGGGTTGAAATGGGAAGGGTGAGTTGACTTACTTGAGTCCCTAACAGCTGTTAGGCTATATAACAAGCGGCGTGTGGTTCATATGATCACATTAATCGCAAAAGGTTTTTACCAATTGCTGCGTTGCTTGACTTACTCATGATGGTGTTACACAACTGTTGATGTAATGTGTCTGAGAGAATTCTGTGAATTGTGAAGACATGCCGCTGCCGCATAGCTGAGTTAGATCATTGGTTTATATCGCACAGTATTGTATATTCTCTCAAGTGGGGTTTCTCCAAGGGCCTCAGCAGAGAGCTTTTGCCAGCTGTTTCATTAGACAAACAGGGGATTGAGCTTGGTACCTTTGGTGTGAAAACGATGTGCCCTAGCACTGAAATTGGAGTCTTCTCCATGATTCGCTTTTGGGGGGCTAGGCTAGGCGATACAGTTCCTACTGGCCTTCTGCTTAATTAGGCTGTTACAAGACAGAAAAGACTGTGCAGAGAGCTGCATCCCCCTCAGCCACTGGGGCTGGCACCCCCCCCTTTAAAATATCTGAAAGCATTTCACTGCAAATCCTATTTTGTGTGGGATGTGAAACACAAGAGCAGTCAAGTACAACATCCCTAGAGTGGACATAGAAGGGGATGTCTGGACCAGCCAGTCGGAACTTCCTGTTTCCCCTGGGCTGGGACAGACTTCCTCTACATGTGACTAGAGGTGGGCGTGGCCTCACCTGTGCAGGTAACAAAAGCATAGGACTGGCCGCCATGTCTCTCTCTGTGACTACATTCGTCTGCTCAGCCAAAATGCAGAGGACAAAGGAGCTGTCTCCTTATGGAATAGTCTCCAAGTGTATGTTACTTTTCTAAACTAAGTCTGCCTTCTGGGATCCAATTGTGAACAGAATGTGTGAGTAAACCCTTTTTATACTTTTATAGAAGACTGTGTTGTGTCTTATCTTTTATGAGGGAATAAGGGGGAAATACCAGGACAGTTATTATAGAGGCTTTAGCGAGCCTGAGCTGTGTAAGTTTAAAAGGGGAATGTTACTCTGCTAAATTGTGGAACTTGTTAACACAAGTTGGGAAAGGCTATAATCAAACAATATATCCTTTCCTGCATCCCTGAACATTCCCACATTCTGAGTAATAACCACGGAAGAGTTTGCTTTGCAAAATCATTCTGCTCAGTGTCTCTTTTCTGTTGTCATTTTCTCACAAACCCTGTCCCAGAGAACAGCTTTAACTAAAAATGAACTGTGATCAATGAATTCACTATGAACAACGGCCGAGTCAGACTTTCATCAACTATCAAGTTTTAGGTAAAAGGTCTGATCCATGTGGACTCTTCTCTTGACTATTTTTATTTAGTAAAAATAAAGTCAAGGAAGTACCTAAGTTTATGAGCCTTGCCCAACCCTTTTCGCCACCTCTCCAACCAGGAAAGGATTTTGTAGCCATCTTTCTTGGCCTAATGGCTTTTAAAGTGCCTCAGTGAATTGTTAAGTATCAAGTTCTTCTAACTCCATCAAGCTGGCTGCAGGTTTTCAGTGCAGATCCCTAGTGATTTATTCCCCAAGAGCACCCTAACTAAACAGTTTGGGAGGGACTGTAACGAGAGAAGGGAGGCATTCTTTATACACCTGGGGGGGGGCATTGGGGTAATTCTTGTTGATTCTCTTTGTATTTCGCAGTCTCCTTGTTAAAAGGTATAAAGCAAATCATATTTTTAAAAGCTATTTAAAGCACTAAAGCTTATGTGAATTAGGGAGCAGATTGTGTAGCTACAGTCATTTTCTCAATTAACTGAACATAAATCTACAGTAATGAGCTGCTTAACTGGTATGGGACAGATTGAATAGCCTCAGCCCTGCAAAAGCCCCAGATCCATCCCAAAGTTCTGTTAACATACCAAGCTTTGATTATTCCATTTTTTCCATCTGTGCAAGTGCAAGCATTAGCGTGTAATTAGCAATACCCGACACGGAGAACATCCAGACCACAGAATAGAAAGGCTGGGAGCATTCTGAGGCTCATTCAGTCCAACTAAAGAAGGATCCCTCACATCTCTCATCTATTTTGGTGGCATCCATCTGTCTCGAGAGACAATGGAGTGCACCTCTGGAGGTGAAGTCAAACCACTGCATTAGCAGCACTCAAGGGTGCAAGCCTGGGCAGTGTGTATGGAGATCCTGGGCTGCCCAGATGACAAGGCCCACCTCTCAGCTTTGGGCCACTGAAGCAGGGGAGCCAGTGTGGTGTAGTGGTTAAGAGCGGTAGACTCGTAATCTGGTGAACTGGGTTCGCGTCTCCACTCCTCCACATGCAGCTGCCGGGTGACCTTGGGCTAGTCACACTTCTTTGAAGTCTCTCAGCCCCACTCACCTCACAGAGTGTTTGTTGTGGGGGAGGAAGGGAAAGGAGAATGTTAGCTGCTTTGAGACTCCTTCGGGTAGTGATAAAGCGGGATATCAAATCCAAACTCCTCCTTCCATTCCTCCTCCTCCTACTCCTCTTCTTCTTCTTCTTCTTCTTCTTCTTCTTTTTCTTCTTCTTCTTCTTCTATGCACTTGGCACCAGCAGGGCTCCCAGAATTGCCAGAAAGAGACATGCAAGGTGCCATCTTCAGCACTCCACTCAATATTTGTGTAGGGTTTCCTCCTTAGCCACTTATTCTCCCAAGGCAGCTGAGGTTTAGAATCAGAGTTTTCCTTCTCTGAATGGACTACCTTCCCAGGTTGATGAGCCCCATCTGCCCTTCACTTCTGCCCCTCACTCGGGCCTCCGGGACCCCCTATAGTTGGCACCAGTGGGCACTACCCTGCTCATCTCTACCACGCAGTAAGTGTTATGAAACGTCCCGCGGGGGCAAGTTGTGAGACTGACCCCCAGGTAGGGACGAAGCCTGCGTGCCCTCCTGGCTACTCGAGTCCAGGGGCACACTGATAATATGCGATTGCTCTCCAGCGTGAAGAACAACACACACAAGCCATTAAGGCTAAAAACTACTTTATTGCAGATAAAATGCAGAGTATATCTCTGCCTGCAAGCTCAGTAAGTCAGTGTGATGGCCTGGGAGTCAGACTCTGATGCTGAACCTGAGGGATCCCAGCCTGCACAGGATTCCCCGCCTCCAGAACCAGCTGAGCCGGGGCCAGGGCTTGAGCCTGAAGGATCCCCACCTGTGCTGGATCCCCAGGTGCAGGCATCAGCAGAGTCTGCTCTGGCTCCTGATGGGAGGGAGGACCCATTGCCTGCAGGTGCTCCACTCCCAGCCTCTTCAGAGGAAGCTGAGGCATCCCCTGGGTCCAGTAACCCACCAGCCTCTCCTGAGCTACAGAGGCTCAGGGCAGAGAGGCGAAGGGAGTTAAGTGTCTGCAGGAGGAGTGCTCGCCTCCAGGCCCGGAGGAGAGGCGAGTCTCCAGAGGATCGGGGCGGCCCTAAGCATAGGGCCAGATAAAAGCCAGCCAGACCCAGCCCAAGTTGCGTGAGCAACTTAGTTGCAAGCGTGTGCTCAACCTGCAACCTCGTGCCTTGGACTTTGACCTGCTCCCTGCCTTGCTCCCCGCCGGACTGACCTCCTTTGAATCCCTTGACCCCGGACTGGACTTGGACCTTGCTACACGGACACTCCCCTGGGGCCAGCACAGTCAGAGCTTGCATTAGGGTGTCCAGCATCTAGCTTACCTTGAAACAAAATTCATTCCAGTAGCACCTTAGAGACCAGCTAAGTTTGTTATGGGTATGAAGTGTGCATGCACACGAAAGCTCATACCAATAACAAACTTAGTTGGTCTCTAAGGTGCTACTGGAAGGAATTTTGTTTCAAGGTAAGCTTTACGTAATTAAAGTAATTTATATTTGCTGTGTGGATCATGTGCCTTCTTCCTGGTTGGGTCAAAGTGCATGTTTGACTTTATCTCTCATTAAAATGGATGATACAGTTTGACGAGAGATACACAAATGGGAAGGAGAAGAGATGGGGAGCATATCAACAGATATATGATGGTGGAATAGAGGAAAGTGAAGCTCTGGGGGCTTGTCAGAGGACTAAAAGAACAGGACACCAAAGAGATGTGATACTGGAAAGTGGGAATGGGTTGATAGTAAAGGTAAAAAAAAAAGGTAAAGGAGCCCTGGACGGTTAAGTCCAGTCAAAGGCGACTATGGGGTTGCGGCGCTCATCTCACTTTCAGGCTGAGGGAGCCGGTGTTTGTCCACAGACAGCTTTCTGGGAGATGGCTATTATGCACGATAGCTATGTTCTCATTCTACTGCTGGAGGTGGATTGCTAGGTCAGGAGTGTCCCAGGCCCTGAGATATAAGGGTCCAAACCTGAGACCCGATGATGCCATGGGAGTGGCATGTGATTAAGCATGACACATTAAGCATTAACCACCGTCCCCGAGAGGATGCATTTTATTATTAGTATTAATTAATTAATTAATTAGTTTTTTTTTAAATGCAAAGTCTTACAAATGAGCAAATATGTCTCTGTTGGAAATCAAGATAGAAACCTTTGCTAAAGCAATTTTGAAGCAATGTACATTCTGTCTAAGGTACAATGCGCACTCCTGCTTGAACAGCAGACCTGAGAGATTAGTAAAGTGCTCTCGGTATCAGGGGGGATAGTGGCCATGGTGATGGGCCAGCTTTGATGATATGATCATGTGCCTCCACCTCTGGCCCTCGCAAGCCATACGGAATCCATCTTGCTCTAGGGAGGGGGGGAGAAGAAGTCCTGGCTCCATGGGAGATGTATCAACAGGGATGGATGGCTGATTCCAACTGATGGCCTACAAATCAGATAGCTGCCACCTCCTCTTTGAACTGCTGCTGAAGTTGGATGGGAATGTTATCTGCAAGCATCTGGATCTTCTCAGTCAGCACAGCTTTGATCACCTCAAGCAAACTGACTTGTGTCCTCTCAGGGCATGGTTCCCATCTTGAGGGTCTCTATCTGTTTCTGACATGCACGGTGAGATGTTCTCCTGCAAAGATGCTTGTAGCATAATTAAAGGTGTGTTGTGTTTGCTAATTTGAGCAGAAACCCTTTTTCCTTTGGTAAGTGGCTTGGTTTATTTCCAAGAACCTGTTCGTTAACTATGGGTCCCTGGGAATATTTCTAGCAGGGGAAATGCAATAAAGGCGCTCTCCTTTAAAAAACAAACAAACTGCCCACAAAATAACCTGGGTTTGGCTGTATTGCAAGCAAGTCTTCACTAGCTGAGTCTGAAAGAAGCAGCACTCTGAAAACATACAACTTCTACCACTGTTAGGGCCTGTTTGCCTTAACTTTGTGGTGACATAGTTGATCTCAGAAATAAAGAATGGTATTAGCATAAAAGAAATAAGGGGAGGCCTGCTGAATCTGACCAAAAGCCCATCCAGTCCAGCATTTTGTTCTCACAGTGGCCAAGCGATGCTTGTGGGAAGCTCACTAGCAGGGCACAAAGTCCAGCAGGGGTCAGCAAACTTTTTCAGCAAGGGGCCGGTCCACTGTCCCTCAGACCTTGTGGGGGGGGCGGGACTATATTTTTTTGGGGGGGGGGGATGAACGGATTCCTATGCCCCACAAATAACCCAGAGATGCATTTTAAATAAAAGCACACATTCTACCCATGTGAAAACACCAGGCAGGCCCCACAAATAACCCAGAGATGCATTTTAAATAAAAGCACACATTCTACCCATGTGAAAACACCAGGCAGGCCCCACAAATAACCCAGAGATGCATTTTAAATAAAAGGACACATTCTACTCATGTAAAAACATGCTGATTCCCAGACCGTCCGTGGGCCGGACTGAGAAGGCAATTGGGCTGCATCCGGCCCCCGGGGTAGAGCTTCCGAGATCAAAAGTTGAAACAAATTTCAGAAGGATAGCTATGATAGTTTGCTGTGGCGAAACCAGCAAAGCACTGTGTAGACTTTTAAAGAAATGAACATATTTGCGTGGCCAGGCAGAGTCCCCCGAACCCCAGACAGCCCCTGAGGGATATAACGACACGTGACAACGTTCTATGGGATTAAATTGGCCACAACTTTATTAAGATTCATATGCAGGGAGACCTTGGCTCAGGCATTGGGCGTTTATCCTTCCCAGCCCCCCAGCAGGGGTTCTGGGTAATATTAGGGTTATCCAGCATGTGTGGGGAGTGGGCTAGCTCTGGAGAACATATGTTCAAGCAGATAGACCGCCCCCCTGTTCCCCGCCACTGGAGGGGGAGGGCAATGACGACCTCTGGGTGAATGGCCAATGCCTCCCCCTGAGACCCCTTTAATGGGAACCCTGTTATCACCCCCGCCCCCCCATTTTGTAGATGACTAAAGGATTCCGCCCAAGGCCTGCAACCGCCAAAGTTGTGGCGAATTGCTACGGGAAAGGCGAAACCTGCCAATGCAGGGAAAGTCCTTTCTGGCCCTTCAACAGCGACCTTGACATAGCAGTGCCTGCGTGCCTGTGTGGCTGTGGAAATAAAATGGTTTACCTGCAGAGTAAACGTTAAATGAAGGAGTGGTGGGTGGGGAAGCTCTGAATCCAACGGCCGCTTCCCAGGTATGACTCAACTCCTATTGTGTGTACTGACTAATCCCTCCTTTTACCTGGCCAATCCCCCCCGGCAACACCTCCCCAGCCGGGATTGGGTGGCTGCTTGAGTGGGTGGAGACCACAGGTATCCAACCTGGGAAGGTGGTGCCAGACCCAACTGCCTGGAGCTGCACCGTGATCTCAGGAGGCTACACGCGACCATGCAAAATGTGGACCCCGTTTGATGCGGGGAGCGGTCATTCTTGTGGCATCTGTGGCAGTAGGTTCTAGACCTCCATAAATGTTTATGCCACAATAAAGATGTCACTGTTTAAGGTGTTGCATGATTCCTTGCTATTTGTTTCAAAAGTGGTCTGCAATTAGGTCAACCAAACATTTCCTTCCAGGATGTGCTTACACATTCATTTGGTTTGGAATACTTATTCTCCCATGTGCTGATGTCAGCTTCAACTTGGCTTGCATAGTGACCACAAGTACTGTTCAAGAGCAGTTCACCAATTCTTGATTCCCCCTGAACTGGCTGAGTGTGTCTGCTGTGCTTTGTAGCAGCCTAGCACCGTTTCCCCATGGAACATCAAGCTTAAAAAAGGTATAAGACCCCTGACAGTTAAGTCCAGTAGCGAACGACTCTGGGGTTGCGGTGCTCATCTCGCTTTACAGGCCGAGGGAGCCGACATTTGTCCGCAGGCAGTTTTTGCCGGTCATGTGGCCAGCATGACTAAGCCGCTTCTGGCGAAACCAGAGCAGCGCACGGAAATGCCGTTTACCTTCCCGCCAGAGCGGTACCTATTTATCTACTTGCACTTTATGGTGTGCTTTCGAACTGCTAGGTTGGCAGGAGCTGGGACCGCACAACGGGAGCTCACCCAGTCGTGGGGATTCGAACCACCGACCTTCCGATCGGCAAGACCTAGGCTCAGTGGTTTCGACATCAAGCTTATTTTGCACCCAAAGTCTGCACTTCTGAATGCTTCAAAACAGCTTATGCTTTCTAGCACTTTGAAACTAAAGAAAGACATGTCCGTGACTTCTGTTCAAAAATCTACTCGTGCTAAGGGGAAGCCCATTTGACAGGCAGCCCCTGGGCCATACACAATTGCCATACTCCATACAATTGTTTTCAAAGTGTTTCACCTCTATCATCTCATTAATCCTTACAAGAACGCAGTCCTGTTTTACTCTGATACCTAGAATCACCAGCAATGCAGTTGGTTACATTATTTTATCAGTTGTGCAGCTCAGTCCTGAATATCTTCAGCTGTAACCTCACCTGTCTGAATGAATTCAGTGGGGTTTACTTATTTCACGAATAAATATATGTATATCCCTCCCTTCTCCTCCTCCCAGCAGACTTTAGGGATGCCACAATTATCAATCTTTTTTAAAAAGGCGATAGAACAGGTTGTGGAAACTATCGAGGCATCTCTCTATTAGCTGCGGCTGGCAAAATTCTTGCAAGGATCTTCGTAAACTATCTCCTAACTATATCTGAGGATACCCTTCCTGAATCCCAAAATGGTTTTTGACCTTCTAGGGGGGCAGTGGACATGATTTTCACCGCTCAACATCTTCAAGAAAAATGCAGGGAGCAAAACCATCCCCTATATATGGCGTTCATTGACCTGACTAAGGCCTTCGACACTGTAAATTGCACTGCCCTGCTGAAAATCAGCTGCCCAGATAAATTTGTGAACATCCCTCGGCTCCTTCATGATAATATGATGGCAACAATTGTGGATAACAATGGCTCTCAACCATTCACAGTGGAATCAATCATTAAACAGGGATGTGTTATCGCCCCAACTCTAGTTATTATCTACATCGCCATGATCCTACACATTGTTGAAAGGAAACTCCCCATTGGGGTAGAAATCGTATATGAAACAGATGGAAAGCTCTTTAATCTGAGTAGGCTGAAAGCAAAGAGTAAGATTACCGTAACTTCCTTTTTTTTTTTTTACAGAGATTTTATTGGTTTTCCACACAATAAAAGGCAATACAACAGAACAAATACAACAACAAATACAACAATCAAAACAGAATAAAAAACAAATACAAACCTCAACTGGAACACCAATATTCCTTTTACTACTTAAAAAAAATTCTTGTTTCAAATCTACATAGGGGGACTTCTCCCGTTTTCTCTCCTTTCCTTCCAATTCTAATTTACTTTAATAACTTCTCATCTCTAAAGTTTAAATCATCACCGTCAAAATATCTAAACAGACTTCTTAATGTTTATTTTTACTTCATAATACAACCTATTACTTCTTAGCTCAAATCTTACATCTTATTTTACTTAAACTGCTGCTGATAAACAATTCACATATCTCTTCACTAGTTCAAAATCTTAAATTCTTAACACACTGACTTCAGGGTACCATGGTGAGCCATCCTAGTTATATTTTAAATATTCTCACCCTATCCCTCTTCTAACCATTTTCCTTCGCCATCTCGGGACCACCCCCCAGACATTTCTCCATCTCCCTCCAACATCATAGTCCAGAATGTCTTCTTTTTCTTTAAAACCAAAGGTCAAGACGCAGTCCATAAACATCCTTGCAGGGAGCTCCAGGGAACACAAATCATCACCTTCCAGCATCTCCATTTCAGAATTCCAGTCGTCTTCTAGTTGTAGTTTCAAAAATCTTTTTCCCTTCATTTCTGGGCTCTCACCCCAGAAATTGGATATAAATTGTCTTCTAACCCTGGGTCTCTCACACCAACAGGATTTTCCATCTTCTCGGAGTTGCATAGTCACTGTATTTTGTTTCTCAAAAATTTCCTCAAGTTCCCTAGCAAGGTTTTCTTCCAGTTTAACAAAGTTCTCAAGAGTCTTTCCTGTTGCATATAACTTTTCCTCGACATCCTGCTTCAACAAATTTAATTTCTGGTTTAACAGTTCTAACTTCAAAAGAATAATCCTTTGTTCATGGGTCAGACCCGGATCTAAAGCCAGTTTAAAAACGAAACCAAGCATGGTAGAAGTAGGCAGAGGGTATCAAGTTTCAGTACTTTTCCATCTTTAACCACAAGTTTCAGCCGCCATTTCCCCCCGAATCAGGGTGAAAAGATTATAATCCAACAACTTCAAAGAAGAAATATTTCCAACATCTTAGTTCCCCTAAAAGGGGTTCAGCCGGTCTCGCTTGTCAAAAAGCTCCATAGAAACTTTGTATCCGCTACTGCAGCAGCAGCTAGAAACAATGTTATTTTCTTCATTCAACAAAGGGAGGAATGGGCTTCCTTTTGACGTTCCTCCCGGAGTGCCAATTGTCAAAATTTTTTAAATCCAATTAACTCCGTACTCACGGCCTACGGGTTTCTTCTTCTTTTTTTCTTCAAATCAGGTAAGAACGACACGCTCAGTGCAGGCGGCAGCCGCCACTTCGCCTGCCCGGTTGGGGCATTCCTCCACAGCCCGGCGCCATTGTCCCTTCACTCCCGCACCCCTTTTACAAGGGGAACGGGAGAAGGGTTCAGCGCCATAATGGGCTCGCTGGAGAGCCCGTGCCGCGGGACGCTCGACCCGCGGTTTAGCGGAGCCTGCTGTGCGGTAGCGGAGCTCCTACCCCCGGGGCAGGCCAGGGTCATCTCACTGCCGAAACGACCCTCGACCGCCCGCAATGGTGTCCTCGCCGGAAGTCCCGATTACCGTAACTTCCATCTTAGAGCTTCAGTATGCTGATGACAACATAGTGTGTGCACACTCAGAGGATGACTTCCAAACCATGCTAAATATCTTTGCAGAAGCTTACAAAAACCTTGGCCTATCACTCAACATCCAAAAAACCAAAGTGCTGCAACAACAAGCACAAAACAAACCCTCTGTAGTGCCACAAATCCAACTCAATGGTGTAACGCTGGAAAATGTCAGTCACTTCTGCTACCTGGGCAGTTATCCTTCCACAAGGGCACACATTGATGCTGAAATTCAGCATCACCTGAGCTCTGCGAGTGCAGCTGTCTCCCGATTGAAGTGCAGAATGTTTGAGGACTGGGACATTTGCAGGGAAACCAAAATGCTTGTTTACAAAGCTATTGTACTACCAACCTTACTGTATGCTTGTGAAACGTGGACCACTTATAAATGCCATCTCCGACTCCTCGAAAGATTCCATCAATGGTGTCTCTGAAAAATTTTACACATCACTTGGGAAGACAGGTGAACTAATGCCAGCGTACTGGAAGAAGCAAAGATCACCAGTGTTGAAGCAATGGTTCTTCAACATCAACTTTGTTGGACTGGTCACGTTGCGCAGATGGCTGATTATCATCTCCCAAAGCAACTATCCCCAACTTAAGAATGGAAAGCAAAATACTGGTGGACAAAAAAGAGGTTTAAAGACACTCTGAAGGCAAATCTTAAAAAATGTAGTATAAACACCGACAAATGGGGAACACTGGCCTGCGAGCGCTCCAATTGGAGAACAGCCTTTACCAAAGGTGTCATGGGCTTTGAAGACGCTCAAACTCAGGACGAAAGGGGAAAACGTGCTAAGAGGAAGGCATACTTGGCAAGCCCTCACCGTGATCAACTCGTGTCCAGAAACCTATGTCCCCACTGTGGAAAGATGTGTGGATCCAGAATTAGCCTCCATAGTCACTTACGGACACTCTGCTGAGACCATGTTCACGGGAGACAATCTTACTCAGCTATGAGTGATCACCAAAGAAGAAGGATGCATATACACTGTAGCAAGAGAAATAACCATTGCTTTTTGAAAACTGATTTAGATTCATGTTTCCATTTTAATAGAAACATTTAACAGTAGTCCAGGGAAAGTGTTTGAAAAAATAAAAATATTTTAGCCCAGATAAATTCTGGTCTCGATGCTGATTTTCCTGCATTTTCCTGATTTATTTATTTTTTGGCGGGGGGGTGGGGGTGGGGGTGGGATTCATATAACTTTATTCACAAATGCAACGTTTATTCACAAATGTCCAAACTGCAAATTCTTTAACAGTCATTCCAAACATTCTCATTTATTAGTTTTTTTCCCCCAAAAACAACACAACATGCACTTAAATGAGCGAAGGCTATGCAAATGACAGGATTCTTTTTTTAAAAGATTAAAGACAAGTTTAGAAGTCAATGAGATTTTAATTAAATTAAATGGTACTTTAATGGGTACTTACTAGGGAGATTTATGGAAACACATAAACTTGGTTTCCATGAGGTGGAGCCTGAGCTTTTAAGAGTTACCTTACGGTGCTTTTTCCTGCTGCAATATAATACCCCAAATATTTGTAAGTTGTGGCTAAACATTGAAGTCTCTCCCCTCTTTTTTGCAGGGGTGAAGGGGGAGATCAGTGGTGCCAATTTGTCTGCCCCTGTTCTGATTATTGGATGCTTTTTTTTGTAAAGGAGAGAGGCTGTGGGGGGAAGGTTTCTCCCTTCAGGGCTAGAGATATCTGATATCCATTCTAAGTGCAGCCAGAAGGACGAAGTTTTGTCTCAGGCTGCAGAGAAGGGTGGGTGGGTGTGGGGGAGAACGGTCAATGGGTTTGTTTGGTTTTTTTAAAGTAAAAAAAAAATATTTGTTGCAAACTTAGCAGGAGATCTGTTATTTCCTATGGGCAATTATGTCTGTTTTAGTATTTCGGATTCAAAACACTGATTCCCCCTTTTAGGGATGAAAAAATATTGATACTTTAAAAAAAGGACGGGGGTTAATGTGTATTTATTTATTTACTTATTATCCCTCCTGACTGCCGCTGTCTCCTGTCTAGAAGTGCTATCCAGTGACCCCTGGCACTGATTAAAGTTTCAAGATGACCCCAAAGAGCTTTCCTTGCGCTGGCTGGTTATAAAAGTTGTTTTAACTACTGCTTCAGCCAAACTCTGGGCTTTTGCTGTGCAGAGTCTGAGACTGTTCAGTTCCCAGGCAGGGAGGACTATATTAAAGAGCAGATGAGCTGGAAAGAGGAAATGCTACTTGGAATATGGTTCCTCCTCTTAACCCCCAAAATAGCATCTCACTGTCTAAAGGCTTGTAGAAAGGAGTGGAGAAGCATCTGGGTGTTTGCCAGGTAATGAATTCATCATTTTGAAGGCCTGGTTAAGGTGGTTGTGGGCCCTGGTGCAATTCCCAAAATAGAGCCTCCTTCCTTCCAGAAGGAACCAATGAAACAAAGAACCTCAAAATAAGTCTTATGGCATCTTAAAGACTAACACCATTATGGCATGAGCTTTTGTGGGCTACAAAAAAACCAAAACACAAACCTCTGAGCTTTCCTGCCTGCACATTTTGCTTCCTAACTTTCTTTATAAAGCAAAGGTAAAGGGACCCCTGACCATTAGGTCCTGTCATGCCCGACTCTGGGGTTGCGGCAATCATCTCGCTCTATAGGCCGAGGGAGCCGGTGTTTGTCCACAGACAGCTTCTGGGTCATGTGGCCAGCATGACAAAGCCGCTTCTGGCGAACCAGAGCAGCACACGGAAACCCCGTTTACCTGTCCCTATTTATCTACTTGCACTTTGACGTGCTTTTGAACTGCTAGGTGGGCAGGAGCTGGGACCGAGCAACGGGAGCTCACCCCATCGCAGGGATTTGAACCGCTGACCTTCTGATCGGCAAGCCCTAGGCTCTGTGGTTAAACCCACAGCACCACCTGGGTCCCTAACTTTCTTGATAGGAGGCTAATAAACTTACTTTTATTAAGTTTTATTGCGAAAGTACTTTTTGATATGATAGCTCAGAGTCTTGGACTCCTTGCCAGCATGGGCCCTGGTACCAGTCAGTGGCGTACCGAGGGGGGCGATGGGGGCGGAGCACCCCAGGTGCCAGCCTGGGGGGAGGGTGACACTCGGCACCACCCCCCACTCCCAAGCCGCCGCCCACCACCCCTTCCATGTGGAGGCAACTTTTAAGGCTGCAGCATGCGAGCAGCAGCACAGACAGTTCTGTGCTGCTGCTCGCACGCTGCAGCCTTAAAAGTTGCCGCTGCCGCACGGGAGGGGTGCCGGCCGCTATCGCCCAGCATCTTGGGTGGAGTGCGCGTGTCGTGATGTCAGGGCTAGCGCACATATCTACGACCCTTCCCCCAAACCTGACAAAGCTCCTGCCACGATTGCACCAGAGATAACTACTGACATAAATCAGATTTTTAAAAAGACACAAAATAAAGAGGGAGTAACCATGAGGAGGCAACAGGTTGGGAATTGGGTCCTGCAGATTCTGAGCAATAAGTAAGATAGAGGAAAGTCCACCCTTATTAGCCTGGGTCCAGAATACATAACCTCTATGTCTGGAACAACCCTCCATATACCAATCTTTGAATACCTCTTCCAAAAGCAATATTTTAATTAACGTTGCGGACTTTACTCTCATGTTCTCAATCAGTCTTGTAATAAGATGCAGTGAGCGCTGAATGCTAAAACTGACATGACTGCATGAGACATGAACTCAAACATGAGTTTTTAATGTTTTGGAGAGAGAGAATAAACTTTGGTTTCAAGTTGCTGCCCTGATTGGACTCTGATGGTCTGCTCACCCTAAAGCTGCCTGAGGTATTTGGATCTCGAAAGCCTAATTCTAAACTGCTTGTGGCATTTCTAGATGATATCAAGATGTTTGGGTTTTTTGTTTTGTTTTTTTAAGTTGAATTTACAGTGGAAAGTTAATGTAGGCTACCTAAGCCCCAAGGAACCTTCAAATAAGGGCAAGATGGAAGAAGTCCACATTAGCCTTGGTGGGAGCCTTGCCTTATTTCTGTGTAAACACATGCTTGACTCTACGTGTTTAAAATGTGAATGCAGTAGATTGTTCACATGTGATCATGTTCATAGGGTCTGCTCTGGAGGAATAATAATAATAATAATAATAATAATAATAATAATAATAATAATGTGAAACAATTAGAGTAAGCAATTCTATCAACTGTGGGGAAATATAGAATTTTATGGAGCTGTACCAAATACAGTTGTACCTTGGAAGTCGAATGCCCTGGAACTCGGATGTTTTGGCTCCCGAACGCCGCAAACCCGGAAGTGATAGTTCTGGTTTGCAAACGTCCTTTTGGAACCCGAACGTCCAACAAGGCTTCCACAGCTTCTGATTGGCTGCAGGAGCTTCCTGCAGCCAATCAGAAGCCGGGATTTGGTTTTCAAATGTTTTGGAAGTCGAACGGACTTCCAGAACGAATTCCGTTCGACTTCCAAAGTATAGCTGTATTCACTTTAAATGCTTAAATGCTTTGGTCAGAAATGACCGGGAGAATCCGTGACCAGAGAGATGAAGCGGTGGAGAAAGAATGGGGAAAATTTAAATTGTATTTAAAAGAATATTGTAAGATTTAAAATTAGGTGTATTGAAGAAAAAAGATAGGCTGTCATTTATATAATTTGAATTATATGATTTGAATGTTAGAAGAGTACAGAATTTAGAATTAGATTTAGAAAAAGTCTTTTTCTTTGGTAAAAGATGTGATAGATTTAAATTGGGAAGTTATGTAAAATATTTGGTAAGGGACGCAATAAGGGGAAACAGGGGGAAGTCCAGTTAAATATGTGAAGAAAGCGGAAATTTTTAATAATAGAATATTTTTGTTCTTGTTTTTTGTAAAATGTTTGTTTTTGTAGTTTTGTATTTTTTCTTTTTTGTATGTTTTTGTTTTTGTTTTTGGAAAATTTCAATAAATATTATTATTTTAAAAAAATTAAATGCTTAAATGCTTTGGCACATCAAATACTTCATGCTTTGAAAATCCAGGGTACCAGGAAGAAGGGGGCTAGTTTAGTCTTCTTCTGAGTGCAATGGTATCAGGACCCTAGATATTTGTGGGCAAGAGTTCAATTGCACAAACCTCACCTACAATCCAGAATGGTATATTCCAAGGAAAGCCCTTGGCTCAAATAGAATTGGCATGTGCAGGAAAAAGCTCTCACATGGCTATCAGTAGTGTGTGAGTCACACCCAATTGTGGCAAAAACCTCCAGGTTTCCCTTGATCTAGCTATGGTTATCCTTATCTTGAATGTAATGTGCAAAGACACATCCGTCATGCCTGTGTATACATTTACCTGTGTCTGTTTATACTTTATACACACATCCTTTTGAAGGTCTTACGGAATTGTGTGCCAGTATCCTGCCCACCTAGCAGTTCAAAAGCACGTCAAAGTGCAAGTAGATAAATAGGTACCGCTCCAGCGGGAAGGTAAACGACGTTTCCGTGCGCTGCTCCGGTTCGCCAGAAGCGGCTTAGTCATGCTGGCCACATGACCCGGAGCTGTACACCGGCTCCCTCGGCCAGTAACGCGAGATGAGCGCCGCCACTCCAGAGTCGGACACGACTAGACCTAATGGTCAGGGGTCCCTTTACCTTTACCTTTATCCTACTAATAGGGGGGCGCTGTGGGTTAAACCACAGACCCTAGGGCTTGCCGATCAGAAGGTCGGCGGTTTGAATCCCCGAGACGGAGTGAGTTCCCATTGCTCAGTCCCAGCTCCTGCCCACCTAGCAGTTCAAAAGCATGTCAAAGTGCAAGTAGATAAATAGGTACCGCTCTGGTGGGAAGGTAAACGGCGTTTCCGTGCACTGCTCTGGTTCGCCAGAAGCGGCTTAGTCATGCTGGCCACATGACCCGGAAGCTGTATGCTGGCTCCCTCAGCCAGTAAAGCGAGAGGAGCGCCGCAACCCCAGAGTCAGACACGACTGGACCTAATGGTCAGGGATCCTTTTACCTTTTTATCCTGCTAATACCTTTAAAAAGGTAATGGTTGGCATAGAGTGCCAGGAGTCTGCTGTTTCTTTGGCACCCAAGGATGGCAACGAACAAGAACAGTCAGGGCACAGGTGTGAGATAATAGCCTCTTATAACGTACTGACAGTTCTCAGAATGTGGGTCACGGGAGGTATAAGTTGTAGTTAATTTCTTTAAAAGAAAGTTGCCAAAGTGGAGGGGCTGTGTGGTTGGAAATGTACAAAGCAAGATCACACGCCTGGAATTGCTCTCTCTATTTATTTATAAAGATTTAGAAGCCAATCAAAGAGCTCTCCACGCGATGTACATTAAAAAAATTGTAGATAAAACACAAGCTGAAATCCACCAAACGGTTTAAAAAAACAACTATACATCAAGTAATTATCTTTAAACCTTATACGGAAACAGTAAAACATTTCAAAAAGTACAGCAAACTAAATGTCTGGGTAAGCTTGCTGGAATAAAATAAGTTTTCAGCAGTCATCTAAAACGTTGTAATGAGGGCACCTGCCTAATGTCAATTGGCAGGGAGTTCCAAAGGACATATCCTACCACACTAAAAGATCAACTCCTTGCGAACCTAGAGTGAACATTATGTGGCACTTTTAAAAGTAATAGCTCCACAGATCAAATGTTCAAAGAGGGGTGCATGTAGTGGCAAAGTAAACTGGCCCCAAGCCATTTATGGCTCTTGTGGCAGATTAGAAATGCTTAGCATTTTATATAACAATTTTGAATCTCTAGCATGCATGATTTTGCTGTACTCCTTACAAAAACCCTCTCAGGTAGGCCAATATTATCACCCCCATGTTGCAGACGGAGGGGGTAAGGCTTGGATTTAGGACAAGAGATAGGAATCAGACCAGAAACTTCCTGAATGTTTGGACAGCCGAACAGTCACTCTCCTCCTTGGATCCAACCTGTGTGTAAGTAATCTTGATTACGCTTGGATGTTTAAGAACACAAAAAGGGCCTTGTGGGACCACACCGAGTCCCACCTAAACCAGCAATAAGGAGAAGAAACAAAGTAAGGAGCATGATGCTCCTTGCTGGATGGACCATCAGTCTGATCAAGCAGGCATGCTCTGTCATTCTACACTCACCCTTAACCAGCTGTGCGCAGTGGCGGAGGAAGCCTCTTCGCTGCCCGGGGCGACAGAGCGGAGTCACCACACACGTCGGATGCACTGCGCATGCCCAGTGGCTCATGGGGCTGCCCCGTCAGTCCATAAAGAGGCAAAGACGAGGTGTCGAGTGGTGGGGGAGTGGCGGGAGGGGCTGGGGAGTGTCACACCCTCTCCCCTGGAACCTGGGGCAGCCTGCCCCCTACGCCCCGCCCTTCCTACGCCACTGGCTGTGCGGAAAGCCCTGCATCTGCTCTGGAAAGAAGCTTTAGTTTGACTGCTATGTGTGGAGACACAAGCTGCAGAGCCCTAACGAGGACAAGACACCCCATGCACACCCAGAAGTATGTTTATCTCCTACTTTTCTGGGTTGGGTTGGTGTTTTCAAATGATGATGATGATGATGATGATGATTCTTTTGCAATAAGACAGCTACTTTGAGATCTTGTATAGAATGTCCTGGGAGATTGAAGTGTTCTCCTACCAGTAGGAGAAACCAGTAGGAGAACATTTCAATCTCCCAGGACATTCTATACAAGATCTCAAGTAGCTGTCCTATTACAAAAGAACTTCAGAAATAGACTGGAAAGAGAAGTTGCTGAATTGCAACTTATTACCAAACTTATTACCAAACTTAAAACCACGGAGAGACCTGGTCTGAATAGAGACGTTGGATTCTTATCTCATTATACATGACAAAGCTATTTTTAGCCTTCTCACCCCTTGCCAACCCCCATTTCCCACCACCCTTCTGAGTAATACCCCTCCCCACCCTCTCACTATATATAAGGGTCTGGTGACTTCTTGTTTCAGTGTATCTGAAGAAGTGTACATGCACACAAAAACTTATACCAGAACAAACTTAGTTGGTCTCTAAGGTGCTACTGGAAGAATTTTTGTTTGTTTGTTTGTTTTTGTTTAGGGCATGGTCAGAGGGTGCAGGGCTCCATGGGTGGGTCTGTCTGCAAGAACATTCTTCTGCCGAACACTCTGGCAGACGAGAGAGTTGCAAGAGTTTGCTTGATTTCCAGAACTTTTGTCACCACCAGCATGGTAAAATACCCTGGCACCATCCTGCACAGCTGCTTGTGTGTGAGAGAAGGAGAAGTCAGGATGAAACGGCCTCCTCCCAAGTCCCAGTTCCTTAATTAAATGCATGGCAAGAACCGGGAGAAGAACATCTGGTTTCAATCTGCACGGGCCCTTTGATGGCATCAGATGTTCTTTCCCCTAACGGAGGGTGTGTGGAAATTCTGGCCTGTCTGTGGCAGCTTGGAGCCCAGGCTGGCTCCTGTCACTGAACCCCAGGGGCCCTTCTCCTTCCCTGCTGTCGGCTGACCCCTGCACCACACTCAGCCCCCACCCCCACCCCTGCGTCAGTCCTGTTATTCCCCCCCCCCTGCTCAGAGAGGCACACAGCTCTTGTGAACAAGGGCTTCGTGTTCTGCCTGCTTCTCCCCTACTCTCTCCTCCTCCCGCGAGGCTCTGGGGCAATTCACACAAACTTTTTCAGCCACGCTAATAGGTGTTCAACCTTAAAATGCAAAATGTGACCTGATGGAGACGTGGGCCTTCATCATTCAGATGATAACTGTCAGCTAAACAGGCAAGAGGAGTTTGAAGTGCTGGAAGATGAAATGTCAGGTTCTCCCTGCCTGTGCTGTTACATTTGTGATGGCCCAGTCAGACATCATGGGAGGAACATGAGAGCCACCACTGTGAATCAGGCAAATGTGTGTGTGTTTGTGTGTGTGTGTGTGTGTGTGTGTGTGTGTGTGTGTGTGTTTGTGAGTGTGTGTTGGGGGGGAATTGTGAAGGCATCTTACATCACTTTTCTTTTTTAAAAATATTTTTATTAAAGATTTTCTTGATTTACAAAAGGAGTGCAATGTCTCTCTCGTATTTTTCCATATAACGTTTTTACAAATCGTTTTTGTTTCTGAGATATTTGGAAGAAAAAAGGGGGGAGGAGGTGGGTGGGATGGGGAGATAGGTGGGGTGGGGTGACGATGTTTTTATTTTACTTAATATGAGTAGGGTTTGGTGTCAGCGTTGTTTGTGTAGGTTCTCTGTTGTTCGCTTATGCTCCTTTGGCGGTGAGAGAGGTCAGGGTTGGTGTAGGGTGTGATTGTTCATTTGTGGTTGGCTGTGGTGATCTTTGGTTTCCTGTATGAGTGGGGTTGGTGGGTGTTAGGATCAGGTTAGCCATATTGATTTGTATGCTGCTGGTAGATTTTGTCATTGTCCTTGTTGGGCTGTGTGTGTGATGAAGGGGAACCATACTGGGGTGAAGGCGTCTTCTTCTGTTTGTCCCCATGTCAGTTTCAGGTTACTGGTTAGTTTTTCTAGTAGGGCTGTTTCCCACACTACTTGGTACCATTGGTCCATGTTTGCTCCTGTCAGGTCTCTCCAGTGTCTGGTTATGATGTTTCTGGCTGCTGAGAGTAGATGGATTATGAGTTCTTTGGTTGTAAGTGGGCATTATTGTCTTGGAAGATGTTTAGTAAGACCAATTCTGCGGTAGTTTCTAACACTTGCTTGGTTATTTGCCTATTTCTCGTGTGGTTGTTGTCCAGAATGTTTGGATTTTGGGGCACTCCCCCCACATGTGGAAGTATGTGCCTGTGGAGGTGCACCCTCTCCAGCATTTTGGTGAGGTTCCATGGGCGTATTAGTGCTAATTTTCTTGGTGTTAGATACCATCTGTAGGTTAGTTTTAGGGTGAGTTCTCTCTTTTGTTGATAGGATTTAAAGGGGGTTTAGACCACATTCTGGTCCATTGGGTGGGGTTGATTTCATATCCTATGTCATCCTCCCATTGTTTTTTGATTGTGGCTAGGGAGCTCGTGGGATTTTTTAATGTCCCTTTGTCATTAGGATGAGGTTTTCTATGGTTGTCAGGGGTCTAGTTGCTGCTGATTTTACTGTTGAATTATTTAAGAAGGTGTGTAATTGGTGTTGTGTTAGCCAGGGCATTTGGGTGTCTCTTACATCACTTTTCTAAGCAGACATCTTTGTGATGGAATGGGATCCAAAAGACTGTGACATTCCCAACTTTTGGTTTTCCACAGCAGAAAATGTGTCTCATTTATGAAGTTTTATTTGATAATCAGTTTCCTCAAACTGCATTTGGACCCAAATCCACCTGTGAAATGTCTTGGTTTTGTTTGAGTGACTTTTTTTAGCTTGTATTTCTGAGACTGAGACTGAGACTGAGACTGAGCCCATCTCTCTTTGAATGGCTTTGGGCAAATGTCTAGATCAGGAGTGGTTAACGACATCTCCCCCATCCCTGGCCTTTGGCCATGCTGACTGGGGCTGATGAATACAACCAACATCTGAAGGGCCATTTGCTCCTCACTCCTGAGCAAACCTTCCCAGGTTTCCCTCTGAAGGTCTCCTGAGAAGGAAGAAGTACTAAGCAAGCCATCATCTAATGTTGTATTGTGTAAGGTGGATGCACAATGTATATTTGCATTTATATATTGTGCATGTTCAAAGCAGTGAGAGAAAATTCCACACCACCCCACACACAGATGTCTTGTCTTTGGAGACAATGGAGTGCGCCTGTGGAGGTGGAGTCAAACCTGCCTGAAATGGTATCTTGCATCAGCTTACGATCCAGCCAAAGTTGGGAGCTTTTTACTTCCATTGATTCAAATAGAAGAGTTAAACCAGGCTTCCTCAACCTCGCCCTCCAGATGTTTTGAGACTACAATTCCCATCATCCCTGAACCACTGGTCCTGCTAGCTAGGGATCATGGGAGTTGTCAGGCCAAAAACACCTGGAGGCTGAGGTTGAGGAAGCCTGAGTTAACATTTCCTTCACTTTCTCATACTGGAAACAATGAGCCTTAATAGGTTGTCCATTGCCTCTTAGCTTTCCAGGTGGACAGAAAATAGTTTTTTAATGGTTGATCCAGCAACGGTTAAGAATGGTGATGTCCAATGGTTTCCATGGGAGATTTTAAAGCGCACTTAACCCTCCCACTGTTATTTACAGGGCTTTAAAATGCTCGTGCTGATTCTCTTAATTTGGAGGCGGGCTACCTCTTTACTCAATTGGGACGCGGGTGGCGTTGTGGTCTAAACCACAGAGCCTAGGGCTTGCCGATCAGAAGGTTGGCGGTTCCAATCCCCGCGACGGGGTGAGCTCCCGTTGCTTGGTCCCTGCTCGTGCCAACCTATCAGTTTGAAAGCACATCAAAGTGCAAGTAGATAAATAGGTACCGCTTCCGGCGGGGAAGGTAAACGGCGTTTCCGTGCGCTGCTCTGGTTCGCCAGAAGCAGCTTAGTCATGCTGGCCACATGACCCGGAAGTTGGACACCAGATCCCTCGGCCAGTAAAGCGAGATGAGCACTGCAACCCCAGAGTCGTCCACGACTGGACCTAACAGTCAGGGGTCCCTTTACCTTTACCTCTTTCTCATCCCAAAGACTTCATCCACTCTTGGCCAACCCTCTGGGGAAGCACAGGAGCTGTAGTGTGGCCACCCTCCTCTCTCTGGACACCAGCCCCCATACCTACCCGTAAATCATGAGCCCAGGATAAATAAATATACTGAATTTTATTGTCTACATTATGTAACTATTGAAATATGTGCATACTGAAATATCGAAGCAGCAAGAAGAAAATATGCAAAGCAAAGAAACACAAGACCTGGCTCAGGGATGTAGGTTCATCATCATCTAGTGAGGCTTGCGTATGTCAATGAACCATTGCGGGTGCAACAACCCCACTATAAAGCTTTCCTAGAGAGCACAAGGCCGTCCCTTGGAGCTGGTTCATTCATCAATTGCTGAGTGACCAAGTGATGGACAGAGAGCTTAATCAGCCGTGTTTTATTCAAATTGATGCACAGCAATAGGAATACAGTAATACATATGATGTGCGCGTCTTAACCAAAACTGTTGCAACTGCAGGGAACTTTTTTTTTTTTTGTAACGTTTCAGCAGAAGCTTGAGCTGATGAGGCTGGACGTGCCCCGTTTCCCTAAGGGCTTCTGCAACCTCCCCCCCCCCCCATGCAAATGAGATTCTCCAGCAGGACCTTAAACTAATCCGCAGCAGTTAATTGGAAAAACAAATAAGCGACCGTGTGGGGAGTCACCGCCTGCGTCCGCCTGGGCTTCCCAAACTTTCGACCCCGACGTTTGGAGAGGGGGCGCAAAACTTCAATCTTTATTGAAGAAAAAGCCTCTCGCGTGCGCTCCCTAGGATCAGATGCCTGCGAGCGGGTGGGGAAGTGGGTCTCTAAATCCGAGTGTGGGCTTGGTGAGTCTGGATTGGTAGGGGAAAGTGGGGGGTGGGGGGGAAGAGAGAGAGCTTGCCCGGGGTGGGTGGAGGGAGGAGGTCTGTAAAACGTCAGAAACAGCACAAAGCCTTTGCCACGTAATTAGAGGCTCCTATTAAGTCTGGCTCTGCCCTCCCCAGGGTCCCTCCAGCTCCCCCAGCCCCACCCACCCACATGCCAGGCTGCGCCTTTTGAAGTGCCAGAGAGCCGCTCGATCGGGAGAGGGAGGGGCGGGTGAGCAGCAAGCGAAAAAGAAACCCGCTCGAGCTCCCCAAGCAGCCTCCTCCTCCTCCTCTTCCTTCCCCAGGCAGGCAAGGAGAGAGAGAGGGGATCTGGAGTGGCGCTCCTGCGTCCGTCTGTCGGCCGGTCCGAGCACTCCATCTGCAAGACCTCAGCCCCTCCCGACGGCCCGCCTTCACTTCTAAGCGCGCCATCGAAGGAGCGCGCCCAGTCAGGGAGACGCGGGAGGGTCGCGAAAGCCACCGGGAGTCCCTTTGGAGGCACCCTACGATTCAGCAAGAGAAGGCACCCTTTGGATCCCTGGCCAGGTCCTGCCACCTCCCGGGTTTGGGCCGCTTTGCGCGCTTGGTGTGGATTTTCCCCTCTGGAGTTTTACTCGACGGCACTTCGGAGAGCAGGCGGCAGCTGCTGCGGGGTTTGGGGGAACGTTCTTAGCCAGGGACCCCTTTCAGGCTCTGCTCTTCTTCCTTGGCTCTCTTCCTCCTTTCTCTCCCCTCCACCCCACCCCGTCCTCGGCCTGGGGGCCCAAAGCCATGACTTCCAGCTACGTGCACGTTCTGGAGAGGCAACCGGCCGTCCTGCCCACGCGTCTGGAGAGCCCCGGGAACCTCGAGAGCCTCCAGGCGAAAAAGAACTTCTCTGTCAGCCACCTGTTGGATCTGGAGGAAGCTGGAGACTTGGTGGCATCGCAGACCGACGAGGGCGTCGGGGAAAGCGGGCGCAGCCTCCTGGAATCGCCGGGCCTGACCAGCGGCAGCGACACGCAACAACAGGACGGTAAGTGGCGCACCGCGAACCAGCGGCTTCCTCCTGGCCAGCCCGACTTTCGAGTCGCCGAGACTTGGACTGGTCTTTTCTGAACGGTCAGCCTTCGCCTTCCCGGAGAGTAAGCCGGAATGGGGGAACTAGGACGGGTGTGAAATAGCCCCGTTAAAGTGGGCTAGTTTAGAAGACTGAGGCGCCTTCTAAACACACCCAGCGCTTTAAAAAAGTTAACAACCCCCTGCGCCCTCCGTTTCTGAATGTCATGTGCAAAGATAAACATGGGTAAAATAATAAGTACTTGTAGAGTAAAATACACGGCGGAGGAATAATGTATGTTAATGTAGGGGAAGATCTGTGCCAGTAGCCAAGGCACGGTCGCATCACACCCAGACACCAAGTTTAACATTTATCGAACCGGTCCTACTCGGCTTCGTTCCGGACCCACTAATCCAGATCAGTTTAATTCATATTATCAGCCTCCCGTAGACGAATTGTCGGTGCAAATTAGAATCCCAACCGCCTCCTTTTACTACATTTTGTGTAAAGAGCAGGGAAGGTCAACACGTGCAGTTGAGGCGGGTCGTCTTCGGATGCCCGGGTTAATGAGATGCGTCCGGCAAAGAGGCAGACGGCAAAGGGAGCGAGCACTGCCAGAGACCGGGAAGCGGGTCCCGGGAGCTGGCGAGGCCTCCGGTTGAGCTGTGTCTAGGTGGTGTAATCTCTGCGAGCATCTCTGCTGCCATCATAGGGTAGCAGGGGAGAAAAAGCGTCGCTGCTCCGCGCAGGATAGGCCTACACCAAAAAGTTCCCGCTGCGCGAGTCTCGTTGAAAACGAACAGCAGGGCAGGTATGCGCTGTTTCCACGGGCTTACTTACGCAGGAGAACTCCCTAGAGCTGCTCCAGAGCCGAAATCCTGCGGGCACTTTTTTGAGAAGAGGTCCTGTTGATGTCAGCAATGCATCAGCTTCTGAGAAAGCAGGCGTGGGGTTGTTGAGCTGTCAGTCGATCAAGCCTCTCGCCCTCGCGTCTAATTCTCTAAGCGACTTTCCAAAACAGAGACACGCATGCAAGCAATCTGGGAGACCCACAATTCCCAGCCGGCGTTTTTGCCCTCCCGGAGAAGTTTCTGCGATTTGGATTTTTAATTTCCTCCGCGTTCCAGGTTGTTCCAACCAGCGTCACTGCTGTGATTATTTTCAGTTCAGAAAGAGCACAGATTTCTGTTGTGTGCGTGCGTGCGTTTTTTAGGACATCTGTATAAAATGCACATATAATAGTACTATAAATGCTTTCCGGTTAGCCCCGTTGGAAGAGTTAGCTCTGGAAGTTATGGATCCTTCCATAACTGCAGAAGAACGAGCCGGTGACGCCGGTGTCTGAGCCAAGAAGATACTTGGAAGTCTGGCTTATTTTAAGCTAAATACAGACACACGTTTTAAAGATAGCGGAAAGTAGCGTCATCCAGGACCAGGAATCCTTCTGCGTTAAGCTCCCTTTTATCCTTCGCTCCCTCACTGGTCAAACACGTTTAAACACCACAAAACCCTACCAGAGAATCAAGGCCTAATTCTCACAAACAATAGCTTAAACTGCGTTGGGCTTCAGAATGCCTCCGGATTGAATACTCCTTCCGTAGGGAATCCTCCTAGTTCTCTAGGGATGGTAAGTTATTTTATAAAAGACATTGGGATCGATAAATAACAACAGCAACTGCTTAAGTCCAGGAATGAGTCTTGGGGAAAGATTGCTGGGCCAGTCTGGGAACAAGTGTTGGGCCAGCCACACCCAGGGGCTCTGCAGGGAGGCGTGCCATCATGCAGGCTTACTCCGAAGCAAGTCCCATAGAATTTAGCTGGACCCCCCTTTGCTTTAAACCTTTGCATCAGGTACAGATTCTCAAGTGCACCTTTTCTCCCCCGTCCTTCCGACGGGGTCTGACTCCCCATAGGCTGGAGGCTGCAGCCCTCTGCTAGGGATGTGGGTGACTTAGTCTGCGAGATCCAGCCGGCGTTCAAAGGCTTCCCTTCTCATTCATTGCAATGGAGGCAATGGGACTCACAATTGCTCGGCTTGGACTGGAGTGTGCCCGTTGTTCGGTTGGTTTGTTGCTGGTTGCTGCTGCTGCATCTCATGCAATTTCCCCGAAGCTTTTAATAATAATAATAATAATAATAATAATAATAATAATAATAATAATAATAATTATTTTATTTTTTTACTAAAAGCTTTTGGACTTTGCTTCGAGCTGCTATCCGAAGCCTGATTATTTAGGAGTCCAGCTTCACTTGAAATAATTCGCTCCGGATCGCGAACTGGAGGAGCCGAGCGAGGATCGACACTTGCTTTAGAAAAAGCCCCCCCCCCCCCTTTTCCCGGCCTATGCAGAATTCTCGCAGGGCGAAAAAGAGCCCGTTTCCTTCAGACCCAGACTCTCACTCTGCCTAGGAAATCAAACGAGCTATTCCAGTCTAATACAAGAAAAACAGGCCCGCAACAAGCTGCTATCCCAATGCAGACTCATTCCGATGTTATTCACTGGATTTAAGGATTGCCTCGCTCTCTTCGACTCCGATCCAAGACATATTAACTCATATTTGATCCGAATTGCTCACGTATCAAAACCGTCCCGAAACGACTCGAGACCACCAATTGATAGCCAGTGTTTTACAGGGGTTTTTAGGGCTAGGAGCAAGTCGGTTGGGTTTACTGGTGAGTAAATACGTCGTGGATCGGAATCGCGATCGAAGAGAGCCCTCAATCACTCAAGCCAAAGGACATCATCCGATTAAGACTGCTTTGGGAGTGCAGCCTTGAAACACGGCCTCAGAAGTCTCCCTTTTTCAAATGCAGCTTGTCTACGAAGAAAGATGCGTTCATGGGAGTAGCCAGGGGGGGGCAGGGGGCAGTCGCCCCCTTAATCAATACAAATCAATACAAATCTGAGGTTCTGCCCCCCCCCCCGCCCTAACAAAAGCCTGTCCGGCCCCACAACAAAAGCCTGCCCCCCAATCCTGGCTACGCCCATGGATGCGTTAAGGGGTTTCTGCATTGGACTGGAGTTGCTCGTTGACCTCGTCAAACCACTTTATCTCGGGCAATTGGAGCCCGCGCTCAGCCTAGAAGTAAAGGCCGCCAGACTTGCTAGCTCTAACCGGTTTCTAAAGCATTTTGCCCAGGTTCTAAGCACCTTCCGAGGAAGCCCGGATCTATTCCTTTGCAGTTTAGGCCCGTGGAGTCATGTATCCGCTTCCTTGGAAACAAAACCCCTTTGGAGACCACGGGACGGACTTCAGAGTCGGCTTGCCTTTCATCTGCACGTGTGAAATCGAGTCGTCGCACCAGCAAGCCACTGAAGCTGCGGGCCGGGTCCCTTGTTGGCTCCATCCGTAGCCAAACCTCCCTCGCCTGCCCCGCTCCTCTCACGCCAGAAGTTGCCGGAAGAGCTAAAGAAACCCCGCGAGTGCGAGTATAGGACTCCTGAGAAAGAGAAAAGTGCTGAGGGCAGGACCTTGAGTTGCATCCTGAGCATCTTCCCCGGGAAATAATGCTCGATGGGAAAGGGCGCAGACCTTGGCGAGCATTTGGGGCGCTCTCTCCAACGGGCAAGGGCGTCACCCCCGAGTCCTCTGCTCCTGGCGCCAGAGGCCTGCCTCGGGGTCTGGATGCAGGAGAGCTCAAATTCAGATCTCTCCCTTGTCGCGCCCTCTCGTCCTCTTTTGGGGTCTAACCCCTAGGAAGCCAATGCGCTTGTGGCACTGTCTTCCAAAGAAGCGCGCTCAGCCTGGCAGCCTTATAAGCACAGCGTCGCGGCTAAAAGGGGAGAAACAGCAACTCATCCTTCCCCGAGGGCCCTCCGTAAAACGAGCCAGGCCCGGATTGTCCTTGGGGAGGTCAGCCTGTTGGATTTCGCCAGGCTGGGTACCAACGGGTTCCAATGTTTCTCAGCCTTGACTCCCCAGCGGTTGCTAGCTAACTAACAAACTTAGTTGGTCTCTAAGGTGCTACTGGAAGGGAATTTTTTTTTTTTGTTTGTTTTGACTATGGCAGACCAACAGGGCTACCTGCCTGTAAAGGTATCTGAAGAAGTGTGCATGCGCAGGAAAGCTCATACCAAGAACAAACTTAGTTGGTTTCTAAGGTGCTACTGGAAGGATTTTTTTTTTAAAAAAAATTATTTTGTTTAGGCGGAGTGCAGGTTCAAGTTCCTCAACGCCTCCGCTTTGGCGCTGCTCCGTTCCACAACGGCGGGCTTCTAACTTCTCCCCCTGCCATCCGATGTGGCGTGGAAATCGGCCCGAATGGGTGGGGAGGCTCCTCTCGGAAGACACAGCTTCTTGCTTAGAGCTTTCCTCTTGGCGGCAGGGAGCAGACAGAGTTGTCCCGGGGAGGAGCGGGGTGAATTTTCAAGGTGGTGGCTTGAAGGTGTGGAAGGGGGCACCTTGAAGGCGAGGGGAGCCTTCTCCTCGGGACCCAACTCCTTCCTGTGCCCGCCGAGGAAGGAAGGGTGTGTGCGGAGAGTCAGGGCCGCCGGGAGTCTTTTCCCGGTGCTCTGAACCCTCTTCGGAGCATCACAAGGGCCCTCGTAGAGTTGGAAGGGACCAAGAGGGCCATGTAGTCCAACCCTCTGCAATCCAGGAGTCTCTTGGGTGTTCGTTGGTGCTGCCGGAGCGGAGAAGTGGCTCCGGCGACGCGGGAGAGAAGGCGCGCAATATTTAGGCCTACGCATTCCGTGTTCCCCTATAGCTGTGCCGTAGTAGGGGAATCAGGGCGTTGTTGTCCTTGTCTTTTAAAACAACAGCCACCTTAGCTCTACACTTCCCCCCCCCCCAAAAAAAATTAAATGACTTTGCAATTGCAACTGTGAACCAGGCCGCTTTGGGGAGGCGAGAAATTTAAAGCGAGCAGTTGTCAAGCGGAGCTGGCAGCTCTCTGGTAGAAAGAAATTGAGGAATCGCGTTTACAGGCCATCCTGCTGAATTCAGTGGGTGGGTGTGGGTTTACCCTCCGCGTCTTTCCCTGCGTTCAAGCGCGCGGTGAACAGGAAACCCTCGCGCACTTCCCCCGTTCCCTCGTTCGGGCAGTTTGTCTAAAACGGATTCTGCTTTGCACAGGGGAGCCGTTAACGCGCGCGCACTTCTTGCGCCTGTCCAAGTCCCGGGCAGGCGATTCTCTCCCTTCATCATAATGACCGCCCCCCACCCCGGCAATGCAGAAGGGGGCGCCGGGGCCGGGCTCGGAACTAACCCACAGAGCTCCTCAAAGAGCTGCCATGGGGAGGGAGGAGACGGTGTTGCGTGCGTGCGTATGTCTTAAACGCGCCTGGTTCTTTCTGAAATGTGCCTTTGCTCCGGGTCCCTCTGTAGGTGGGGGGTGGGGCGGGGGTTAGCCCGCTAGCGAAAGCTGACTCTGTCCGCCTTGGCCAAGAGCATAAAGGGAGTGTGAACGGGTGTCTAGCTGAGCTTCTTCGCTCCCTCCACCCTAAAAAGTTGTGGAGAGGGCGAGGAAGGGAGAGACAACGAAGGTAATGAGAGGTAGGTCCGAGCAAAGTGCCTGGGAAGAAGAACCGCTATCCATTTCACTGTGACTTACTTTCATGTAGAAGTCCGGGAGACATCTCCGGAAGCCTTACTCACCAGGGAGATGTAAACTTCAAGCCCCACAGACTTTAATGACCGGGAAAATGCGCAACTGGTTGTTCCCAAACATAAGATGCGGGGACCCCCACCGATCTCCCCAAACTGGTCGGTTTCATTAACAACTTTGGCCTGCAATGACGGCCGGCAAGATTTCCACTTGCACAGAATTCGTCACGAGGCTGAATTGGAAAAGCAGCGAATTCCTAACTGTGGTGAAAAAGTTGTTGTTAACAAACGACGCCTTCCTCTTAAAGAAACTGCATGGTTTTGTGGCAAACATCCGTTCAGTGCTCAATAATAACTCTGCTTGAGGAAGGAACTTCTCTTCCCATTTTGTCTGACGAAGAATTCTGTCTTGTCCCAAAGCTTGCCTGCCCTCTCACCCTTGGTGGGATAAAAGAGAACGACCAGGCATATAAATTTCGGGACTGACAGATAATCCATTTATCCGAGCTTTGGGTAAGGCATACAGAAGTGAAGGAAAGAACTTGCTTTTTCAGTGGTGCCTGATGAAAAATTCTGTCTAGTTCGAAAGCTTGCATGTACTGGCCTAATTGTGAGACTACAGTGAGATGAGGATACACCATGGCTACAAATCCAAAGGAAGAAAACACATTTAGAAGGAACCCTGGAAATTTAAAAGGCAACTCAGGGACTATCTGCGTAAACCTATCCACAATAGGAAAGGGGCCAGGAGGATACTGCAGTTCGCAAGAGCTTCTTTTCACATCTTAAGGGTCTAACTGTACAGTCTGCAGACAGATATCAGCAAGGCTTCTCACTCTGCTTTGTCCAAACACTAGTCTCCTTTCCTCCCTCAGAAATCGAAATGATATTGAGGATCCGGTTTGAAGAAGAGTTCTGTGTAACTCGAAAGTTTACGCCCCACCTTGTGAGCATGGATTGGTCCTATTCAGGAAGTTATTCTACTGTGAATTTTGTTCTGAAGTGAGCTTAGAAAAGGGAAACTGGAACTGCAGGATGTCCTGTGATATCTTTTTTTTGGGGGGGGTAGGGTCCCCGCAAGCAGTTAGGGCACGAAACGAAATCATTTTGATTCCCAAATGTCTCCTCGTGGCCCACGTATGTTTGGTTACCAGGTGGCATGCCGTTACGGATGTTTCGAAAATTTCTTTGACGTCTGGTTAAATTTAGAAAGTGTTCCCTGCCTTTTCTTCTCTTTTCTGAATGCATCTGCAGATGACATAACTAACCCCTAACGCATCAGCAGCTGGATTTAAACATAAACGCTACCTGAATTAAGCACTTCGAAATTCCACAGATTCCAACAGGGGACAGTTGCAGCCGCTGCCTGCTTCCTTGCCAAGCAAGATAAATAAAGGAGTTCCGATGGGGCTTCTCCCAAAGGAAAAACGGATAGGTTTTTTTGCCGTAAGCATCTGCACAGCTCTTCTTTTAAAATGAGCGCGCCTTAAAAGTGCTTAAGCCTGGCTGGACCGCTCTGTTAGGCTTCGAATAAAACCTGACTACCCTACCCTAAATTTGTTTGACAACGCCATCCATTTGAACGGGGATTCCTTCCCCTTTAAACTACGTAGTTCCTTGAAAGCCAGTGCCATTCATTCATCAGTGGGGCTGTCTATAAAGCCAATTGCTCCTACCTGATAATTTATGAATGGCTTCGTTTCGCTTCGCATTGCGGGTTGTGGGAGGGGGTGTGTGTGCGGCGGTTCCTTCCTCAGGAGGTTTCCAGTGGTCCAAGAGGCGCCTTCTCCTTCCAGAGGCCTCTCCAAGGCCGGGGCGTCTCTGTTGCGCCTCTGGGAGCTGAGGGACAGCGGGAGACGCCGCAGAGCCCACGTTCGCCCACGGACAGGCGCACGGGTGCGCTTCTCAAAAGCGCATTTCGCACTCAAGCACAGGAAGGCAAGCGCTTCATGTCTACGCACGTTCTTCCTTTTCGAAAGGCGGATCAATGGGGACTCGCCTCCTTTGATTCCGACAGCCTTGGATTGCGAACAACGTGCGCTTTCGGGCGTGAAAGGGTCCCGGCGCCGCATAACCTTTCAGGATCGGGGACGCAGCCTTACCTGCTCGTTTTTTGTTTTTTTGTTTTTTAAATTGTCCGAAAAGGAATTGTGAATCTGGCTTCTTTTTAAAATTTTTATTATTATTATTTGGGGGTGGGGGCTCTAGAGTCTGATTCACAATGCAGTTAGCATGGGCGCTGGGATCCGAAAAAGTGAATTGGCACGGTTTTGCTGTCCAAAAGGGGAGAGGAGAAAGTCCCTGCTTGGGGTCTTGCCCCGTGATGGTGGGGGTCATGCCAACCTCTCCATCTGGTTGCTCTCAAAGGGCTTCCTCCTTGAAATGTACGAAGGAGGACTCACGTGCGTCAGCAGGAGAAGCTGTTGCAGAGAATAATGGACCCGACTCAGCTCCGGACCGTTTTATTTAAGTATAAGAGAGATCCAGCCCGATCTTATGAATTATTACTCAAAAGAGTTGCGAGGGATCTACTGCAGTTAAACCTTAACAAATGGTTGCCGCTGAAGGCGCGCATGCTTGCGCGCAAACCTGTGGGTTTCTGACTGCTTGCGTCCTTTGTGGGCCAGCGGACACGGGCAGATTCTAACTGCGCGTCCTTCGGACGGCTCCTCGTTGCCTCAAGGGAGATTTCCATTTGAGGATGATCCGTGCATTGGATGGGGCTGTCAGTAAGAGCATTTGCGGCAGAATGTGGTGGCGTGGCAGGCAGGGCAGGGGTGCCATCTTGAATAAAATATTTTTTTTGGGGGGGGGGAGGTAAGCCCTGCCCCGCATAACCGATCACATGATGCGGCGCGCACACTGTTTGAATGGCAATGCACATCAACTTTAGGAGGGCCCTGCCCCCTCAAATATTTCATGGGGGCACAGACAGGCCCCCTCGACCCCTAGCAGTTGGCTCCTATGTGGCTAGGCCATTGTCTTCATCACATGGTGCATCCCTGCCTTCGGATGGGAGATGTATCATTTCAGTTGTGAAGCACACAATTAACACGCCAATTAACACATTTCTTTTCTCTGCTTCTGGAATCTCGACATCTCGGGGTGGGGCGGGAGGAAGGAAGGGTAAAGAGAGTGAATGGGATATTTTAAGCAGGGCAGATAATTATTTAAAATTACTCAGATTACATAATTTAAGCTACTTTAATTATGACACTACAACGACTTGCAGGAATAAACCGAGGTTTGCTTCTGCTGCTCTGCTGCAAAACACTTTTTTGGGGGGGGGGGGGGGAGAATAAAAACAGTGTTGTTGTTTTTTATAAAAAGGATCACACTAAAGTAATAATAAAAAAAAATAATAACATGAGCATCTCTAACCTCCTACATGCTGGCTTGTGGGCCCTTACTTTAAAAATGGTTTTTAAATATAAAAGCAAGCAAGCAAGCAAGCAAGCAGGAAGGAAGAGTGAGGCGGTGTCCCAGCGTCGATCCTGGCGGCCCCCAGTGCTGAAGCGGGGTCCCTCTGGGTGGTATCTTGGGGTGAGTCTTTGGCTGTGGGGCCCTGGACTTTGCTGACCAGTAGCCTCCACATGATGTTGGGCTCCAGTTCACCTCATTCCTGACCATTGTGGCTATGATGGCCGGTATTGTATTGCAGGCCCGGGCCATTCCAGACTGATGTTATTTTCGGGTGGGATCCAATTCACAAGCTGATTTAGGGTTCTTGCACAACAAACCACCCCAAAACCAGACTTTTTATGATTGGAAAAGGAGCAGGAAAACGATGTAAAGAGTGTGGGAAAACACTTGCTTTGACCCAGCAGCATCTCACGTTCCCCTCCCAGGCAAATAAGAGTAAACGCGCAATAAATAGGTCGTCTGGAAGCAGCACCCCCGGCTGGTTTTATTCCGCTTTATTAGTTGTTCTGCGATGCTTCCCCAATACTACCACGTTAAGGAGAGGCTGCAGCGCAACAAAAGCGGGATGCACACAACGCCCCCCCCCCCAAAAAAAACCCATTTGTGGTCTTGGAAAAGGATATGCTCTGATTGGAAACGTTTGCAGGCGGAAGCAGAATTGAAAACAGGAGTTGTAGAACTTCACAGAACTTTGCCCAGCAAAGATTCTCGCGATGGCGCGGTTTTAAAAAAAAAAAGGGGGGGGGTTGCCTTGCATGGGCCCTGGGACAGGTGTGAGCTGGAGGCCCCAGGAGGGTTCTCCACCCCTTTTCTAAACCCTCTGTTTAGCAGTCCCGGTGGAATAGCACTGAATCCCAAATATGGTGACCATGGAGATGTTTTTAAAAACGAAATTCCTTTGAAATTCTGTGTTGGATCGTATTATCTTATCATGTAGCGCACGCATACCTACCGGTAGTAGTAAATTCTATTGTGTTCAATGGGAATTCTCTCTAGTTTAGTAAGCTTATTTCCGACGGCAGTCTTAGGGCGTGTTCCCATTCCCGTCTTAAAAATGAAGCTAGGCCGGCCTCCCCCCCTCCCCACTCTCAATTCGGATCTAAAGTGGCTTTGGGGAGAACGCATGGGAACGCAGGATGTCCTCGGAAAGGACAAGATAGATAACGATCGTGGTTAGCCTCGTGCCTACCCGCTTCCCAAACCAGCGATGGAAGCGCACTGAATGCAGACTAGGAGGCATAGCTGTCAACTCCCCCCCCCCTTTTTTTATTTATTCCGAATAGGATTCCTCGCAAGAAAAGGGAAAAGTTGACAGTTATGCTAGGAGGGCTTGTGCGCACAGCGCGTTGTGAACAGCGCTGGGCAACTTTGGGAAGGGAGGATTAAAGCGCTTTTAAAAAGAAAAACAGAGACACAAAACAACTACTTCCGAGTTCAAAGACATCAACAATCCATAAAACACCAGTATTATTCTCCTCGAGCTACAGCCTCAGCAGGGGTGGGGGGAGAGGTCTGAGCTGAGGTGACGTTGAATTTGGGACTTTCCAAGGCCTCGATGGGTACCAAATGTGGTCTGACGCAAGATCGCCGACGTCTTATGAGCCCTAAGCATTATTCCTTTGAAAACGCAACGGGCCAACTCTGGATGTTCCAACATTATTATTGTCAACATGTTCGGAATAATCGCAGGGTCAGAATGGTCTCTGGGCAATGCAGGCGCGCTCCTTCCCTCGATCCACTGCCACGGCTCTGTGACTATGCGGATCTTTCGCTCCTTTAGAAGAGCTAGAAAATAGATCCTCGAACCCGCTCGGCTCGCCGAGGCCTGATCCTGCTCTTGCGCATCTCCCTTCTGCGCAACGGCGTTTTGCGCAGGAGAACATCCCAATCTGTAGGTTCACAATAACAGAAGCACAAAAATAACATAACAAAGGCAATAAAAAACACCCAACAATTAAAAAGGTCGTAGACGGTTTAATTAGCCAAAAGCCTGGGAGAAGAGGAGTGCTTTTGCCGGTGGATCCCCCCTCCCGCTTTCCAACTTGTTGTCGTTTGCCAGACAAAATAGACTTGGCCACGCGAAGCGCTGCGCGCAAAGGGAATGCGCCCTCCAGCCCACTTCCTCTGGACAGGTGCGTCAAAAACGAATCCGGTGAGGGGCGAAGTTGGACAGGTAAATCGAGGTTAACAAATAAAGAGCACAGCCACCCCCCACTCGCCCTAATAATTCTGGCGCGTGGGAACAGCCCGCTGAAAACGAGTGGGAGAAGCTTCTGAGAGTGGGTGGCCAAGAAGGATCTCTCAGCCGAGGGATTCAAAGCGGTGTTAGCCCCAGCTCCATGACGGCCATAGGCTGCTACACAGTACACACCCAGATGCTTGGCAATAAAGGGACTTCATCCGCTCTGTGTGTGGGGGGGGGGGAGCCACCTCACAGGGTTGTTGTCGCCAGAGATTGCTAAGCAGCCTGGAATAAATGTGAGGCCGGTGGAATCATAATAGAATTGCGGAGTTGGAAGGGACACCCTAGGGTTCTCTAGTCCAACCCCCTGCAATGCAGAAATCGCAACAAAAGCATCCATGACAGATGGCCATCCAACCTCTGCTTAAAAGCCTCTGCGTCAGGTCTCTGCTTGCAGGGCTACAATCCATCAAAGCTAGGCTGCAGTCCTAAAACCCCGCTTACCTGTAAGTCCCGTGGAATTCAATAGCACTTACTTCTGAAGAGACGAGGCTAGGATTGGGGTCCTTTCCAACTCTTACAAATCTGTTAATGAGTCTGTGAAGCGGGCTTAGGGAAAGGTAGCAGCCATGAGCAGCTCTCAATCCGAGAATCATATCAATCCTGCCCCTCCGCTGCTCTCCAGAAATAGAGAAGAACCTCGAGATCGTGCTGCGCACCGTCTAGACGTGCCCAAATTATACCGAGTCCTTGTTCAGTACTTCGAGGACGCCTGATCTCGGGCACGCTCGCCTGGCAGGACCACGGGGCTCAGTGGACTGGACCTCCCTCCCAGGGAAGTGTCCATAGGAGGACTTGCAAGACCCAGTAGAACAGGCATAGGCAAACTCCGGCCCTCCAGATATTTGGGACTACAATTCCCATCATCCCTAGCTAACAGGACCAGTGGTTAGGGATGATGGGAATTGTATTCCCAAACATCTGGAGGGCAGGAGTTTGCCTATGCCTGCAGTAGAAAGAGCAAAATAAAATAAAATAAAAAATTCCTTCCAGTAGCACCTTAGAGACCAACTAAGTTAGTTCTTGGTATGAGCTTTCGTGTGCATGCACACTTCTTCAGATACCAGTATCTGAAGAAATTAGTAGAAAGTTAGTAGAAAGAGCAGTTCCTCTTCACTGGAGCTTCCTGAACAGGGCATTTTCTGAAATGTGACTGTGTTGGCTTCTCAACCCAAGCAAGGGAAGACGGTTAAAACGCAGCGGCTCCAGCCGTTCTTAAAATATAAAATAAATTCTGGATACATTTTACAAGTCGTTTTTCCTAGGAGAATTTCGAAAGGCGGTGTTTCTCCGGCGCTCTTTTTATTTTTTATTTTTTTAAAGAAACGCGAATAGGTCGTCCTAGAAATTGCTGTCGTTTAAAAAAATCCAGTAAAATCCAATGAAACCACTATAATGTAATGGTTATATAAACCGATGCCATGTCAGTCAGAAGATGACAGCAAGAGATTCCTGCGTAAGGATGAGTTGCTCGACACGAGCGCTGTTGTTGTTGCTGCTTTAAGGAGAGATAATTTATTTGTAATTTGGTTTTCACACCGTAGCCTTGCCACAAGCCTGTTAATGGAAATGAAAGCAAAATGATCCCGACGGTCTAGGAGTCTGTGTTTCGCTCAAAGAGCAAACCATTTTCTCATCCCATTCCATTTGGAAATCCCATTCGTTTCACGTGGGTGGCGGCGGCGCCCCCCAAATTCACATCCATTTGGCTTCTTGTGGCGCATCAAGGTCCTCCTCACCTGGATCCATTAGCACATCGCTTTAGCAAAAGGGACTAACTAGTTCAGACGCAAGATCGGAAACCTCTTTGCCGGGACCACCAACCCCCGTCTCCACTTAAAGAGTTCAGTTTCCCAGCGTGGCTTAAAAAGCGAGGTCGTTATCTGGGCTTTTCCAGGTTCCCTCCGTGTCTCTTGCCAATTTGCCAATATGTTGCAGGAGCTTGAAGTGTCTGGCAGCAAAATCCTAAGCACACTTACCAGGGAGTAAGTTCCACCAGATAAATGCCCTTAGGCGCTTTCAGAATTGACTTCATCGGGCTCCACGGTCATAAAGATCATATCAGTTGGACAGCAAATGTGAATTTTCTGCAGGAATGGCACCTTGCCCGGCCCGAGGCTGTGGGTGTCATGCAGCGTGTATGGCCTTGGTACCAAAATTTGTGGGTGCCAGGCCTCTTCATGGGGAATTTTGTGGGTGCTCGGGCACCCAGGGAGTTGGCACCTATGATTGTTTGAGCCACACAGGACCAACCACAAAGGACATGAAAGTCTCACCTGTTTCAGTGCGAGAGTCAAGCACGCACCCCTACCCCAATGAAGGCAACCGGTCTTAAGACACTTTAAAATGGGCTGGATAATTCTAAAGAAGAGAGTAGGGGAATTTATTTACTTTGGAATGTTTGCACGTTTTTTAAAATTAAAAAATTAGTCCGACCAAGTCAGGCTCATCTTTTTAGAATCAAGTTTCCTGGAAATCAGTCAATGAAACCTGGTTCCCGGTACAGCTCTGTTCCCTTACAAATTTACTTACAAGCAAACCTTGTTTAGAATCACAGCATTCGTGACACTGCTGAGAAATAAGTGTGATTTTAGTAGAACCAACTTACTTCCAAGTAAGGCTGAAATTCTGTGCACACTTTTACTTGAAAGTAAACCTCGTTGAGCTCAGTGAGCAAGCACGCATAGGAGAGGGCGGCTTAATAGGATGGATTCCTGAAACCGGTTTTAAATGCTAAATCATAGCACGACCTACAATGGGAAATCCCCAAGGGCATGTAGGTGTGCCGGAAAGGATTAGGGCTTGAGACAATCCTGCATTTTTGCAATCCGTCAATCGACAATCCATGTTTAGGAGACAGCGCCATTGACGCAATCAGTCTATGCGTAAATGTAGGGTACGCAATAAGCCCTCGCGGACCCGAAGGAGAGCTGTGCGAGAGCCCCATTCGTTGAAAGCCAGTGGCAGCGGGGCTCCCCGGTAGCTTGACGACTTCAAGTCCCTCGACCATGGGCGTAGCCAGGATTTTTTTGGGGGGTGCTTTATGTTGGGGGGGGCAGAACAAAGGTATCCGCTACGCAGTTGGTCAGTTAGTTTATTTATTTACTTGATTGGGGGGGCATCTGCCCCCCGTTCCCCTACGCTCATGCCTTCGTTGTGGTCCGACTCTTAATCTGGAGAGCAGGTCGCCTCAATTTGGAGACTTTTTCCTCAAAGAAGAAGAAGAAGAAGAAGAAAAGGACTGTACAGCACAAATATTGCTTTACAATATTTTGTAGACATCCAGAAAGATCCACGAAGGCGCTACATACGGCATCGATATCATGTTGAAAACGACCACTGCTTGCCTTTAATCTACTCATTGCTCAGGTTCTGCAGCGGAGCCTTGACCCCACCTGCTGTCTTCACAGAACCCCAAACAGCCTGCAGTTTGTTTCCTTCCAGAGTTCTGGCAGGCAACATTTGCAAATGTGTGGAGTTTTGGAAATAACTTCCTGTCCTTCTGCCGTGACAAAAAGAGAGGTTTTGCATGAATAATGACTTGGGCTTTGCTTCCTAAACCGAGGCAGTAAGTGTGAAATCTCCTGTAGCCTTAGATCTGTGGCGTTTCCTATCTTGAAAGCAACTCTCAGGAATAATAAAGGCAAATGTGTGTGCCTGTCTGTAGCATGACTGCAAGCACAGAAAGATTTCATTCCCAGAAAAGGTCACCGTCGGTTAAGACAGAATAT
The DNA here is from genome assembly GCF_009819535.1 of Lacerta agilis. Classification (NCBI taxonomy): domain Eukaryota; kingdom Metazoa; phylum Chordata; class Lepidosauria; order Squamata; family Lacertidae; genus Lacerta; species Lacerta agilis. Next base: position 7,642,031 of record NC_046317.1, on the reverse strand, counting down.
TTAAGAATCATATATTCACGAAGATTTAATTACGATGCATTTTGCTGTATAAAAATTAATGCTTCTCTTGAAAGAGGCCATTATGTCTCAGTTGAAAATCACCCACTTATGGCACATTCCATTTCTTTAAGAAAAAGTCTTTAATTATTCCATTCTTGCATCCCAAATACCGGTATGCCATTGGTTTAAAACTCTTAAAAAGTTAATGTAAACATGCACACTGAAGATGCTACATAAATAATGAACATCACTGTCGTCATGTTGTGTTTTCTACAGATCAGTTTAATTTGTTGTGAGACATTAGCGTTGCATGCAGTAGATCATCACAATCACCATCAATATTAGAGTCCAAATATCTTTCCACAACGGAAGCCAAACTACAGTATTTTACAGCTAAAGTGAATTTGCTTTGTAATAATCTCCTGTGTGAACTTGGCTGCTGAATACCCACTGGATATTTACTTTTTCTTTGATTTGATGAGTAAAATGTTACCTTGATGTTTTATTCAACATTTTTTTGTGCACGATACAGCCAAAAGTTAAACACTTTAAAAGTTATATCGATTTCAAAGGGACGTGTTTAAGTATGCGCTGAATGCTTCTATTGGATTTAACAGTTTTTCACTTTTTTGGGAAGTGTAATTTTTGATGGGGTTTGCTAGGTGGAATATAAAGTTTGATATCCAAATTAATTTTATATTGTATTTTACATTTCGCTCTATTTGAGCCGGCATGACAGTGGACCTCTTACTTACTATTTAAAATCTGGCAGTTGCCAGGGTTTTACTTCCAGCAAATATGCTTAGAATTCAGATGTGTGTATAGTAGTTTGTCATTCTCGATGGTATTCGGCTAAGTCATAATCAGTGGACCTGGTTATTCATGGCCAACTGAAGCCCATTTCAAAATCCATTCATTCTGAGTATGACGGTGACTACGTCTTAGGTATTCAGCATACTAAACATGCTTCATGAAGGCGGGCACCCATTCATTTGCCTGAACTGGCCCTCCTTAGCCAAAGCAGCTCTGCAGAACTCAAAGCTCTTAATATTTGCCTCTGCAGTTACCTTTTCAATCCAGCTCTTTCCTCTCTGACCAGAGATGCGACCACACGCAGCAACACATAGCTGTGTACTGGCAGGGATTCTTTTAACTTCAATATGGCTGCTTGAGTGGGAGAACTTCCAGGGGATTCTGGGGCAGAATGCCCATTCAGTTTCATTCAGTACTGGTAAAGGCAAAGGGACCCCTGACCATCAGGTCCAGTCGTGTCCGACTCTGGGGTTGCGGCGCTCATCTCGCTCTATAGGCCGAGGGAGCCGGTGTTTGTCTGCAGACAGCTTTTGGGTCATGTAGCCAGCATGACAAAGCCGCTTCTGGCGAACCAGAGCAGCGCACAGAAACGCTGTTTACCTTCCTGCTGGAGCTGTCCCTATTTATCTACTTGCACTTTGACGTGCTTTCGAACTGCTAGGTGGGCAGGAGCTGGGACCGAACAACGGGAGCTCACCCGTGGCAGGGATTCGAACCTCCGACCTTCTGATCAGCAAGCCCCAGGCTCTGTGGTATAAATACTGCTGTCTACGTCTGCCAAGAGCCAGAGATGGCGAGCAAACTGTGTATTTGCATCTGATTATACATTAGGGGTTCATCTCGGTAATGACAGTGGAGTACACCCACCCACCCCATCCAGCAAAAGTTTAGATTCCCTTTGTTCATTGGGAGAGATTTTAAGTACCGCACACGCTTAATTCTGCCATTGAAATCAATGGGACTCCAAAGCGTCTAACGCTGCCTGAATTATATCCACAATATTTGGCCAGCATTCAATACCCCACATCTTCTAAATGTTTTCACTGGCTTGGTTGGGTTAATCCTTACATTCCTCATAGTGCTTTTGAGTAAGGAATTCTGCAGTTGGAGAATGTTAATAATAATAGTAATAATAATAATAATAATAATAATAATAATAATAATAATAATAATACTTCTATTATTTGTATGCTACCCATCTGCCTCTTCCACTCTGGGAGGCTTCCAGCAAAATATAAAAACAGCATCATTAAACACTTCCCTCTATGGGACTGTCTTCCGACATCTTCTAAAAGTCATATAGTTGTTTATCTAAATAAACAAAAATAAAATAAAATTGTCCAGTAGCACCTTAGAGACCAACTAAGTTTGTTCTGGGTATACCAGAAAGCTTATATCCAGAAAAAACTTAGTTGGTCTCTAAGGTGCTACTGGACAATTTTAATATATTTTTTTGACTGCGTCAGACCAACACTTCTACCTACCTGAATCCAGTTGTTTATCTGTTGGCGACATCCGATAGAAGGGTGGGCATGTTGATGATAATAGGTCACATTGGACATTTCTGCCACACTCTAACCATTAAAGCTTCTCTATGATATTCTGGCTCTCTCTAAAACCACCAGCAGCCTCAAGCCTCAAGCCTATTTCTTTTTCTGATGCACACATATGGATGCCCCTATAAACACACACACAGGCACACACACTTAGCATTTCAATAGCACACAAAGCTCTTAATATCTGCCTCTGCCTCTTCTGCCAGGTTTTCAGGGGCTGAAATAATTTACGAATAATTAGACCGTGGCTTATTATTAACTGCACTGAAACAAATGGTTTTTTTTTTTAGTGCGGTATGAGTATTATATTATGTATATTCATTATGTTTATATTTCTTATATGGTTTTTTTTCCCTGGGGGCGTTATTGGGTTGTTTTTATTTTCAATTTTAATTTTTTTGGTTGAACATATTTTTTTAATTAAAGATTTCTTGTTTTACAAAAGTATGTGCAATGTCTCTTTTTATCAAGTTACATTTTCTACAGGTCAGTTTCATGTGTTGAGACATTAGTGTTACCATAGGAAGAAAAGGGGGAAAGAGGTGGAGGGGGGCATGGTGAGTGGGGTCGGGTGGCAATGCTCCTATTGTACTCAGTGTATGTGTGGGGTTTTGTGTCAGCATCGCTTGTGCGGGTTCTCTTTACTATTCACTTGTGTTCCTTTGGTGGTGAGAGAGGTTGAGGGTGGCCTAGAGTGTGGTTGGCTGTAGTGAGATTTTTGTGTGTGTGTGTGTATTTTTGAATCAGGTTATCCAGATTGATTCTTATGCTGTTGGTGGATTCTTGTCGTTGTCTTGTTGAGCTGTGTATGTGATAAAGAGGAGCCATACCGGGTTGAAGGCGTTTTCTTCTATTTGTCCCTGTATCAGTTTCAGTTTATTGGCTAGTTTTTCTAATGAGACTGTTTCACATACTATTTGATACCGTCGGTCCATGCTTACTCCTGACAGGTCTCTCTAAGTGAGTTAAGGCCAAGATTTGAACCAGGTCTCTCCAGTGTCTGCCTATTTTGATAATGTATTTTGTGGTTTTATGTTTTAATTTTGTTCGGTGAACCACCCCCTAAGACCTTCGGGTATGGGGCAGCATATAAAATCTATCTATCATCTATCTATCTATCTATCTATCTATCTATCTATCTATCTATCTATTTGAAGAAGTGTGCATGCACACAAAAGCTCATATCAAGAACAAACTTAGTTGGTCTCTAAGGTGCTACTGGAAGGAATTTTTTATTTTATTTTGTTTTGACTATGGCAGACCAACACGGCTATCTACATCTATCTATCTATCTATCTATCTATCTATCTATCTATCTATCTATCTATCTATCTATCTATCTATCATCTATCTATCTCTCTATCTCTCTCTCTATCTATCTATCTATGCATGCATGCTGTAAACTGCCCTGTGACCTTTGGGTGAAAAGTGTAATATAGATTTCTAAATATATAAATGAAATGTATAGTATCCAATTAGGTTCAGACCAGAGTATTTATATAATGCACATAGGAATGGGAGCTGAGTCTGCAAGAGAGCGCTGTGCCTAAGGTCTCTAAGTGAGTTAAGGCCAAGATTTGAACCAGGAACCTCCTAGTTTGCAGTGTTCAGCCTGTTCTTATGCATGTTTACTCAGAAGTAAGTCCTACTGATCACACAAGTCTTAATTCTCAAGTTTGCACCCAAAAGATTTCAGTCTTAGCTACTATTTGACACAGCTCAGAATAATAAAATAGATTATTCCCAAAATTCCATTCCTCTTTTAGCTTATGGAAACACTGGCGGATTAAGATCAGCATTATTAAACTCCTGCATAGCATAACATTTATTTCCAAAATGAAAAGGGTTGAGCAGTGTAGATAAAAAAAAAAATTGACATTTTGGACAAGAAAACAGGAGACACGAGGAGAAAATGTTGACAGCAAGCTAGACATTTAGAAGCCAAATTTAACCGCTTTGACAAAGTACAGACAGTAGAGTTAGATGCAGGACTTACCAACAGGAAACATATTTTATGAAATTATTGAATTGGATTGATGAACTTGATAAGAAGTGGGAGCCGTGCCCAAAAGCAGTTTGAAGGAAAGCTGCTGTTACAGGAACTTAATCAGAAAATGCTTTACGCATCTTGTAAACAACCTCATAAAATCCAGATTCATTTGTAACAGCTCGAGGAAGCTCATTTATCAGCAAACGTTTTGTAAAAATCCATGGCTGGGCTTTTAAAGGCATTACCTTAAGACCAGTGAAGACTTTGGCAAATAATCGCAGGTATCAATGCTGTTGGTTCCTGATTTGTTTTCCTGGAGTCTCTTTGTAAAATATGGTAATTGAAATCTGTTACTTCAGATTGTAGTAAAATTTTATTGGGTGTTGATGGTGAGATCCCTTATAACGAAATACGTTTTAAAGGTAAAACCGTGCTTCTAAATTGGAACGGTGTAGAAAGGACAAATGTTTGTTGGCCAGCTTTATGAAACAGAGATGCATTGGTTGTTCAGAAGGTTTCCTTTCTTTTTAAAATATTGGTTCAATTTGCATCTTCCTCTTACACTGGGCTTTGAGCAGGCTTCCTGGGAGGTGTTGATCAGCAAGCTCACACCTGTTATAATGTTACTATTTGCATAGATACACAGGAACACAGGAAGTTGCCTTTGGTCCAGTTAGGGGACATTCCCATCCAGGCATAGGCAAACTTGGCCCTCCAGATGTTTTGAGACTACAATTCCCACCACCCCGACCACTGGTCCTGCTAGCCAGGGATGATGGGAGTTGTAGTCCCAAAACATCTGGAGGGCCGAGTCTGCCTATGCCTGTTCTCATCCTTTCCTGCCGATGTCAGGGAGTGAACCCCAAAGCATCTGCATGCAAAATAGATGCTCTCCCACTGAGCCACAGCCCTTCCCCTCAAAAATGCCTTACAAAGAAGACAAACCATGAATTTTTCTTCCACTGAGCAGTCTTCACGTTTTCAGTGCTTCTATCAGCCGATCAAACCGTTATCGAGTCACACATCTCGCTATCCCTGTTCTCTGCAGGTAGGCTGACCATATATATTTTAAATTACCGTATTTTTCGCTCCATAGAACGCACCGGACCATAGGGCGCACCTCATTTTTAGAGGAGGAAACAAGGAAAAAAAAAATATTTTTCTGATTTTCCTCCTCTAAAAGCCCGTGTGTGTGTGTGTGTGTGTGTGTTTTGAGGATCAGCTAAAAGTTTTGCAGCTTTTTTTGCAAAGGGAAAAGCCCTGGCTTTTTTGAGGATCAGCTAAAAGTTTTGCAGCTGTTTTTGCAAAGGCAAAAGGCTTTTTTAGGATCAGCTAAAAGTTTTGCAGCTTTTTTTGCAAAGGGAAAAGCCCTGGGTTTTTTTTCGAGGATCAGCTAAAGGTTTTGCAGCTCCTTTTGCAAAAGGGGGAAAGCAAAGAGGAAAAGCCCCATTTTTATGAGGTTTAACTCACATTTCTGAAAAATCTTAAGGAAAGGGAGCCATTTCTACAGTTTCCAGACAGATAATCTAATCAGCCAGTCACATGTCCTGGGGAAACAAACAACCTCCCTCTGCAGCACATTCAACAAAGGAGGGCGGGGCCGAAAGGGAGCCTGGACTCTTATCTCTCTCCCGATCTCTTGCTGATCAGCTGCTGAGCGGGGTCCTTTCAACACTCCCTTTTCTCTTTGTAAAATAAAAGGCATGATCCTCTTTTGGCCCCTGGGCAATTCAGCTCCAGGGACCACCATTCGCTCCATAAGACGCACAGGCATTTCCCCTTACCTTTCAGGAGGAAAAAAGTGCGTCTTATGGAGCAAAAAATACAGTAAAAAAGGAGCCCTGATTGCAAGTTTATCCTACTTAACACCCCCATCACCTAATTGGAAAAGGGTTGGTAAGAGAGTGGGCTGGCCTCCGTCCACACCCCAACCTCCGCACCAGTTTCCTTTAAGCTCACTGCTAGGGACAATTCTATACAGACAAAATGCAGTCAGTTCATTCCCAAAGCAGCCCCACTGCTGAAAGCGTGTATCTTTGAAGACACACGTTTACATATGGCTGAGCTCCATTAAAGGAACCATGTAGCTCTCTAATTTAATGTTCTCTCCTACTTCACTTGATAAAGTGACAGGGTCTGGAATGGCCGGGGCAACCAAGGAAGAGATCTTGGGGTTGTGTTGAACAAACTGAAAATGACTCATTGCACAATGACAAAAAAGAGAAAGGCACATTCAGTTTTAGGGGTCCCACCAATAGATCCAGGCATATAGACCAGGACTGTGGGACCTTAATATGGAGACACACCAACACACCAAAGGTTTAGCATACATGAGGATCCAGGTTCAAACTTGGATGTGGTCTTCCAAGTGCCATAGCCAATCTGAGAGACCAGTGCCAGCAGTAGGCCAGTAACACCATTTATCTAATTGTCTGGCTCTTGCATCCCCCAAAATGCCTTTTATCCCACAAATTAATCTGATATATTTTTGGGGTTAGTTTCCAGGAAGAACTTGCTATCTACGTCTCATGTATCCACCCACTGGCCCTCCTCCTCTTCCTCCACAACAACGACAGCTACTTTGTCCTCCTATGAGTATTTCTACTCATAGGATTTTTTAAAATGACATGGACTCTGCCCTTGGACTTAAAAGACACAAGACAAAGGGGGGGGACAGATATGTCGAGGGAAAAGGAAAACAAGAAAATCCAGGGACCAAAATGTTCCAGTTATATAATGACCACATTGACCAGGCACTGGGGAGATACTTCTGGGAGTGGAAAAACCAAATGGCCGTTGATCCCAGCTGAGCCAATGGGGTGGGGTGAGCACTCTTTCTTCCTCTTCACTTCTAGTTGGGCAGAATGGATCCTAATAAGGGATAGCTCAGGGGGAGGAGGAGCCAGAGGGCACCTGGCTCCCGCCCAGCTGATAACCTGACCTCTTAACTTCGTGTGGTGTAGTGGTTAAGAGCGGTAGACTTGTAATCTGGTGAACCGGGTTCGCGTCTCCGCTCCTCCACATGCAGCTGCTGGGTGACCTTGGGCTAGTCACACTTCTCTGAAGTCTATCTGCCCCACTCACCTCACAGAGTGTTTGTTAGCCGCTTTGAGACTCCTTCGGGTAGTGATAAAGAGGGATATCAAATCCAAACTCTTCTTCAGTCCTGCCCATGACTCACCAGGAGTAAACAGTGGCCATACTGGTCAGATAAAAGGTGTTTGTACTTGTTTTATACATTTTTGCTAGTTTACTAGGAGTCAAATACCACCGGCACATCATTTTCGCCATTGAAGCTTATTTTAAATGGTAACCTGTCAAAAGATGGCCATCATTGGGTTGATGGGCATCATTGGCAAACTGAATTTTCCATTCTCCCATGGGTGGGAAATCAAAACCTCTGATCCTAACCATTGCACCTTTTTCTATTTTCTCCACCAAATATGTATAAAATGTGATGTAAAAGATTTACATCTCCAGCAACAGAAATATTCTTGACAAAGGCAGATATCCAATGTCAATCACACCCAGAGTAGAGCCATTAAAACCAAACAACCTCAGTCATTTAAGCCTATAGATTTCAATGGGTCTACTCTGAGTAAGGGGCAGTTGAATATCAACCCATCTTTTAAAAAAAGATGTGCAGGGATTTAATATTATTGGTACATTACAAGAAACATAACCTGTCAGCTCCCTGGGGCCCTGGGTGCCTGAGCACCCACAAAATTCCCCATGAAGGGGCTGGGCATAAATTTTGGTGCCAGGGCCATGCATGTTGCTTGGCACCCATGGCCCCGGGCACCCACTTTTGCGGGGCCAAGGTGGCACTCCGGACCTGAAATAAATTTTCCTTAATCACTATATTTAGTGAGCTAGAGAAGACTTTTTTGCTCTAAAATATTGTTTATATTACTTATAAATATTTATACTGCTATACTTTGTCTTAAAATGCCAGTGAATTCTGTCTTCAGTAAAGGATATTTCCCCATTCCTATCTCTTTGCTTCTACATAAGACGGGGAGGAGGCAAGGGGGAGAGAGAGAGACAGAGAGAGAGAATTTGATGGTCTTCTTAGTTTTGCAAACTGTAGGATTCTTAAGTCTACCTTGCTTGCCTTTAATGTGGCATCAAGTCGGCTGTACCATCGCTATTCAAAACAAGAGCGCAAATGAATAAATGTCTGTTAACACATCAGGTTTTGGAAGATAAAACTTTGGGTCGACGTGACTTGACAGATTGCCTTTCACGACCATCAACAGTCTGTCATTTGCACTGAATTTTCATTCCAAATGGTGTAATTTAATGAGGTATGAAACCCTGATTGGAGCCCATGGGAATGTCCTTTTTTAAAAAAAGCTAAATTGTGTAACCATTACTCAGTCAACAAACCAGACATTTCCCCCTTTCTGAAATACATAGCAGGTTTCAGAGGCAGATACTGACTGCAGAGAAGCAAATGCACCAAACCAACTTGTTAAGAGGCACAAAGCGTTTGGGGTAGGTAAGTCATTGGGGTAGGTAAGTCCCGGGTACACTGTCCCAATGACTCACCTTCCCTTCTCAGAGTTTGTATTTTCTGTGGAGTTTTTGGCCAGGATGTCCTCTTCTCCCAACTGAAATTTAGCCAAATCCTGGCTTATGCTTGCCATCTATTTTTCTTACGGTCAAAATCTGAATTTTCTAAATTCTTCGGGTATTCTCTCCTTCCATTGCTTGTGTTGCTCTGCCAAACACCACCTACACCAGGCATGTCCAAAGTCCGTTTCTGGGGCCTTATCCCACCCCCTGTGGCAGTTTATTTCCTGGGGTAAAATCCTTAAAAAAAAAACCCTCAACAACTTCAATCCTAAAAAAAAGGTTAACAACTTTGGTCAGCCATTTGGTCTGCCCTCACAACCCTTCACTTCATCAAATCTGGCCCTCTTTGAAAAAAGTTTGGACACCACTGAGCCCTACACCAATGGTTTCTTTCTTTCAACAGCAGCAAGAACTGTACAAATGGTTTAGGAGGGGCGAACGGGAGAGGAAATTGCAGCCTTGACCTCAGGCTATTGACCTCCGAGTGAAGCATTTGGAATTATTACTACAGTTTTTAATACGCTTGCTCAGAAGTGAATTCGTTTAAAATCCCCTGGAATTTGCTTCCAGATAAATTTGTTTAGAAGTGAGCTTATTTTATGTAATGAAAGAGTCAGATATAGACATCTGGTTTATTATTGTAGCGATGTGCCTCTGGTGGAATACTATTTGGTGTGAATTCTTATTCTCTTCCCTAACTCCACCTGAGGTGTATGCCTTGCAGCGCATGTCTGAATTGGATTTCAAACAAATGATGGCAACCCCCGGCTCTGAGATCCAGCAAGGCGTGCTGAACAGCCACCTAGAGCTGCTTCATCAACAGTGATATACATGTCCAAAATGTGGGAAAATATACACCTACTTTTGACCTTCATCAGCATTCATCTGGGATTGGAAGGATTCACAGGTGAATGTAAACATTCGCCAAATTTCATGCAAATCACTATAACATATATGCTAACTAATAAGATCAAACAAATTGGCCTAAACCCAGAATATCTTTGTTGTAACGTGGGGATCGTGATTCAGCAAGTGATTTCAGCTCTGACGTAGCAGGCAGGAGACAGCTTCTTCTTGTAACACTCTTTATTCAGACAAACAAGACTGGGGAACTGAGGAGAGGGATGCTACATTTATAGGGACAGAAAGACTGGCTAGAAAGGATACATTTTTGGAGGGAACAATCCCAAGCAATCACAAAGCTGCCTTTTGGTGGAAACCAATAAGACTGAGGATCCAAATGCAGCAACTTGAATGAACCAATAGTAGCTGTTCCTTCTGGAACAGGAAGGCGGTTACTTTCCCCTAACGTGAATACAGACAATAGTAATACAGATATTATAACCCTTGAATCAATACACAACAATCTTCTTAACGGAACTTTAAATAAGGGAAAAATTACTATTACTCAGAGACTTCACGCTGGCGAACTACAACCAGAAGTTGCCTTACTCCCGGAGAAGTATAGATGTTTAAAATCTTGGCCTAACTTTGCAGTGGCCCCTTATTTAACTAATATCACTAATGAAGCCTATAGATGGACCTTCTCTAGAGCCCGTTTCGAGACAATGCCTTCAGCAGTGCTGTGTGGCAAATTTATGAAGGTCCCAATGCATGCACGTCTCTGCCCCTGCATGTCTAACAAGGTAGAATCCGTTACTCACATCCTTTTATTTTGCGAATTCTATCGTGAAGAACGTGCTCGATTTATTTTACCCCTTTTAACAAAGTTTACACCCTTACAACACTATTTTGAATCCTTCCCCAAAATTTCACGAAAATATCTTCTGGAGGATTCTTCAAGTCTAGTATCATATGATGTGGCTAAATTCTGCACTTTAGCTATTGAGAAGCGTAAATCTCTTTTATTGAATAGCACATTGTAAAGTTCCTTTGTGTAATTGTTTTATCTCTGGTGATGTTGTTGCCGATTTTTCTCTGTTTGGATTTACGATTTTCTGTGCTGCTGGCTTTTGCCGTAATAAAACTGACTGACTGATATATACTAACAATGGGAGAAAATATTACCAGTATTATTCATCTCCCATAGATAGTATTTTTTGTCACATGCACAAATGCCTGGTTTAAAAAACTGGCATCATAGTGTCCTGTGCTCCCTGCTTCCTTGGGTACTGGGAAGTTCCAGAGACAACACTAGTAGGTTAACAGCACAATATGTCAGGGACTGGGCAGAGGAGGAATGGTGGAGAATGCCTCCCCAGCCTGACCCTTCCGGAGAAGAAGACAGTTCAGAATTACAACAGGGGTTTGAGGGTGATCACAGTTCAGAGGCAGATAAGGGGGAAAGCTGGGAAATCATGAGAGAGGAGGAGGAGGGCAACAACAACTGACAGACACAGTGTTTTTAGAAAGCATTCCAGACCCCCCCCCCTCTCCCAGAACCCGGTGAGCATTGAAAGTAGGAGAGCAAAGAGCTCAAAGGCAGAGGGCATTTTTCAGCACCTGTAGGGGAGACGAATGAGGGAGTGGGAGAGATGGAGTGGGTGCAGACTCACTCGGGAAAATGCCATTATTCTAAGTGTTATGGTGTCCCATTGCACCAGAGGGAGTTTAATCCTGCCTGCCACATGACCTGGAAAGCTGTCTGTGGACAAACGCCAGCTTCCTTGGCCTGAAAGCGAGATGAGCGCCGCAACCCCATAGTTGCCTTTGACTGGACTTGACTGTCCTTTACCTTTACCTTACCAGCTGTAGGGCCAGGAGCTACTACCTGCTCATGGCCTGATCTAAGGTGTGCCACAGCAATAGCAATGCCACCATGCAGACGTATGGTTGCGGGGGCCCACAGTAGCTCACAGCCACAGCTGCCACCTGGGAATCCAGTAGCAAAAATGGGGCAAAATATTCATGTTACATGATTGAAAAAAAGCGAGAGCTACCTTAATTATTATTATTATTATTATTATTATTATTATTATTATTAAATAAATATACTGCCCAATACTTACAGGTCTCAGGGCAGTTCACAGGATAATGAAATAAAATTACGAGCTGCAGCTACTGAATATTTGGTGGAAGGGGTCTGAGTCCATGTCTGGGGCTGCTCTAACCCACTGCTGAAGTTCCTGAGCTCCCCGGGAGCTCTTTCCTGTCTGGGAATGGTGGGTCATGCCCTTTTGGCCTCCAGCCCTGGCCCAAAGCCTGTTTATTTAGCACTGGGCAGAGACGGTGGGGTTATTAAGGGGATTTGCTAGAGCTGAGAGACCATATCTCAGGGAGTGGTGACAGAGCAGCTCCCTGATCTCTGCGGTTTTCCATGTTTGCGCTGAGGCCTGTGATCGGATTCCTCCTTAGCAAGCAAATTGCACAAACTGTTTGCCTCCAAGTGCTCTCTCCAGCAAAACCTCAGAGCTCTTTTCCCAGCATGGAATATTTTTCTTTCCCTTTTGGACACAGCAGAGGCTGCAATGTGGCATGAAGTAAGGCGCCTGGGAGGCTCCAGGGTTGCATGATGTCATGGTGGAACACAATGAAGCATAAGGAAAGGGGGGTGGGAGGAGAGAGAGGAGAAGAAGACAAAATTCGGGGAAGAGGCGGAGAAGAGGAATAGAGCGGCGGCAGCTGGATCCAAAACAGTCTGCATGCAAAACATTCAAGGGACGGGCATGTGCTCATTTTCAGTTGGATCGTCACGTGGAACACTACAAGATTGATATAAGAATTCCACACCGTGGATATTGCCAATATAAGAACTGAATAGATTGTATTTCCTGATCAATCTGCTGGACTTTAATTTCTCATAATATGTTTCGTTCATATGATAAGTTGGTCTATGGAACCATATTTTTTGATATGATACGTTGAATCGCATTTAAAAAGAATTTATATAGTTACATACAGCGTGTTACGTCGTTTGTGTTATCATACAGGAATATAAAGCAGTCCCTTATGGGGATTGAACCTGTCAGCACCACGCTCTAACAAACTGAGCTATCCAGCTATCCTGTGTTAGTAGACTTTTACACTACAGCATCCTTCTCGTGTAGATCGCTTTTATTATCTTCATATTGCAAGGAGAGGGGTGAGGCTGGAAAAAAAAGTGGCTTTCTCGAGTCGCTTGTCAATCCAGATGAAGCATTCTCTATAACTCAAAACCTTGAATATGATCACCCCACAAAGAAGTGGGTACCATGCTTTAGCGGCTTGCCACAGCGCATCTGTTCCTGTCTCTTCTGCATAATCTGTCAAGGTTACGATGACTGCAATGCGTCATACGTAGGGCTGCCTCTGAAGACGGTTCGGAAACTTCGGCTGGTGCAGAATTCAGCGGCCAGGTTGCTCACCGGAGCAAGATGGTTTGAGCACATTACACCGATCCTGGTCCGTCTTCACTGGCTACCAATTACTTTCTGGGCCCAATTCAATGCGCTGGTTTTGACCTATAAATCCTTAAATGGCTCAGGACCGCAGTACCTCAAGGACCACCTCTTTCCATATGAACCTACCTTGACCCCGAGATCATCTTCTGAGGCCCTCCTTCGTGTGCCTCCTCCTTGAGAGGTCTGGAGGGTGGCAACATGAGAACAGGGCCTTCTCTGCAGTGACTCCCCGTCTGCGGAATGCTCTCCCCAGGGAAGTTCGCCTGGCACCTTAACAACAACAACAACAAATTTATTATTTGTACCCCAGCCACTCTGGGCAGCTTCCAACAAAGATTAAAAATACATAAAAATGTCACACATTAAAAACTTCCCTAAACAGGGCTGCCTTCAGATGTCTTCTAAAAGTCCGGTAGTTGTTTATCTCTTTGACATCTGATGGGAGGTCCGGGCGCCACTACCGAGAAGGCCCTCTGCCTGGTTCCCTGTGACCTCACTTCTCGCAGTGAGGGAACCGCCAGAAGGCCCTTGGCGCAGGACCTCAGTGTCTGGGCTGAAAGATGGGGGTGGAGACGCTCCTCCAGGTATTCTGGGCCGAGGCCATTTAGGGCTTTAAAGGTCAGCACCAACACTTTGAATTGTGCTCAGAAACGTACACCTTTAGGTGCCAGAGAAAAAACATTCCTTTTTAACCAGGTCTTTGGTCAATCTGATTTACACCCTATGCCCTTTTAAAATGCGTTTTTTTTGGGGGGGGGGGCTATTGGGTTGTTGTTTTTATTTTTATTAGGTATTTTGTGGTTTTATATCTTGACTTTATTCTGTGAACCACCCTGAGACCCCCGGCTATAGGACAGTATATAACTTCAATATATTATTATTATTATTATTATTATTATTATTATTATTATTATTATTATTCTCCTGTATGATAATATCAAAGTCCTGTATGATCAGTATGCAGTAAACTTTCTAGCTTGGAGGATACAGCAAAACTCCTTCCTATCCTTTTGGGTTAAATTAGGGTTACACAAGCAAGATGGTAACAGTTGCGACTGACTGCTATGACGGGGGCTTTGTAAATGGGGGCGATCCACCTTTGATTGCTGTTATTGGTGACTCAGCCATGGAAGAAGGAGGAAGAATGTGGTCTAGTATATCCTTGAGAAATGAATCAGGGTCATCTCAAGAAATGTTGGCAATCTGAGATGGAAAAATCAAATGGCAGTCTTCCCCTCCACCCCTGTTGGAACCCACTGGGAAGTTCTCTGAGCATGACTACTGACCTGAATGGGAGTTGCCCAAGAAAACAATACTTTGCATCTTGTTCCTTTGAGCTTGCACTGGAAAACTTCCTTTGCATTGCATGGGGGTGGACTAGATCAGGCATAGGCAACCTTCGGTCCTCCAGATGTTTTGGCCTACAACTCCCATCATCTCTAGCTAACAGGACCAGTGGTCAGGGATGATGGGAATTGTAGTCCAAAACATCTGGAGGGCCGAAGGTTGCCTACGCCTGGACTAGATGATTCTTTGGGTCCCTTCCAACTCTACAATTCTATGAACTGTGCTCCGTGGCTCAGATCTCTGCCTCTCTTCATCCATCTAAAACCTCCACCTAAGGCAACTTCCATATCTGGTCTCCATTTAGGGCTGCCTTTGCCCAACTTCTTGTACTGAGCTTGCAAAAATCCCGTTCTTCACATTTGTTTGGCCTTCCAGTTGTTGCAAAGTGCTTGCCACATTCTCAAATGACTTCTGTTGGGTATGTTTCTCAGCATGTTCCTCAGCTTTCTGGTTTGTATTTTCCTGAACAAGCATATGTGCTAATTGATTGCAATAATAATGAAACCGTATCTCTCTTTGCAACTATGCAGAGCTTTTCCACGGCACAGGACCATAGAATCAAAACTCTGGTCATGAGACCCGAATAACGTCTGCTGTGTATAATCTGTATATTGTTCCTAGGGGGAGCAATTTTGAAATTCAGCATATCTGTTTGTCTGTCTATAAATGCACACAAGGCAGGAGACAATATCACTTGTTTGAAGACTAATTACCCAGAACTTTGTAGAAGCAAAGACTGGTAGTTGGAAAAGCAACTTTCTCTGTGATGGAGAAAGAAAATGGCCACATTGTTTTGTTGACACCGAGAGCTGAAACAGACATTATATGCCAATATCATAGCTTCAAACAACACCAGAGTCCCTGCAGAAGCTTTAAATAAGGGACAGCTCATCTCCTAGACTATGAGTCTGATTTGGCTCTTAAAACAATTTTTTCTGGACTCAATGGAGGACCAAAACAGATATGATATGAAGGTTCAGTGACTGGTTCTCTAGATTCCACACACACCCTTCACTTTAAATTATTATTACATGTTTATTTATACCCTGCCATTTTCCCTGATAGGGACTCAACGCAGATTACAGATAAAAATAAGAACAGCTGAAAACATTGCAGTTGGAGAAAGAGCAATAATGGAAAACCATTTAAAGTAGCTGCAGAGATTTTGATCACAGCATTGTTGCCTGGATTCCAAAGCAACGTAATTCCCCTCACTGTTTTGGAAATGTAATCACAACATCAATCCCACAAATAATGTGTTTAAAATCAGAAGGTAAGGGGCTCAAATACAGTAGAAGGGAGAACTAGATAACTTTTTTTGCATTGCTCAGTATTTGCTCAGTACACTCTTGAAATAACAACAACAACAACAACAACAACAACAACAACAACAACAACAACAATTTATTTGTACCCCACCCATCTGGCTGGGTCTCCCCAGCCACACTGGGCGGCTTCCATCAAATATTTAAATACATTTAAAATAGCACAGTTTAAAAACTTCCCTAAACAGGGATACCCCCCTTCAAATAGAGAATTTATTTCCTCCCAATAGGAAGAAGGAGCTGTTACATATCCTTCGCCGTAATGCGAAGGGTTCCGTTTAATACCTAGTGTTTTCAGCTCCTTGCCTTTCTGAAACATTTATCTACCAATTACACTGAAATTTCCCAGACCCCCGTTGCCTGGTTAAAGATGAACATTGGGGAAAAGACCGAGCAAAAACAATGTCAGGGTTTTTGAGTGAAAGGTGAGTGGGAAAAGTCCACAGCTTGTCTCTCAACTGATACGTTCTGAAAAGTGAACAGGGCTGCGGCTCGGATATCAGAAGTTGTCGCTTAAACGGGCATTATGGGACAGAGTGGGATCATTGCAGGGAAACGGAAGTGGCGAAGCTTAGCAAAACAACCAGAGTGTTTGCCTAAGTTGAGTTTTTGACAGATCTTTTAAACTGAACATACCAGAGAAAGGATACATTGTCCGCCTTCTTGTGAACCTTTCAAAGCAGCTCCAGTTTATACAGGAATGGTCCTTTGCAACAACTCCCTAAGCAATTATATGCTGTTCCTGTGTAACAGTTTCTTATAGGAACGGTTAGCTTTGGTTTCCTCCAGCCCCTCTCCTTCCTTACCTAACAAGGATGTAGAAAAATATCCTCAAGGCCAGGGGTCCCCAAACTAAGGCCCGGGGGCCGGATGCAGCCCAATCGCCTTCTAAATGCAGCCCGCGGACGGTCCGGGAATCAGCATGTTTTTACATGAGTAGAATGTGTCCTTTTATTTAAAATGCACCTCTGGGTTATTTGTGGGGCATAGGAATTCGTTCATATTTTTTTCCCTCCAAAATATAGTCCGGCCCCCCACAAGTTCTGAGGGACAGTGGACCGGCCCCCTGCTGAAAAAGTTTGCTGACCCCTGCTCAAGGCAATAGGAAAGGAGAGGGTGGGATGCAGCTGAATGGAGCCAGGGGGCTATATAAGCCATTCAGGAGAATTGTCTGCAGGGCCCAACCTGCCCTAGGTTGGGCCAGGCTTCTTCCTTTCAGTCCCTTTACAGACAGGAATATAAGAGGAAACATAAAGTCAACATTCAACCTGATTTCCCAGGAAATAGGTCATTTACTCCCACCTTCCAAGTTTCAGGGCAGTGAATGCCAGTGAAGCAAGGCTGGCTCTATCACTGAGCAGAGTGAGGTAGAAGAAGAATTAGGATTTGATATCCCGCTTTATCATTACCCGAACGAGTCTCAAAGCTGCTAACATTCTCCTTTCTCTTCCTCCCCCCACAACAAACACTCTGTGAGGTGAGTAAGGCTGAGAGACTTCAGAGAGTAGTGTGACTAGCCCAAGGTCACCCAGCAGCTGCATGTGGAGGAGCGGAGACGCAAACCCGGTTCACCAGATTACGAGTCTACCACTCTTAACCACTACACCACACTGGCTCTCAGGTAGATACCTCAAGCAGATGGTGCTGAGGGCCAGCAGTAGCAGCCCCCTCCTGCCATTCCTCTGTGTTGGGGGACAGAACTGGGTGCACCATGCTACCTGCTCTGTACACTCTAAACTAGCCAACTTCTGTCTAGGGGCGGGGATAGAGGATGCCGTCTTTTGGGTGTCACACATTCGACTACTGTATAGGTCAGCTTCTCCACATGGACCCGTGAGAGGGCGCCATTTTGTTTTTTTTGCCTCAGGCAGCAAAACCTCTTGTGCCACCCCCGGACTGGCAGCAGAAGGAGCGAGAAGTACTTGTGCTCTTGGCGCTTAAAAATAAGTAAATAAACGGAAAGTAATTTACTCTGTAGCATCCTGTAACACATTTCTGCTCATATATAATGCCTACTTCAGTCAAGGAGATTTATGACCCACTAAGTACTACTAGGGGTTTGGAACATCCCACTTCTCAGGACCACATACCCTCAGAAGTTCCATGTCAGGGGGGCCCCTGCCAGTGGTAGATGGAGCCAGAGGTAGTTAGGGTCAAATTTGACTGGACTTAACTGTCCAGGGTCTTTTACCGTCACACAAATGCTTTCATCCACCTCTCAATCTAATTAAATAAGCTGTTTCTGGTCATCATAGGAGTGTTTAGAGTTGAAATGTTTGCTGTTGTAAACTTTATAAAATGATGTCCCAGGAACTGAACTTTACACAGGAACTGGATCTCTTACTACAATTGTACTGAGCATGGCAGCTGCCTTAAATTTCGATTTTCTGCCAGTGTTCCCCTGAACTACCTCCCTCTATGAAGCCACTTCCTACTGCCAGAAAAAGGGTTTTCTGCTGTAGTTAACAACATGATTTGAAATCATGTCATAGGTTTTAAATACTCTCTGTCTGTCTGTCTGTCTCTCTCCTGCCATGGGGGGGGGGGGAAGAACTGGATGATTTTCACAAGTATTTCAGCTTGGGAGGGAAGCTGTGAATCTCCTTGTTCCATGTGATGGGTTGTTTAGGATAATGTATCCCTCCCAAAAAACCTTGGTGTTTATTTTTATTTTTTAAATCCTCAATGTGATTGGAAATCACACCATCATGTAATGCGTACTTAGGTCCTAAGTGTGTGGGGTTGGGGGTGGAATGTCGCACAATGATCTTTACTGCTTAGTGAAGGAACCCTGTGGAGATTTCAGTATCCCACCAAGGAAGGAGGTAAAACAGAAAGGAGCTGTCCAATGAAACTAGTTGCTCCAGTTTGGCTATGAGCTGCTTTCTCTACATCTCAGGGAAAACTCCAGCAGAGGAGGAAAATCATAAAGTTCTCTCTCACACACACAGGAAAGAGAGAGACACATTCAAGCGTTCCATTGATTTCACTCCGTCTTGCTGCATTTGAAAGCTATTTTTGGTCTTCGTGGCAAGGAATGTCAGGGTTTTGTTTTCCAATTAAACAGATTCACACCCTCCAGGCCTTAAGTAGCTTTGCTATTTTTGTCTGTCATGGATAGTGAGAAATGGCAATCTCAAGCCAGTCACAAGTACATCTACAGATGTTCAACAGTTGTACGGGTACCCCATGGAAATACAGGAAGCAGGAAATCCATGGTGAGCTGTTTCTGGACTCTTCAGTAAAACCTTTTATAGTAAAAAGTGCTGGAAGAGAGAGGGAACTTGGCTCTTCCCTTCTTGTCTGTCTCCACAGGTTTCTAGGATCTGAAGCAAACACAGTACTCAGCCCTTCCACGTTTTCTTCTCTCCTGCCCTTTGATACATAATCACCTCCAAATACGCTGAGCATGACCATTTCATTTAGCTTGGAGGTAGTCACCCCAGCCTTCAAAGTCTATTATAAAACTAGGCTGAAAACAGACACAATATATTCCCAGCAGCAGGGTGTTTTGGAAGAATTATCGTTGTTTTTACTCCAATGTTTCCTCTCCAGAGTTGAGGAAAGAAAGAAAAAGAAAGAAAGAAAGAAAGAAAGAAAGAAAGAAAGAAAGAAAGCATTCTGCATGGTGGTGATTGGTTGGCAACCCTGTTGCCATCACAAAATCTCCTCCGAAAAAAGAAAGTTTCTATTTTTTATTATTGTCATCATCAGCACCAGCAAGACAAGCAAATAAGTTACACACATACATATGACATTTAAAAACACACATCAACAACAAAGAATGAGAATGCAGGTTCAGCTATTAGACTTCACCCTCCCTACAAACATGCAAGTTTGTTGGCCGAGTTAGCATTTGATTCACTGGTATGCGCATCTGATGTTTCAACTGTGAAGTTTGGAGTGTTGGAGAAAAGCAAATATATTTCCTTCTCTGAAGCTTCTAGTAAATGCATGTGTTACTTTAAACCACCAGAGGGCAATCCTTGTGTAGCGATTGAGCCAACACTTGTTTGTAAGCCTCTGTCTAAGTTAACTCCACCCCTAGAAGCTGAGCCATTTTTGTTTATTGTTCTCTTCCAACTTGTTGAGACAAGGTATCTGCTGTTGCTTTCATTACTATTCACCCTGTAAATATTTCCTACATGAATAAAGCCTTTGAACTCGATAAATTGTAAGTGATTATTCTGATCAAATTCACTCAAGCTGCAAGGTCTGCTAACATGAAGAAACTCAAGTTAACACCAAGCCAGAGGGACCATTTTAGCTCAAATCTGACCATTTTAGCTCAGATTTTATACTATTTCTGCCTTCTCACAGCTCTTCACTTAGTACAAATAGTGACTGTTTTTTATCGTAACAGAAAGGGCATATAACTGAAATCTTGCACTGATGAACACATTACACTAAAAAAAGACACATGCTTTTGAGTTGTGGTTCAGGTGATGCTTTGTTTGTAGGTGTAAGATATTGGCCTGCAACTGATGGGCTTTGACCCACAACTTACTTAGTTTGAGTTGTGTTGGTGATACAGTACTAGGTTACCGGTAATCTTCTGGAGACTGAAGGAGATAGAGAAAGCATAACAACAACAAAAGAAGACAAATCGAATGGCAGAAAGGATGAATCTACACAGATAGATAGATAGATAGATAGATAGATAGATGGAGTAAAATGTATAGTATCTGATTAAAAAAATAAAATTGGATTCCAAGTTCCTGGTTGGAGCGTAGGAAGGTTTTGGAAATAGAAAGTTTGGTGTAAGAGAAGGCAAGCTATTGAGTTGCAAAGTTGTTGTTGTTGCTGGAAACCTACCCAGTAAGACTTTTGTGTTGCCCAATCAAGTATCTGCTGATTAAGCAGGAGATATCACAGTACATTTTGTATCGTTCCCTTGGATTAATTCAGCAACAATTCTCTATGCTTTAGTCATTGTTCTTTTTAAATTCCTGTGCTTGTGTCCCTTTCCTGCCTTATGTCTCCCTAATAAAAAATCTTGGGGAGTTCTACAACCTGCTTTTGCAGTAGCAAGCGAAAATATACCACACTGACATCCAACAGGCACTTGTATAGATCCAAGTCTCCCATGGAAATGAATGGACAGAGACAAATTATTCTGCTGCTTGAACTTGGCCTTCAGAAACGAGACATGGTGTTGCAGTTTTCTCTGAGGCCAGGTTCCACTAAGATCATGGTCTGTTGGGAGACTCTCGCCACTGGCTCCTTTCGAATTTAAATTGCAGAGCTTCCCAGATGTTCTGAACGACTGAAACCCATCTCAGCAATTGGTTCGTGGACTTGCAACAACTCTTGGACTTGTTGCCCTCACACGACCACCCTGTTATCAAATACCTGTGTTGCTGCTGACTAAGAGACTGAGCTTTTGGACCAAGGTGTTCGCAGGTCAAAAACTCACCCCAGTCATGAATTCACCAGGTGGCATTAGGTGAGCCATCGTTTTTCACCCTCAGCCTCTGCAGTATATGACTATATGCGATATGACGTACAACCTCAAAGGGCTGTTGTGGATCTGTGAGCTGCTGAGATAATATATCTGAAGCACTCTGAGCATTCTTAACTGCTATATAAATGCTGAGCGTGTGTAAGGCCACTCATTTCGCAGGCCGTACATGTTATTCTCACATAAATCAACGTGGGAATGACAAATGTACAGCATGTGTAACTAATGAACTTATCCCATTATTTGTTTCATTTAGAGCGCTTAAGAGCTCCTTTGGTTTGAAAGATGAAAGGGGACCCTAGTTGTATAACATGTAACGAATTAAAATCTCTCTGGAGGAGAGACTAACCATGAGACATTCAATTTTCCGTCCTAAATTAACTGCCTGATGCCAAACGCATTATAGCTTATGAGTGTGTGAAGGTACATACATAATACCATTTTTTGAAGTCAAAGGCAAAATTTGCTGCCAATAATACGCAGAGCTTTTGAAAGGCTGTAATTCCTCATTTAACCAATGCCAGTTGCAAGTACTTGGTGCTAAGGAATAATCCCTCCATGCCAAATAAAATACAGAGTAAGTCTGTGGTGCAGTTGTCAGCATATTGTTAGTTACAGGCTGAGTGACAGAAAGCATTCGGCAGGGAAGATAAATGTCTCCAAGTTGCCTGCCAAGTTCACTGAAAAGGGCCTTTTCTTAGACATTCTTTTCAGGGTGGAAAAATCTTTCCTGTTTTCATTCCCCCAGCAAACATTTAATGAGCTGTGTTTTACAAACCTATTAGAAGGGCTGTCTTAAACTGGCCCTAAGGCATTTGAAACATCTCTCTCTTGATCTATGTCACAAACGATTGAAAATGATACATTTTTCACAGGGAGAGCGTAAGCAACATCTGGCTATTACAGACCGTAAGAGCAGCAGCCCTGCCGGGTTAGACTGAAGGTCCATCTAGTCCAGGGGTAGGCAACCTATGGCCAATGGGCCACAAGTGGCCCACGGGGGTCATTTAACTGGCCCACAAGCTGCCCCCGAACCAAGCCGCCTGCTCAGCGAGTCCCCGCGCACTGTGCTAAACTGGCGCAGCATACAGAGAATTGGTACACCTTGACCATGAAAATCTAGCTGACGAAGAATTAGCGAAACAGGGCCTAGTCCTGGAGTTTATTTCAACTGGAATTTGCTTCAATAATAAAAGTGTTTGAAGACTTTAAAGCTGATCTCCCGCCTGGCCAGAGTTCTTGGATTCTTTAATTTTTGAAAACTGGCGCAGCGCGGCATGGGGACTCGCTTCTGCAGCGCCGAAAATCGCGGGTGGGCGAGCTCAGGCACGCTCACAATCTGGCCCATGGAGGGATCTCTGCTGGAGTGAACTGGCCCAGGCGAACTGGCCCAGTTGGATGCTTGCAGGAAGTCTATAAGGAGAACATGAAGCCAAAGCTGTTGTTTGCACTCAGCACCGGGCATTCAGTGCTATATTGACTCTGAACATCGAGGCTCCGCTTGACTGTCATGTCCAGTAACCAATGACAGACTGCTCTAATAGCTCCCTTTAAAGACAGCAAAGCCAGAAACCATTGTCACTCCATGTGGCATTTTGTACATGTTTATCCTATTGCCATCTGGTTGTTGTTGTTGTTGTTGTTGTTGTTTAACTAAAAAGCTCTACATGTGTTAGATTCCCCCCCCCCATCATTTCCTATTTATAGACACACCTGCCATTATTGTGCGGGAATTGATAGTATCACAAGGGTAAAGAATATCTCCACATTTGGTCGTTTTATGTAACACAGCTGTAAAATGACCATAAAAGTTTAGGATAACAACTGCAGCACATCGCATTTTGCTCTGTCACAGTGCCATACCTCCGAGAAATGCTTCATATCCCCAGTATTTTGATAAGTCCAGGTTACATAGGTGCCAACCTCTAGGGGCTGAGGTCCATTCCCCCCCAACCCATAAAATATTTGAGAGGGCCAGGCCTTGCCAAATTTGATGGGCACTGCCACTCAAACAGTGTGCACATTGCCCATCAATTGATCACATTGTCATGTGATCAATTATGCAGGGCAGGACTTATCTGCCCCCCCCCATATTTTATTCAAGGCACCCCTGCTAGGTTATCAACTAATTTGTTTAAAAAGCTAATATCAAACAATATTTATGTAATAACAAGATACAGTATGAGAGCAGGGAACAAAGGCAAAACCGCATTAGAGACGGTTGGACTAGGCCAAGACATGTTTAAAAAACTTTCTTAGAATTTCACAAGGAGTGTTGTTTTGCTTTAAGGTGTCTTAAAGGGTGGAAGAAGACAAGATGCAGCAGTCAGGAGTTTTTCTGACGCAAACGTAGGGAGATCTAGATTGGGAGGGC
Organism: Lacerta agilis; assembly: GCF_009819535.1. Taxonomy (NCBI): domain Eukaryota; kingdom Metazoa; phylum Chordata; class Lepidosauria; order Squamata; family Lacertidae; genus Lacerta; species Lacerta agilis. Next base: position 7,618,247 of record NC_046317.1, on the reverse strand, counting down.
ATAAATTATTATATTTGTACTATTTTTTGGCGTGGGTGTGAGCTTGTTACATAAGAAGTCCTTTCCCTCTTCACCCTTTCCTTTCAAAGCAATACTTTTAATTTTAGGCAGTAACTGGAAACCCTTTCCTTTAATTTCTGGGGCCAGTATCACCTTGATCTGGGGCCAAGTGTGGTATATGAACTTAGGGGCAAAAAGTTTGGTCTTCTTGTTCTAGGTTATGTGTTATTTTTCCTAAGTTTAGAAACGTGCTACAGGAATACGTAGACGAGAGTGATTTCGTTTTATGACTTTGAAACCCTTAGCTAAAAACAACGTGAGAAGGAAGAGAATTAAGAGAGAGAGAGAGAGAATTGAGATTACAACAAGTTTCCAGTGAGAATATCCGTTACTGTTTCAGTCAGAATCTGAACCTCCGTGTTCTCCCCCCCTTTTAAAAACTAATATTTATTCCATTTTCTACAAAAAACAAACAAACACACACAAATACAAAACACTAAACACACACACATAATTCTTATAAATCATAACTTTCCATAACATCTTTGGGTGACTTCCCCCAATCCCCCCCATCTGGATTTGATTTCTAATCAATCTTAGCAGTTTTCAAACTTACCAAATAAAAAATAATTATTCCTAAAAATTATATCTAAATCTACATTTCTGATCTACTTTAATGCAATACTCCCACAAACTTTAACTAATCAAATTTAATCTTAAAACATCTTAACAAATTTAAAACCTAACTTCTTCCTGTGTTCTTGGCCGGGGGAATACTAGAGTGTGGGGGAAAGTTTGAGGGACGTTCCCAGCTAGCTGAGAAAACAAGGACACCCAGGACACTCATGAATCAGAGAGGAAAGCTGAAACTTGAATTTTTCATCGCAGATTTATAGTTTTATTGTGCTTACATCAGAGAAGGGAACTTTCCTGATACCAACAGGATACACCCCAAGTACCATCCAGTTGTGCTATTCTTGCTGCTGCCACTTCTTCCAGTGGTGCCAATCATTTGGCGCTCCACACTGGTGCCAGTGGGCACAGAGTAGGGGGCTGGGGCTGGCAGGCCTTGGCATGTGTAAATAGAAGTTTCGGGTTTTCAGTCTCCTTCTCAGGGCAATCCAGGGAAAGGAGCAAACTATGAAAACAAGGAGTCGGAAATGTGAGGGTGAAGGCTATGGTCTGCTTGGGCTGGAAATATTTTGCTTTTCTCTCTCTCCTGCCTCTGGGCCATTCCATTGTCACGGGTGGGACACTTGGACCATGTTTTTTGGTATTCACACGTGTGTAACAATGTAAATATACAGTGGTGCCCCGCTAGATGAAAATAATTCGTTCTGCGAGTATTTTCGTCTAGCGGGTTTTTCGTCTAACGAAGTGGCAATGCAAACCGCGGTTTTCCCTAGACGAATTTTTTCCCCCCGTCTTGCGAGGCAGCCCCATAGACAAATTCGTCTAGCGAGTTTTTCGTCTAGCGAGGCATTCGTCTAGCGGGGCACCACTGTACATAAAAATTAACAACCAAAATTTAAACTATGTTCTTAATAAGATACTGAACATTTTACTATTTTTTTTTTATTATTTTTATGGATATTTTTGACAATTTTATTAAATGTTAAAGTATTGTCACGGGTGGGACAAAAAAAGGACATGGAGCTTGAGATAAGTTTGATTTATGGAAAAACTGAGTTGGGAGGTGAATCAATGATAAACTCAGCATATCTGTTTAAATCCATGTTTATTGGTTACAACTATGCAATCAGAAATTAAGTTTAAGAAATTTAATGATACAAAATTAAGGAAAAAATGCTGTCACGGGAGGGACAATCATCAGAAAACTTTTAACTTGAACACTTCTGTGAAGACTACGTAGGTGGACTTTTGAAAAGAAGGTCCATAAACTAAACTTCTTTTGTCTTTAGCTTTTAAAAAATGGTTAGACTGCACGTTTGGAATCTTCTTCACCAAAGTCCAGCGCTCATCTAGCATTCTTATCAGGCTCATTTTTCATGGAATGGCCCCTCTGCAGTGTCCCTCATGTTTCCTCCGAGCCAGGGCCAGCCCACCTATGAGGCAAGGTGAGACAACTTGGATCCACACCTGGCCTCCAATGAATGCATTGCCCACTGAGAGCTGAGGCTTGCTCCTTGGATGCTGGATCTGCTGTAGCTCCCCCCTCCATGCCCCCTCTTCAGCAGCCTCCTGGCGAATTGGAGCCACTGCTTTCCTCCACATCCTTGTTCCTCATGTGGATCTTTATTCCCCCCTGATTCCCAATGTAGATCTTCACTCACCTCTTCTTCCCTGGCAGAGAGGGGCGCCATTTTGCGGTTTGCCCTGGCGCCAAAATGTTTTGGGCCAGCCTTGGCCCAAGGCACCAGGCACGGCTGGTCTCGTCCCTTGACCCACTTAGGAGCAGACCCAGACGATACGTGATACACATTTGAAGCACATAACTTTGCCGGTGGTGGCAACTGCAGTTTGTTAAGGCTGCTGGAAACGGCAGTTCTGTGAGCGGGAAATTACAGTTTCCAGGATGCTTTGGGGGATGTAATGCATTTTAAATGTACATTGAATATGTTTTAAATATATAGTGTGGACTTGCAGTTAGTGTCAAGGGACCCCTGACCATTAGGTCCAGTCGTGTCTGACTCTGGGGTTGCAGTGCTCATCTCGCATTACTGGCCAAGGGAGCCGGCATACAGCTTTCGGGTCATGTGGCCAGCATGACAAAGCCACTTCTGGTGAACCAGAGCAGTGCACAGAAACACCGTTTACCTTCCCCCCAGAGTGGTACCTATTTATCTACTTGCACTTTGATGTGCTTTCGAACTGCTAGGTTGGCAGGAGCAGGGACCGAGCAACGGGAGCTCACCCCGTTGTGGGGATTCGAACCACCAACCTTCTGATCGGCAAGCCCTAGGCTCTGTGGTTTAACCCACAGCACCACCCGCATCCCATAGTTAGTGTCAAAATGATCTCTTTATTCTGTCCTTATTCTTCCAGGTCTCCTTTCTGCAATAATATTACATCTCTCCACCCCAACCCCTGCAATTGGTGGTTCCCATCAGAATTCTTATGGACCCCATTTTGTTTTTCAAAATACATTTTTCCTTTAAGAATAGCATGTGCTCCCTGACTCCAGCACACTGAAAAAATATGTTTGCGCGCTTGTTTCTCCCCTCGTTCCCTCTGAATTGTATGGTAAGCTAGGAGAAACAGTTGCGATAAGGAGCTATGAGTTTCTTCATATCCCCTCATTTGTTTCTCAGTTCTCAAGCTCCCAGCACTCTTATCAGGGCTAATGCTTTTATTCTTTCACAGAAAAGGCATAAAAAACCCACACAATTCTGCAGTATATATGTGATTCAATAGAAGGATATCCAGGGAACAGATTAGAATAATTTGGTACTAAATGCCCAAAAGACAGTAGAAATGGTAATTGATTTCAGAAGGCACTCTTCCATCCTGCCACCACTTTCCATTCTTGGTAACATGGTTGTAGTAGTAGAGTCCTTTAAGTTCCTGGGCTCTATAATTTCTTATAACTTAAATTGGTCAAGCAACATCAATAGTATTATTAAAAAGGTCCACCAGAGGCTGTATTTCCTGCGTCAACTTAGGAAATGTAAATTGTCCCAGGAAGTGTTGATCCAATTCTACAGAGGCATCATTGAAAATGTTCTCTGTAATTCTATAACAGCTTGGTACGGTACAGCCTCCAAGAGAGACAAGAAAAGGCTCCAACAAGCTCTAAGAATTGCAGAAAGGGTAATTGGTGTTAGCTTGCCTTCAATAGAGACAATTTATGCTACCCGAGTTAGGAAGAGAGCAGAGAGAATTGTAGCAGATCCTTTACATCCCGGTCATCATCTTCTTGATTTACTTCCATCTGGACGTCACTATAGGACTTCATATACAAAATTGGCCAGGCACAAGAATAGTTTTTTCCCTTGTGCCATTAAATTGTTAAATTCGTGGTTGTATAGCTGAAGGGGAGGTAAATAATGGGTGGGGTTTCTTTGCTTCTTTGTATTGTGAGAGGAACAGAGAAACAAATTCCAAGTATGTTGGAAAATGTACTTGGCCAATAATAAATTATTCCTATTCCTAGAAGACAATTGCTTTTATTAACGAATTGGTCACCAAAGGTTTCTTTGTTTGTTTTTTAATGTTATGGATCACTCAGACAGGGAGGGAGATCTGTATGTAGAGTGCAAGAGCTTGAAGCCCTTGTGTGGAAATGGTAGATGAAAAGCAGATATAAATTCAATGCCAGTTTCTAAATCCTCACAATCTGTGGTGATGTTTGGCCCTTCTGCAAGGTGGCAACATGCAGTTATATCAAAGAGGGCACTCTCCAACTTTTAAGTGCCACAAATTCCAGAAGATGAGATGTGTGCATGCCAATTTGTGCTATTGAAATTGATGGAACTCAGAATGTGCTCTGCTTTGATTGGATGATACCCACACTTTTTACTCTGAAATTATTCCTCAGTTGTTTGTGGAATTGCATAGATAAAGCACAGACCATTCTCAACAGTACTAATATTATGAGCCATTCTGGAAATAGTCGTATTGAAGGGGAACATACAAATCTATGAAATAAATGAAACATACAAATTAAATTAAATTAATACAAATAATAATTTACTCCATCTATTTTTCTACAGGGAATTATGTTTTAGCAGTCTTTGGAAACATATACGGGGCTATATTACTCATCCTTGAGATTTAGAATCTCAAGATGGTCATTAGATTTCTGGCAGGAACCCAGGAACAATACGTTCCAAATATTCATCATACCAAAAGGTTAAGAGATGTGAGATGTGAGTGTATTAGCTAAATGTGAAATCCATTTGTTGTTCATGATGGGTTAAAGTTTCCATCTCTGGGGTAACATTCCAGAGAAAGTGCTTTGCAAAGCCTCTGTTTGCTTACTCCCAAGGAATTACATTGACTTCAAAAAGATGTTAGGTTCCACTCCATCCAGTCTTACTCATATGTACAGAACTTCTTAGATTGCAACGTTGGAGTAATGAATGTTTGCCACGCCACAATAATGTACCATGTTACTTGGACACGGTAGTTGTGTCCCAGTGGTTTTCAACTTTTCTGAGTCCATAGCTCTCTTTACCGACCACATTCTTTCTGCGGCTCCCCTGTGGAAACTACTTACCCTGGGGTTCCATTAAAGGATGTGCGTAAGTGGGGATTTGCCCATTCCCGCCCCTGCCCCCATTCTGCCCCGCCCCCTTTTGTCATGTGCGTAAGTGGGAGCGCATGTGTTGATGGGAACCCAAAAAATGCCACGGCTCTGTGGGGCCGAGCTGATGCACTCCACACGGCAGCCCTAGACTGCCTTCCCCAAAATTAGTGTGCACATGGTTTTGGGTGGGGAACTTACTTGCTGGCGCACACATCAATAAACCAATGGTTGAAGTATATTCTGATAGCCTCACTTGCCAATTGATCTGCTCAGTCTACGACCACTGGACCAACCACTATCTGGTGTGTTGGCGGTGGCAGCCGCGGCGGCATGGGGCAACCTTAACATTTGACTCAAATAATCCAGGATTAGTTGTGGACTTGACCTTGAACTGTCATTAATTCCTGCCTCTGAGAGAAAAACGGCTTTCATATCTGTGGAGGGCTTCATGTTCAGGTTTGGCTTGGCTTTTGCCACTAGCTGACATGATTAATTTTCATATCTACTATGGTACCTCTAGTTACGAATTTAATTTGTTCCGGAGGTCTGTTCTTAACCTGAATCTGTTCTTAACTAGAGGTGTGCTTTCGCTAGTGGGGCCTCTTGCTGCTGCTGCGCCGCCAGCACACAATTTCCTTTCTCATCCTGGGGCAAATTTCTCAACTCGAGGTAACTCTTCCAGGTTAGCGGAGTTTGTAACCTGAAGCATTTGTAACCTGAGGTGTTTGTAACTCGAGGTACCACTATATATCATTTCTCTGTGTTTTTCTTTCTTTCTGGAATTTACACTTTCCAAATTCACTCAGTATTCCATCAATATTGAGGTCTCTGAATCATCCCTTTACCAACTGCCATGTGACTTTCACCTCTCCTCAATGCGATTGATTGATTGATTGATTGATTGAATGAATGAATGATTGATTGCATTTATTTCCCTCATTTTTCTCCACGGAGCTCAAGGTGGTTTACATGGTTCGACCCCTCCTCACTTAATCCCCACAACCACCCTGTGAGGTAGGTTAAGATGAGAGTGAGGAACTAGCCCAAGGTCACCCAATGTGCTTCAGGGTCAAGTGGGGATTTGAACCCTGGTCTTCCAGGTCATGACACCATTATGTTAGAAGTTTCTCTCCCCTCTAAGTGCCAGTGATTTTGTTCAGAAGGAAGCCCGTCCAGTTCCGTGGGGCTTATTATGTCTGAGTTAGTGTACTGAAATGTATGTAAGATTGTAGCCATAGGCGTAGTCATATCCAGTGCTTTTTTCCTAAAAAAAATATGTTTAGGGGTACTCTCATTTTGACTCAAGAAAACCACAATGTTATAGTTCAAATCGGGTAAAATAAATACAGCAAATGGACAAAAGTACAGTCATACCTTGGAAGTCGAACAGAATCCGTTCCGGAAGTCTGTTTGACTTCCAAAACGTTCGGAAACCAAATCGTGGCTTCTGATTAGCCTGCAGGAAGTTCCTGCAGCCAATCAGAAGCCGCGGAAGCCCCATCGGATGTTTGGGTTCCGAAAGAACGTTCGCAAACCAGAACAATCACTTCCGGGTTTGCGGCGTTCGGGAGCCAAACGTCTGAGTTCCAGGGCGTTCGGGATGCAAGGTACTACTGAACAAAGATTCACAAAATGTTTAGGGGTATGCATATACCCCCGGATTCCCCCCAGAAAAAAGCACTGGTCATACCCATTGACACCAGGCTAATAATCTCCACATATCTCATTCATCCTACAAAGTTCAGAGAGCTTTTTTGGGACTAGTCAAACGATTACCAAGTGTCCTTGACTCCAGATCTGCAGATGCGGGAGGGGGAGGGGGGAACAGGAGATCTTGGCAGCAAAGGTCCAACGAGCAGAACGGTCTCCATCTAGTTTCGGAACGGTGCATCTGAAAATGGCAAGGCCATTCAGCTGAAGGAAAGCAACAAATAAGAACTTGCCCTGAACACTCTAATTTCAAAGAAACCAAAGAGATCCACCATACCAGCACGAGATGAAAGAGTCTTTATTCTTCATCCGTGGAATGTGTTGAGCCGCTTGTCTGCATTGAGAGACGAATGGAGCCTGGAATGCAATAACCAGTCTCAGGTTGTGTTGTTATTGGATCTCGTGCCTTCATTTCTTGAGTCCTAGTCAAGACAGATTTTGCCAAAGGGACCCATAAAGCATATTAGTGGTTCAGAGCTCACTTTCTAAATGAAAATCCGCTTACGGTTCCAACAAGATCTTGGTATTACCCTGGGAACCTGCCTCATTTAAGCAAATAAGATTCATTTCTGTTCTTTCATATAATAAGAGTGTTTCCTTTGGTGGCCTGACCCTTTGCTCCAGCTCGTATTTATGTCTTTCATTACCCTGTAACACCCAATCAGTGCTGCTGAATTACAGCATTGCTGCTCTCTTCCTGGCTATTTGCAGCTTGTGAGAGTTGGCAAGGAAGGTGATCTGTAGCCAAACATTCTTGCGTTTCTGAACTGAGCATTTGAATGATACACAGATGGAATCTTTATTGAAAAGAGATTCTGTTTTTGTTTATCTGCGGATCCAGCTGGCAATGGCATTCCAAAGACTGCTTTCTGTAGGACACATGCAAGTCCCGGGTGGTTCCTACAAAACAAGTCAAAATGAATTTCCCGCTACAGTTAACCCAGGTCTAAGTAATAAGGGAACATCCCAAAAGCAGATCTAGGATGAAATGACCAAAGGCATTCACAATCTAATGTTGTTGTTGTTCAGTCGTTCAGTCGTGTCCGACTCTTCGTGACCCCATGGACCAGAGCACGCCAGGCACACCTATCCTTCACTGCCTCCCGCAGTTTGGCCAAACCCATGTTAGTAGCTTCGAGAACACTGTCCAACCATCTCATCCTCTGTCGTCCACTTCTCCTTGTGCCCTCCATCTTTCCCAACATCAGGGTCTTTCAGAACCTAATGAGCATGGACTAATTACCACTGGTCCCATCACCTCCGGGCAAATAGAAGGGGAAGAAATGGAGGCAGTGAGAGATTTCACTTTCTTGGGTTCCATGATCACTGCAGATGGTGACAGCAGTCACGAAATTAGAAGACGCCTGCTTCTTGGGAGAAAAGCAACGACAAACCTAGACAGCATATTAAAAAGCAAAGACATCACCTTGCCGACAAAGGTCCGTATAGGTAAAGCTATGGTTTTCCCAGTAGCAATGTACGGAAGTGAGAGCTGGACCATAAAGAAGGCTGATCGCGGAAGAATTGATGCTTTTGAATTATGGTGCTGGAGGAGACTCTTGAGAGTCCCATGGACTGCAAGAAGATCAAACCTATCCATTCTTAAAGAAATCAGCCCAGAGTGCTCACTAGAAGGACAGAACCTGAAGTTGAGGCTCCAGTACTTTGGCCACCTCATGAGAAGAGAAGACTCCCTGGAAAAGACCCTGATGTTGGGAAAGATGGAGGGCACAAGGAGAAGGGGACGACAGAGGATGAGATGGTTGGACAGTGTTCTCGAAGTGACTAGCATGAGTTTGGCCAAACTGCGGGAGGCAGTGAAGGATAGGTGTGCCTGGCGTCCATGGGGTCACGAAGAGTCGGACACAACTGAACAACTGAACAACAACAACAATTACAAAAGGGAAAAACAGCAATAACCATAAAAATCACCAGGCACCACACATACAATATAAACCACGGTCACAACTACTAAGATTGTTTGTTGCATAAAATAGAATAGCACAAGATTCTCTAGTAAAATGTGCCAAATTAAATATCCGTATGCCCTTTGCAGTTGACCACTATTTTATCTACGGTAGTTCTTTCCTCCTGATCTTCTTAGCTGCCAACCATAGAGTGCTACTTTATAAGTTACAAAGTCACCAGTATCGCAGCTATTTCACCCTTTCCACCCTATTCAAGTGAGTTCCATTTGGAAACAGGGGTTTTATGAATACGTCTCTTGGGTCTATATATAATGGGCACTGCAATAAATAGTGGCACAGGTCCTCCACACAGGGTTGCCCACACAGACAAAGTCTCTCTTCACAATGTACTTTGCCGTAGCGTCCAACTAATTTAGTCATGAGCTTGTCAGGTTTAGCCCCAAAACCTGGTAGTACCTGTCGTAAGGAGATGACTGCATAGAAAATCTATACACAAGACGGGGCTCTCATCTTAAGATTTTAAAGCCACCCTCCTTTTAACTAATTAATTAGTTAATTGATTGATGAAATAAATGTGCGTATTACCAAAACCTGACTATAGGGACCTGTTCAAGATACCGTCAGTCTTGTAGCTATTAAAAGCACAGGAGCCCTGCCAGAAAAAAATTTGGCAGCTCAGCTGGAGAATTTCACTTGGCAATTAATCATTTCCACCCATTATGATTTGAAATTATGACTTGACGTGGTTGCCCCCACCCCCACCCCTCAGCTGAAGGTTGATTCGCCTTATGTCTGCCTCGGCGTTCCTTCCATCCTACAGCGGTGCTTATGGGACCGTCTTAAGCCTTGCTTTTTTGTGTGTAGAGATTTCCTTCTGGGTTATGAGGTCACCGTGTTCCCAGAATGTAATAATTTATTTGCCATGTACCTTGCAGATTGTAAAATCATGTGTGCGGGTATTCGCCAGAATTCTTTATACGCTTTATACTTCACGTTTTATAACGGCTTTCATAGGAATGGGATGCCGCCCCTTGGAAAAATTGTGACGGCGACAACAGTTGCCACAAAGGAGGAAGCGATGGGAGGAAACTCGCTTGGTGAAGGAATTTAACAGATCTTTCTGTAGTTTGTGAGTGAACCTTTTCAGGCACAGCGTTGCACATCTGGACTTTGACCATGACCGACTGCCAGATTCCTCTCTGTTCATCCCCACTCTGCTCTCATATTGCTGCTTTTATCATATCTCTGTCACTGCAGCTTGCCCTAGCGTTAAAACAGCCAGTAAATCAAGGCATCTTTCTGGAATCAGGGGCACCGTGTTCAGTCCTGTGATGTGGGATCAGCCATGTGGCTCATATGGTGCAGAGTGATATACAGGGCCAGCAGAAGTAGGCATCTGTAGTGAACATATGGCATGCCCCAATGGGGCTTTCTGAACAGCCCTTAGACGCTCATGGTGGCATGTTCCATGCACTTGCTAGTCTCTCCGTCTGTCTGTCTGTCAGTCTGTCTGTCTGTCCGTCACTGCCTGTTAACCAAACCATACATACATACATACATACATACATACATACATACATATCCTTTATTTGACCGATAGTCAGAAAGAAAGAAAGAAAGAAAGAAACATTTCTCAATACAAAATTATAGAACTAAAAAAACACCAGAGGGATTGTTGTTGTTGTTGTTGTTCAGTCGTTCAGTCGTGTCCGACTCTTCGTGACCCCGTGGACCAGAGCACGCCAGGCACGCCTATCCTTCACTGCCTCTCGCAGTTTGGCCAAACTCATGTTAGTAGCTTCAAGAACACTGTCCAACCATCTCATCCTCTGTCGCCCCCTTCTCCTTGTGCCCTCCATCTTTCCCAACATCAGGGTCTTTTCTAGGGAGTCTTCTCTTCTCATGAGGTGGCCAAAGTACTGGAGCCTCAACTTCAGGATCTGTCCTTCTAGTGAGCACTCAGGGCTGATTTCTTTGAGAATGGATAGGTTTGATTTCTTTGAGAATGGATAGGTTTGATCTTCTTGCAGTCCATGGGACTCTCAAGAGTCTCCTCCAGCACCATAATTCAAAAGCATCAATTCTTCGGCGATCAGCCTTCTTTATGGTCCAGCTCTCACTTCCGTACATTACTACTGGATACAGAGGGATACACAATTAAAATAGGACAGCACTAGTAAATCTCATACAGATAACCCACGTCGAGGCATTCGATTTTGCACTTCCGACACTTGAGTGCCTGGAAGAGGAATTTAGCCACAGATAAGGCCATTTCCCCAGTGGGCTTATTCAGCAGATATGCTACCTGCCTTTCTCTTAATCGAGAGCTAAACTGAGATAAATATGGGGCTATGAGATATTGCCTTAAATCGTTGTAAAAGGGACAACTCAGTAGAATGTGTTCTCTGGATTCTACCTCTCCTAAAGCACAATGGCACGTTCTCTGATCATATGGAACTCCTCTAAATCTTCCCCTCAAATCCGCCGAGTCAAGAACGCAGTGAGAAGTCTGCGGTGTTCCACATAGTGGATATCCGCCAGGTAACGGGCTGGTGCAGCCCGATACACCTGCTCCCCCCAAAACACCCCAGGTTTCACGTGGGCTATGTCCTCATGTCTGTCGATATCCCCCAATCTCTGAGCGATCATCGCTTTAGCATGTCTATACGTCATGGACTCTAAATAACCAAACCTCATTTGCCCGAATCAGCCTAAATTATACAGATGACTTTGTTGCAACCTGAATAAAGCATGTAAGATTTTGGAAAACGGAGGTTGCATTATAATGGTCAAGGAACACGCAAAGCACGGCTAGGTTTATAGCCAGCCGCTGTTTCTAGTACTTACAGAGTCTTCCCTCCCCCCTTCATTTCCTGGTGCAAAGGAAGCGGGTTCATTTTGTAACGACTGCTGGGGGGGGGGATTTTACAGGGAAAGAGCAATGTCCTTTATTTATTTATGATTTTCCGTTTTATACATTTCAATAATTTTACAATCATTTTAACATTTCAAAGCTCGACTTCCTTCCCCCTCTTTCTGCGGTTCCTTAAATTTATTTTTAATGTTTTCTGCATATCCAAGTTAACTTAATTTGCTCATTTATTCATCTACTTTAAATATATACTCTTATAAAACCGCAGGTTATTACAATAAGCCTGCCAATTTTCTTATCCGTTTACAGTTTATTTGTAAATATTCCATGAACCATTTCCATTCTTTTATTTTAAAAAGTTTATCTTGATTTCTTATTTTTCTGATAAGTTTTGCCATTTCTGCATATTCCATTAGTTGGGAAAGAGCAACGTCTGTGTCCACAAAAAGCAACCCATCCACGGCTCCCCCAACATTCATGCCATTTTGAAAGATGCACCCATCTCCACCTCCCTTTTTCTGAAAGAACTTAAAAAAAAGTTAATCTTGTGAAAAAGTGTAGTAGAGTAGGTTGGGGAATCTTCGACTACATCTCTCACCATCTCTGACTATTGGCCATGCTAGCTGGGGCCAATGGGAGTTGTAGTTCATGAAGGGGCGTAGCAAGGTAAATTGGTACCTGGGGCAAAAATTTTTTTGTCCCCCCCCCCCCAGAGGCATAGGAAGGTCAGGTGGTACCCGGTGCAGAAAATTTCTTGTCAACCCCCTCATTGATTCCCCCCTGCAAAAATAGTTTTACATTATTTCATGTTTTCTTACAAAGGAATAATAACAAGTAATAATAATAAAAAAACTTTTATTTATATCCCACCCTCCCCAGCCAAAGTCAGGCTCAGGGTGGCTAACATCAGATACATAACATTGGTATAAAATCAAACAATAATTAAATTACCTCCTAAAAACATCTCAGAATCAAATTTAAGTCTAATTAGATGGCTTTCCACAGGGTTAGGGTTGGGAACAGTAAGTGCTCCACTGAACTGAAATTTCAGCCTTTATGACATAGGAAAACAGCCAAGTGAACAGCTATTTTGGTGGAGGAGGGTCAAGATATTAACCGATATGCATGAAATTTCATATATAGCTATATAATCCCTAGTATAGTAAGATAAGACCTTCGGAGCAGGCATTAAAAAAAAATAATTAAAAAAAAATCAATTCCCCCCCCCCAAATTTGTTCCTTGATAATTTGTCACCCCCTCCATTATGGAACCCGGGGCGGCCCCCCACTCCCCTTGCTACACCCCTGAGTTCATGAAAGTCACTGCTAGAGTTCAGAGATGAGATTTTTTTCAGAGCAAATTATATGCATATGATCACTGTTCCTCATCCGTGAAAAAAATATCCTAAATTGACAACCGGAAAAGTGTATGTCAGTGCTTCCGACAAAATATGCAAATCAACAATGAGGGGTCCGCAAATAGCATCACCAGAGGAAACCAGAAATTCCTGCAAAGCCTGTTCTAGCACAGGTTTGTTGCGAATCTATGGCCTTCTAGATGTTGTTGAACTACAACTCCCAGCAGCCCCAGCAGGCATGGCCCATGGCCAGAGATGATGGGACCTGTAGTTCAGAAATGAAGTCCCCCCCCCTTGATATGGAAGTTAGACTCATCAATAAATCAGTCTTTGAACTGCTGCATCACTCCGCAACCCCAGGATACCTGTATAATTTTTCTAGGGATAACTTTTATTACCCTATTTGCTGGTATGGTGCCAGGCAAGTCTTTGTTGTTGTTGTTCAGTCATTCAGTCATGTCTGACTCTTCGTGACCCCATGGACTAGAGCACGCCAGGCACCCCTATCTTTCACTGCCTCCCGCAGTTCGGCCAAACTCATGTCAGTTGCTTCGAGAACACTGTCCAACCATCTCATCTCCTCTGTCGTCCCCTTCTCCCTGTGCCCTCCATCTTTCCCAACATCAGGGTCTTTTCTAGGAAGTCTTCTCTTCTCATGAGGTGGCCAAAGTACTGGAGCCTCAACTTCAGGATCTGTCCTTCTAGTGAGCACTCTGGGCTGATTTCTTTAAGAATGGATAAGTTTGATCTTTTTGCAGTCCATGGGACTCTCAAGAGTCTCCTCCAGCACCATAATTCAAAAGCATCAATTCTTCGGCGATCAGTCTTTATGGTCCAGCTCTCACTTCCGTACATTACTACTGGGAAAACCATAGCTTTAACTATACAGACCTTTGTCGGCAAGGTGATGTCTCTGCTTTTTAAGATGCTGTCTAGGTTTGTCATTGCTTTTCTCCCAATAAGCAGGCGTCTTCTAATTTCGTGACTGCTGTCACCATCTGCAGTGATCAAGGAACTCAAGAAAGTGAAATCTCTCACTGCCTCCATTTCTTCCCCTTCTATTTGCCAGGAGGTGATGGGACCAGTGGCCATGATCTTAGTTTTTTTTTATGTTGAGCTTCAGACCATATTTTGCACTCTCCTCTTTCACCCTCATTAAAAGGCAAGTCTTAGCAAGGTCCAAAGGTTCTGTTACACCTAGCTGGAAGTGTTCCAATATTCTCAACCGTTTTCTGTATTTATCCTCCCATCTCACAAGTCATGTTCTGCCCTACCTGATAAAGTCAAATCTTTAAATGATACTTTTCAAAATAAAATGAAATAAAATCCAATCAAAGTTTAAGAAAACGGCAAATAAATGTGTGTCTGGGACACAGCGTGTGGCAGGGATGGGGATGGGGTGGATGGGAAGATCTATCAAAGGTTTGTTGGCCTGTCTTGGGAAGTGATAAGGATGTGTGGTGGTCTCTGAGAATGTGAAAGTCACAATTTCAATAAAATTCTTCTAGCTGAGCGGGTTTGCTCTCCAATGGAGCTGAGCGGCATAGGGAGTGTCAGATGTACAGCTGGCTTACATAATGTGCCTAGTTGCTTGCCGCCTTAATAAAACTTTCTCCCTTAGAGCTATTCCCCTCCCAGAGAGAGTATCCATGTGAAAAATTCTAACAGGAAAGGAAAGGAAAGCCACCCAAACGATTTTCAAACACTTCCATTCACTCCAGCAATGTTGACGATGAAAGTAAAAAAAAAAAGAAAAAAAAAAGAAAATGTCTGGAAAAATCAACTGTGGTCGTTTTATTAGATTAAAAGACCAAACACTTGCATGAACTGTATAATTTTCATATTTTATGTAGCAGCTTGCAGAACATGTCTCTGCAGTTTGAAACTTGGATTTGACTTGCGGGTATAAAACTGATGCAAAGGACAAATGTCCCATTTGCCTAATAGACGAGACACCTCTCTGCTAGCAAATGTGGGGCCAATTGACTATATTTTGCTTCTTAGTAATTTCTTTCAGTCGCATAAGGCTTTGATCAGTTCGGGGATCTGTGCCTTTTTAACATGATACTTTCCCCAGAAGCTGCAGTTGATTTTAATTTTTTTTAAAAACAAAGCTTATTAACAGCTGGAGAATTTTGGAGACTCTTCCAAGGCAGGCATTCTCTGTTTTTTGTTTTTTTAATTTATTTTCATCCTTCTGCTGTACTCCTTTTAGGAAGAATTTGAAAACTCAATTCACCAAAAGACAACCTGAGACTTACAGAGTATGATTCAAGACCAAACTAGACATGACATCAAATGTTATATCTTTGCATCTAAAATGCAGGGTTTTTTTTTTTTTTTTTAACTGCAAATTTCATCAGTGGCAGGATCTGGGCTGGGTGGCTGATAGCAGGATGAGAACAGGCATGGAGAATAAATTTAACCCTTTCCTCCTCTGCTTTGGTCCTAAAGAAAACGCTTCCTCTGAAGCTAGCATTTGCATCGGTTAGGAAACTTTCCAAGTCAAAAGCCTTGGGCTGAACCCCATATTTTCCAATTAAAGGATCTTGCATGATAAGACTAGGAAGGAAACTCACCGCCAGTCTGAGTACACAGTATTGAACAAGAAAGAACCAGTTACCTTTATATAAGACTGTTTCACATCAAAATTCCCAGGTGCTAGAGCAAGATGTATAGCTATGAGCCAGGAAATGCTACTTGAGACTGATCACCCACGACGACGTGCTTTGGTATCTGCTCTCAGTTGAATGGCAAACAGAAGAATGAATGAGCAACGGGATTCTGCTTTCCCACTGAGATCAGCAGGTGCCTGTATCAGAGACACTGGGGTAGGAAGGGCGGGGCATAGGGGGCGGGCCGCCATGGGCAGCGGGATCCTGATAGGGTTCCATCTCGGTGCACCCCGCCCCCAGAATGCACGCCAGCCCCGCCCCCGCCTGCTTCCCAGCCCGGTGCCGGATCATGAAGCTCCGCCACTGATCAGAGAGTCTTTTTTATTATTTAAAAGCTAAAGTAAGGGACCCCTGACAGTTAAGTCCAGTCACGAACGACTCTGGGGTTGTGGTGCTCATCTCACTTTACTGGCCAAGGGAGCAGACATTTGTGCGCAGAGAGTTTTTCCGGGTCATGTGGCCAGCATGACCAAGCCGCTTCTGGTGAAACCAGAGCAGCGCATGGAAACGTCGTTTACCTTCCCGCTGGAGCGGTACCTATTTATCTACTTGCACTTTGACCTGCTTTTGAACTGCTAGGTTAGCAAGAGCAGGGATTGAGCAACGGGAGCTCACCCCGTCGCAGGGATTCGAACCGCCGACCTTCTGATTGGCAAGCCCAAGGCTCAGTGGTTTAGACCACAGCGCCACCCGCATCTCAACAGAATAAGAAATTAACTATGGGAGGTGGGGAAGCAAAGGCACTTGCTTAAATAAGCATCACATATATAATTTTATCACTACCTTTTCATGTCTTAATTCTTGCCCTCTCTAGGCATTCTCCCCTGTCATAAATGTTCCTGGTTCCTTATGTCAGACTACAGTACACAAAGCATGAGTATCAGAGATAGTAGCAATGATGTTGTTCAAAGTATAGAATCTGGCTTTCAGTGCATTCATCATGACTTCTAAGGGCAAATCTACAATGCAGTCGTGGGTGAGAAAGTAGCCATGGGAGAGTGAATGGACAGAGGGGAAAGGAACAGAGTGGGGAGGAAGGTTCAAGCTGGCACACTGACTTGAAAAATCAGCCAAATCTTAGGCTGCATTACTGGCCTGTTGAGTTGTTGGCATCCATCTGTCTCAAAAGACAATGGAGTGTACCTCCGAGGGTGAAGTCCAACCATTGGGCTGGCAGCACTGAAGTGACCTCCCTGGGGCACAAGCCTGGGCAGTGTTTGTGGAGATCCTGGGCTGCCCAGACGACAAGACTCTTGGCCTGGCTGATGTGGTCCAATACGTTTGGCACCAGCTTGGCTGCAGTCAGGGAACATGCAAAAAGCAGAGAGCCTAAATGTGCACACAAATAGCAAAAAGTTCTGCAGCACCTTGAAGTCTAGCCATTTTTAAATGACATCAGCTTTGGTGGAGACAGTGGCAGGGAAAGAAGTTTGTGATAGGGGCGGTCCGCCCTGGGTGTCATCCCTGGGCAGATCACCGCTGGGCCGATAGAGATGCCCATAGGGACAGGGTTCGCCACGGGGCCTTAGCTGCCCTACAGCTGGGGGGGGGGAAGGCAGTGGGTGGATAGCGGATGGGACGGGTTGTCCCTATGGGTGCTACGCGCGGCTGTCCCTATGGGTGGTTCGTCCCGCCCCTGGGTGCACCACCCCAGGTGCCCTAGAGGCTTCCTCCACTGCTGGGTGGAGAACAGCCAAGTTACAGGGAACCAGGCAGAGGGCCTTTTCGGTAGTGGCACCCGCCCTGTGGAACTCCCTCCCACCAGATGTCAAAGAGAAAAACAACTACCAGACTTTTAGAAGACATCTGAAGGCAGCCCTGTTTAGGGAAGCTTTCAATGTTTAATAGATTATTGTATTTTAATATTCTGTTGGAAGCCGCCCAGAGTGGCTGGAGAAACCCAGCCAGATGGGCGGGGTATAAACAATAAATTATTATTATTATTATTATTATTATTATTATTATTATTATTATTTGTACAAGGTTATGGGGGGCAGAGTATTGAAAGCAGTGAGGTTAGAGGGCAATGCAAAAAGTCCAGCCTGTAATAATGCCATAAACATTGCTGCAGTGTCCATTCACCATGCAATTGCCTTCCCAGTGCTAGGATACTTAACAAATGTAGAGAAATAAAGAGCTGTTGTCTCTATTCAAGCCACAGGTGAATGTATTTTAACAGAAGTAATTAAGAGGGATGATGAATCATCTGGTCCCAATGACCTGTAAAATCCCCTCCAGGGTAACCATCTTCTCTGCTCTCTGCTTTGCCAGGTGACCAGCTAAATTCTGAAGAGAAGAAGAAGAGAAAGCAGAGAAGGAACCGAACTACTTTCAACAGCAGTCAGCTGCAGGCCCTGGAGAGAGTTTTTGAGCGGACACACTACCCGGATGCCTTTGTACGAGAAGACCTTGCACGCCGGGTAAACCTCACTGAAGCCAGGGTCCAGGTAATTAATCTAGCCTTCATCTCAACACGCAAGACCCAAGAGATAGCTTATCAGGGTGATAGGCTATAGGAACAGTTGGGGTAACATAGATAAAGAACCCTCATGGGGATGCTATTAATAACTACAAAGGTTTACATTTAATTTAGTACCATATTTGAAGAATCTCATATATGGGGATGTGTTAAGGAGACGATAAGCTGCAATGCCTCCACTCTTGGAAGCACTGTGCCTTCCAATACCAGTTTCTGAGAATCGGAAGAGGGAGGAGAGGCTGTGGTACCCAGGTCCTGCTTTTGGGCTTCCTAGAGGCATCCGATTGGCCACTGAAAGAATAAGATGCTGGACTTGGTGTGCCTTCGATCCGTTCTAGTCGGGCTCATCTAATGGCAATGGAGGGCTCATCCACACTTGTCCCGTGCCTAGAAAGCACAGGTACGAGAGGTTTATTGTTTGCCCCTCCGCTTTCCTCCCAGGGAAACCTGCTAGTTACCGCTGAATTGGAGAAAACGCCACTGGAAACCCGATGGACATTTGCTCTGATTCAGCGGTAAAAAGCGGCTTTCTTCAGGGGGAAACGGTGCGAAAAGTGGAAGAGTGGACAAGCCCTGAGCTACAGAAGCATCAACAAATACGGCAATTTGGAAAAGAAAGGATAAAAATAATTGTAGTTTCTCTGCTCAAGATTGCTATTGATGGGAGTTTTCTGGGTTTGCTTTAAGACTGGACTGTGAGGCTGGAAGGTAACATATCCAATGGATCTTATTCTCCCCAGTCTTCATTCCTTCCTTCCTTCCTTCCTTCCTTCCCTCTGTCACAGACAAAAAGCCATTCTTTCAAAAGGACACTTAGCTTTGAACTCTTTGTCTTTTTAAAAATTCTCCTCCTCCTCCTTCTATTTATTATTTTCAATTTTATACATTTCAATAATTTTACAATCATTTTAACAATTCAAAACTTGACTTCCTTCCCCCTCTTTCTGTGGTTCCTTAAATTTGTTTTTGTTTTTTTAAAAAATTCTGCATATCCAAATTAACTTAATTTGCTCATTTATTCATCTACTTTAAATACATACTCTTAAAAAAACCTGCAGGTTATTACAATAATCCTGCCAATGTTCTTATCATCATCATAAACTTTATTGCACTAGCCAAAGGCCATGGCATCATTCACAAAGGAAACAAAAAGAAAAGCAAAATAAGCTTAAAAACCATAAAACTTCAGGCACTGCAAATACAATAAACCACGGTCACCTCTCCTAGAGATTATTTGTTGCATACGATAGAATAGCAGGGGGTTCTCAGAGAGAATGTGCCAGCTTAAATGTCCGAATAAGAATAATTTATTGTTGGCCAAGTACATTTTCCAACATACTTGGAATTTGTTTCGGCTACATTGCAATGTAAACATACAGACACTGTTCCTCTCACAGTACAAAGAAGCAAAGAAACCCCACCCATAATTTGCCCCCCCCCCACGAATTTAACAATTTAATGGCACAAGGGGAAAAACTATTCTTGTGCCTGGCCGATTTTGTATATGAAGTCCTGTAGCGACGTCCAGATGGAAGTAAATCAAGCAGATGATGACCGGGATGTAAAGGATCTGCTACAATTCTCTCTGCTCTCTTCCTAAGTCGGGTAGCATAAATTGTCTCTATTGAAGGCAAGCTAACACCAATTATATAGTGCTACTTTATAAGTTACGAAGTCATCAGTATCACCCAGCAGCCATTTCACCCTTTCCGCCCTGTTCGAGTGTGTTCCATTCGTAAGCAGGGGCTTTATAAATTTGTCTCTTGGTTCTATATATAGTGGGCATTGCAATAAATAGTGGTACAGGTCCTCTACGCAAGGTTGCCCACACAGTCTCTCCTTGTACTGTACTTTGCCGCACCAACAGGGGCGTTCCTAGCCCCTTGGCTGCCCGGGGCGGGAAGCCAAGAGGCACCCCTGGGGGCGGGGCATCGCGGCGCGTGTGTGCACCATGATGCACGCACACGTGGCGACCCCCCGCCCCCAGGGGATGCCGGGTGGGGGCTTTGGGAGCCTCTGCGGGCTGCAGAGACCCCCAAAGCTGCTGCTACGCACAAAGGGGTGCCAGGCTGCGGCTTCGGGAGTCTCTGCAGCTCGCAGAGACTCCCAAAGCGGCGGCCCGGCATCCCCGGGGGCGGGGCATCGCGGCGTGTGCATCATGACGCTGCTCTGGTTCGCCAGAAGCGGCTTAGTCTTGCTGGCCACATGACCCGGAAGTTGTACGCCGGCTCCCTCGGCCAATAAATCGAGATGAGTGCCGCAACCCCAGAGTCATTGGAGGGAGGTTTCATGCCTAAATGGGCAAGGCTTGTAGAGGACACAGTCCAAACAATGTCCCCTGTGATTTTAGTGAGGCAAATTCAAACAATGTTTAGATCAGTCCCATTAGAAATGAAAAGGGCTTTAGTTTGGGCTGAATTGTGCTCCAAGTCTTTGTTCTCAGGAACTGACAATCCTGTTGTTTTTCAGAGAGGTGTGTTCTTTCTGCAGCAGACTTAAATCTAACATATGAAATTCCAGAGTGTGTGTGGGGGGGCATAGCTATTAAATTCTAGAAGCAGCTGTGGGTCTTCTCTGTTTTAACAATCAGAAGAAACTCTGTGGAAATAGGAAAAAATGCATAGAAAATTTATGCCTCTTTTTTTTGGAATTGAATTTACGGCATAGGCAAATTTCTAAGCCAAGTAGGGCTGCCAAAACAAATCTTGTAGGGCCATGGACTTTGCTGAAGTTCTCATAGAGGTGCCCTATCTATTTTTAATCATAGAAACATATGCTTCCAAAGGTGAGAGCCAGGGGCCTCCCTAGACTCTCAACTATATTTTAAAGAAGGGGGACAAAGGCTGTCTGCAGGTGTGGGCAGGCAAGCATCTTTGTGAGTTACAGGAGTTATTTCCTGTAGATTGCCACTGCAGCACGAATCCCGATCCAGCAGCCATAGTTTTATAACTGCACGCCCTCCAACATTTCTGCAATGGAAATATAGGTGAAGGGACCCCTGACCGTTAGGTCCAACTGCGGATGACTCTGGGGTTGTGGTGCTCATCTCGCTTTACTGGATGAGGGAGCCAGTGTACAGCTTCCGGGTCATGTGGCCAGCAAGACTAAGCCGCTTCTGGCGAACCAGAGCAGCGCACGGAAACGCCGTTTACCTTCCTGCCAGAGTGGTCCCTATTTATCTACTTGCACTTTGACGTGCTTTCAAACTGCTAGGTGGGCAGGAGCTGGGACCGAACAACGGGAGCTCACCCCGTCGCGGGGATTCGAACCGCCAACCTTCTGATCAGCAAGCCCTAGGCTCTGTGGTTTAGACCACGGCACCACCCGCGCCCCCCCCAATGAAAATACAGACGTCCTATTCCGTAATAATAATAATTTGTACACTGCCCTTCATCCGTAGATCTCAGGGCAGTTCAAAACCTTAAAAAACATAAAAAATAAAAACAGTTTAATAACCCCCACCCCACCCATAGCTGTCAAGTTCTCCCTTATTTTAAGGGAAATTCCATTATGCCAAATAGGCTTCCTCGTGAGAAAAGGTAAAACTTGACAGCTATGACCCCACCCCTCCTACAAACACATTTAAAATGGTATAGTATGTTAACCAGCCAAAGACCTGGTTAAAGAGAAATGTTTTCGCTGGGAGTGTGAAGATATGTAACCAAAGGTGCCAGGTTTGCCTCCCTGGGGAGAGCTATTCCACGAGCGCGGAGCCACCACAGAAAAGGCCCCGCTGTTGTATTGCCACCTTCCAAGCCTCGTGTGGAGGAGGCACACAAAGAAGGGCCTCTGAGGATGATCTCAGAGCATGGGTAGATCATAGCTGTCAACTTTCCCCTTTTCTTGCGAGGAATCCTATTCGGGATAAGGGAATTTCCCTTTAAAAAAAGGAAAAAGTTGACAGCTATGGGGTAGATCCATCTGAAGTGAGGGGTCCTTGAGATATTGTGCTCCTGCACTGTTCGAGGCTTTATAATTCCCGATTGCAATTGCTTCCCAAGTCAATGCAGTGTTAACATTGACTTGAACAGATCTCAGCTGGCTTTTTATTTAGGAGATTTAAACTGAGTAGCAGTAGATAGCAGAGGCTCTTGAATGTGCTTGAGAAATGGTATACCGGTTGTCTTTGAGGAGTAGGGAAACGTTCTGGAGCTGCTATGTAATTGGGATAGGGGCCAAGAGGAACAATCCACACACAGCAGTCAAAATAGCAACTGATGCACTGGGGTAGGGGCTGCATTTTCCTAACTACCCTTGGCAGGGTGCTGGAGAGAGAGAGAGACAGAACCCCACACCCTTCATAGATTGGTATTTTTGACTACTTCACACTTCAACCCTGTTCTGTTGCTCAAAGTCTCACGTGACAATGGGAGAGCAGGGAAGTCCCACGTTGTCAGGGAGCAGGCGTTGGCCATGCCTCCTTGTGGATGGAGAGTACGCCAAAAGTTAGCCATACATTGCAGCTGCTTATGTGTAAAGCAGACAGAGTTGACTGTTTATCCAAGAGTCTCGCTCTTACAGCTATCCTGACAGGCTTGGAAGTGCTGGCTCACCCCTGATCCTTTTCCTGTCTCCTTCTCTTTCCAGGAAAAACCCCAGCAATTCAAGAGAGCAGAAATAGGCACTTGCTTGAGGGAAGGAGTCAAGCTTTCCACAACTTGGTAGAGAAGGAGCAGTTAACTCTCAAACTGCGTATCTTCCCCAATAAGGACGTTTGTGTGTGTGTGCACAAGCAACCATATCATTGCATAGTTCCTTTAATCCTTGGGCAATGAGTTATTATTCCTTTGATTAACCAAGAGTATTTCTCCTTCATGAAGAGTGAGGGCTTGCTTCAAGACACTCTAGCCTTCCCTGTCTGGGCTCATGCAGACTTCCTTTTGCACCGTGCTTTCCAGGTCCACACTTTAAAGCTGTGTGCTCATCCACACTTCCGTTTGACCCAACACTTTTCCCCAGGGAAAACTTGCAGTTTAAGCTATGTTTACCAGATTATTATTTTTTGGAAGCTGGGTAGCAACAGGGAGTCAGTAGTGGGGATGGTGAGGCAAAAGACCCGGGGCCCAAGCACACATGCATATTGTATAAAGGTGCAAAGCCCTTCTTTCTCACCCTGTGAAACATAAATGTGCAGAGTTTTTTAAAAACAGCCTGCTGCCTGCCCGTGACTCCTGAGTCTTCCCCGATCTCCTGCCCCCTTCCTCCTTTGTTCTGACTGATTGGGAGAGCAGGGCCGGTGCATCCATTAAGGCAAACTAGGCAATTGCCTAGGGTGCCAAAATGGAGGGGGCGCTGGCCAGGCTTGGGCGGGGGGGGGGGCGGGACGCTAGCAGCAGCTTCTCTGCTGTAGCGGAGAGGTGCTGCTTGCCCCCTACACCACCCCCACCTGCTGCAAAAGCAGGCTTTGGCTGGGGGAAGGTGGCAGGGGGCGCCAGAAGGTGGTCTCGCCTAGGGCGCAAGAAAACCTAGCATTGGTCCTGCGGGAGAGGCTTGGGAGTCACGGGCGAGCAGCTGTAACTCTGCACATTTATGTTTCACAGGGTGTGAAAGAAGGGCTTCGCACCTTGCCTGGGAGAGAAACCGTGTGCCTTGCGCCCCTCCTGGACAACTCCCAAGCCTCAAAACAAAGAAGGAAGGGGGCAGGAGATCTGTACCACCGGACGTCCCCGGTTCACCTTCAGCAGTGGTGACGGCAGCGAGCAGTGAGCAGCTCCTGAAGCCAGCCAGAGCCAACTGCACTACCAGGCTGGCTCTGGGCTGCTGAGGCTGCCACCGCCACATTTCCTGGGGACAGATTTGCAAATTTGGGGACATTCCGGGGATGGAATTTGTCCGGGGACAGATTTGCAAATCTGGGGACTGTCCCTGGGAACCGGGAACGTCTGGTAACCCTAGTTTAAGCGCTGAATCAGAAAAAAAGGCAATTGGGTTTTCTGCAGATTGCAGTTGGTTCTGATTTAGCAGGCACAAAGCAGGGTTTCCGGGGCAAAGGCTTGGACCTGTGTCTAAACACGAGAGAAGCAGAAAACCCAACAGAGCTCCGCAAAAGCATGTACAAGCTCTCTGCTCGAGAAGGTTTTTCTTTTGTCCTGGCACTTTCCCCAGGAAAACCCACATTTTATTACTGAATCGGAGCAAACAGCAATCTGCAGGAAACTTGGTTGCCATTTGCTCCAATTCAGCAGTAAAATGTGGGTTTTCTCGGACAAAAACAAACAAACAAACTGCTTGGGCACGGAGCTTTAAAATCCAGACCTGTGCCTAGAAACGCAGCACAAAAGGAAGTCTGGATGAGCCCCCTAGTTGGGGTAGTTGTACGAGGGAGACCTTTGTATAAGCAGCTGTATGTGAGTCCAGTCACAGCGAGGTGTTGCAAACTCCCAATTCCCTGACAAGAAGCATACCTGTATAATAAACAAGACATGCATTGGTCACATGGCCTCTGGTATATTTGTCCATGTTGGGTTGTATTCTGTTCTAGCCCTATTCAGAGTACAGCTGCTGAAGAGGATGGGAGGAGGTGGGCTTCATTCCCTTCCCCTGTGTGCTCAGTGAGATATAAGAAGTCCAGCCACATCTCTGATTTATAGCCGCATATCTAATTTGGCCCAATGAATGTACAGGATACCTTTACTCATCGTTTCATGACCACCACCTCTAGTCAGATACGACATAAAGCATTTTCTTACGGTCAGTGAAAACAAAGAGCTCACTTGAACCAAAGCTACCTTTGCCTTGTTGACTGCAAAGCGAAAACAGATCCGTTTTGATATGTGCGTAGCAGAGAGAAATCTGGGTGTTTGTGGCTAGATGCTAACTGAATTCAGGCTGAGTTACATATGCAAGGTGTGTTTCTCTAGACAGTGGAAGAGGAAGGGGGGCGTGGGGGCGGTCCGCCCTGTGTGTCATTACTGAAGGGGGTGACAAAATGAGGTTTTTTGTTTTTTTAAAAATGGGCTCACAAAACTTTTTAGGAGTGATGTGGTGGCTTAGGTGCCTGCAGGTTCCATGCTGCCTAAAACGGCAGCTTGGCACTTGTGTCTGCCTACTGCCTCTCCCTCAGCTGCCCTACAGCTAAGGGCAAGGTGGCGGAGAGGCTCCAAGCGTCAGAGAGGCTTTGCTCCGCCCCCGGCTGCAGGACACGCCTCTGCACCAGGCACCTGAGCAGCTAGGTACGCCACTCTCTCTAGGCAGGTTTTTTTTTGTTATAATTAGTTTTTGTTCCACCATTATTTGCCTTTTAATTGTTGCCTTGGTCTGTTATCTCTTGCTTGTGACTAATGGGTGAAATAATTAAACTAACTGGGAGCCAGTGCGGTGTAGTGGTTAAGAGCGGTAGACTCGTAATCTGGTGAACCGGGTTCGCGTCTCCGCTCCTCCACATGCAGCTGCTGGGTGACCTTGGGCTAGTCACACTTCTCTGGAGTCTCTCAGCCCCACTCACCTCACAGAGTGTTTGTTGTGGGGGAGGAAGAGAAAGGAGAATGTTAGCCGCTTTGAGACTCCTTAGGGTAGTGATAAAGCGGGATATCAAATCCAAACTCTTCTTCTTCTCTTCTTCTAACTGGCTGTTCAAGAAGCCCCACCCATGTCATAGAACCTGACTGTCAGGGACTGGACAGAGGAGGTATGGTGGAGACCGCCTACCCAGCCTGACCCTTCCAGAGAAGAAGAAGACAGTTCAGAATTACAACAGGGGTTTGAGGGAGGTCACAGCTCAGAGGAAGATGAGGGGAATAGTTGGGAAATAATGGGAGAGGAGGAGGCAGAGCCAGAGCAGCTGGCTGACACATTATCACTAGAAAGCGTTCCAGACCCACCATCTGCAAGAACCCAGCGAGCCTTAAAAGTAGGAGAGCAAAGAGCTCAGAGACAGATGACCCTAAGAGGCAACCGTAGGGGTGGCGGTGCTGTTGACAAATGTGGAAGTTGGAGAAAGTGTGTGTGTGTGAAGATTTACTCGGGACAACATCATTATTCCGAGTGGGTGCATTCTCAAGCCTCTCTCTGTAAATATTTAATAAAAAGCAGATGGTCAGGACTTTTCCTTTTCTTCTCCATTCCTGGCAACCTGCCGCTGTGGGTCAGGTTTTCCTGCCGCCTGAAACTGACTGCGGTGCTGACACTGCTGTGTTTGTCCTCCTGTCTTAGGTGTGGTTTCAAAACAGACGGGCAAAGTTTCGCAGGAATGAGAGAGCCATGCTGGCCAACAAGAACGCATCCCTCCTCAAGTCCTACTCTGGGGATGTGACCGCAGTGGAGCAGCCAATTGTACCTCGACCTGCTCCAAGGCCCACCGACTATCTCTCCTGGGGGACTGCCTCTCCTTACAGGTGACCCTAACGCATCCATATTACACTGCCAGTTTTTCTCTTGCTGTGTCCGGCCAGTTTCCTCTGGGGAGGAAAGGGAATGGAACAAAGGCCTGAGCCAAGACTCTCCACTGCCCCTCCTCTGTTACGAAGAAAACTATTCGGAACGGTTTAGATCTGATCTCCTTTACTCTTCTGTGGGCAAGTAGGCAATGCAGACACAGGGACACACCAAAGTTGCAATCCTATCCATGCTTGGTCACAGGAGTAAGCCCTATTTAAGACAGTTGGATTTACTTCTTGAAGTCTGAATAGGATTGCATTGCCAACCTGGTGTACAAGCCATTCCTTCTCTCTCCAGAGAGCCCTGGGACTTGTTGTTCTCTGTATGTGCATGGGGAAGGGGGAAGATGGATCTTCAACAGACTTCTCAGCACCCTCGCCAAACTGCAACTCCCAGGATTCTTTGGAGAAAGCCATGGCTAACAAACTAGCTTCAAAGCAAAGTATGTTTGTAGATTAGTTATATTCAGGGGTCTGGGGGGTGGGGGTGGTTAAAGCAGCACTTCTTCGAAACAAAGGAACCCAATACAGCTGGGGCAGCTGGAAAAAGATGGTATCCCAGACACCAAATCTGTTCTGTGCATGTGAAGGAATCACCCCTGAAGAAATGTGGTCCTAAGGAGCCTTGGTAGAAAACCAAGAAGGCAGAGACAAGATGGTGGCAGAGCTGGAGCTTCAGGTGGAATACTTGACATGATGTGCATTTGCTTAAGTAAATTACTTTGTTTTAATCCATTCTTACTAACTACTTGTGGATGAAATAAACACATTCCTGATGATGAGACTTTTTCTTCAGAAGGGATCATACTTCATCATGACTCACTCTGTCTCACACACGCAGAAAGAGAGAGAGAGAACAAACAAAGAACAGGGTCATGCTGGTTCAGTCCACACTTCAGTGCAATCTAATTCACACTCCCCAAACTAACATGTGGACCGAAACCACAGCTATCCTTCAAAATTTGTACTTATCTGAATTTTGAAATGCAATTCTAGAAAAAAAGCATACAAAATGTATAAATTAGAAGGCAGTATGCATAAAAATAAAGGGACACGGGTGGCACTGTGGGTTAAACCACAGAGCCTAGGGCTAGCAGATCAGAAGGTTGGCGGTTCAAATCCCCGTGACGGGGTGAGTTCCCGTTGCTCGGTCCCAGCTCCTGCCCACCTAGCAGTTCAAAAGCACGTCAAAGTGCAAGTAGATAAATAGGTACCGCTCCAGTGTGAAGGTAAACGGCGTTTCCGTGTGCTGCTGTGGTTCGCCAGAAGCGGCTTTGTCATGCTGGCCACATGACCCAGAAGCTGTACGCCAGCTCCCTCAGCCATTAATGTGAGATGAGCGCCGCAACCCCGGAGTCAGACACGACTGGACCTAATGGTCAGGTGTCCCTTTACCTTTACCTTTTATGCATAAGAATGCATGTATTTGGGAAAAGAATGAACAAAAACACCTTATATTAGGAAAAATTAGGAACAAATTGTGAATACTGGGAGAAATGTGTGCTAAAATGCTGATGGTTTGTGAGGACTTTTTAAAAATATATATCACAAACTAGTGCAGAAATGTAATGAGAAACGGAGAGAAGCCAAAATGGACAGGTTTGTCTACCTGCTGCACTCAGTGAATCCCAACCGAGACAAAGTCAAGCGTCTACGATCCAGGAGAGAGTGGAAAGGTGGCTAAACCTGCCTTTCACCTCAGACATTGGAGCCACTGAGGGGAGGAGGGTGAAGCTGCTAGAGATGAATAACAGGGGCTGAAAAACATTTCTCCACATATATAACCTCCTATGAGTGTCACTTTGCCATATACTAAGACACATTCTCCAGATTTTATTTCTGCCCCCCCCTCTGGGAGTAGTGGTTTGGGGAAATGGGGGGGCCACCTTGTGAAAAACACCTGATCCTACTTTTTGTGGGGGGAACATTTTGTAATGCTGTTCACAGTCACTCATTTCCCCATTGCTGCTTTGGCAGCCATTTCCCTTTCTGTTTTCGTGGGATGTGATACATAAGCAGCCGCCAAGTATAACATTCCTTGTTTTCCTAGAGTGGACATGCAGGGAAATATTTGGTCCAGCCAGTCGAAAACTTCCTGTTTCCTCCTGGCTGGGACATACTTCCTTTGCATGTGACTAGAGGTGGGCGTGACCTTACCTGTCCAGGTAACAAAAGGGACAGGGCACGCAGCACTCTCTCTTTGACTTGCTCTGTCATTGAAGCAGCTTTTTAGTTAGAGATGCTCTGTTGGCTTCCAACCAACAGAGGACACTGGGATTATCCCCATATGGGATAGCTCCACATGTATATAGTTTGTAACTAAGTCTGCCTTCAGGGATCC
Organism: Lacerta agilis; assembly: GCF_009819535.1. Taxonomy (NCBI): domain Eukaryota; kingdom Metazoa; phylum Chordata; class Lepidosauria; order Squamata; family Lacertidae; genus Lacerta; species Lacerta agilis. The sequence goes on along the minus strand of NC_046317.1, from coordinate 7,589,300 downwards.
AACTGTGAACTGAATGTGAGTAAACTACTTTTACTGTATATACTTTACACAAGATGGTGGCGTGTTTATTCTTTTAAGAGGGATATAAGGGAACTTACCAGGAACCTAATAGTGAGAGGCTTACACAAGCCTGCAACCAGCTACCCACTGTGCGTTTAAAAGGGGAATGTGAAACTCTGCTATGTAAAGGAACTTCCTAGCGCCGAGTTAGCAAGGATATTAATAAACAATATATCCTCTCCTGCCTCCCTGGACATTCCCACAGTTTTATCTGTCCTCAATTCATCCCAGCCAGTTAGGAATTTCATCCTGGGCAGGACTAGACCACAATGCCCTCTAGATGATCAACAGAGCTGCTGTCAAAGGTTGGCATGGTTGAGTATCTGCTGGGGGCCACAGGCAAGAGCTTCCTGGACCTTTGGAGCATGCTTGCTTGTTCACCCGCTCTGGTCCAGATGACAGTGGTGGCAAGAAGCAGAAACAGGGGATCACATCACTGTCTGTTTGGCTGTTGACTCTCTAGCTCAGCTTTTCTCAATGTTTGGGTCCTAGATGTTGTTGGACTGCAACTCCCATCCTTCCTAGTGAGCATGGCCACTGGTGAGGGATTATGGGAGTTGTAGTTCATGAACATCTGGCTGCATTGAGCTAGCAAGCAATTGGTGGTAGAAGTGATGAGGAACAAGAGGAGGGGTAACCGGTGATAATGGCCGTGTGGAGGTCAACTCACTGTGGGAAAAACAGCTTGCCCAAGGGAAGTTCAAAACCTGAATCAAACACTGCCAATCAGATTGATTTATTGGTTTCATAAAATTTATATGCCACTTGATTGTAGAATACCTCAAAGCGGTTTACAAAAAAAGATAAACTAATAAAACACTTTAAAATATTTAGCTACGTGCTGACATTGCCGAGGGTAAATGAAGCCATTTAGAGTTTAGCCAGTTGGAGCTCACTCTAAGAATCAGTTTCTCAGTACTTTTACAACCCTTGATAAGCTGCAAAGATGGGGGGCACAATCTTTCATTTCAGATTAATGCATTTCCCCCCCAGAACTGCCCCCTCTTCCTTTTGGTCCCAGGGTCAGTATCATATTTGTATCCGACAATCTCCTTTAATTGCTGCCAAATTATAAGCAAATTCCCTATGTCCACTGCAATGGGCAACCCATGCCAAAAGGAAGATTGTTCCCAGGCTTAAGCATTGTTGTTTTTTCCTCCCACACCACTGGCAGCCACCATTGTAGGTCATCCTTTGAAATACTTTTTTAAAAAAAAATTCTTCCCAAAAAACAACACAAAAAGTCAATGGGAAAATTGCGCAAAACTTGTGGGAAACTCTCTTGGCAAAACCTTGTGCAATTGAGTGAATCATAACAAATGTGGACCGTGTGGGAAATCAAAAGCTTTTGCTTGGTACGTAATTACCTTTTTTTAAAAAAAAAAATTCCAGCAAGAATGGGGAAAGACAAGGCATTTGTCCCAGAGTTGCACTGGCTGGGCCAATCACACAAGAGGGCTAAATTCATTGGGTTCCACTGCCTTGCAGAAGTCAGTGCCAGGATGGGTGACTGGCTAAGGAACCACATAGATTTATTCTTGTATTCAATACTGGAGAATGACAGGATCCAAATGTTTAAAAAGAAAAAGAAAAAAGCTCTCCTGTACCAGCCTCTTTGAAATACAGTGGTACCTCGACTTACAAATTACTCGACATACGAATTTTTCGATTTACGAATGAAAAAAGTGCCCACACGCCTACAAATTTTTCGACATCCGAAGGACATCCGTTGGTGGTTTTAGATGGGGTTTACTCGACTTACGAATTTTAGATGCGGTTTACTCGACTTACGAATTTTTTTGAATTTTTCGTTTCCAATGCATTCCTATGGGAAAATTGCTTTTTTCGACATACGAATTTTTCAACCTATGAATGTGCATTTGGAATGGATTAAATTTGTAAGTCGAGGTACCACTGTACATGGTTTATTTTGAGGGTATTGTAAACTTGATGGTTACTCCTCTTCAAAGAAGTACCCTGAACCATTGAAACTCAAGTTCAGTACACCAGTTCCCAGAGATACTTAGTATGCTTAGACATCGCATGTATAAACTTGATCTAAACCAACACGATGGACTCCTAGGGACCTCACAACATAGGCAAGAGGGAGAGGGAAGGAGACACAAGTTGTGCTGCAAGATATGAAACTCCACCCCCTAGCCATTTCCAGATGTCTCAAGCATACTGAGGCTTTCTATCCAATCTGGCTTCTTGGAATTCCATTAGAAAAGGAGGCAATAAGTCTACTTGATGTAAAAACACATTTTCACTTCTATAACATTTTTAGTACACAAAGGGCTTTGCAAGCCAACCAACCATTTTATTTACTTTTTGCTGCCTTTCCAAAGTAAAACCCATGTTCAAGGCAGCTCACAATGTATGAAAAGATTACATAACTACAAACATAACCAAAGTATTCATAAACAAAACATCAAAAAGTAACACAACCAAATAAATGCAATTTTCATATAAATAATAAGATCCAAAACAAAACTGGAAAAAATTAACATCAAGAGCAGCAACAACTGCCCCACAAAGCAAAACCCCTAAACAATCCCCCAACACAAGTTATCCTTACAACAGCCCTGTGACGTCGATCAAGAGTGTTCTACAATTTAAGGTACTAAGGTCAAAGAGGATGGGGACATCTTCAGTATATGAATAGTGGCTTCTGGCTTAGGATGCAAAGATGTGCTAATGAGTCAAGCAATGGTACACACAGACCAGAATCTGGTCTGCAAGAGTGACTGTAGTTGGGCAGTTTAGGAAGTGTGGGACACGGGTGGCACTGTGGGTTAAATCACAGAGCCTAGGGCTTGCTGATCAGAAGGTCGGCGGTTCGAATCCCCATGACGGGGTGAGCTCCCATTGCTCGGTCCCAGCTCCTGCCAATCTAGCAGTTTGAAAGCACGTCAAAGTGCAAGTAGATAAATAGGTACCGCTCCAGCGGGAAGGTAAACGGCGTTTCCGTGCGCTGCTCTGGTTTCGCCAGAAGCGGCTTAGTCATGCTGGCCACATGACCCAAAAGCTGTACGCCGGCTCCCTTGGCCAGTAACGCGAGATAAGCACCGCAACCCCAGAGTTGGACACGACTGGACCTAATGGTCAGGGGTCCCTTTACCTTTACCTACCATTAGTAGTAGTAATTATTTCATTTGTTTAGCTGTAAGCCATAGCAAAATAAAAATAAAAAAACATCCAGAGTTGAGCCTCAAATTTGGCTTTTAATTTCCTGGCAGCCAACACAAATAGAGAAAGACACAAAGTAATCTTATTTCCTTGGTCCAAGAGCAAAAAAATACACTCATTTGATATAACAATATTTCCCCCGCAGCTAAATTCAGGCAGAATGTTTCACAAGGATCTTTATAATGTAGTATATTATAAAGTAATATGTAGTATATTATATAGTAATATAGTGAATAGCCATTTTTACAAGAGATACCATCCTGGTGAGCAACTAATATCTGAGAGAGGCCATAATTAGAGCTGAGCAATGACTGAAAAGCCATCAATATTGGCTCCATCCTCTCACTTTTGTATGAGCCAAGATGGTCAAATAACCTGCTTCTTCTAAGTGCGAACCACAACAAGAGACTTCAGCGAAGCTCTCCCTTTGTGCCTCTCAGCTTCTCACTTCCATTTGCTAGTGGCTTAGCTTGTGTGTTGGAAAGAACAGTGGATCTTAATAGAGTTTCTGTTGATGTTCAATGGCAGTTACAAGAGCCCTCCATCCACCTTTGGGCTGATGTAGGAAAAAGTGACCAGGGTCAGTAACAAAGGGAGGCCCTGGGCTGCAGGGCCTCATTTGCTCCCAGTGAAGAACCCTTGGGGACCTGCTTAGCATTATGGAGTGACGGAATAACTCAACAATCATTCAGCTCAAACAGACACATCTGATTTCATTTAAATTGTTGTCAGCTCTCCTCATTGCTTCTGCTTGCAAAAGGCTCCTGTGTGCTATGTTGATTTCTCTCGCCTTGTGCTCATTTCCAACCAGCTACACGCTAACTTTGAAGCCCTTGCTAGCAAGCTGGTACGAAACTGCCCTGGCCTTAATTTGGGCCAAGGGAGAAGCACGGCCAATTCATTTAAAGTCTACCCTCTGCAGAGCCCCAGTTCAGTACCCCCCTCCCATATAGTTCCAACACTCTCTTGCTAGACCAGGAATAGCCAACTTGGTGCCCTCCAGACGTTCCTGGATACCAAACTCCCTGTTGTGATATTAGTACAAGCCGAGCTGCAAAGAGCCTCAGCAGTGAGGTCACCTGACTAAGAGTCATGTTTCACCCTGTGGGAAATCCAACAGTCTTCCCACACGTGTGATGTCATTGCAATTTACTGATGTACTTTACTTTCAGTTCTGCGTCAGGAGATGCTGGACGCTTTTACAGACTGCTCTGCAATAATGAGCTACGCAGAGACAGACTCTGTACTTTATCTACAATAAAGTAGGTTTTTAGCTTCACAGGCTTGTGTGTGTTGTTCTTGGCAAGCTGGGAACAATCGCATATTACAAATGTGCCCTGGACTCGAGTAGCCAGGAAGGCACAGAGGCTTTGTTCCTGCGTGGGGGTCAGTCTAACAACTTGCCCCCCCCGGGAAGTTTTCATAACACTCCCATCCTCCCCAGCCAGCATGGTCAACAGTCAAGGATGATGGGAAACGACATCTGAAGAGCGCCATGTTGGCTGCTCCCAAGTCATACTGAGAAGTGTTGGGTGACATCATCCATCCTTTAATGCCATTTGACTGTGCCACCATCTTGCAAGGGCACCTTAATGTCACGGTGGGTGAGCCTTCAAGTACAAGGTATCTGATGAACTCACTTGCCTTATTATGTCTCCCTCCTTTCACACTTTCTAAAATAGCTCCTCATCCCTCCTAAGATGTTGTTTGCACGAGGGGGTCCCTAATGGATTCTAAGCGAAGACTCTACAAAGGTAACTTTCTGGGCAGGTCTCTTCTGGGCAGAAGTGTCATGGTTGTGGGGCCGTCCATAGTCGCCTGGAGTCCTTCTGGGGGAAAGGGTGCCAACTCCACTCCCAGGCCAATTTTGTAGGGTCTCTCGACTCTGTCAGGTGCTAGACAGAACGAGGAGATGCAAAAGAGGCGTGTGTAACAGAAGCCTCAAGCTTACCTTCTCTTTGCCTTAGCTTCCAATGAAGTCACCACAACAGAATGCACAGTAATGATAAAAGCAGGAAAAAGGCCAATAAAATGATCCCCGAGGGTGGGTTTAGTGAATGATTCCCCCCTTGCCCTGCCCAGACCACCAGCAAGCTTCTAACTCACCAGTGAGGTCCTTCGTGCATGTATAGGTGAAACTCGAAAAATTAGAATATCGTGGAAAAGTCCATTTATGTAAGCAATTGTTTCCATTAGCTACTGGAGTTTAATATATGAGATAGACTCATGACATGCAAAGCGAGATATGTCAAGCCTTTGTTTGTTACAATTGTGATGATTATGGCGTACAGCTGATGAAAACCCCCAAGTTGAATTTGTTAATTTGGGGTTCTCATCAGCTGTACGCCATAATCATCACAATTATAACAAATAAAGGCTTGACATATCTCGCTTTGCATGCCATGAGTCTATCTCATCTATTAGTTTCACCTTTTAAGTTGAATTACTGAAAGAAATGAACCTTTCCACGATATTCTAATTTTTCGAGTTTCACCTGTATGTGAACACATTAACTCCAGTTTACGTTACAAACTGCTAGTCTCTTAGGCTGGATCTAGACATGTCAAAGAAGCGATTCAGTTAAAAGCGTTGTAAACTCATACAGGGAAAGTCCAGTAGGGAAAGATGGGACTCCACAGTGCCATCTGGTGGTGTATATGCATATACAATGCATATAAAAACCAATCGAAGTTCCTATCTTAGATAGAAGTTCCTATCTTAGATAGATGTTCCTATCTTAGATAGTCCAGTGGCAGGAGGCTTAGCTCAGTTTTCTGAGAATTTTGTAGATGCAGCCTTCGCCTCTTCGTACTTAAGATTCCCATGATTTGTGGAATATGAAAGGATTATGGCAGCGGTGGCAGAGAAAAAACCCTTCCCTCCAATGACAGCTGCCTAAATTCAGCCTTGCAAAATGCAAATTCAGTTACTGAAGCCTTCCCAGAATATTTTAAGAGACTTGTGGTGTTAAGATTCTTGTCCATGTGTATGAGTCATCACAGAACAAACAGGCAATAGAAGTTTTATATTTGTTCAAGGCTCTGTGCTTTGCAAAATGGAGACAGCTGACGTGTTCAACTTGCCAGTCATTGTGGAATTCAGAGCAGAGCAACTGAGTGATTATATTATGAATGTGTGGGCTTCAGAAAGCATCACAGCTTAATGGCCACTCTTAGTTTACCCAAAGAGGTTGTGTATTCTGGTTCATAGATACAATCAGAACCTTCCACCATCCAAAGCAGGGGTGGCAAACCTTAGACCCTTCTGATCAATGCTATTTTTTTTCTTCTAAAAAAATGTTTAGGAGTACTCCCATTTTGACTCAAGAAAATCACGAATTTATAGTTCCAATCGGGAAAAATAAATACAGTCAATGGACAATACAGTAAAAAAGTACAAAGATTCACAAAATGTTTAAGGGTATGTGTCCTCTTGCGTCCCCCCCAGAAAAAAGCACTGCTTTTGATATTGTTTGACTCCAACTCCCATGAACCCCAGTCATCATGGACAATGGTCAGGGATGATGGGAGGTGGAGTCCAAAAACATTGGGGGGGGACAGAGATTCCTCATTCCTGGTCTAAAATATAGAGGGCTCTAGAAACATCACCAGACATCCAGTTGTAAGAAAATTATCTTCCAATATCTGCACAGGGCTGATGTGCACACCTAGTTCATCTCCAACTCTGCAGCGAGTGTTGATTTTTAACACATACCAATCCACACATTTGAAGACAGCAATCGTGGGTCTGTACGCTTTGCGTAAAGAAGGCTGATCGCCGGAGAATTGATGCTTTGGAATTATGGTGCTGGGGGAGATTCTTGAGAGTCCCATGGACTGCAAGAAGATCAAACCTATCCATTCTGAAGGAACTCAGCCCTGAGTGCTCACTGGAAGGACAGATCCTGAAGCTGAGGCTCCAATACTTTGGCCACCTCATGAGAAGAGAAGACTCCCTGGGAAAGATCCTGATGTTGGGAAAGATTGAGGGCACAAGGAGAAGGGGACGACAGAGGATGAGATGGTTGGACAGTGTTCTTGAAGGTACCAACATGAGTCTGACCAAACTGTGGGAGGCAGTGGAAGACAGGAGTGCCTGGCGTGCTCTGGTCCATGGGGTCACGAAGAGTCGGACATGACTAAACAACTAAAGAACAACAATGCTTTGCGGAAGGGGACATGGGTGGCGCTGTGGTCTAAACCACTGAGCCTTGGGCTTGCCGATCGGAAGGTCGGAAGTTCGAATCCCCGCGATGGGGTGAGCTCCCGTTGCTCGGTCCCAGCTCCTGCCAACCTAGCAGTTTGAAAGCATGTCAAAGTGCAAGTAGATAAATAGATACCGCTCCAGCAGGAAGGTAAATGGCATTTCCGTGTGCTGCTCTGGGTTCGCCAGAAGCAGCTTAGTCATGCTGGCCACCTGACCTGGAAAAACTGGCTGTGGACAAACACCGGTTCCCTCGGCCTTTAAAGCGAGATGAGCGCCGCAACCACAGAGTCGTTCACAACTGGACTTAACTGTCAGGGGTCCTTTACTTTTACCTTTACGCTTTGCAGAACAGTGAATACCTTCCAATTTAGTTCTAGAAATTTTATTACATCATTAATCCAAACTGCAGATTGTTGCCATGTGGACAATCTGTCTATATCCTCATCAAATACCACCCCAAATTCATCAACTCTCACCTTTTCCTTTGGGCTACCCTGGCTAAATGCACTGTAGATATAAATTTATTGGGAAAGACCTAGAGCCAAGAATGTAACTTCCACCTTCTTTCCTTTTTTTTTTTTAGCAGGTGGGGGCACTTTAAAGAACTCTGCATAACATGCAGGTGCTTGAGTGAAACTCTGAATATTACTAATATGTGATATCTGTCTTCCTGTTTTATAATAGCCAGGTGCAAGTCACCATTTCTCAACTTATCTGACCTATAAAATTTGAATAATAGGGCTATTTTGAAGAATAATAGGGCTATTTTGAAGAATACTTAGCCAAACTCCATGTACAAATGGAAAGAAGCAACTTTCCTAGTACAGTCGTACCTTGGAAGTCTAACAGCTTAGTTCCCGAACGTTTTGGCCTCCAAATGTTGCAAACCCAGAAGTGACTGTTCCGGTTTGCGAACTATTTTTGGAAGCCGAATGTCCGATGGGGCTTCCACGGCTTCCGATTGGCTGTAGGAATTTGGTTTCAGAAGCCACACTTTGGTTTACGAATGTTTTGGAAGTCAAACTGGCTTCTGGAACGGATTCTGTTCGACTTCCAAGGTACAAGTGTAATCAGTGCCCATGGTTAAAGGTGATACTTAGTGCTTGGTTTAATTTTGTTGTTGTTGTTGTTGTTGCTGCTGCTGCTGTTGCTAGTGGCTTCATCCTTTCATTTTTAAATGTGTTGTTTCGAAAGATTCCGTGACATGCTTTGAATTTAATAAAGAAAGTAATAATAGCAGCAGAATCAGCAAGGGGGTGGGGATTGGTAGATTACCTCTACCAAAGCTTTGCTTTAGAACTTGATTTTCAATGTCAACACACAACAGTGGAACATAGAATCACAGAATTGTACAGTTAAAAGGGACCCCAAGATCACATAGCCCAGCTCCCAGCAAATCAGGAATCTCAACTAGAGCATCCCTGTCAGGTAGCCATCTAACCTCAGCTTAAAAGCCTTCAAGGAAGAAGAGTCTACCACCTGTATTGTGTATTCCCAAATCAGGCAGACCCAAGAGAGACGACACCATGCCATCCTTCTGAATCCCAACTGTTATAACAATATGCATTTCCTTGCCACATGGAAGTGTGTTGTGGGAGGAGAAGGCTGTCGCTGAGTCTAAGGAGTGACAGCTGTTTAGGCTCAGTGATATCTCCCCCTCCTTCCCCTCAGTAGTTATTTACCTGTTACAGGTAGGTAGCCATGTTGGTCTGCCATAGTCAAAACAAAATAAAATAAAAAATTCCTTCCAGTAGCGTGCATGCACACGAAAGCTCATACTAAGAACAAACTTAGTTGGTCTCTAAGGTGCTACTGGAAGGAATTTTTTTTAAATTTTGTTTAGATCCTACCTGTTCAGGAGTTGTGTTTTTCCTATTGTCCTAGCAATGGCATCAGAAAGCCCTTAAAAGAGATGAATCAACTTCCCTGCCATTATCTCCAGCAAGCGAAGATAGAAGTTGCCCGGCAGCTCCCATTTCAGGTGTGCACAGGTAGTGTGCTCCTCCGTGCTCCCAAATCTCAGCCTCACACCTGCAAGTGACTGGTCCCATTCTAACCCACACGGGTCTGAATATCAAACACAGAAAGGCAGAGGCCCAGTATATGAAGCCGGCTTCCTGAAATTCCCACCATCTCAAGGTTGCCAATGTGGCACCCTCCAAATGCTTTGAACCCCAACTCCCTTCAGCCCCAGACAACAGGGCCAATGGTCAGGGTCCAGGTATGATAGAAGCTATAGTCCACTACACCTGTAGAGGACCACTTTGGTTATTCCTGCTCTCAAGTAGTTGCCTTGAGACCCAGACATGTTGAAAAGTGGTGTGTGTGTGTGTGTGTGGGTGTGTGTGTGAAGTGTCCCAGAAACCATATTTACTTTTTTCCAGGGATGCTTTCCATGCTTCAAATCATGTGCTGAGCATAAGCCCTCTCCGAGCTTTGCAAATATTGGCAGATACGATTGCCAGGTATCTGCAAACGTTTGCACCCGCCCCTGGTCTCCAGCCTTTCACAGCAGCTTAATCTATGACCATTTGCCTTGCAAAGCTGGGCCTGCTGAAAATCGAACTGCAGTTAAAAGCTATAAGATCAGGCTAGCTGTGCATTTTCCACCTGGAGGGTTACAAAGGCCATGTTCTGATGTCATTTTCTTTTTCTTTTTCTCCCCTCTTCTTCTTCCAGCAGTGCCATGGCTTCTTATTCTGCCTCCTGTACCAATGCAAGCCCTGCTCAGGGCATGAATATGGCCAACAGCATTGCTAACCTGAGACTGAAGGCAAAGGAATACAGTTTACAGAGGAACCAGGTGCCAACAGTGAATTAGAGACAGCAGAGGAGTGTGGCCTCCGTTGCCGAAAGGAAAGCAACAGGTCAAAGGGCCGCCATCTTGCTTGGCAATTCGTCCATGCCCAGAAAGCCAGTCAGCCCAAACTAGGACTCAGTGTTGGGAATAACAGCAGGATCCAAAAATTAAAAGGAAATAGCTTCAAACACGACTCTTCTCTCTCCTGGAAAATATTGCCACTTAAAGTACCAGCAAGTCTGTTGTAGCTCAATATAGCACGAGCTTCTTCAGTGAAGGATGCAAGGCTTATGACTGCACTTAAACTTATCCATTTCCTTCCTCCACCTGCCCCATGGACCATTAGTTTCCGTGCCAGCCACTCACCCCTTTTGTTCATAGGCCTTCTGGGGAAAAAATGGATTTCTGGAACCAAAGACCCCATTGTTCATCATTGCTTCCGTCACTCTAAAGCCATAGTGGATCACATTTAAAGTTTTGACTTCCAGCACACACCTGGGTGCCTTCGTGTTCAAGTCTTTATATCCATTGCCTGGAAATTATTTTTCTTCTTTACTTCTTCTTGTTAGTAATTTGAAGCCAATCTTGATTTAGAAGTGTGTGTGTGTCACTGTTTGTTCTGCCACAGTCTCTTTGATACTGTTATGTTGGTTGCAGGAGATTTAAAAATGCCGGATACGAAAGTATGTTATTTTGAACCAATTTTTACTGATGTAGGAATATGCAAGTTTTCAAGTCACACAGAATTCGTTTTATGAGAATGTAAGTGTGTGCACTTGAGGCACTCAAAAGCCTGTGTATGCTTCCAGCTTCTTGGAAAATTCAAAGAGCAGAGTCCAGATTTGCAGGTGCTGTCCATGGGAATTAGTTTTCTGTTTAAAAATGGGAGGCCTAATCCTGCACAGAGTTACACATGCTTACATCCCTGGATTTCAGTGGGCTTAAATGTGTGCACCTCTGTTGGATTGTGGCCCCACGTAACTTTCTCGCTACTTTTGTCTCATGCCACATTCAACAGTGTTGTCCAGAATCATTTGATTTATATATACTGTATATATTTATATATATAAAATATACATGCAAGCTTTGTGAGTTTTCTTTTTTTTTATTAAACAAAATAAAATGAACTGAGAGAGCATTCTGGTTGTAAGTGGTCATGCAGCAAACTTCAAAACATAGCAGGACGTTCTGCAGGCTGTTTCCCTCTCCCCGAGACCCCTCTGCTCCTATCAACAGATACTTTCCTTCTACCCAAGGGCCCCGCCCACCGGGACTCCACTCCCATCATTTTAGGTCAATTTTGGAAAAATATTCGCTCTGGATGGAGGTGAGGACACTGCTGAAGGGTTGCGGATTCCCCTCCTCAAGGAGAAAGGAGAGATGGCCATCTGTGCTGTCAGCACCTACCTGAGAGTGCATCACTCCACACCATGAAAGGGTTGTAGTTCAGTGGACGAGAACATGCTTTATATGTAGGAACCCCCAGGCTGAATCCTGTTTTTGCAGTTACAGGTAGCCGTGTTGGTCTGCCATAGTCGAAACAAAATAAAAAATAAAAAAAATTCCTTCCAGTAGCACCTTTGAGACCAACTAAGTTTGCTCTTGGTATGAGCTTTCGTGTAGATTAAACTCTGACAGGTAAGCGGGAAATATGTTCAGATAGCAACATGCTCTTGTCAATAAAGCTGAATTGCCCAGAACACGCCAGAAGTTGAGGATTTTTGAGAGTTTGGATTTGATATCCCGCTTTATCACTACTCGAAGGAGTCTCAAAGCGGCTAACATTCTCCTTTCCCTTCCTCCCTCACAACAAACACTCTGTGAGGTGAGTGGGGCTGAGAGACTTCAGAGAAGTGTGACTAGCCCAAGGTCACCCAGCAGCTGCATGTGGAGGAGTGGAGACACGAACCCGGTTCCTGAGATTACGAGTCTACCACTCTTAACCACTACACCACACTGGCTCCCCACTACACCACACTGGCTTTATAAAAAGGTAAAGGACCCCTGACAGTTAAGTCCAGTCGGAAACGACTCTGGGGTTGCAGCGCTCATCTTGCTTTACTGGCCGAGGGAGCCGGCATTTGTCCGCAGAAGTTTTTCCAGGTCATGTGGCCAGCATGACTAAACCGCTTCTGTCGAAATCAGAGCAGCGCACGGAAATGCCGTTTACCTTCCCACCGGAGTGGTACCTATTTATCTACTTGCACTGTGACATGCTGTCAAACTGCTAGGTTGGCAGGAGCTGGGACCAAGCAACGGGAGCTCACCCTGTCGCAGGGATTCGAACCGCCAACTTTCTGATCGGCAAGCCCAAGAGGCTCAATGGTTTATACCACAGCGCCACCCGCATCTCTGAGGATTTATAGGGTTCACTTTATTGGTTCCCTTGTATCACTAGATACTGCTGAGTCATGTTTTGAGATACCTACAGACCACCAAGTACTCTTATGGCTATGCCTTGGACCCTCAGGCTCTGATTTGTGTCCTGTCTGGGTAAGGAAATATTTATGCCATCAAAATTCAGCAACCCCAGCTGATTGGCCCAGTGTACCAAGAAGTTGGTGAATGAGCAGCTGCTCCTTCCAGTAAACCATGAGGATCAACCAGTGAAGAAGACTCACCTTTGCGTGGCAATGTCCCTCCCCTCCACGAGGAATTAATGACACAGAAACGTTATGCAAATTTTAATGGGCGTAAAGGCCACAACTTTATTGGTTACGGATGTTGAGCGGTATTGGCTTAGGCATTGGACCCTATCAGCTATATCCGACCCCCAACCCGTGTGTTGGAAGTCAGTGAAGGGTTAACCACCAGTAAGGAACCCCAGTGATGAACATCGCCTGGAATTCCCCCTGTGATCACCGTTAGGGGCGTGCCTTAGGTCCTCAGCTCCCGGGCTTCGGACAGGGCCACGCCCCCGGAATCCTTGAACAGAATACCCTTCAATTGAGGGGCAGTTGATGACGCTATCTCCCTTCCCCACTTCATATGGAAATTTTCCAATGCCTAACCGCCAAACCAAGAGTTGTGACGATTGCTATGAGGTAGGTGAAAAAACCCATTTGGCTAGTCCAATTGGGAAAAAAGTCCTACCAGGCCCCCTGGCCAACCAAGGCGACCAACTGAAGTCCATAACAAGGTTGAAGCTAAATCTAAGGGCGGGTGGGTGGGTGAACCTAACCAGCTGGGGGAAACGGGACAAAGAGGGCGAGCTTCCTGCCCGTCACTAGTTTAAAGGGACTAAGACACACCCCCAGGCCGACCGGATTGGTTGGCCTGCGGGAGGCGCGGGAATAATCTACCAATCGCGCAGGGGCTGGGCTCAGCCCCTACGCGCGTGATCGAGTCGTGACGCCCGCAAATCCACCTCCTGCTGATGCAGAAGTGGCCTTCAGGGACAGCTATCTGGTACTGGTGAGTGGAGGAACTGGCCCAATATGTATGTCATAAAGCTTAATGGGTTATTGGGTGAAGTGTCCTGGGAGTCAAAGTTGGGGGCAGGACAGGAAATGTGTGTCAACCTGGGCCAGAGGCAGCAGTATTATTTCTTTTTTTTCCAAAAAAAATTATTGGTGTTTCCACATAAAAGAACAACAAATAAAACAACAACAAATAAAAACAAACCTAATACAATCAACAATACTAATAACAATAAAATAGAAAGAAATAAAAACAAAAACTTATACATACCTCACCACACCAAAACACAGGAATCTATTGTTTAATCACTTATTTCAAATCTTAATTAGGGGACTTCCCCCGCTCTCTCTTCTGCGTTCTATTTCAAATCTACTTTAGTAACTTTGTAACTAGTTTAACAATCATTCATCATAATTCTTAATCTTCCAGTACACATCTTGAACAACCTATAACTTTCAACTTATTATTATCACATATAATCATATTTCAAATCTTAACTCCTTATAGCCTATTTTCTCTTAACATTGTAAAACTCTTGTTATTATTACTTCTAATTCCTACCTTAATAATATTATAAGCAAAACTTTAACATCACAACTTAAATATTTCTTCCCTTTTCCAAATCGCTTATTCCCTTCTGGCGTAAGAGTACCCTGGTAAGCCGTCCTATTGAACCTTCATTACTTCACCCTACCCCCCTCCTTCTTCCTCTTCCATTCTTAATCTCCCACCAGGCCAGAGGCATCAGTATTATTTCCATGCTATGCTTCACCAGACCACATTGCGGCTTGCAGTACCAATCCCTCAGGTGCATTTCATAAAATATAGCACAGGGTCCCTCCTTTTTCATGCACATTCATGATGATTTTCGTTCATGATGCTAGCAGGGCAGTCACATGCCACCCCACTTTTGATAATGCATGTGCCTACAAAGGTTTTGGGACCAGCACACTCCTTCGTTTCTAATCAGTTCATATCCTGTAACGTTCTCCTGAAATCCTGTAACTTTTTATATCACTAATGTCCTGTTTTCTCCTGTTTTCTCCTGCCTTTGTCACGCCACAGCCCCTTTAGGCAGTCATGATGGGATTGTGTTGGGGGAAGCATTGCAGAACAAATCAAAGCAAAATAAATCCACCATCGATGCCCTATTATTGTGTCAACTTTCAGGAATGTTGAGGAATACACCCACAATACATATATATATATATAACCCAATGTGGAGGGACTCTTAAAATCTACAGCAATAAAATCTAAAGCAGAATCAAAACATTATATGCAATGAACTTCACAGCGATGGATCCCATTACCACTCCTCATAAGCCTGAATAAAAAGTGCCTGCAGTTGGTGTCGAAAGGTGATTAATGACTAGGCATTAGGACTGGACCTGATCATCATTATTTTTGGGATTTCCAGAGGAAGAAGTAACAGCTCAGGGTCAGAACTTAGGGGCACAGGGTATTTTCTGCTTGGCTTGCTGCTATTTGATTTCCTACCAGCCTATGACCATCAGGGTCATCCCCCAAGGCAGCAGGCAAAGCTAAGCTCTTCCTCTGATTGGTCCTGTACCATCTTCTGCCCTCAACCAGTATCTCTCGGCCCCAATCCTGTCTTGCCAGTCTCCACCCTCTCAGCGTTTGAGCCTCCAGAGACCTGTCAGTCCATAGTCAACATTACTTGGCAGTAGAATTGCTAGCTGACCAGGAAAATAAACCCTGCATGGTCCACTCTTAATAGCCACACGGGATGCACAAATCAATTGGCGATAGCATCAAGGCAAACATCACATCAGCTGTTAATACTTGTAGATCAAATGGCTGTTCAAGGCATAGCAAAGTGTTCTGTTTACTAAGCATATTAGTTTATTGTGAGGACCATGCCTTTACACAAATATCTACACAACAATATTAAAATTTATTGCGTACTGTTTACTAAGCTCTAACTTGGACTGTCCAGGTTACCGAAGGGCTACACTCAAGTGATACATAAAGTTTATGAGGTAAACAAACTGTGGGATGTGACACATAGATAGCAGTCAAGTACAACATTCCTAGAGTGGACATGAAAGGGGATGTTTGCTCCAGTCAGTAGAAAACTTCCTGTTTCCTCCTGAGCTGGGACAAACTTCCTCTGCATGTGACTAGAGGTGGGCGTGACCTTACCTGACTAGGTGACAAAAGGGCAAGGGCAGGCACCACCCTCTCTCTTCTCCATTTTGCTTTCGCCGTGTGAGCAGCAGCGACTGCCTGTCTGCAGTCACTGGGACTAACTCCCATATGGGGTAGTTCCACGTGTATATGCTTTGCAACCTAAGTCTGCCACCAGGGATCAGTCAGTAAACTGAATGTGTGAGTAAACTTCTTTTATAATACTTTACACAAGATTGTGTTGTGTCTATTCTTTTTAAGGGGGAGAAAAGGGGATTACCAGGAATCCTATATTGAGATGCTTAAATGAGCTTGCAACAAGCTAACCGTTGTGTGTTTAAAAAGGGGAATGCACTCTACTAAGTAAAAGGACTTGCTAACGCAAGTTAGGAACATAGCTATCAACCTTTTCCTTTTTTGCATGAAATTCCCTTATTATAGCATTGGGAAACAGCAGGGAGGGTTGACAGCTATGGTTAGGAAGGATAATATTAAACAATATATCATCTCCTGCCTCCCTGAACATTCCCAAACAAACAATGTTAACAGCCTCCCTTGCACCTATATGCCTGAAATTTGGCATCCTCCATTCACCCACAGGGGGACATGATGCCTGCAGATTCCATGTAATTCCTTCTGGAAATTTATAAGTCATAGAGCCATTTCTCCATTTTCCCCAACAGGAAGACGTACAAAGCCTCAGATTTTCCAGAGCACAGTTCTAATGTAGAACTGAGTCTAAAAGTGGATGTTTTCCAAAGCAGTCCAAACTGAACTGACCTGCTTTGTGAAGCAGCAAGGCAGGATTTGAGCTGGATCCGACTCCAGCGCACCAACCTCATTTTCACCCCCCCCCTGCACGTGTGAACTGGGGCGGGGTGGCTGCATTGTGTGAGCACAGACAGCCTCCAAGATAAGCGAGGGAAGATGCCAAATTCTCGTTGCCTTCCTGTTGCTGTTGGAGAGGAGCCTCCTGTAAATTGTCCTCAAAATCCAAGCCCTGGCATAAAAATATGAAGTTTGGAAAGTGGAGATAAACACAGAGTGAGCACACAGCGAGCGCCTCATTTTCTCCACATCAAGAGATTATTTCTGCTCTGCCCTAAATTGAAAATGGATTTTCATTTGGTTGGAGGGTCAGGAGTCGGATCAAGTGTAGATCAGCGATAAAAACATGGTGCCAGTGAAGTTAACTCTTTGGTCCTGTAACAACCAAACAGTGCAGGCCTAGTAACTCCAGCACCTCTTCCCAGTTGGTCTTGCCCCAGTGATCCAGTTGTGAGGACTGAAGACCCCCGCTTTCCCACAGTTTCCTAAGTCCCCTCCTCTCCAGGTTCCCCCCCAAGCAATCAGAGACTGTATCTGCGTGCAACCAATCTCTCCTCTCCTCACTGGCGAACAGAGCCACTTGGCTGCCCGGAGTGGCAAACACAGGGGCACACCCCGGGGGGTGTTGTCGCTCCATTGCACATATGCGTTGTGACATCATGACGCATGATGCATGAACAGAATTCTGCACATGTGCAGTCCATCCGTGCTGTTGCCCGCGCGTGGCAACCTTACAAGCTGCCAAGTGAGGCTTCTTTACCAGGCGATGGGGCTTGGCTTGGGCGTTGTGGAGGGGGGCACGCCAAGTGTCACCCCCTTCCAGGGTGGCACATGGGGCACACTGCCCCCAAACCCCCACCTTACTCTGCCCCTGCCTCTCCTCTTTTCATTTCTCTGTGTGTTCAAGGAGACCAGCAGGAAGTAGAGCTAGCCGCAGCAGAAGGGGGACTATTTTCCAGAGTGTCCTTATTTTCCAGGGCAGTTCCAGATTTACAGTAGCCATCCCAGTTTCTGATTTGATCCTGCAATGTCCCTGCCAATAACTAAATTCTGTGTCAATTGTGTCTTTATTTATTGGGGGAGGTCTTGGGATCTTAACACGCAACCAGAGGTACCACTGTACAGCGCAGATCAGGCCCGACTCCTGCCACGAGACAGGATGAAGCAGCCACCTTGGGTGGCAGAAGCCCCTGAGGCACTGGTGGAGAAGCAAAACCACAATTGGCACCGATTTCCAGCGAAATCTCATGAAACACACAAAATCTCACAAAGCTTTGGCAAGATCTCACCAGAAATCAGCACCGGTGCCCATGCCACTTCTCTGGTGGTGGGGTACAGTGGAAGATGAAGAAGAAGAGTTTGGATTTGATATCCCGCTTTATCACTACCTGAAGGAGTCTCAAAGCGGCTAACATTCTCCTTCCCCTTCTTTCCCCACAACAAACTGTGAGGTAAGTGGGGCTGAGAGACTTCAGAGAAGTGTGACTAGCCCAAGGTCACCCAGCAGCTACATGTGGAGGAGCGGAGACGCGAACCCGGTTCACCAGATTACGTGTCTAGCGCTCTTAACCACTACACCACACAGGAACTTCCCATTTCACCTCAAGTGGCAAAATGGGATACCCCCCCCCCCCTTGGTGCAGACCAGGCTTCAGCATAACTTTCCCACGTCTGTTAAATTACATGTCCTGATAATGAAAAGCTCCCTCTCTGGGGAGCAGATTCCACCATCAAGTATCACTCATTCAGGCATAGTTTGTAACACACGACAAGTCCTTGAATGGTTATTTGTTTTAATTTATCTTGAGCGCAGATTTGGAGTTTGCTTGTTATAAAATCTGCCCATCTACTTTCTTTCCCTTCCCTTTTTAATATTAAAAATAAAAATAAAAATGGGGCTAAGCCAAAGGGTCATAAATCAGTGTAAAACTGGTGTTGAATATGGATCCTAAATGTCTTCTGGAGCTGCAGGAGAGAGCAATATGGCAAGGCTGATTAGTATCATTCAAATAGGCAGAGTGTAAACTTAATGGGAATCATATATGTACATTCCTTCTAAAACCTTGACTCTAAAAAATGACTCCAAACTGTCACTTTAAAAAGCACGGTGAGGAGGGTGCTCAGAGATCAGATCCGTGAACCCCCTCTTAGTTGGGGGGGTCAATTATGTTCAGGACGCAAAATCACAGGACATAATAGGCACCGCCTAGTGTGACAAATATACTTGTTTGTTATTCTGTTGGCTTTGTTGCCTCAGAGTTGAAATAAAGAAGAGCAGAAGCTGGGGGTGGGAATAGAAGGAGGAGGCTGAAACCATTCCAGGCACCATGGTTTGGCATCTACTTGAGACTCTGGGGTGGGTGTATTTTTAACTAACCCAGGTCTCTGTGCCTGTATATCTGTCCTCACCTCTGGGGCCAATGGAAAAGTGTAGAACATTTATACAATACTGGAGATTAGGAAACAAAATGTGGCTCTAGCGTTGCTTCAGCATGTTCTGGAGATGCTGAGATGGTGCCAAACTGCCAATTACCACCTTGGCTGAGTTCCTGAGCACATTCTCTGCTAGGCTGAAGTCGTGCTGCTCTCTGGCGCACACCAGGAGAGCTCTAAACCATAATATGAAAAGAAACTTTGACTACCATATCGAGTCCTGTCCTCTTACTGCACAAAAGTATTGTATCGGTTTTTATTTTACAACACATTTAGAGGACGATCCTCTGTCCTCAGTGCAGTTGGTTGGCTTAATGTGAACCAAGTGGGTTTCCCCCACCTCCCCCGGATACGGAACAAAGCAGCTCAAAATTCTTAGTTTTTTAAAGAACATTTCTGGTAGAAATGTGTGGAAAGCTCCCATTTATGTCCATGGACTGCTCCACCATATCTCTCTGCCTTTATAATATTTTTGCCTGTGGTGTTTGGTTTTCCAGGGTTGTCACACCAGCTTCCACAAGGATCTACACAGATATTTTTTTTTAAAATGCCATGAAAGAAAACGCTATAAAAAAAATACAGCTCCCAATGGAAATTTTCATTGACTTCGGATTGCTGCTCTACAGTGCTATCTGGTGTCACATTTTTATAACGCATTTATAACGTTATAAATTGAACAGTGTAGCTGAGTCCAAGGACTGCTTCAATGTTTTTAGATTATCTCCACACCCTACCCCCACCCTTAATCCCTGGAAATCTTCCCTAAAGAGCCACCTCCTTCCTCAAATCCCTTCTCAGATCCTTAACCCCAACTGTAACCAAGGAGAAGAATGCTCCATGAAGAAGAAGAGTTTGGATTTGATATCCCGCTTTATCACTACCCGAAGGAGTCTCAAAGCAGCTGACATTCTCCTTTCCCTTCCTCCCCCACAACAAACACTCTGTGAGGTGAGTGGGGCTGAGAGACTTCAGAGAAGTGTGACTAGCCCAAGGTCACCCAGCAGCTGCATGTGGAGGAGAGGAGACGTGAACCCAGTTCCCCAGATTACAAGTCTACCGCTCTTAACCACTACACCACACTGGCTCTCCTCACAGTCATCTTTCACTTCTTCTTCCCTACTTTTCAATCAACATTGCAACCACTTGGGGGTCAGGGACCCGTTGTTGTTGCTGTTGTTGTTAGCATGTGTATACTAACAACACATCTCGCCCTCTTGAGTCTGATCCCTGACATCCGCAGCTCCTTCTGGTGTCACATTTTAATAGCGCATTATGAACATTAAAAGTAGGATGTCATGTGTCCATCTGCATTATGAAAACCATTCCATAACCCTTCCTTAATGTTAAAAACCGTGAGTGTAGATCCATCCCTGGGCTCAGAGATCTTCACTGATTTGCTACCTGGCCAGGTTCAAGGTGTTACTATTTGTACAAAGCCCTTGACAACTTGGGTCCAGTTTGCCTGCGAGATCGTCTCACCCTACTTGTACCCTCTTTGTGGGAATGTTCAGGGAGGCAGGAGAGGATATATTGTTTATTAAATCCTTCCTAACTTGCACTAGCAAGTTCCTTTATGTAGCCGAGTTACATTCCCCCCTTTTTATATGCACAGCAGATAGCTGGTTGCAGGCTCGTGTGAGCCTCTCACTATTATACAATTCAATCTGTCTCAGATTGAATTGTACATTCCTGGCAAGTTCCCTTGAATCCCTCTTAAAGGAATAAAGACATGACAATCTTATTCAAAGTCAATAAAAGAAGTTTACTCACATCAGTTCACAGTTGGATTCCTGAAGGCAGACTTAGTTACAAATATGTACATGTGGATCTACCCCATATGGGGGAATAATCCCAGTGCTTCTGCTAGCTGAGAGCTAGCAGAGCAGTCCTAGCTAAAAGTTGGTCAAACGAAGAAGGAAGTCAAAAAGAGAGAGGTGTGCTGCGTGACTCATCCTTTTGTTACCTGGACAGGTTAGGTCACGCCCACCTTCGGTAGGAAGGATGCTCCAGACAGGAGGAACAGGAAGTTTTTGACTGGCTGGACCAAACATTCCCTTGCATGTCTTTGCGAGCATTACAAGGAATGTTGTACTTGACTGCCTCTCATGCATCATATCCCACACTCTTGACTGCTTTGATTGTCGAAATTGGCATTGCTACAGGTGCCACATAAGACCTTTCCCACATTTGTCATAACTTGATTGTTTGGTGTGGCAGCATCTACACTTTGGAACTCCCTGCCTGTCGAGATCAAGTGGGCCTATTCATGGTACTCTTTCAGCACCTGCCAAAAACATTCCTTTTCAGACAAGCTAAGATGCTTAGATAGTTGAGGTAATTTTAATCCGTTTTAGTATTTTAACATCTGTATGCTTTAAAGAAGGCGTGTGATTTCCCCACTCGATTTTACTGTTTTGTCTTTTGTAAACTCCTTTGAGTTGTTTTACTGTCAAGCGGTGTGTAATTTTTTATGAAATAAATACATATGAATTAAATCATGAAGTCGTTTCCTAATTTCTTATGAATATTTGTTGTACATCGAAGGCGTGGTTGTCTCGCTTGTACGTTATTCCTTATTTTAAAAACCACAGGTCTACCTTCATTGATCAGGATCTTGCTCACCGATCCTTCCCCTGCCCTGTGATGTGTGCAAACTATTCACAGATTTGTAGTTTTTTGGGGGGGACACTCGCCCATAACAGTAATTTTTAGTTTGGGAATGGAAAACCATAGGCATTTGTGACGTCTAGTTTCTAGTGCTCCAAGTGGAAGCCATTTGGAATTATGCAGGCAACATCTGCAACAGGTTCCTTGTGTCCAAAGGTTGCGATAGTATACTTCTAAAATGCATAGTTTCTTCTAAGCTCCTACAGTTTGTTGCTGAAAGAAATACTTTTGGTCAATCTGTTCTGTCATCAGACATTTCAGACATTTACATCAAAGGCTGAGCTGTTTCCCTTTAGTTGCTGCGACTGCAGAAGCTTTCAGCTAACACTTTCATGCAGGAATTTGCAAAGGGCTCCGTTTCTTCTCACCAGAGAGAAAAGCCGAGTGTGAAAGGCAATTGTTTGACAAGGAAGAAGGAACAGGCGGGGCTGCAGCCTCTACATCCTTCATCAAATCGTATTGCTGGAATGAACGGGAAGAGTACTTTGTTTGGAATACAAGAGGGAAAACATTCCAGAAGAAGGAAAAGCAATGCATTTTAAAATTATTACATCCCATACCTGGAATGCAGCCCATGGGAGAGAGCGATTTGCATTGGAGAAGTGGGGGGGGGCGGGGGAGGTGAGAGAGTCCAGGACACTGGTGGGTGTGTAAGTGGGTGTGAAAAACGCTCCGAGTGGACAAGGGAAGGGTTAACATCTCCCTCACCCCTTCCCCAGTGCAAAGCGCTTCCTCTCCAACCTGCTTTGCAACAGAGAAAGCACCATTTGGGCCTTTATTGCACGCAGCTGCTGCTGCTGCGTACTGCACACTTTCGCTCCCAATGCCCAGCCACAAGGCATGGATGGGTTTGATCTGGGAGAAATTTACAGAATCCTGGGCACAGCCATTATGTTAAAGTTTTATAGAAACTTCTATTGCATATGCCGGGAATGTCCCATGCCAAAAACAAACACACACACACACATTAAAAACCACACACACCCCAAACCGAGAAGCCAGCAGCAAGCAAACTGGATGGTTAATTATGAATTTCAGCCCCTCCCCTGGTTTTGCTGGCTTGGGGTCACAATGGTGCAGGAACAGAATGTCTTTAGAGTATTAGGGTTGTGCTGCAATGGGCTACATATATTGCAGCCCTGTTTGCAGGCTGCAAAATTGGGGGCTATTTCTCTGAGGCTGGGGGCTAAAATTTACCCCTTATGTTTTGCACCACTGGCTGGAGTGGGTCCTTCCTTCCTTCCTTCCTTCCTTCCTTCCTTCCTTCCTTCCTTCCTTCCTTCCTTCCTTCCTTCCTTCCTTCCTTCCCTCCAAAAGGACTGGATGCAGCACAGTTCCAAAGCACTTTGAATCAACAACATGATGACAACAACTGAAAAACATGGCAGCCGCTGCCGGCAACTGCTGTGTCTTTGTGGTGTCTGATCTTTTTTATATTTTTGCCCTGGAATCATGCAGTGCACTTGTCATTTTGAGGTTAAGGAAATGATCGCTAGAGAGTTGTGTGTCTATTGCTGCTGCCATTAAGATAAAAGTGTCCAATGGGTACCTAAAAATAATAATAGGGACGCGGGTGGCGCTGTGGTCTAAACCACTGAGCCACTTGTGTTTGCCGATCAGAAGGTCGGCGGCTCGAATCCCCGCAACGGGGTGAGCTCCCATTGCTCGGTCCCAGCTCCTGCCAACCTAGCAGTTTGAAAGCACGCCAAAAAAGTGCAAGTAGATAAATAGGTACCACTCCAGTGGGAAGGTAAATGGCGTTTCTGTGCGCTGCTCTGGTTCGCCAGAAGCAGCTTAGTCATGCTGGCCACATGACCTGGAAAAACTGGCTGTGGACAAACGCTGGCTCCCTCGGCCTGTAAAGTGAGATGAGTGTCGCAGCCACAGAGTTGTCTGTGACTGGACTTAACTGTCAGGGATCCTTTACCTTTTTAATAATAATAATAATAATAATAATAATGTCATGTTGACCACCAACCACTGCAAAAAGCAGGCAAATTCTGGAGTGACTACTGAAGAAGTGTGCATGCACACAAAAGCTCATACCAAGAACTAACTTAGTGGGCCTCTAAGGTGCTACTGGGAAGGATTTTTTTATTTTTTATTTTGTTTTGACTTCTCTGAAAAACATTGAATACACCCTATCCCACAATCAAAGGCCTGAGTTCATTTCCTCCCTCATAGTGTGGTAGGAGAGCTGAAAATAATGGTTTCTGTCATTCTGTTCCGTTGCGCCAGAAGCTGTATAGTCCTGCTGGCTGCATGACCCAGAAAGCTGTCTGTGGACAAACGCCGGCTCCCTCGGCCTGAAAAGCAAGATGAGCGCTGCACCCCATAGTCACCTTTGACTGGACTTAACCATCCATGGGTGCTTTACCTTTACCTTTTACCTTGGTCCTGCCTACCTCTCCTGTATCTTCTCTTGGAAATACAAACTCCAGCAGGTAGCCAAGATCACTGGAGACTGGCTTGGCTATGTGGTGGATATTTTGTTTTGTTTTGTTTCCAGAAGGGGATTTTCTGTTTGCTTATGTGTCCCATTATGTTTCTATGTAACCTGAGATCCTTTGCCCGAGGCAAATATCCTAATCTAAGTTTCCAGAAGCTTCTTCCATTACCTTCTGAATACGTAAATGGACTGCAGACTTGGGGCAGGGTTGTCTCTTTCTATTTTAATCATCATTCCCCCGATCCAGTGGTAGAGGAAAATCTCCGAAGCCAATGAATTGGTATGATACCCTAAAGCTTCTGAAAGCTAGAAGTTGCCACGCTGAATATGAGAAAAAAAGCCTTCACGTTTCAGGAACTATTTCTATTTCATATAAAACTAGCCATATAAATAATATGGAGCGGGGAAACGGAAACCTCTCCAGAATCAAAGGCCCATGTGTTTTTCTTCATATAATGACTTGGGATGAAGATTAGATGCCAAGTAACAATTAGAGAATTGTGGTGATTTTTCTCTTGCCCATTTAGTATTCCAGCTAACCAGAAGGTTTGAAATATAATAAGATATTATAGACTTCGGGACATTCTGAAGTATATTAACCGTGTTTTTCGCTCCATAGGGCGCACCTCATTTTTAGAGGAGGAAACAAGAATTTTTTTTTCTGGTTTTCCTCCTCTAAAAGCACTGATTTTTTTTTGAGGATCAGCTAAAAGTTTTGCAGCTTTTTTGCAAAGGGAAAAGCCCTGGGGGTTTTTAGGATCAGCTAAAAGTTTTGCAGCTTTTTTTTGCAAAGGGGGAAAAGCAAAGCTCATTTTTCAAAGGGGGGAAAGCAAAGAGGAAAAGCCCCATTTTTATGGGGTTCAACTCACATTTCTGCAGCTTCTAAAGGAAAGGGAGCCTTTTCTACAGTTTCCAGACAGATAATCTAATCAGCCAGTCACATGTCGCTGGGGAAACAAACAACCTCCCTCTGCAGCACATTCAACAATGGAGGCCTGGGCAAGTGGGCGGGGCTGAAAGGGAGCTGGGGACTCTTATCTCTTTCCCAATCTCTTGCTGATCAGCTGCTAAGCGGGGTCTTTTCAACACCTCCTTTTCTCTTTGTAAAATAATTCAGCTCCAGGGACCACCATTCGCTCCATAAGACGCACAGATATTTGCCCTCATTTTTAGGAGGGGGAAAGTGCGTCTTATGGAGCGAAAAATACAGTAGTTTCTACTCTTGTGATCTCACTGCTGCCCAATTCCCAACACACACACACACACACACACACACACACACACACACACGACATCCCATTAGCTAAAGTGGTACCTCAGGTTAAGAACAGTTTCAGGTTAAGAACGGACCTCCAGAACGAATTAAGTTCTTAACCCGAGGTACCACTGTATCACAACACAATACAATCATGCTCAAGTGTAGTGCAGCAGGGGATAGAAAACCTAGATTGGAACAGTATGAAAGCCACTTTGATGGCACAATATGAACTTGCCGGCATGCGACCGAACCCTACCTGCAAAAGAGCAACAATGTAAAAGTGGCCTAAGTATGAGGATGGAGACTATGGACTGGATTAGCCTCTTGCAGGTATAGGGTTACATCAAGAAGCAATGGTAGATCCCCATTCTGGGAAACAGAAAGCTCCAGATGCGACATTTAAAAGAACACAAGAAGATCCCTGCTGGATCAGGGGAAAGATTCATATAGTCACTGAATCAAAAAAACTGAGTTGGAATGGAGCTAAAGCCCTAAATGGCCTCGGCCCAGTATACCTGAAGGAGCGTCGCCACCCCCATCATTTTCTATGAGCTTAAAGCTGAAATAAAATCGATTGATTAATTGACTGACCCCCATCGTTCAGCCCGGACACCGAGCTCCGTGGCCTTCTGGCGGCTTCCTCACTACTAGAAGTGAGGTTACAGGGAACCAGGCAGAGGGCCTTCTTGGTGGTTGCACCCGCCCTGTGGAATGCCCTCTCATCAGATGTCAAGGAAGTAAACAACTATCTGACTTTTAGAAGACATCTGAAGGCAGCCCTGTTTAGGGAAGTTTTTAATGTTTGATGTTTTATCGTGTTTTTAAGATCCGGATGTCAAGGAGATAAACAACTACCTGACTTTTAGAAGACATCTGAAGGCAGCCCTGTTTATGGAAGTTTTTAATGTTTGATGTTTTATTGTGTTTTTAAGATCTGGTTGGGAGTCGCTCAGAGTGGCTGGGGAAACCAAGCCAGATGAATGGGGTATAAACAATATTATTATTATTATTATTATTATTATTATTATTATTATTATTAATCTAATAAAGCACATTCTATATGTTGCCTCAAGCAGCCATGCAGGGTGTGTTACCCCTGCACTCAGCGCATTATGAGATTATTAATTAATTAAAGTTGTATACATCCCTTCAGCTGAAGATCACAGGATGGGTCACAACACCCCCCTCCCCATATAATACATAATAAAAACTAGAACAAAAGCAAATACAAGCCAATACCCATCCCCCAACACATTTAAAAGGACACAGAATGTTAATGAGCCAATGAAAATGAAACACACCAGATGAATTGTAGTCTGGGCCTAGCTGTCAACCTTCCCCTTTTCCTGCGAGGAATCCTATTTGGAATAAGGGGATTTCCCTTAAAAAGGGGGAAAGTTGACAGCTATGAGTCTGGGATGCATGTTTTCTTTACTGGCTGTTGGTTCTGGGCAGGAAGCACTGCTCAGGACCTTCATTTAAATACAAAATTTCATGTGGATTTTTTTAAAAAATTGCATGTCAACGTGGAAACAAGGAAGGACGAATTGAGGAGACGACGCTTGCGGAAATGGCAAGGACTGGCCCTACAGCTCTCACACAGTTCCCTAACCTTCTATGAGCCCAAAAGTAAAGTGTAACATGAAGCCGAAACTGTGCTTCAACTGGCAGGCCATTTCCCCAAGGATCTTCTCCAAACACCACAAATGTGAAAAGGTTATTAAAATAGGAACTTTCGTATTAGTGAAAATATGTTGGTTTATATTGGCTGCAGAGTGCAACTACATGCTTCCCATCACAATATGAAGACATTGACACCAGGGTTAGGAAATGGACCAAACAGTGTTCTCAGGACACAAGAGCATCACTTTATACATTATGTTTCTGGGGCGTATATATATGGTTTTTAAGTGTACACTTAAATATGTAACAGATGAAACGCAGTACATTCGCCTGGAATCGACGGAATGCAGGCTTCATGGCAAGCCAGTTGGTGTAAAGGGAAAAAAAATAGGTATTAAAAGGAGAATTCCTTGGATGCCAAGATGCAAGTTTGTGGCAAGTACGCTTGGATGAGAGAACCTCAGCAGAGATTTAAAATCACAAAACACGCAGCAAAGTAGTGTGGAAATGCAGTCTGTTAGACCTTTAAAACATGCCATTGTGAGTTCCAAAACTTCCCTTTTCCCCCAGCATAGAAAAAGACTACCGGTAAGTTAAAAATGGTTGACTTACAAACTCTCCAAAGGTCAGATTCATGGGCTTTTCCATACTGCATTCAGAAAAAGTTGCGCAGGCAGTAAAGCTTGGATTGGTTGCAGTGGTGAAGGTTCCTAAATTATTGGTATAGGACATACCGATCTCTGGGGGGCCCTGGGTACCAAGGCACCACAAATTTTTCACCGAGGATGCCTGCCTGGGTGATACAATGCATCGCGTGTCTGATGTCACATGACGCACTGAGGCCCAACAGTGCTCATTGCAGCCATGGGAGGGTCCGACAGGGTCCGTCACATCGTGTGACATCATGCGCGTGACAAATCTGGCTGCACGCATTATGTCATGGATGCGATGCATGCGATGTCACACACATGCACCAGGCATCCCCAATGTGGGGCGGAACACAGCCCACCTGGTATAGGAACACAAGAATGGCTTGTAAAAGCCATGTGGTCGCAGCACAGAGCAACCAGCTCAGACCTCTTTACACACCGAGCTTCTCAGGTAGACTGAAGGGGATCAATAGGTTTGATTACCTTCCTCCCAAGCTAAGGGGGAGTGATCTAGCTAAGCTTGGCAGGACAGCTTACTCTATGGCATTAACCCCTTCATGCATTAAGTAGACTTAAGCATGTTAGTTATATGAGGCTGATTATCCCACAAAGCCTTGTTTTGTTTGTGCATAATTACACATAGAGTTCTGGTTCTTTGACACCCCCATCCCCACACGTTTGTGTATGAACAGAGATGGCAGCATTTCCCCCTGCTGGCAATGTGCTTCTTTCTGTATTGCACAGCTTGCATTCTCAAACTGAAAGTTCTCACCAATGTTGAGCACCTGGACAAAAGAAAAGACAGAACAAGACTGAAAAAGTACACGGGTCAACTTCCCCACTATGATGAGATGTATTGAGTAACTTGGAAGATAATAATAATATTTTATTAAAACGGTCTCAGACCAGATCCAGATTATACAACAATTCACATAGCAAAACATAAGAGGGATACAAAGAGCAAGTAAAACAGTAATTAAGATTAAATGTTGGCATGCCCCCACTGGTTGCCGTTAAAAGGGTCAGCCGTTAAGAAGCTCTTGTTTCCTACGTCTAATGGCAGACGTAGCTACATTGATCGTGATTTTGGGGTCCTTGTCATCTACCAAGGCTCTTAGACGCTGGGATTCAGGTTCGTTCCTGAACTTTTGTAGGACCGGTGTAATGAAGGTCAACCGTAAGTCCTCACAGAAACTACAGTGTAACAGCACATGTAAATTTGTTTCAACTTCCGGTGAGCCACATGGGCAGACTCGTGCCACATAAGGTTTACCCTCATATCTGCCTTGTAACAGGGCAGAGGGTAGCACATTAAATCTGGCAAGGGCGAAGGAGTGTCTATACTTGGAAGATAAGTTACACTGCATATTTAGAATTATGTTAAGTGCTAAGGAATTTGGAGATAATGAATTAAGATAATGGTTTTAAAAATGGGTAAAATAAGGTCTATACAATGTAAAGAAATTACTAAAGATAATAATAATAATAATAATAATAATAATAATAATAATAATAATTTTATTTATACCCCGCCCTTCCCAGCCAGAGAACCGGGCTCAGGGCGGCTAACATCAATTAAAATCACAACAAAAACATAAAAACGATCAATTTAAAATAACAGATTAAAATACAAATTTAAAATTCAATTAAAACTGCAGGTCTCAATTTCAAAATAACAATGTGAGACAATGAAAGCAGGAAGGGCAGACGTGAGGAAGTCAATCCACAATGTTAAGGAAAGCAGCAGTTTAAATGAATAAGTTTATGTTTTTTATTGTAGTTTGTCTGTAATAGTTGTATTGTAGTGTATTTGTTTGTTGTTTGTATTTTGCTGATGTTTTGAAAAAGGGGCCATTCCATTGTCACGGGTGGGACACTTAGACCATGGTTTTTTGTATTCACACATGTGTAACAATGTAAATATACATAAAAATTAACAACCAAAATTTAAACTATGTTCTTAATAAGATACTGAAAATTTTACTAATTTTTAAATTATTTTTATAGATATTTTTGACAATTTTATTAAATGTTAAAGTATTGTCACGGGTGGGACAAAAAAAGGACATGGCGCTTGAGAGAAGTTTGATTTATGGAAAAACTCGGCGAGTTGGGAGGTGAATCAATGATAAACTCAGCATATCTGTTTAAATCCATGTTTATTGGTTACAACTATGCAATCAGGAATTAAGTTAAAGAAATTTAACGATACAAAATTAAGGAAAAAATGCTGTCATGGGTGGGACAGTCATCAGAAAACTTTTAACTTGAACACTTCTGTGAAGACTACATGGGTGGACTTTTGAAAAGAAGGTCCATAAACTAAACTTCTGTGTTGTGGGTGGGTCCGATTGGATAGCCACAACACCCTATTGGTAGGTCCCTCGTTTCTGGGTGTAATCAGACCAATGGGACGCTAGCCAAATGGATCGAGGGACCTACACAAGCCCATGCACGTGTCCCTGAGCTTCCTCTTTGGGCCAGTGCATCAGAACATCTGCCCACCTCTCCCTATATTTAGGGCTTGTGCTTGACCTTGCTATGCCGCTGTGTGTCACCTGTCGTTGGGACAGGGGCACGGCAGGAATTTCCCCACTTGGCTGATTGGCTGTTGCCATTTGGGTTTCGTCTGCCGCATAGCAAATCGTCACAACTTGTAAGGTTGCAGATAGGCTCTGGATCAGGTGATAGGAATGGGGGAACGCTCTCGCCATCCCTAAGGAAAGGGTATTCCATTAAAGGAATCCAGGGACTTAATGGTTTGGTCAACCCTGAGAGGGGGTTGTGCCCATGCCTGAGTCCAGGGGGGACATCTGGGTGGTGGACTAGCCTGACCCCAGCTTTCCACTGTTCCAGGTGTTCACCCTAGGCTGACCTATGTCAGTGTGGTATAGTGGTTAAGAGTGGTAGACTCCTAATCTGGGGAACCGGGTTTGCGTCTCCACTCCTCCACATGCAGCTGCTGGGTGACCTTGGGCTAGTCACACTTCTTTGAAGTCTCTCAGCCCCACTCACCTCACAGAGTGTTTGTTGTGGGGGAGGAAGGGAAAGGAGAATGTTAGCCGCTTTGAGACTCCTTCGGGTAGTGATAAAGCGGGATATCAAATCCAAACTCTTCTTCTTCTTCTATGCTGGTGCCCTGGGTCAGTGCAGGGAGCTAGTGGAACCATAGCCTATGCAACCAATCACTTTCTGTAATCAATAAAGTTGTGGCCTAAATTCTGCCAAAAACCAAACCAAGATTATGAGTCTTGTCTGAATTTATTTAAGGGGGAGGTTAAAGGTCTAAACATGGAAAACACTGGTGAGGAGTGCCTCGATGTGCCTCAACAAACAGCAGTAGCCATCAGAAATTTCCAAAATGGGACATTTTGAGGTGGGTTGGGATCAGGGAACTTCAGGATCCCAAGCCAGCCCTGCTGCCATTGTCTATTGATGGCAAAAGGCCTGCAGATACAGGTCTCTTTTCTGTGCCAGTTTCGAAGCTGGTGCAGCAAAGGGGATTTTTCCTTGTCCCCCACCCCCCTGTAACCTTTCTGCCCTGGCTGCCATGAAAGGTGGGGCTGTGGATGTGGATTTTGGCAGCTACCCCTCTCCATTACACCCCAACATTGCCTGTCAGGGATTTGGATGGGCCCCCCAAGACTCAATGTCAAATTATCTGCCAAGAAACCCCTATACCAGGGGTCAGCAACCTTTTTCAGCCATGGGCCGGTCCACCGTCCCTCAGACTTTGTGGGGGCCCGGACTATATTTTTTTTTGGGGGGGGGTGATGAACAAATTCCTATGCCCCACAAATAACCCAGAGATGCATTTTAAATAAAAGGACACATTCTACTCATGTAAAAACACCAGGCAGGCCCCACAAATAACCCAGAGACGCATTTTAAATAAAAGGACACATTCTACTCTTGTAAAAACACGCTGATTCCTGGACTGTCTGCGGGCTGGATTGAGAAAGGCGATTGGACCGCATCCGGCCCACGGGCCTTAGGTTGCCTACCCCTGCCCTATACAGTTGCCACAGAACCACAGTGAACTGCAGAGAATTCTGGGAAATGTTTGAAGGTGCACATTCAGCCAAATGGGAGGCACAACATCAGGGCAGGGAGAAGGGAAGGGCAGCTGAATTTCAGGGAAAGTGGTCAACCATCGCTGAGCCCTTAAATATATTCCCACAGAATACAATGGGGGGGAAAACCCTCTGATTTGGAAAATAATGCCACAGTTGGAGGGAGGCATCATTCGACTAGACGACCTTTGAGACCACTGTCAACTTTCTGATTTACAGTTCAGCAGATCAGTTTATGATGTGAGGAAACATGATAACTGCCTGTTCAGAACCCTGCCTTCTTTTGGCTTATCATGTGCAACTTGCCTCCAATCATGTTTGGGAACAGTTAAGTGTCCATCTTGATTCATTTAACCCAACAGCCAGAGACTTTTTTTGCTGCGATGACATGGGATTTATGCCTTAATAATACAATAATGTTCCTTAAGTGTCAGGTGGTTCCTCAGAAAGATTTATGTCCCACGGCAATCTGAGAAAAGTTTCTTTGGCCCATGGGAGGCAGGGTTACAGCAAGCGTCTGGGAGAGATGTTGCGAGACCTGGATCTGATTGAAAATCATGCTGTCTCCAGAGGCATTGAGTGCAGGAACCGCTGGTCTTTCTGTACACTGATACGTTTCATTTGCTGCATTTCCCGCTGTAGTTTGATTGCTATTGGGAGAGCTTTATTAACTATGCTGGTCAGGGGCATAGCAAGGGGGTCGTAAGGGGCGGGCCGCCCCAGTTTCCATAATGGAGGGGGTGACAAATTATCAAGGAACAATTACTGCCCTACTAGGGGGGTTCATAAAAAAACTATCCCCCCCCCGAAAATGCCTGCTCCAAAGGTCTTATCTTCCTATACTAGGGATTATATAGCTATATATGAAATTTCATGCATATCGGTTAATATCTTGACCCTCCTCCACCAAAATAGCTGTTCACTTGGCTGTTTTCCTATGTCGTGAAGGCTGAAATTTCACTTCAGTGGAGCACTTACTGTTCCCAACCCTAACCCTGTGGAAAGCCATCTAATTAGACTTTAATTTGATTCTGAGATGTTTTTAGGAGGTAATTTAATTATTGTTTGATTTTATACCAAAGTTATGTATCTGATGTTAGCCACCCTGAGCCCGACTTTGGCTGGGGAGGGTGGGATATAAATAAAAGTATTATTATTATTATTATTATTACTTGTTATTATTCATTTGTAAGAAAAATATGAAATAACGTAAAACCATTTTTGCAGGGGGGGGATCAATGGGGGGGGGGTGACAAGAAATTTTCTGCACCGGGTACCACCTGACCTTCCTACGCCTCTGATGCTGGTTACAGAGCTCTTATAATGTAGTGGTCAAAAAACAGGACTACAGACCACCAACACCCATGAGTCAAACCTTTCCATTGTCACAAACGCACCAAATTGTGTTATGTAAACTGCTATATTCCAGCTTCCATGGTCACATTTGATCAGATGCATCAGAGCTCGCTCCCCATCTTTATACCTGCATCAAAAACAAACAAACTCTTATCCTGGATGAATACTCTTTTATGTGGGGGAATTCATGTTGTCCCACCCAGCTGGAAACCACAGCAGCAAAGACATTTCAGCAGCATTTTACTACCATCTCTTAGCAAGTCTACCTTTCGTGTCCGGGTCTCTCCCCCCCCCCCCCAAAGTGGAGAACATTCGTCTTCTCTTCATTACATTACATTACATGGAGATGAGATACAGCAGCGCTGGTGCTGGATCAAAGCTTCTGGATTTAACAGAGGTTTATGAATTTTTGAAGGGACCCAGGTGGCGCTGTGGGTTAAACCACTGAGCCTAGGGCTTGCCGATCAGAAGGTCGGCAGTTCGAATCCCTGCCACGGGGTGAGCTCCCGTTGCTTGGTCCCAGCTCCTGCCCACCTAGCAGTTCGAAAGCACGTCAAAGTGCAAGTAGATAAATAGGGACCGCTCCAGCGGGAAGGTAAACGGCGTTTCCGTGCGCTGCCCTGGTTCGCCAGAAGCAGCTTTGTCATGCTGGCCACATGACCCGGAAGCTGTCTACGGACAAACGCCGGCTCCCTCGGCCTATAGAGCGAGATGAGCGCCGCAACCCCAGAGTCGGACACGACTGGACCTGATGGTCAGGGGTCCCTTTACCTTTACCTTTATGAATTTTTGAGATCAGGGTGTAAATTGATAAGAGGTTTAGAAAACCAGTGCTTTTTTCTGGGGGGACGCAGGGGTAGGCAAACCCCTAAACTTTTTGTGAACCTTTTGTCCATTTACTGTATTTATTTTCCCCGATTTGAACTATAAAATGGTGATTTTCTTGAGCCAAAATGAAAATACGGTACATTTTTTAAAAAGAAAAAAGGCACTGTATAAAATTATCCCTTATGCAGAGAAAGAGGGAATTCCCCCCCCCCACTCACTAGAAGATCCTCAGGGTCCCTTCCAATGCTACAATTTGAATACTCTGTGATTTCATCATACCAGAAATCACCCTGTCAAGGAAACCGACTAGCAGTAGATCCAGGAAGGACAAATGAAAGCGTTTCCATCACACGATATACGACCAATGTTTGGAGCTCACAGCTGCAAGACGAGGTGAAGGTTGATGCCTTGGATGGCTTTAAACCGGTAGATTAATATAGCAAGGTAGATCTACCAATGGGACGCGGGTGGCACTGTGGTGTAAACCACAGAGCCTAGGGCTTGCTGATCAGAAGGTCAGCGGTTCGAATCTCTGCATCGGGGTGAGCTCCCGTTGTTCGGTCCCATTTTCTGCCCACCTAGCAGTTCAAAAGCACGTCAAAGTGCAAGTAGATAAATAGGGACCGCTCCGGCGGGAAGGTAAACAGCGTTTCTGTGTGCTGCTCTAGTTTGCTGGCCACATGACCCGGAAGCTGTCTGCGGCCAAATGCTGGCTCCCTAAGCCAGTAAAGCGAGATGAGCGCCGCAACCCCAGAGTCATCCGTGACTGGACCTAATGGTCAGGGGTCCCTTTACCTTTACCTAGATCTACCCACGGCAATTAGCCATAATAGCTAACCAGAACTGCCACATTCAGAGGCTGTGCACCCCTGAATATCATATGCTGCAGGCAAGTGGAAGATGAAAGCTGCTGCCTTTGCACCCTGCCTGTGGACTTTCCAGAAAGAAGCATCTGGCCCATCACACGTCCTATGTGCATAACCTACAAAAGTTAATACTTGTGTGGAGGGATCACTGCTTTTCGAATGAGCGCCAAGGGAAGTGCTTAGAACTCCCATTTTTCTGCAGGGTGGCCGTCACAGCCTGCAGCGCCACCCTGTGGACAAAGAACCAGAAAATAGCAGGATGGAGAGGCCTGCGTGCTGAAATGCCATAGCTATGTTGGGGAAGAATTGATGCTTTTGAATTATGGTGCTGGAGGAGACTCTTGAGAGTCCCATGGACTGCAAAACGATCAAACTTATCCATCCTTAAAGAAATCAGCCCTGAGTGCTCACTGGAAGGACAGGTCCTGAAGTTGAGGCTCCAGTACTTTGGCCACCTCATGAGAAGAAAAGACTCCCTGGAATAGTCCCTGATGTTGGGAAAGATGGAGGGCACAAGGAGAAGGGAACGACAGAGGATGAGATGGTTGGACAGTGTTCTTGAAGCAACTGGCATGAGTTGGGCCAAACTGCGTGAGGCAGTGGAGGATAGGGGTGCCTGGCGTGCTCTGGTCCATGGGGTCACGAAGAGTCGGACACGACTGAACGACTGAACAACAAATGCTGAGGAAATGCTATCAGAGCTCTACCGGGAGGGGGAAGAGGCATATTACATCAAATTTACACTGATCCGGAAACTAACCCGTTGGTAAAGGGGAGGAGACGATCCACAATAAACTCAGGGATCTCATGGGGTTAGAGGCCGAATGGATGGTCAAGTAACTGCTTAGAGGCGCTGAGTCTGACAGGGTCTTCTGCTTGTTCCACAACACAGCTGTCAAGTTCTCCCCTTTTTAAAGGGAAATTCCATTATGCCGAATAGGATTCCTCGCAAGAAAAGGGAAAACTTGACCGCTATGTTCCACAACTTCTAGGCATAAATCCTTATGGAAGGAGGAAACAGCTGGCCCAGGTTTGGAGTCAGGGACTGGGGTCCTCATGCAACAGCTGAGGCTCCTGTACGGTGAGGAGATCCATCGCCATCCCTTGACCTGCTGCCACTGAGGAGGAGGAAACACTGCCACCACCACTTGTTCTCTCTCCTGGGGTGATGTTCTACAAGAGTCCAGTCGTGCTCTTGCACAGCACCCTGTCATTTCAATGGGGCTTGCACTGTCAGGGCCGTCTTAAGCCTATCCGGCGCAGTGGTTCAAAGATCCCTCTGGCACCCACCCTGCCCGTTTCCCAGAGTCGCTGACCTTTTTACAGCACTGCCAGCAGCTTTGCGGGGCTGGAGGAGGCGGACAGCGGCTGGAGGGCACTCCTCTGGCAGGGAAGAGGCGGAGGCTCCGGGCACGGTGCTGCTTCGGCGCAGCGGGCGAGGGCAGTGAGCTGATGCTGGGAGGCGCCGCGTCCAGCCTCTGCCTCTTCCCAGGTGCCCTCCAGAACTTGGCACGAACTTGGCGCCCCGGTGCCCCATGCCACTTGCCTCTATGGGCAAGACGCCCCTGTGCACTGTAGACCGCCATCCTAGCCAGACCAGACTCCCACTGGCTCACCTTTAATCCAGCCCAAATTTGCTCCCCGAGAGGTGAGGCCATTTCATGTTGCCTTGTGGTAGGGCTGTGGGCTTTTTCGTGTGGGGGGGGGGGCAAAAACCCACCCCCACTTTTATTATATCACTAGCTAGCCAAACTGCTTAGTTAAGAATAATATCACAGGGCCATAATTTAATTCCCATTGGACCCAGAAAGACTGAGCAAGTCTCCAAAATAAGTCCTTATATAGGAAGATCTGCTCAGAACTTCAGTACCGGAACAAATCACATTCTCCTGATGGCCAATCAGGAAACTTGGCATATGGAAATTTCAGCCCTTTAGCTCAAACGTTGTTTCAAAGCTAATGACAAACAAAATCTATTTTTGCAGTGGCCTTGTTTAAAATATTTCTCCTTAACGTTCTGGCCACGGCTGTAATTGGAAACAGCATTTGACGATGCCAGCACATATTTCTTTAATTATTTTGCGTGTGTGTGTTGTAGTGTAGTGTATATATGAATTATCCAGTACCCACACGCTGTCTGCTTCCAAATGGGAAGGCCCTCTCTGCTTGCGGTTATGGATCTTATGAAAAGCAGATTTGTCCTTAAGTAGGTTGGAATCAAAGAAAGAAAACATTTTTCTTTCTGTGACATTGTTGAAGCAAATTGGCTTTACAAATATATCCTTTTCAGATTTGTTTTCCATCTTGGGATATGTGCAGGACTGGGCTGTCTCAAAAAGGCAAGGACGTTGGTGTGTTTAGTATGTGACGTTTCTTCCAGGGACCCTGGTCCACATTACCTGATTGTCGGGTTTGGGGCAACAGCAATGCCTTAGTGCAGCAGCATTCTTCTGTCACCGTTGCTACATCAGATTTTGTTCTGTTTGCAAGCCCACAGAACAACAAGGAATATCTCCAAACTTCTAGCGTCGATGCAAGTTACTAGTCAGGAAATTGCCGAATGCACCAAAAGCAAACATTTCCTACAAAAGAGACGCAAAACGTCCTGAATATGCTAAAGTTATCTAATGCACTAGGAAGGAATTGGTGAGTATGGTTCAAATATTTACTGCTTTCTAAGGAAACAGTCACAAAAAAAGTTGCAATCATCTGTGTGTTGTGGCGCCACTTCCAGGCAACCATTCATGGAGCTGCATCTGAAAAATCAGTACCTCTGTTTGGAAAGGCATTTCTCAGCCAGTACTTAATTTTATTTAAAGGTAAAGGGGCCCCTGACCATTAGGTCCAGTCGTGTCCGACTCTGGGGTTGCGGCGCTCATCTCGCTCTATAGGCCGAGGGAGCCGCCGTTTGTCCTCAGACAGCTTCCGGGTCATGTGGCCAGCATGACAAAGCTGCTTCTGGCAAACCAGAGCAGCGCACGGAAACGCCGTTTACCTTCCCGCTGGAGTGGTACCTATTTATCTACTTGCACTTTGACGTGCTTTTGAACTGCTAGGTGGGCAGGAGCTGGGACTGAGCAACGGGAGCTCACCCTGTCGTGGGGATTCGAACCGCCGACCTTCTGATCGGCAAGCCCTAGACTCTGTGGTTTAACCCACAGCACCACCTGGGTCCCTAATTTTATTTAAGAACAGTTTATTAAGGCTTTCCATGTCAAGAAAAGCAAAGAAACAACAAAAATTCGGTACATACCTACACATTTGGTTACAACAATTGTAGGAGCAAAACATGCAGACAACATAAAACCTCCCACAAATATACAATCCTAATGCTTATAGAAATAAACATGAAGTGAAGCAATCAGGGAACCACCATAGAAGTATTCAGCTTGCCAAATATAAACAGAAGAGGGGGCAAATAAACTCAGGCAACCCCTTCAACGCGTAAAGCTGAATGAATTGATGGAGGAAGCCGGTTGTACTCTTTCAATGAAACATATTTAACAAAACAAAACTATTTCACATAAAACGAATTTTCTCTCTTTTCCTCAGAGTCTGCCATTCCTTCATTTGGCAAGTAGATTCAAACATAAAGGCCAACAACCAAATCTGAGAATATGACTTCTCCATCAGATTAGCTGTTGCTGATTTACGGCCTGTGTATTTTCCGTGCGTGTGTCTTTAAATCTAGTGGGAAGTTGCCTTCCACGCCCTCACAGAGCTGCACAGGAGGGTGCTATTTGGGCCCTGGGGTGGGGATGAAGAGGCACCAGTCTAAGTTTGTACAACGAACTCAGCACAGCATTCTAGCCATTCTAGCTATCAGAGGTTTGATAAACACCTAGGTTTTAGCTGTTTGCCTGGGACAGCAAAAACAAAGTAGGTGTGTGGGGATATGTCAGGAATCTGACTTGGCTGGAGGGAATGGATTCAGTTGAGTGAATCGCTTGCTTCAGCCCCTAATTTTCGCTGGCCTGCAAACGACGTTGATCAGAGCATGAACTCGATGCGAACCAGAGAATTCATTTATGTAGTGGGGTGTGTGAATAAATCACTTGCTCTTTCTGGAGAGGGAGATAAAGATTGCCCCGAGGGAGCAACGTAAGAGATGCTGCTCCTTTACGGTGTTGCTCCTTTACAATTAATAGGGGGAAATAAAGAAACCTCAAGGGCAAGAAGAGCGAAACAGCAGCCCAGGACCCGCAGTGGGTGAGCTCCCAACAACCCCAAACAACCACTTTTTGCCCTTCCAGCCTCTTTTGCCACTCCTATAAGAAGCAAACGACTCCTTTATGTGTGTAAAAGAATCCCTGTCTCCGACATCACACATGCTGGCTTGCTCCATTCCCTGGCATCCATGCATGCATCACCGATGCAGAAAGACACCCATGCGATCTGTACATGCCTTGAATCCAGGACCGGTGCTAGGGCTTCTTGCGCCCTAGGCGAACCACCTTCTGGCGCCCCCCCGCCCCCCCGCCAAAGGCTGCTTTAGTGGGAGGTGGGGGATGGTGGAGAGGCAAGCAGCAGTTTCTCCGCTGTAGCAGAGAAGCTGCTGCTCGCCCGTCCTGCCGCCTGCCCCCCGCCAAAGCCTGCTTTAGCGGGAGCCGGGGGGTGGTGTAGGGTTGATCAAACCATCGAGTCCCTGTATTCCTTTAACAGAATACACTTCACATAGGGATGGTGAGAGAGTTCTCCCATCCCGTTTACCTGAACCAGAGCCTATCCGCAACCGTACAAGTTGTGATGGTTTGCTATGCGGCAGGCGAAACCCAAATGGCAACAGCCAATCAGCCAAGTGGGGAAAATTCCTGCCGTGCCCCTGTCCCAATGACAGACAACACATGACGGCATAGCAAGGTCAAGCGCAAGCCCTAAATATAGGGAGAGGTGAGCGGGTGTCTTGATGCACGCACCAAAAGAGGAAGCTCTGGGTCACGTGCATGGGTATTTATAGGTCCCTCAATCCGTTTAGCTTGCATCCCATTGGCGTGATTGAACCTTGCATCGAGGGACCTACCGACTGGGTGTTGTGGCTGTCAATCAAACCCACCCACAACACATGGATTTGGTTGCCAGGTCTCACCGCAATACGTGCCCTCTTTAAGGGAAGACCCGATTTACCAAGAAGAAATCCGATCTGGACAAGCCAGACTGGATGGCTTAACTCAAGAGATTTAAACGAATCTACCAACTAGCTTCCTGCAATATACAGGGGAACGTGCTCTCTCCTCCCCTACTATCCTCAACATTCCCACAGTGAGCAGGGCTGCACTGAGTAGTGCTCCCCACCTTTGACATCACACATGGCACTTGCACATGGAGCAACACTTCCTAGAGATGTCAGGTTCAATTTCTGGCATTTCTAGGAAGGCTTCCTCCCTGTGCAGGTGTGCAGGAGCAGTGGCAAGCTGGCCTATGCAATGCCAAAAGGGCAGCTGGTCAGTGCAGCCCCATTCACATGTTCGAGGCAAGTTTCTTCCGAGAAGGAGGCTATTGCCTCAACTCTTTTACACCCCACCTCCTTCCCGCATAGCCGAGCTACCAAGAATGATAGATCAGCATTTGCAAAGAACAAGCAAGGGGAGTAGCACAAGAGCCAGCCTCCCTTCGCGCATGTACGTCAATGTTTTTACCGCTTAGATTTTGATAGGGAATTTTGTTCTGACTCCAAGAGTTGTTGTCAGCAAGCTGCATGTAAGCAGATAATAAAAATAGGCTTGTCGAAACAAAACGTTTATCTTATTCAAGGAGGTTTTATTGCGAGTGTATTTTAGAGTAGACCTGCAAATGTGTGCACGCCCACTTGGCCATGTTAACATCCTGTTGAGAAGAGCTTTTCTAGAGGCCTGCTGTAGTTCCCACAAAGATGTTTGCCTAAGGACTCAGAAGCCCTTTTCCAACTTGGGAAGCATAACGTTGCATTCATAGAATCATAGAGTTGGAAGAGATGGCAAGGGCCATCCAGTCCAACCCCCTGCCAAGCAGGAAACACCACCAAAGCATTCCTGACAGATGGCTGTCAAGCCTCTGCTTTGTTGTTGTTCAGTCGTTCAGTCGTGTCCGACTCTTCGTGACCCCATGGACCAGAGCACGCCAGGCACGCCTATCCTCCACTGCCTCCCGCAGTTTGGTCAAACTCATGTTAGTAGCTTCGAGAACACAGTCCAACCATCTCGTCCTCTGTCGTCCCCTTCTCCTTGTGCCCTCCATCTTTCCCAGCATCAGGGTCTTTTCTAGGGATTCTTCTCTTCTCATGAGGTGGCCTCTGCTTAAAGATCTCCAAAGAAGGAGACTCCACCACACTCCTTGGCAGCAAATTCCACTGTCAAACAGCTCTCACTGTCAGTTCAGAAGTCCTTGAATAAACCAGGAGTTTAGTCACGTATGAGAGGCTTATTTAGCTGACAAGGCACCTCCACCCCAGTGATAAAGTGTCAAGGTTAAAAAAGAAAAGTCAGGTCGCTGTGCAAGGAGAGGGTGAGCACCACCCATTTGTTTATTTAATTTACCAAAGCATTGAATAATACTATAAGAAGCACATGGGAAGGCATTGTATGCCAGCTGCTAAATCCAGTGGAATAAATCCTATAAAAGCATACAGCTCAAGAACTAACTGTTAGGGATGGTAAACCTGTAGAAACTGATTTTTCAGCCCCACGCACTTGTGATAAAGTAAAAGCATTTTGGGAACTGATCTACAATGAGTTCACCAACACTGACTTATAAAAACGTTATATGGAAAAACTTGAGAGAGACATTGTACTACCTTTGAAAATCTTTAATAAAAATATTTTTTAAAAAAAGATATTTAGATATTTGTTGTTGTTGTTGAGTCGTTCAGTCGTGTCCGACTCTTCGTGACCCCGTGGACCAGAGCACGCCAGGCACCCCTATCCTCCACTGCCTCCCGCAGTTTGGCCAAACTCATGCTAGTCGCTTTGAGAACACTGTCCAACCATCTCATCCTCTGTCGTCCCCTTCTCCTTGTGCCCTCCATCTTTCCCAACATCAGGGTCTTTTCCAGGGAGTCTTCTCTTCTCATGAGGTGGCCAAAGTACTGGAGCCTCAGATTCAGGATCTGCCCTTCCAGTGAGCACTCAGGGCTGATTTCTTTAAGGATGGATAAGTTTGATCTTTTTGCAGTCCATGGGACTCTCAAGAGTCTCCTCCAGCACCATAATTCAAAAGCATCAATTCTTCGGCGATCAGTCTTCTGTATGGTCCAGCTCTCACTTCCATACATTACTACTGGGAAAACCATAGCTTTAACTATACGGACCTTTGTCGGCAAGGTGATGCCTCTGCTTTTTAAAATGCTGTCTAGGTTTGTTTAGATATACCTTCCCCCAAAATCCAGAAGCGTTCTTGCTGGGTTTGATGGGAGAGGAAATTGCAAAGGTAGATCAAATATTATTTATGTACGCCACGACGGCGGCCAGAACTTTAGTAGCCCAAAAGTGGAAATTGCAGGAATTACCAACGATTGAGGAGTGGCAGATGAAGATGATGGACTATGCGGAACTAGCCAAGCTGACTGGTAGAATCTGGAACCAAGATGACCAAAAATTTCAAAGAGAATGGAATAAATTTATTCGGTATATGAATAATTACTGTAAAAATGTGAAGACACTAGCGGGATTGAAATAAATCATGCAACGAAAAATCTTAAAACTATTTAGACCCAAGAAACAGAGTTGGTTATAAGGATACAATGGTCAGAAGTTTAAAATTTAAAGTGTGATATAAAGACTTGTAAATAGAAGACCTGTTGAAGGGAAGGAGGGAAGTCACAAGCTGGGCAGAGCAAAGAGCATATTTGTTATTGGAATGTTGGAAATACTGTGTTAAAAAAGAAATTAATAAATAATAATAATAATAATAATAATAATAATAATAATAATAATAATAATAATTTTCAGCTGCACCCTGCACTATTTGAAGGTCTTTCTTCCCTGCAGACTGTTCTGGTCAAAGTGCAAGTAGATAAATAGGTACCGCTCTGGCGGGAAGGTAAACGGCATTTCTGTGCGCTGCTCTGGTTTGCCATAAGCGGCTTTGTCATTCTGGCCACATGACCCGTAAGCTGTACGCCGGCTCCCTTGGCCAGTAACGCGAGATGAGCGCCGCAACCCCAGAGTCGGACATGACTGGACCTAACGGTCAGGGGTCCCTTTACCTTTAGACCTCCTTGACATGCCTTGCCTTGGCCTCCTTGAGGTCTTATTGTCCGCAACCAACAAACATCAGCTTGAACCTTCATTCCGATTGTTATAAGAATTCTAAGGTCTCAAATAGAAAACAAATGTTCATAAATGTACAAGGCATACACATACAGGTACATAACTATATAAACCACGTGTCTGAAATAGTACAGGAGAGCAATCATCATTTTGACTCTCCCACTGGAGCCATTTTGACTCTCCCAGTGACCTCAAATATTCCTCTGCAGTAAGGAAGGAAAATGGAGAAACACTTCCCATTGTCTTTTTGCTTGCAGATCCTGTCTTAAGGGCGTATTTGTGCATGAATAGGGTGAGCCTGCGACCTGAATTCAGGAACTAAAGGATTTACCATCACAAAAGAATGGCCAGGCTGTCAGGATACATAGAATGTTGTGTAGCTCAGTAAGTCTGCAGGCTTGAACTTGCATGTGAAGTAAAAGAAGCTGATGCAATAGACCTGCAATCTTACTGTGTCAGAGGGACTCAGCAAAAGTGGGCCAACAGATGATTGGCTGTTGTCTTGTATTAAAGGGGGACCTGTTAAGCAGGGCGTGGTGGTGTAGAGTGGAGTCAGAGAGAGTGAGGGTGAAGTTGTCCTACTTGTCTAAACTGTATGTATATAGCTCACATTAAAAGAATACTGCACTAAAGAACCTGTGGCTTTTGCACTTCTCTGCTACAACGCCGTGGAGCAATCCGTCCGCCCAGGTAAAGCATTCAGTGCCATTATCAGGTATCTTGGCAGGCAGGATTTCTGTTGTAGACCCACCTCCTTCTGTGATGTATGTATGATGTTTTTTGGGGGGTGGTCTTGGGCTACAGGGTGGACAATTTCAAAGGTCTATATAAGGGCTTGCGCACATTGTTCAGGGTTCTCCTCCCTCTTGCGTGTGGTGAGTGGGGACCCTGTTGCAACAGTTCCTTGAATAAAGATCAGGCTTACTAGCCACTTTGCTTCTCAATATTCTCCGGTTGGCCTCTGTTATTTTCTCTTACTGATAGGGAACCCACTTAAGGACTTATACAGGCTCTTGGATACCCCATAAGGGAAAAGGAACAGTTTTTTTCTTATAACAGGATCATAAAGCAAACTCAATGCTCAAGCTGTCCTTTCATGATTCAGTGGCAAGAGGCTTGCGGTGATGTGGTTAGGGGGTTGGATGCCACCCCCCACTCTGCCGAGTGGTAGCAAGATTTCAGGGGGTTCCAGGCACTTACCTGTGATTGTGTTTCCATTGGGAATCAAGATGAGGTGGAGACTGCCGGGTCTTTAAGAAATATGGTTT
Organism: Lacerta agilis; assembly: GCF_009819535.1. NCBI lineage: Eukaryota > Metazoa > Chordata > Lepidosauria > Squamata > Lacertidae > Lacerta > Lacerta agilis. The sequence goes on along the minus strand of NC_046317.1, from coordinate 7,544,935 downwards.
ATTCTACACATATTGACCCAATGTAGGGAGAAAGTACCCCACAAAGTCTCACCAAAGCAATGAATAAGTTGCCTGAATTACTGTACTTTTCTGTGTATAACACGCCCCCGTGTATAAGACTATTTGGGGGGACTCAAAATTAAGAAAATGGGGGGAGATTGCCCCCGTGTATAAGACTAACCTCCCCTTTTAACTACAGGTAGGTAGCCGTGTTGCTCTGCCATAGTCAAAACAAAATAAAATAAAAAGTTCCTTCCAGTAGCACCTTAGAGACCAACTAAGTTTGTTCTTGGTATGAGCTTTCGTGTGCATGCACACTTCTTCAGATATTTCTTCTCCCCTTTTAACTTTTTTTTTTTAGTAAAAAAAACCCTTAGTCTTATACACAGAAGAGTACGGTATTTATTAAACAATTAACTCTGCATCCCTGAGTTGTGGATTAAAGTGAACTATAAAGCCCTGGAATACATTTTCATATATTTTTGGGGAGCAGAAATATATTGATTCATTTTCTGAAATACACTCAAGGCTCTCCATGCAAGCAAATGTGCACAAATCAATAACTTTTGTTTATTTATTTTAAACCAACAAGCATACTTTCGTAAGAATGACTGATATTTTTTTTAGTTGACTCCTTAATATTAACAGGCAAGAGAGACCCATAATTTCTCACCAATGTTTGTCAGAAATGTTTAAACACCCAGTAACGCAGCCCCAAATTGTGAAGAAACATTGTGCCAGATTTTCAGCCCATGGATTCAGCCCATGATTTTGCTTTAAACTGGTATGTCAGTTTAAACCAGTGCTGGACTTACGTATAAGCTAAACAAGCTATAGCCTAGGCCTCCACTCTTTCTCTCCCCCCTCCAAATTTCACTATTAATATACTTCTTCTTAATTGTATTTCAGTTCAACAATTACTTTGACAAAATACATAATAATAATAATAATAATAATAATAATAATAATAATAATAATTTGTACCCCGCCCATCTGGCTGGATTTCCCCAGCCACTCTGGGCGGCTCCCAACAGAAATCAAATACAAAAATATCAAACATTAAAAACTTCCCTAAAAAGGGCTGCCTTCAGGTTTTTTCTGAATGTCAGGTAGTTGTTTATTTCCTTGACCTGTGATGGGAGGGCATTCCACAGGGCGGGCGCCACTACCGAGAAGGCCCTCTGCCTGGTTCCCTGTAACCTCACTTCTCACAATGAGGGAACCGACAGAAGGCCCTCGGCGCTGGATCTCAGTGTCCGGGCTGAATGATGGGGGTGGAGACGCTCCTTCTGGTATACAGGACCGAGGCCGTTTAGGGCTTTAAAGGTCAGCACCAACACTTTGAATTGTGCTCGGAAACGTACTGGGAGCCAATGCAGATCTCTCAGGACCGGTGTTATGTGGTCCCGGCGGCCACTCCCAGTCACCAGTCTAGCTGCCGCATTCTGGATTAATTGCAGTTTCCGGGTCACCTTCAAAGGTAGCCCCACATAGAGCGCATTGCAGTAGTCCAAGCGGGAGATAACCAGAGCATGCACCACCTTGGTGAGACAGTCCGCGGGCAGGTAGGGTCTCAGCCTGCGTACCAGGTGGAGCTGGTAGACAGCTGCCCTGGATACAGAATTAACCTGCGCTTCCATGGACAGCTGTGAGTCCAAAATGACTCCCAGGCTGTGCACCTGGTCCTTCAGGGGCACAGTTACCCCATTCAGGACCAGGGAATCCTCCACACCTGCCCTCCTCCTGTCCCCCCAAAACAGTACTTTGCGGAGACCCCCCCAACCCCAGGCGACCCTTGGGAGGAATAATGACTCAAGACAACATGTTATGGGATGAAAATGGGCCACAACTTTATTAAACTTTCAGATGTAGGGAGACCTTGGCTTAAGCATTGGGCGTTTATCCCTCCCAGTCCCCATCCGGGGATCTGGGGAACATCAGGGTTGTTCAAAGTGTGTGGGGATTGGGCTGGCTCTGGAGAACGTCTGTTCAAGCAGAGAGGCCCCCCCCCCCATTTCGCTGCCACCGCAGAGGAGAGCATTGACAACCTATTGGCATATGGCCAATGCCTCCCCTCAAAACAACCCCTTTAACGGGGAACCCTGGGATTCCCACCGCAGGGGGTGGGTGGTTCATTGCTTCAGGCCCCCCCATTTAGGGAAGACAGACTAAAGGATTCCGCCCAAGGCCTGAAACCGCCAAAGTTGTGACGTTTTGCTACAGGGAAGGCAAAACCTGCCAATGCAGGGAAATTCCTTCCCAGTCCTTCAACAGCAACCATCAATGGCCGTAGAAGCACCTGTAAAGAAGAGGTTAACCTGCAAAAGGAAGGCGTAAACTGAGGGAGGGCAGGGTGTGAGAAGCTCTGGAGCCAACTGAGGACTCCCAGGTAAGTTCCAGCCTCTATTGTGTGTGCAGGGCGGTCCTAACCCTATCTGGTCAACTCCCTTGGCAACACCTCCCCAGCTGGGGTTGGCTAACTGTCTGAGGTTAGGCGGGAACCTCCAGGTATCCAGCTTGGGGAGGCGAAAACAGGCTACATTGCTGGGGGTCATGTAAGATCAAGGTGCTTCGCGTGACCCCTGCGTGTGACCCCATTTGAGGTGGGGAGCGGTCATTGTTATGTGCAAATGGCTTTAGATACCTATTAGGTCCAGAAATTACCATATAGCATATATTCAACACAAAAAAACAGTGGCAATTTGTTGTTGACAAAGGACAGCTGAACATATAAAGGGCCTCATTAACTTCAGTAGCTTAGGGCCTCATCAAACCTAAATCCGGCCCTGGTTTAAACTGTCTATAGATGTAAGCATAAGATGTAAGCTTGGACTTTCTCTATCCACACTTCCTTTTTTAAAAAAAATTAAATTACATTTTATTAACATATAAAACACATACATTTACATTTACACAATACACATACACAACACACGGCCTTATTTTCATAACATAAAACATACCGTACCTACATTACATTACTCTATACTATACATACCGGTATCAACATACCTACATAGCTACCCCACACAGACACCCACCAAGTGACTTGACTTCCAGCCGTTCTTGTTACACAACTTTATTTTTTCAACTAGCTTAAACACATTTCATTATTTCTTTAGTCTCTTCTTCTATCTTGACTTTTCTCTCCTTTCACTCTAATCGTTTTCTGGATTCACTCAATATCTGTCAGAAATTCTACTTTTTCCACATAAATTTTGATGTATTCCTTAAAGATAGCCCACTCCTTATTCACTTTTTGTTTTTTTTTTAAATCATTTTTATTAAATTTTTTACTTTAACAAACCAATCAAATCACATTAAATGTTCCAAATTATACATAAACATATCAAATAATCTGAATATTCTGCCAAAATATAAATTTTTCGACTTCCCATGCTTCAAACGTGAAGAGCTCTGGTCAACATCAAATTTCATTTGCATTCCATTGTAATTTCCAATGATTCCCCTAATTCCTACTGATATTATCCTTCATTCTTTCTTCACAGCCTCTGAGTTTTTCAGACAAGCAAGATAAAAAAGCAAAGATATATTGCTGTGTGAATTTAATGTCGATGATTCTCCCATAAATTGCAGTGCCTCCTCGCACGTTGATGCTTATGCCAAATCCAAAAGTCATTGCAGCTGACCGTCGCCATCTCACACAGTTTTGATAAAATCCAAACTAAGCGACAGCTCAGTACTTCTTTCAGACCGGCTGCTTAACCTCAGCCTTTCGGGGGGTGGGGATTACCCAGTCAGACTGGACATAGACATGTAATGAGATAATAAATGTTAAGGGCTCCCCCCCCAATGGCTTATAGTTTTGCAGCCCGGTCTCAGTCCTCAACATGACGGATTTCCTCCTAATTAAAGCTGCATCATTCCTCACAAAGAAAGAAGTGTCCAGGAAACCATCCAAAATCCATTAGTAAGACATTCAATAGCTAACAATACTCTGCTTCTACTCCGATATCAACATTATGGAGAACCTTTTATCCTCTTCCAAGCAATCCAAACATCTTTATTATATATTATTTTCATTTCCACACAGTTCAAAATTCTGAAGCCAAATTATATCCATGAATATCAAACTTTCAAATCTCGCTTGTTGTAAATAATGAAAATGGTTCTTCTTGAAGGGGTTTTTTGCCCAGTAATATAATGTAATGAAATAAAGTACAATGGCAAAGAAGGCTCACCCCCCCCCCTTTCCGTCCCGTTCCCACATGCCAATTAGATGATTAAATCTTCTTCCTCTCGATCTTCTTTAGCACCTCAGAGGCTGGATTGTTTAGCAAAATAATTCCTCCCTTTTTGTTTGAAGCATGTCCGAATCCTATATCCAATTTTTCATCTTAGGAAATGAAGATTGTGGCGCTCACGAGAGACAACATCCAGGAGAGCCAAAATTCTGTCGGGTGCTTTGCACCCAGTGCCCCCCAGTCCCGAAGTCGAAGCCGAGTTAATAGGTATCCTTGGATGAGGCAGTGTCTTCCCCGTAGCCCCGGGAAGATTTGGGAGGCTGATTACTCCCATCTCAGCCCCTAATTACCCCATGAGAATTGTAACGATGGAATTTTCAGCCATCATCCGTGGTGCCACAACCAGAAGTCCGCCCTCTGAGCTTTTTCTAGGGGTTGCAAAGCCCTTGCGTAGCCCCAATATCTATCCAGTGACCGCTCTAGCTCACAAGAGCTGAAAAGCGCACCTGTCTCTGCCTGCGATAAAATTGGAAGTCTTTCCACACTTCTGGGTCTTATCCAAAGCATGTGTCAATGGTTCGTGGACTTTGCTCTTCCTTTTTCTTCTCATGATTCCATGCCCTCCCCACTTGCCCAGTTTGTGTTCTAAGGCCTTCAGGGAGCAGACATTACACATGAGCAGACTTCTCATCTTTATACCCAAGCACATACATCCTCACATAACACTTCGCTTCAAAGGGAGCCCAGGAGAACAGTGAAGCAATCTACTTGTTCACAGTCTTAATATGGTTTAGGCAACACTCTTATAGTGCAGGCTTATTTCGATATGTGGCCTTGAAGACAAAACTCTGGCTATGGCTTAAACTATGTTTTAACCCGGCGGGCATGACCCCCTTGTTACTGAGAGATGACTTCCAATCATAGTGTGTGTGGGGGGAAGACTTTAAACGAAGTGCAGACCTGCGGACTGTCACATCTCTTCCTGGAGTTTATGACATTCAGTCAAGCTAAAGTTGTGGTCTCTCAAAGACTGAGGGACATTGCTAGACAAGAGAATATTGCCCTTGTGAAACCTAGGATGTTTTGGGGGGGATCAGATATTCCAGATTTCACCAGCCCCTTATCTGGTGGAAATCCACTCCTCACAGCCGCTAGGTTAAATGTTCTGGAATCGGTGGTTTTGTGGGGAAGATAGAGGGGAGTTCAATATGCCCAGAGATCCTGTCCCTGTGCCCAGGGAGCAGTTGAGTCAACTGAACATATCCTTTTGACCTGCCCATTTTATGCAGATCTTAGACAAAAACTTATAGCTCCACTCCTAGGCCAATTTAGCCTAGTAGACAGAGAAAGCCAGGTTTTGTTTTTGTTGAACAATTTCACAACTTTCTTAGTGGCCAAATTTCTTTTCTTTTCTTTTCTTTTCTTTTTTTTGGCCCTTAAACGCCGTAAGGTTAAAATCGACAGTATTGACATGGGTCTAAATGTATAATCTACTTCTCATTGTATGTTTTAGTGTTAAGCTCCTTGAGATGTTTAGACGTTTCAATTTTTGTATGGAAAATGATTGTGTACTGACTGACGGTCGAATAAATTTTATTGATTGATTATAGTGCAGGTTTTCAATGTTTCTGGGATTCGCCCCTTGTTTTGTAAGTCTTAAAAAAGCTTTAGAAGAAAAGGAGCCAGTTGTTCAGAAAAGGTCTTATAAAGAAATGCCAATGAAGGCACCGCACCGCCCAGGCTGTTTATGAAGTTTCATTCTGTTTATTCCAGCTTGGACCTCTTCTAATGAAAAGGGTTTATCCATATATTTTTGGTGGTCCAGTGTTAATTTTGGAATAGTGAGATTATTTAAATAGTGCTGTACTTCCACAGTACCAATAATAATAATAATAATAATAATAATAATAATAATAATAATAATTTATTTATACAGCACCCATCTGGCTGGATTTCCCCAGCCACTTTGGGGAGCTTGGTGTGCACAGTTTGGCACAGAATTCCGAGAATTCCTGAAGAATCCTTTCTTTTTCACAGGTGCTCTGAGGCTCCGAGAAAGCTACCCGTCTAGTGTGTTGTTTTGTGTCCCACAGGTTCTGCTAATCATAGCTCATTGGGGGCAATCCAAAGGAGGACTGAGTTGCATCTCTTTTGCAACCAGGCTGTTGAAATGCCTTCAGAGCAATTGGAGCAGCAAGCTAAGATGTCATCTTGCCTGGGTGACATAACCACCCTCTGCCAAGGTGGAGTTTTAATGTCAAAAAAGTGACCCTATCATAGCTCACTCTGGAACGCCATAGGAACTTCATGGGCAGAGCTTCCATTCATTTCAGTGGGGCTTGCATAGAATAACTTTATGGTGGGTTGCGCCCCATAGGTCAGATCTGCTTCCTGTTCAGCTGTGCTTAAGGATAAACAAAATCTGTTGCCTCATTTGGCTAATGGTAGGGGGCCGTCTTAACTGCTTATCAGACATAATTGATGACTGCAGGTTAATGGAAAGTATACAAGCAGATATCTGACTTTAAGGGATAATCTAAGCTTTCGGAGATGTAAACAGCCCATCTTCAGAAGAGCCACAAATTGTTATCAAATGAAGAAATTCTCTGCCTCTTATCTGATGTAATTGATTACTAGAAATTGCTGGAGCATATACAAGCAGATATTATCTAACCTTGTTAAGCAATGTGCTCTGATTATATAACCTTTGGGTGATTTAGTAGTCTGCCATTGGGATAATAAAGAGCCCAGGGGTGCCCATCATAAAAAATATCCTGGACTAAACTGAGGAGCGGGAGGCGGCAGTGGGGTCATTAATCCTGATATAGTAGGCTGGCCTGATTGTCAGGTGGTTTTATAAGAAATCAAGACAGCCCCACCGTAACCCACCTAGAACACTGCCTCCTACAATTGGTGGAAGTCAGGAACAGAGAAGTCTTCTGAGGGGTTCCTTCTTCGCATACAACTTCTCAGAGAAACGTCTGTTAAGAGCTGTTGAAGAGAGAAATAAGAGGTTCTTAAAAGCAGCCAACAGGAAACACATAAGTAGAGGTAGGTGGCATCTCTGTTAGTTAATGCCCACACAGTAGATTCACATAGCAGCACCACTACACCAAGACTATCTCAGTCATCGTGTGTATTGTCTGCATCAGAAAGAATCCCCTGCAGGATCGGACTACAAGGTCCCCTGCTACCTGTTCACCAGGGGATTGTTTTAAATAAAGAGGCTAAGCAGCAGTTCAGTATATTTCCACTTGGTTACATTATGAGATATGGAGAAAGTCAGGGTGGGCAAAAATCTATTGAGTATCTCTGGCCTAGCTTTTTTTTGTCAGTATACAACAGAAATTATTGCACCACCGAGCTTATTGGAAACGTGGTAGCTACAGGTGAAACTCGAAAAAGTAGAATATCGTGGAAAGGTTCATTTCTTTCAGTAATTCAACTTAAAAGGTGAAACTAATAGATGAGATAGACTCATGACATGCAAAGCGAGATATGTCAATCCTGTATTTGTTTATAATTGTGGTGATTATGGCGTACAGCTGATGAGAACCCCAAATTAACAATTTCAACTTTGGGGTTTTCATCAGCTGTGCGCCGTAACCATCACAATTATAACAATCAAAGGCTTGACATATCTCGCTTTGCATGTCATGAGTCCATCTCATATATTACACTCCAGTAGCTAATGAAAACAATTGCTTACATAAATGGACTTTTCCACGATATTCTAATTTTTCGAGATTCACCTGTATATAGACTCAAGCGTTAGAATATTTCAGGCAGTTGATTTCTACAGGCTTAATAAAACAAAAACCACAAATACCATACCACTGGACCAACTCCCAGAGAATATATTACACAATTTGCAATAGGCTGCAGTAGGCTGCCACTTTCTGTAATACAGTTTAAAAACCTACGATACCATTTAAGGATAATCGTACATGCACACTTCAAAAACTCCCTCAGTATCTTTAATGGAAGAGATAGATTATATAAAATGTGGACTTAGGCTTTTTGATGAATCACAAGAGGCGGAAATTTTTAAAAAGCTGATAAATCAGTGTAATATGCTGGGGGGCAGGGGGCCGTTCCTACAACAGTACCAGATTTATTGCATGGGGGACATTCCTCAGGCAGGAGACAGACTTGACTGGAAGACCACAGCTAAGCAATGGAGTAACCTTTGGGTCTAACGAAAGGATTTTGGCTTGAGTGAAACTTGCTCCCCATGTAAAATTTGTGGAAGCCACAGATGATCCTGCATATTTTTGCAGCAGTTGAATGTCTTGTCGTGACAATAATGTGTCTGATAGCCAGCCCACAAGGGATCCAGGCCTAGGTGGGCAATCATTATCACTAGGACATTTCTAACATGAAGTTTTCTTTTGCTTTTCTGTAACTCCCCCCACCCTCCTTTACGGTATAGCAGAAGCCTTGTTATGCTTGCATGAATTTGCAGACTGCTCCAGTAACAGAGATGAGAATCAACCAGCTTAGCAAAATACAGTAAATGTGATCTTTAGGGTCTGGAAAGTACATACGTACTGAAACCTCGGGTTGCTATATTTCAAAAAGTGCACATTGTTGAGTTTTTTATTTTTATTTTTTGCAAAAAAAAAGTTTTGCCCAGAGTTGTTGAGCTTTTTTCGCCGACATGGGTTGCCATATAGAGATCAGCCACCAGCTCAGGTATTTTCACAATATGTATAGAAGGAGAAGGAGAAGAGTTTGGATTTGATATCCCGCTTTATCACTACCCGAAGGCGTCTCAAAGCGGCTAACATTCTCCTTCCCCTTCCTCCCCCACAACAAACACTCTGTGAGGTGAGTGGGGCTGAGAGACTTCAGAGAAGTGTGACTAGCCCGAGGCCACCCAGCAGCTGCATGTGGAGGAGCGGGGACGCGAACCCGGTTCACCAGATTACGAGACTACCGCTCTCAGCCACTACACCACATATATGCATGAGTATCTGCTTCCCCCGATGTTTGGTGCGCAGGCTTTGTGATCTTATTCACCCCGTGTCTTGATTGATGCATCTCTCAGTGAACTAATTATCTTTTCTGCCCATCGTTTCCTCAATTGGCTTTAATGGGGGAGGCGGTGCTCGAGACCCTTTGTGGGGGGGGGGGTCAATCATTTGTACAATAACTGGAGAAAACCAATGGCCTGCTGCCTCCTTGTATATAGCCCTGTATAGGAAAGCTTTTTTTATAACTTTGTAATGTTTCATTATGTTTTTATATATGTTGGAAGCCACCCAGAAAGGCTGAGGTGCAGTACAAACAATAAAATTATAATTAGTATTTTTATTGTCGTCGTTGTGGCAGGCTGCCATGGCGAAAAGGGTTGCTGTCATCGGAGCTGGGGCCAGCGGCCTAACTGCCATTAAATGCTGCTTGGATGAAGGTCTCCAGCCAACATGTTTTGAAAGAAGTGACGACATTGGTGGGCTGTGGAGGTTCCAGGTATGGCAAAGTCCGGCTTCGGTGTTTATTTACAAGGGAATGGCAAAATGTCCATGTGCAAACAGCAATATTGCCCCTTGTGTCAGGACCAGCATCCAGCAAAGAGAATGCTGTTTCGTTTCTGATTTGTCCACGTGTTTAAAGAATAAGTTGGGGAAGAAAAAGAGGCTGGGAGATCAAAGTTATATTTGGGATTGCTAATCTCTGGAAGCTCCTATAAAAACCTTCGTATACCCGCAGGGGCATAGCAAGGTAAATTGGTACCCGGAGCAAAAAAAAAATTGTCAAACCCCCCCCCCCCAGGCATGGGAAGGTCAGGTGGTACCCATTGTGGAAAATTTCTTGTCAATCCCCCCATTGATTCCCCCCCCAAAAAATGGTTTTACGTTATTTCATATTTTCTTACAAAGGAATAATAACAAGTAATAATAATAATAAAACTTTTATTTATATCCCACCCTCCCCGGCCAAAGTCGGGCTCAGGGTGGCTAACATCAGATACATAACATTGGTATAAAATCAAACAATAATTAAATTACCTCCTAAAAACATCTTGAAATCAAATTAAAGTCTAATTAGATGGCTTTCCACAGGGTTAGGGAACAGTAAGTGTTCTCTGAACTGAAATTTCAGCCTTCATGACATAGGAAAACAGCCAAGTGAACAGCTATTTTGGTGGAGGAGGGTCAAGATACTAACTGATATGCATGAAATTTCATATATAGCTATATATAGTAAGTATAGTAAGATAAGACCTTCAGAGCAGGCATTTTCAAAAAAAAAAATTCATTTCCCCCCCCCAAAAAACATTGTTCCTTGATAATTTGTCAACCCCTCCATTATGGAACCCGGGGCGGCAGCCCCCCGCCCCCTTGTTACGCCCCTGTATACCCGAGCACCACAACCTCCACCACCAGCAGCAGTTAGCCATGGATGGTTGAAAGGAATTTTCATTTAGCCGGAGACAAATCACAGGTGAGATATCTGGCTGGCCATTCTTGGGAAGAGGTTGCTAAATTGTGAGCTTGCGATTGCAAATGGTATTTCACATTTAGAACCGGCCAAAATCAAAATGGCTGAAAGAGTCAAACAGCCAACATTTTGCATTTTAGGTAGAAAGCTTGCGCTAAAAATACTTATGCATTTTGAAACAGAAGTTTCTCCAAGTGTGAATCGCAGGATAATAGTTTGCAGATTCGTAGTACTTGTTTTCATGAAGCCAGTAAGATATAGAACAATGATATATGCACATTGCTAAGCTCCTAGTTTAAGATAAACTGCACGTTTCCCCAGAGCCTTGAAAATGAGCTACTTGCATTCTTTAAATGAAACACTACGGGTCTCTGGTCAAACAGGTTTTTGAAGCACAATGGAAAGCTGGCAAAATGTGTTAGAGCAGAAACCATAGCCTGGAGCCATGATCCAACAATACCTGTACCAAGTACCTGGAAAAAAAAACACCACATTATATATGCTCAGCTTTAGAAGTCCTGTTCTTAATTCTGCAATTTCCTTCAGGAGCACGATATTGGGGGCCAGGCCAGCATTTACAAATCTCTAACCATCAATACCTCAAAGGAGATGATGAGCTACAGTGACTTCCCCATCCCTGCCGAGTACCCAAACTACATGCACCACAGCAAAGTGATGGACTATTTCAGGATGTATGCCGAACACTTTGACTTGCTCAAACACATACGCTTCAAGGTAAGAAGCCGGGCCTCGATCTTTGGCTACCGAGGCACGATCACAGTAGGGATAGTGGGAAACAGCTGGGAATGGAAAACGGAAACAGATACTCCTGCCCCTGCCTCCCACTTCCTTTCATTTAAATGGTTTTAAATTTAAATGATGCTTTTAATAAGGTTTTTTTATTATTATTTAATTGTGTGTGGGTGTGTATCCTTTGTGTGTTTTTAAACTGCTTTCATGTCACGAGCTGCCTTGGGGGAAAGGCAAGTTATTAGGAAGCAAACGAATAAAGCGGGTTCTCCGTCATAGAGAGCACGTGTTGCAGTGGGGGCCAGCAAGCCACCTCCATTGCTGTGGGCGGAATAGTATAGTTGGCCACAGCTCCGATTGGGCTTGGGGGTGTTGTTAGGGAGATTCACATGTATCGATTGGTGATGGACAGCCAGCAGCCTATATATGGGTCAGCCTCGTGGCTGACCGCCCTCTTGGCTGCATGCTGCGGATCACCCGCCCTCCCCTCCCTCTGTTTAGGCCTCTGTGTTGACCTTGCTATGCCTGTCATGGGGGTGTCTGCTTTTGGGGCAGGGGCCTGGTAGGAATTTTGCCAGTTGGCTGATTGGCTGTTGCCATCTGGTTTTTGCCTACTGCTTAGCAGCTAGTCACAACTTGTAAGGTTGGCGGTTAGGCATTGGTCATTATGTGTGATTGGAGGGGAGGTAGTCCCTCCAAATGATGATGATGTGCTGGGAATTCCATTAAAGGAATCCAGGGGCTCATATACTAGTCCGAAACCCCGGTAGGGGTCAGGGCCCACGCGAGAGCCCCTGGGACCCACTGGGGAGGGGGAGGGTTCTGCATACCAACCCCCAGATCTCTCCCCAGATGGGATTTCCCACTGCTGACACGTGGTCAGTTCTGTCCCGTCGGGCAGCTAGTCTGGACCAATGCCTACGCAACCACTCACATTGATTTGTAATTTAATAAAGTTGTGGCCGAAATTCTGCCAAAATCCCAAACAAAAATGATGTCTCATGTCTGAATTATTTGGGGACCTCCACACGCAAAATGCCACAGACACTTTTCAACATGTTTCAAGGGAAATTTGTAAAAATGACACAAATTATATACTCTAAAGAGGCACCAAGTTACAGGCTCTAAAAAGACAGCCTCTGATATAATAAACTAAAAGCCCTTTTGGAATGGTTGGGGTGGGGGGCATTTTGACACCCCACCACAGCCTCCCAGATTTGTTTGAGGTATGAACTTGATATTTCACGCCATTATATTTTATTATAAATGATTTATGATTTAATTACGTATGATATATTATTGGCCCATCCAGCTCAGCCTTCTGATCAGCTCTGACTGGTAAGCAGCGCTCCCTCGCTTCAGGTGGGAGCATTTTCCCACCCTTCCTGGAAGTGCCAAGTATTGCACCAGGGCCTTCTGATTGTGCACAGCAACTACAGTCAGTAGAGAGCCAGTGTGGTGTAGTGGTTAAGAGCGGTAGACTCGTAATCTGGGGAACCGGGTTCGCGTCTCCACTCCTCCACATGCAGCTGCTGGGTGACCTTGGGCTAGTCACACTTCTCTGAAGTCTCTCAGCCTCACTCACCTCACAGAGTGTTTGTTGTAGAGGAGGAAGGGAAATGAGAATGTTAGCCACTTTGAGACTCCTTCGGGTAGTGACAAAGCGGGATATCAAATCCAAACCCTACTTCTTCTCTTCTAAAGTCATGCTATGTTAACTCCCTCTAGTATGGGTCGTACCACTTGATATTGTAGATGAGGGCTCACATGATTTTATGTGGATGTTCGATCTTGTCTCAAGTGGTACAGTTTTTATAAGGCTCCCGCACATTGAAAACTTGCACAATAGCACAATGGCTGTTCTTGTTTTCTGTGCGTAGGAGCACGATTTGGCCATGTAAGCTCCCACCTGGAACCTGGTCTGGTCCTATCCAATAACAGGTTTATAACATCTCATTGAGGTGTGTGTGTGGGGGGGGGAGGCATTTATGTCTAGACAGTGACAGATTTATGTATAAGCTAAACAAGCTATGGCTTAGGGCCCCACTCTCTTGGGGGCCCCCAAAAAAATTAAAGGAAAAAACCACTGGATGTACATTTCCAAAATATAAGATAAAAAACAAATAAAAGAATACATACATACAGCAACTGTGTTTTGTGTTGTGTAGGATCCCATGATGTAAGTAATGGGCCCCCGCCTGCTAGCCTGCTTCCTAAAATATCACTGGTTTGCTCATTTCTGTATATAGGGTGCCTACATTCTGCATGTGCAAATGGCTTTAGATACCTATTAGGTCCATAAATTACCATATAGCATGTATCCAACACAAAAAACAGTGACAATTTGTTGTTGACAAAGGACAGCTGGACATATAAAGGGCCCCATTACCTTCAGTAGCTTAGGGCAGAGGTTGGCAACCTCCAGCCCACGGGCCAGATGTGGTCTACGAAGACCATTTTACCGGCCCACAAGCCGCCTGCAAACCGAGCCGACTGCTTGGCAAGTCCCCTGCATGCGGTGCAGGGACTCACCAAGTGGTGCCGGAAATGGCATCTGCGCACGCGCAGATACCAGAAACTGCGTTTGCGCATGTCTAGACACCAAAAATCACTTCTGTGCAGGCACGATTTTCGGCATCTAGGCATGTGCAGAAGCTATTTTCGGTGCCACGGACATGCGCAGATGCAATTTTCGGCACCACGCTGCGCCAGTCCGGCCCACGGACAATCTCCGTGGGATTGATCCGGTCCATGGCCGGTAAACCTTGCCGATGCCTGGCTTAGGGCCTCATCAAACCTAAATCCGGCCCTGCGTCTAGATATTCATTGTATGAGCAGTTCCCAAAATGATTCAAAGGATCGTCATCCCCGTGACCCCCCCCCATCTGAATGTTCCACATTGCAACCCCACTCACTGGCTTTTGTGAGCATATTTTAATTCATGTGTTTCATTGCTGTGAAATGTGCATATAAAGCCAAGCATAAAAACCATTTACCTTGTCTTTCAAGGCCTGTGTCTGCAGCATAAAGAAACGACCAGATTTCCCCATTACTGGCCAATGGGAGGTTGTAAGTGAAATATATGGGAAGCAGGAATCTGCCATCTTTGATGCTGTCCTGGTCTGCACTGGACACCACATAGATCCTTATTTTCCACTGGATTTGTTTCCTGGTAGGTGGGGTTTTCTGATGTGGTCAACTGCTTGAGAATTCTGGGGAACCCATATGAAAGCAGAATCTGTGTGGCATGAATATGGTTCACCCCGCTATTCTTTTTAGGGTATTTGAATGTCTTAGAATAATATAGTAACATCGACAACCTCAAATATTTAATGCACTATGTGTGGGAACAGTTTACAATGCAGCTGAGATTATTAGGATGCCAACATTTAAGAGCAAATTTCTAGGCAACTTTGTTTTTGCCCATGCAAAGGACACATGCAGTGCTTAGCCTAAAATGACAGGGGCTCTGTTTGAACCCAGGGGAACTATTTATATGTGACATGGGTGTAAAAGACCTGGGTTCAAATTCCAACAGAGAAGGTTTCCTTTGGGTTAAGCTGCCTCAGCTGCATAATGGTAGCACCAGGAACTCTCCCGGGCATCGTGTCTGTTGGGAAGAGATCTGGTTCAAGGTTTTAAATCAGGGGTAGGCAAACTTACCTGGCCTTGGACCGGTTCCTCCGGCACCGATCGCGCAGGCCAGAAGGTAGGGGAGCATGCGCACTCGCTTTTTCTGGTGCAGCGTGGCACCGGAAAAAGCTTGTGCACACACGCAAGCGTCATTTCCGGTGCACTTCTGACACAGAGCGGCACTGGAAAGAGTTTGTGTGCGTGCGCACGGGCCTCCGCAGACCTGGAAGTGTGCCAGAAATGACGCATGCGCACAAGCTATTTTCAGTGCCCCGCCGACCTGGAGATGGGCAGCCGCGCCGCACCAGTAAGAGCAGGTGGCGGGGGTCACTGGGGGCCGGATAATTGGCTTGCGTGGGCCGTATCCGGCCCGCGCACCTTAGTTTGGGGACCCCTGTTTTAAATGAATGACATTAGCCCAACTAGTGTTAGTTTACTTTTTGTCCTAATTTGGGACCCAAGCCAGATATCAGGATGAGAACAAGTTTGCTAGGCAAAAAGAGGAGACCTGGGGAAATAGATTTGGCACTTTGGAAGCACGCAGTGCTGCCCAAGAAGCTGCAATTGTTTTGTTTCATTTAGAGCACAAGTGTGTTAAAATCTCACAAGGACCCTGTTCAGCTGGTTAGGCTGAGAGTCAGTGAACTTCCTACAGTGACTTAAAGAGTTGAACCAGATGTAATAATGACATCCATATATTTTTTAAATCCCTTGTATTTGTTGTTGTTCAGTCGTTCAGTCGTGTCCGACTCTTCGTGACCCCATGGACCAGAGCACGCCAGGCACGCCTATCTTTCACTGCCTCCCGCAGTTTGGCCAAACTCATGCTAGTCGCTTCGAGAACACTGTCCAACCATCTCATCCTCTGTCGTCCCCTTCTCCTTGTATACCCCAGTCAAATAAAAGGTGGAGGGTTTAGAAGGATCCAACTATGACACACAGAAAGAGGAAAATGAAGAAGGAGACTCAAACCTTCTTTCTCCATATTACCTCCCAGTGGTCAATTCCTGCTCCCCAACTTAGCTACAACACCACATGTGAGCTACCATACAACCCATGTTTTCCACCCCAAACCTGATGGTCTAGACCAACCTTTCTCACCCTTGGGTCCCCACATGTTGCTGGGCTACAGCTCCCATCAACCCTAGCTAGCAGGACCAGTGGTCAGGGATGATGTGAGTCGTAGTCCAACAACATCTGGGAACCCAAGGATGAGAAAGGCTGGTGTAGACACTGCTGCCCACTGCCTCTCTTTGGCTGTAGAGGCTGCAAGGTGAGGTGGTTCATCCTCATCTCATCCAGTGTCTATTTAGACAGCGATACCTATCCCTGCTTCTTGGGAGAAAAGTCTTAAAGGAAAAGGCACAAGACAGAGAAACCAGTCTGTCACAAGACAGAGAAACCAGTAGGAGAACACTTCAATCTCCCAGGACATTCTATACAAGAAGTCAAAGTAGTTGTCTTAATACAAAGGAATTTCAGAAATAGACTGGAAAGAGAAGTTGCTGAATTGCAACTCATTACCAAACTTAAAACCATGGAGAGACCTGGTCTGAACAAAGACACTTGATTCTTATCTCATTATACATGACAAAGCTATCTTTAGCCATCTCACACCTTGCTTATCCCTTAAGACTAATTGCAGTCGTTAACAGTCGTCAACAGGTTTTCCACACCCATCAGCCAATCCCCCATTCCCACTACCCTTCTGAGTAATACCCCTCCCCACTCTCTCACTATATATAAGGGTCTGGTGACGTCTGTTTCAGTGTATCTGAAGAAGTGTGCATGCACACGAAAGCTCATACCAAGTACAAACTTAGTTGGTCTCTAAGGTGCTACTGGAAGGAATTTTTTCTTTTTTCCTTTGTTTTATCTGTGAAACCTGTACAGATGTTTCAATTTGGGGCTTCCCCCTTGACAGTCGAAGCAACAAGGGTACACCTTGCCCAGCATCATGCAAAATGGCTTATTTCTCCTTTTCACAGGTGTTGAGAAGTTTAAGGGGAAAATTATGCACAGCCGAGAATATAAGCATCCTGAAAAATTCCGGGACCAGCGAATCCTCGTGATAGGATTGGGAAATTCTGGAGCAGACATCTCTGTGGACCTCAGCCATGTTACTAAGCAGGTTCTGCTCACTTAAGAAAAACAAACAAATAAATCATTTGCCTTATATTCTCACAAAGCCACCTTTCTGGGGCACCTTTCTCAAGCTTTGGGCCCCGTAGTGCCACTGAAACCAACAGAAGTGGTGAGCTCCTGCTAGTGACACTTAACTGCTTGATTCTGCAAGTGTTCACTTGTAAGGAACTCTCACTTAATTCAATGGGACTTGATGCCTCAGAATCTTTTTCCTAAATATGCAATTTAAAAACAAAACACAAAGCATTTCATGGGTGGCTATGAGGTTGAGCAATTTTACCAACCCTCAGCTGCTTTTTCACCCACAGAGGGAAATATACTGGAATTTCCCCTGTAGGATAATATTCCAAAATGGTATTCCCCCACCTGCAGTGTATCAACGGATAGTGTATCAAACCCCTACAAGGACCCTGCCAGCACATTCTAATATATGTGTTGGTTATGCCTGAACATGTGAACATGTGATTCCACTACACTTGGCTCTCAGTAGGCACCTGTGGTGGGTTTTTCTTCCTTAACCTGCCCCTGTCTCCTCCGGATAGATCTTTCTGAGCACCAGAACTGGCACCTGGGTGGTGAATCGTGTCTCCGATGATGGGTACCCCTTAGACGTGGTTCATTTTACACGTTTCAAAAACCTCCTTCGCAATATGCTTCCTTGCACTCTGGTGAACCTGTGGGGAGAGAAGAAGCTGAACACGAGGTTTAATCACGAGAACTATGGTATAAAACCCCAGCACAGGTAAGGCAGGAGTCTTTTTTTAATCTCAGGAAATTGTGAAGGTTGGGGAATTCTGCCTTTGTTTGCTGTTTTTAGCATTTCTTCTTTTCTGTGTAAATATGCAAGGAACCATTTCCGTTCTTTTATTACCATTTTGTTATCTTGATTTCTTATTTTCCCGGTACGTTTCGCCATTTCTGCATATTTCATAAGTTTTTGTATCCATTCTTCTTTTGCTGGGACTTCACCTTTCCATTTTTGGGCAAGTAAAATTCTTGCTGCTGTAGTCGCATACATAAATAAATTTCGATCCAGTTTGGGTAGTTCTGTCCCTATAATTCCCTAAAGGAAAGCTTCTGGTTTGTTTTTCAAACGTTATTTTAAACATCTCTTTTCAATTCATTATACAGTGGTACCTCGGGTTGCACACTCAATTTGTTCCAGGGTGCCATTTGCACCCCGAACAGTGCGCAACCCGGGCGGCGCTTCTGTGCATGTGGGAATTGCACAGAATGCTTCTGCACATGTGCAAACTGTGCAGAACGCTTCTGTGCATGTGCAAACTGCGCAGAACGCTTCTGCGCATGCGGGAACTGCGCAGAATGCTTCTGCACATGCACGGACATGCGCAGAAGTGTCCCCGCTCCGTGTTGCACTTCCAGGTTAGCGGAGTATGCAGCCCGAACGTACGTAACACGGAGCGTGCGCAAACCGGGGTATGACTGTATATAATTTCCCAGTTAAGCTTTAACCTTACTACAAGACCACCACATATAGTAAAAAAGAACCTTCTTTCTCTTTACTCTTCCAACTCTTATTTGATATTGATTTATACATTTTTTGCCATTTATTCGGTGTTAGTACCATATAATTTTCTCTTGGAACATAACATGCTGTAAATTTTATATCCATATTCCACGGTCGTTCCCATGCTTCCATATCTATATTATGACCAATAACTATTGCCCAATATATCACTGAGGATTTTACTTGCTCATCCTTTGTCTCCCATTCCAGTAATATTTTATACAATTTAGACAGCACTTTTACATTACATTCCAACAGATCTCTCTCCAGTTGTGACATTTGTTCCCCAAACCCTTGTATCCTGTCTTTCTTAAATACTTCGTTCAAATGATGGTATTGTATTCATGTTGTTAATTTTCATGATAATTCCTTAAATTCTTTTAATGGATACTCTCCTCCCACTTGGTTTAATAAATTTCATTATGTTGTCCACCCTTCTATCAGATTATTTTTCTTTACAGTTATAGCTTCCAACGGTGAGAGCCAAATGGATGGGGCTGACTTGACCAGCTCCTCTCCCTTATTCTTCCTCTCCCACATCACTGCATTATCTCTCTCCACCTCCATTCTCAGAGTCCCCTGATCCTTTGATACAACCTGCCATTCCCACCCCATCCTGGCTGTCGCCAAGGGGCACATGCAGCTAGTCTCTCTGGCCTCACTTGTAATAATCTCATCTCCATTTTTCTTTCTGTCCACGTGCATGAAAATATTTATGTATCTGTACTGTCAGGCTTCAGGGAATTCGATCCCTCCCAAGCATGGTGGCAGCCAAGAAGCAGATAACAAGAAGAGTTCTTACCAAGTCTTTAGTCAATATTCACAGAGAGAGAGCGCAGAAATGACATCTCTCATAGATAATGGCGTTGCTCTGAGTGAAGTCCGACCCCCTCCGTCTCTCCTATTATACTTCATTCCTGTGTCGGCTGACCTGTGCTTTCTGCCTCTGAGCTTTCTGTTCTACTACTCTCAATGCACGCTGGGTCCTGGCAGAAGAGGGGTCAGGAATGCTTTCTAAAGACACTGAGTCTGTTAGCTGTCTCTCCCCTGGTGCTTCTTCTTCCTACTGCTCCTCTCCCAATATTTCCCAGCTTCTCCCCTCTGCAGCCTCTGAACTATGACCTTCTGCAAACCACTGTAATAATAATAATAATAATAATAATAATAATAATAATAATCATTATTATTATTATTATTTATTTCTACCCAATCCAAAAACTGGGCTCAGGGTGGCTAACAACAAATACAAGACAATGATTAAAACAACTAACTGGCTAACTGGCCAGCTTAGTCATGCTAGGCCAGTAGGGAGACCAGGGAGGAATTTTAATGTAGGGACCCAGAAGGGTTTCTTCAAAAAGAAGGTCTCGTGGGACAGAGTATTCCACCAGGTCGGAGCCAACACTGAAAAAGCCCTGGCCCTTGTGGAGGATAATCTGGCTTCTTTTGGGCCCGGGACCCTTAAACTATTGTTATTTGTGGACCTTAAGGTCCTCTGTGGGGCATACCAGTAGAGGCGGTCCCGTAAATACGAGGATCCTAAGCCACATAGGGCTTTAAAGGTCAGAACCAGCACTTTGAACCTGACCGGGTACTCCACCGGGAGCCAGTGCAGCTGGTAAAGCACTGGATGAATATGCTCCCATGTTGTAAATCTGTACTGTCCTCCTCTTCTCGAGAAGATTCAGGAAGGTCCCCACCATTCCTCCTCAGTCCAGTCCCTGACACAGACATACAGAGAAGCAAAGGCTTCTCCCCTTGTGCTCCGTAAAGAGCCACGTACACTGGGGGTGACAAACAACCAAGGAATAAATCTTAATAAACTTCTGCAAGCCCAGAACAACACCCCCAACCCATCCGGAGGTTGAAGCACTTCAACGCCTCTTTCCTTTGCCCCATAGGTTCCTCAGTAGGTATCCCATTGCAGCTGACGACCTTCCGAACGCCATCATTTCTGGCAGGGTTCTGATGAAGCCAAACGTGAAGGAGTTCACGGAGAGAGGAGTGGTTTTTGAAGATGGCAGCAGAGAGGAAGACATTGACGTGGTGATCTTTGCCACAGGATACAACTACTCCTTTGCCTTCGTCGAGGAGGGAGTCATCCAGACAAGGGACAATTGGATCCCACTATATAAGTTTGTCTTCCCACCACGGCTGGAAAAGCCCACACTGGCAATCGTCGGCCTCCTCCAACCTTTGGGAGCCATCATGCCAATAGCTGAACTCCAAGCTCGCTGGGCCACGAGAATCTTCAAGGGTAAGGAAGAGAGGAATACACTGTGGATTCCTGAGCTTCTGTTCTGCTAAGGTCTCCAGTGCTTGGGCTCTGTTCTGTATAATGAACTCTGTGATCCACGCTGGAATGACAAAGAGTATGGGTGGATTCTCATGAGTGTGAAAAGGTGACTTCTAATCCAACCATGCATTTCTATAGCTGTGTCTGGGAGAGGACTGAGTTATGAGAGGGGTTTCAGTAGGCAAGGAGACCAGGGCTTGAACCAGAATTTTACCTGAGAGGACTGAAACAAATGAGCAGCTTTTTGCATTCTTGGTCAGGAGAAAGTGAGCTGTGAAACAATTGGGCAGCCGGACCTTTATTTGAAATGCTTAACTGGTACATATGTCAAAACAAAATAAAATAAAAAATTCCTTCCAGTAGCACCTTAGAGACCAACTAAGTTTGTTCTTGGTATGAGCTTTCGTGTGCATGCACACTTCTTCAGATATCTTCAGAGTGTATCTGAAGAAGTGTGGATGCACATGAAAGCTCATGCCAAGAACAAACTTAGTTGGTCTCTAAGGTGCTACTGGAAGGAATTTTTGTTTGTTTGTTTGTTTTGACTATGGCAGACCAACACGGCTACCTACCTGTAACTGGTACATATGTGTGTTATTTTTCAGGCCTGCTCAAGTTGCCTTCAGAGGATGAAATGATGGCTGACATAACTGAGAAGATCAAGTATAATGAGAAACGGTAGGTTGCCATCTTTCCGTGCTTACAGTGAGCGATGCTGATTTCTCTCGGGACTTCATGCTAAATTTCCTGGTCTTGGAAGCTTGCTTCTTATTTCTAGCTTCGTAGAGTGTTCTTCAAATGTGTAGTTCGCCAGAGCTTCCCATTAGTTCACGCCGTTTTACACCTCTACATTGCTGGTGGGCACAAGCACATGGATAAAATGCGGCAGAAAAGCAATATTCGTGTACAAGCTTTTTTTCTGCAGCATTTCCCCAGTGTTTGAATAGGGTGGCAAGTGTGTGTGTGTGTGTGTGAGAGAGAGAGAGAGAGAGAGAGAGAGACCTTTGACCACTGTGGCGTTTGTCCTCTAATGCTGGTGATGTCATACTGGGGATAGTGTGAAAGGGTTAATAGACTGTCCAATGAAAACCCAGGGGGCGGAGTCAACTGTGTTTAAGATTGAAGCACAGGGGTTTTGAGAGTCAGTCCAGTCTGTGAGTTCAGATCAGTATTTGAATCAGTCATTAAAGTGCAGTCAGTTGTTTGAAAGAGAGAGTTTCAGTTGGGAGGTGGTTGGTTCGATTGGGACCCTGTGGGGGGTGGATGGTATAGGATGGTATAGGAACTAGCGAAGAGATATTGACAGGACATTCTGAGAACTTAAGCGAAGTACTGTATTTGTAAAACCATAAGCTTGTAACTGTGTGAGAAATAAACTTGTTCTTTTTGGTTCAATTTCAAAAACTTGACTGGACTCAGTGATTTACCAGGGAGTACCTGGTTGGTGACAGCGGGACAGTGGTGGCACAGGGATCAATAGTCCGTTAAACGACCGGGGACCCTGTGTGATCGCCACAACCACCAATTTGGGAAGACTAGTAGCCCTTGAGCAATAGGATGTGGGGCAGAGGAACAGTTTGGGGCTAGTTTCCCCTTTAAACCAGGAGTCAGAGAAGCAGAAAGAGCAGTGAGTTGGCTGAGGCTAAAGCATCCTTCCAGTCCACAGTTGCTCTTTGGCAACCTGATGCATAATTTCTAGCTTTGCTGCCTGCTAAGGAAAGAGTGCATGTATTTCTGCTCTGCCCAGCCTGGATATTTGTAAGCAAAGCAAATATTCGCAAGAGATGATAAGTCTCCAGTGCTCTTTCATCCACAGGAAAACGAACCCTGCAGTGCTGTCCTGAAGTCTCAGGAAGTGTGTTGCCACTGGAAACGATGGGTCTTGCTCCCTGGGATTAAAAGCAGCCAAGTGCGCCAAACTTGGCAAAGGGGAGAGGGGGTGGCCGTAGGGAGACCAAGCCAGAGCTGCGTTTAAGGCATGGGTAGGCAAACTAAGGCCCGGGGGCCGGATCCGGCCCAATCGCCTTCTAAATCCGGCCCGCGGACGGTCCAGGAATTAGCATATTTTACATGAGTAGAATGTGTGCTTTTATTTAAAATGCATCTCTGGCTTATTTGTGGGGCATAGGATTCGTTCTCCCCCCCCAAAAAATATAGTCTGGCCTCCCAACAAGGTCTGAGGGACAGTGGACTGGCCCCCTGCTGAAAAAGTTTGCTGACCCCTGGTTTAGCCCCAAAGTGGAAGTTACAAGAGTTACCTACCATTGCGGAGTGGCAGATGAAGATGATGGACTATGCGGAAATGGCCAAACTGACTTGCAGAATCCGAGACCAAGATGACTCAAAATTCCATAGAGATTGGAGTAAATTTATTGCTTATTTAAATGACAATTGCAAAAATCTGAAGACACCAGCAGGATCATAGCTGTCAACTTTTTTCCTTTTCTTGCGAGGAATCCTATTCGGAATAAGGGAATTTCCCTTTAAAAAAGGGAAAAGTTGACAGCTATGAGCAGGGTTGAAATAAATCCTACAATGTGGACAATAGTTAAAGAGTAAAGTGCGCGAGTGGGTTGAAATATATTACCTGTTGAAGGGAGGGAGGGAAGTCATAAGCTCGGCAGAGCGGAGGGTTGTATTGTTGCAAGTTGTTAAAGGAGAAAATAATATATATATATTTTTAAAGAGAAATGTGAAAAAGAAAAAGTTTGCTGACCCCTGGTTTAAGGTCTCCTCAGGGTCTAACTAATGCCTGCCGATTCCCTCCCTCTCTCCTCAGATATGTGCCAAGCCAGCATACCATGCTCCAGGTGCAATACGTCGATCACATGGACGAACTGGCCTCCCTGTCGGGAGTGAAGCCCAACCTGCTGCGTCTCATCCTGACGGACCCAAAGCTGGCCTGGGAGGTGTTCTTTGGGCCCTGCTCTCCGGTGCAGTTCCGCCTGACCGGGCCTGGGAAGTGGGAGGGGGCCAGAAATGCCATCCTCAACCAGAAGGTGAGGATTGTCAAGGCCACCAAGACCCGAGGCCTGCAGACCTGCGTGGGCACCAGCCTGCCTTCGACTCCTTGTTTCTTCATCAAAGTGCTTGGCTGCTTGGCCTTCTTTGCCATCCTGGTAGCTTACCTGTAGATCAGAGCCGGAGGGGAACCCATTTCCTTGTACCTGCACACCCTTGTACCTGGCAAACATCTAGGATGCTGGGAAGAACAGATGTGGCTTTAAAGAGAGCAGAATCTGTTACTTCTTAACTCTAGCTTGTTCAGCAGTGAGCAGATCGTGCAATGAATTCCCCAGAATCCCCCCCCAAAAAAAACGTCTTCTCCCTTACACTAGTCTGCTTGTTAACATTCACACAACCAAGGGGACTCTGTCCTCACAGGCATATTCAGGATAACAGCTGCACTACTTCTTCTTCTCCTCCTCCTCCTCCTCCTCCTCCTCCTCCTTCCTCGTTTTTGCTTTTGTTCTTTTTTTAATAATAATTTTTATAAGTTTTCAATTACAGTCCAATAATAGCCTCATTATAACAATACCAGGGACGTGGGTGGCGCTGTGGGTTAAACCACAGAGCCTAGGGCTTGCCGATCAGAAGGTCGGCGGTTCGAATACCCACAATGGGGTGAGCTCCCGTTGCTCGGTCCCAGCTCCTGCCCACCTAGCAGTCTGAAAGCTCGTCAAAAGTGCAAGTAGATAAATAGGTACCGCTCTGGCGGGAAGGTAAACGGTGTTTCCGTGTGCTGCTCTGGTTCGCCAGAAGCAGCTTAGTCATGCTGGCCACATGACCCGGAAGCTGTATGCCACCTCCCTCGGCCAGTAACACGAGATGAGCACTGCAACCCCAGAGTCGTACACAACTGGACCTTATGGTCAGGGGTCCCTTTACCTTTTAATAGCCTCATTATAACAATACCAATGTATAATACAATTACTAACGCTAATCATTCAAATACCAAATTATATAATTTAGATAAGGTGCCCCCGCACGCTAGAATTGATGGTTTGATGGTTTTCTTTATTTCTACATTCCAAAATCTTATTAACTTCAATTACATTCAGGTCATAATAAAAATCCCTTATACAACAACCGCAATATTAATAACTTCTACTTGTGTTGACACATTAAATGATTTATAAATCTACAAGTGAGGCTCTCAAACTATATCCGTGTTCTTCCTGTGTGTGGCAATTATTCTGTCCATGGTGTTTCTTCCTGTCCTTGTAAAATGTTACATTTATCTTTTCCCAGTTGTTGCTGTTATCCATCATGCCTTGGGCGGAGCTAATATCCCATTGTTGTTCCAGAAATTTCTCCCTCATTCTGTCCCGTGCTTCCTTATTTTGCAACTTTAACAACAGCTGCGAAAGTCACTCTGTCCCAATAAATAACCCTTTCCCACCATTTCCCCCCTCAGCCTGGCTCTCTCAATGTGTTCAGCACCCTAATCTGAGGACTCTCACATTCAAAAGTTCCTAAGGAAAGCAAAACCATGTTATGATAGAAGATCGTAAAAAGCTACCTTCTGACTTGTATGAGTTCTATGAAGACCCCCCCCATCTTTTCCTGCACAGATCAGGCTTTTGAACTGCTTAGAAGTGAGGATAAACAGTTTTTGAAATTACAGAGCAATAGCCACGTTAATATTTTATTCATGCAGCTGTCAGTCTACAGCAGCTTATAACACAATAAATCTGTCCGTCTTTCAAGATGCCACAAGGGCCTGGGCAACTCTAGCAGCTTAAGCTTCTGTGAGATGTATGAGAAATGCCAAAACTGGATGCTTGTTGAATTTCTAAGAAATAAAACGTATAATATGCTGAGCTAATCACAGTGACTGTTTACTGAAGTGCATGAAACATAAGTAAGATATCAAGCAGGGATGGGCAACCTTTGTGGGGCTAGTACACGGGACCAGATTCAGCTTGCTAGTCTTGCTTAGCAGAAGCCCACACGAATACTTCTGCTAGAGCAGTGCCACTTCTCTCCACTTCCTTCACCCCCCCCATGTGGCACAAAATGACTTGGGGTGTGTGTGAGGAGAATCCCAGGATAGCATGCAGGGGAGCAGCGGGGAGATTGTTCCATTGCGCAAGCAGAAGGGCTTACGCAGACAGATATTTTTAAGAGTGGAATGCTGAATCCCTCCCTATATTTCCCTGCATCCCAGGGGTGGGGAGCACACACTTGTCAACCTCCTGATCTCATGATCATCTGAAGTCATAATGACAGCAGGTGGTTGCCATGTGCTGGAGCATAGAGCTTTGCGACGCACATCTCAAATGCCCAACATTAAGCTGATTGCCGGGTGCTCTGCAAGCTCCGAGCTTGAAAGTTAGAGAGGATGAAATGTGCAGAATGGGAGAGGGGCAGAAGCAGGTCTCTGCATCCTGCATTGTGAGAAGGAATTGAGAACTCTCTGAGAGCTGCTTCTACGCTCCTCAGAGAACTACAGTTCTCACGAGTGCCAGAGGCCCAGGCCCAGAGAAGGGCTTGAGAATTAAACCCATCCATTCTTCTGCCTTCCACAAGGTGTCGTCTGAGATCCACAACTGATTGGGCTCCGGCTCTTTCTGATGAAAAATCCCCGCTTTCATTGTTAATATCCAGCCTGGAGTTCTAGGGAGCACAAACATTTGCACACTGCTTTGTAACATTCAGTTGGCCGCATAGAGATACAGTGGTACCTTGGGTTACAGACACTTCAGGTTACAGACGCTTCAGGTTACAGACTCCGCTAACCCAGAAATAGTACCTCGGGTTAAGAACTTTGCTTCAGGATGAGAACAGAAATTGCGCAGTGGCAGCAGGAGGCCCATTAGCTAAAGTGGCACCTCAGGTTAAGAACAGTTTCAGGTTGAGAATGGACCTCTGGAATGAATTAAGTTCTTAACCCGAGGTACCACTGTACACCTTTGACTTACGTCCATGGAAAAAAAATGCTTCCAACCGTTTTCCAGGAACTCTTAAGTCTGACGCAGAGAGTTGGTGGTCCTAGCCCTGCTCACAGGTTTGTGGCCACGCAGAGATCAGATGTAGGAACCAACACTTGGAGCCTCTCTGTCACAATTTGCTCAGATGTGACAGTTATACGGTTTGACATTAAGTCAAATCTTGGTCGAGTGTTTTTAAAAAGAGAGAGAGAGATTTGCGTCTGTAGAAATAACTTTGAAATTTATATTTGATTGCACGTTTACTGAATTGGCCCAGTACTGAATTGCTCCGAGGATTGATAGAAAACACATAAATCCACAGCTCAAAAAAGTCAAATTACGTTGATGGCAGTATTTTGAATAATGGTAATGTGAATGAGTCTGGAGATTAAGTCATATATTACAGAGCCGATTCATTTGCAAAGTATTGCAAACTTTGCACTCAAGCATAGGTGTTCCAGGCAAAAACAAACAAACAAACTAACAAACAAACAAACAAATATACTTTGAAGCATGCCCAGGAGGTTATTGACTTGCTGGCTGGGTGTTCTGCTTTAAGGATCAAGAAGATCAGAACATGCTGTAGGCAGCTTTAGAAAGCTACCATCTCTGCTCAAGGGAAGTAATAGTACCACTGTATTCTGCTCTGGTCAGACCTCACCTGGAATACTGTGTCCAGTTCTGGGCACCACAGTTCAAGAAGGATACTGACAAGCTGGAACGTGTCCAGAAGAGGGCAACCAAAATGGTCAAAGGCCTGGAAATGATGCCTTATGAGGAACGGCTTAGGGAGCTGGGTATGTTTAGCCTGGAGAAGAGAAGGTTAAGGGGTGATATGATAGCCATGTTCAAATATATAAAAGGATGTCATATAGAGGAGGGTGAAAGGTTGTTTTCTGCTGCTCCAGAGAATCGGACACGGAGCAATGGATTCAAACTACAAGAAAGAAGATTCCACCTAAACATTAGGAAGAACTTCCTGACAGTGAGAGCTGTTCGGCAGTGGAATTTGCTGCCAAGGAGTGTGGTGGAGTCTCCTTCTTTGGAGGTCTTTAAGCGGAGGCTTGACAGCCATCTGTCAGGAATGCTTTGATGGTGTTTCCTGCTTGGCAGGGGGTTGGACTGGATGGCCCTTGTGGTCTCTTCCAACTCTATGATTCTATGCTTACAGGTGGCGATGCTTCATTTTTCTGCATGTTTAGTGATTGGTGCTACACATACAATAGACACCTCTGCATAGAACTATGCCATTTACTGCCATTGCTCCCAATTTAGGGACCTTGAGCAGTAGCACCATTGTAAAGCTCCGATTCTGCTGTGGTTCTCAATGCAAAGCACAAAAAACACTCTTCCTGCAACATTATGACACGCCACTGACAAAGGAACCATACTGTTAAGTGGCATGTTGCCTTGCATGCATTTCACATATGCCTTTGTAGATGCTGTGCAAGGAAAATCTCTCCCTATCTCCCTATCTCTCTCTCTCTCTTACACACACACACACACACACACACACACACACAGAGAGAGAGAGAGAGAGAGAGAGAGAGAGAGAGAGAGAGAGAGAGAGAGATGCTGCCTTCCTCTTACAACTGAGTAGCTTGCCACAGCCTGTCCACAAATCATGTCCTCCTCACAGAGAGCATGTGCTGCGGTGAGATCATCAGGACTGACCTCACTGCTTATGTGGGTGGGAGCGATTGGATAGCCACAACAACCTGATTGATGGTCCCTCGGTTGCTGTAGTAATTCTGGCCAATAGGATCGTTTCATGCAGTAACCGAGGGACCTTTACATACCGCTACATGTTGCGTTGAGCTTCCTCTTTTTTGCCTCAGGCATCGCATCACCCGCCCACCTTCCCTATATTTAGGGTCCATTACGACCTTGCTATGCCACCGTGGGTCATCTGTTTTTGGGACAGAGGCCCGGTAGGAATTTTCCCATTTGGCTGATGCCACTTGGGTTTCGCCTGCCGCGTCGCAAATCGTCACAACTTTGTAAGGTTTGGCGGTTAGGCCTTGGTTCAATGTGGAGGGGAGGGCAGGTTGTCACACCTGCCCCTCCAATGCGCGAAAGGGTATTCCGTTAAAGGAATCCAGGGGCTCGCCTTGCTTTTGTCCGATCCCCTTCCAGGGGTTAGGGCCACGCCAGAGCCCCTGGGAGCATTTGGGGTGAGCTTGAGTCTGAACCTGGGCCAATGTTTACCTTACTGACCTCTGCCGGTGTCCAGGCATCAGTTCTGCCCGCTAAGGTCATGTGCAGCTTGTTGGGAACCAATGCCTAAGCAAAGCACTCATGATTTGTAATCAATAAAGTTGTGGCCAAAATTATGCCAATAACCTTAAACTAAATTCCGTGTCAATTCCGTCTTTATTTCTTGGGGTCTTAACACACAATACAATTAAGGCTAAAATGTCGTCTTGGTGTTCAAGCAACTTGGTCCTTAACAGTTCAGCTCCTTGCTTTTTGCACATGAAACTCCATGTTTGCTAGTTTGATTTTACGTTTCCCCTTCCAAAACCCCTTTGCAGAGCAGCAGAGGTCAGGTCTGTCTTCTGTAAACTGCTGCTCTTGCAGGATTATTTTATTCAGGGGATCTATTCACAACACAGCTGAGAATTAATCACCAAGCACATAATGGCAACCGAGTAATTGCCAACTGCCCCAATGGCCACCTATAATTTCTACCGGACCTAGCAAT
Source organism: Lacerta agilis (assembly GCF_009819535.1). Classification (NCBI taxonomy): domain Eukaryota; kingdom Metazoa; phylum Chordata; class Lepidosauria; order Squamata; family Lacertidae; genus Lacerta; species Lacerta agilis. The sequence continues at coordinate 7,515,297 of NC_046317.1, read as the reverse complement.
TAGCTCCCACAATTAATTGTATTAACTCGGTTAAACCCATAATTGAGTGATTTTAGTTTTGGGGAAGTATAAACAAGTTCATGTCTGCAAGCAATGCAAGAGCGTTTGTTTGTTTGTTTTTGGTAGGTATTCAATAACAAGAGTATATAGAACTGGAAAAGATTATTATAGCTTTACAGGGCGGACATTTTACGGGTCAGATCACATGTTCGGGGATTGGTTTTCACTGTATTATCTTCAACCTGCTCCAGTGTGTAATCAAAGACTTGTGGAATCGAATTGCCCCCATGTTGTTAAACATGTAAACAAAATAACTGACCATTTGCTAGCTTATAATGGTGCCTTATAACCACCACCTGAGGGAAGCTGGCAAGCATGGCCTATTTTATGAGCTGTGGATGAGCAATTTATAGCTGTGCTATTCATTTTTGCAGAGATTCCTACCAGTGTTCCATAAGTGCAAACTGCAGCATTAATGTGTGTGTTTTTTATAATAAATTTTTATTAGTTTTCAATTACAGTCCAATAATAGCCTCTTTACAACAATGCCAAATTATAATACAATTGCTAATACCAATCATTCAGATAACAAATTATATAATCTAGGTGGCCCTCCACATGCTAGAATTGATGGTTTGGTGATTTTCTTTATTTCTGCATTCCAAATTCTTATTAATTTTAATTACATTCCAGTCAAGATAACAATCCCTTATACAACAACTGCAATATTAACAACTTCCATTTGTATCAACACATTATTAAACTACAGGTGAGGCACTCAAGCTATGTCCTTATTCTTCCTATGTGTTGCAATTATTCTGTCCGTGATGTTTCTTCCTGCACTGCAGCATTAATGTTGGCCAGTTGACTTTACAAAAATGTCTATTTGGCTTGAGATACAGCAGGTTTAATGCTCATTTTCCAATATCATTCAGAAAGAGACACCCACGAATGTTGGGTTCTTTGACTCCTATTTGCACCGATGTGCCTGTTCTTCAAAAATAAGAAGATGGGCATGTTCCAAATATTGCCTGGGGGGTGGTTGCTCAACTGGAAACACTTACACTAACTGCTCCCATCCAAGAATGGTGAAAGAAGTCATGGCTGTGTACTGTTGAAAATTGTTTATGTTAAAGGAGATTTTGGGTAGAGGGGAAAAAAGGGGCTCAGAATGGCTATACTAAGATGGTCAAAAGGGAAAGTAAATAGCTATACTGTACAACAGACTAATCATAGAATTGTAGTGTTGGAAGTGACCCAAAATGGTCTTCTATTCCAACATTCTGTAATGCAGGAATCACAGCTAAAGGATCCGAGACAGATGGCCATCCAACCTCTGCTTAAAAACCTCCAAAGAAGGAGAATCCACCACCTCCAGAGGGAGAACGTTCCACTGTTGAATAGCTCTTATTGTCAGAAAGTTATTCCTGATGCTTAGTTGGAATCTCCTTTCTTGTAGCTTGAATCCATTGGTTTGGGTTCTACCCTCTAGAGCAGGAGAAAACAAGCTTGCTCCATCCTCCATGTGACAGCCCTTGAGATATTTGAAGATGGCTATCATATCTCCATGGAGTTTCCTTGGCAGGGATACTGGAGTGGCTTGCCGGTTCCTGCTCCAGGTGGATCACGTTTAGTCAAAACTCTCTACTATGACCTGTCTGTCTTGGGTGGCCCTGCACTGTATAGCACATAGCTTCTCTGAATTATTCAAGCCCCTTCGCCACAACAAGGCAGTGGTCTGAAGCCCAACTTAAAAAAAACTAAGATCATAGCCACTGTTCTCATCACCTTCTGGCAAATAGAAGGGGAAGAAATAGAGGCAGAGTTTTTACTTTCTTGGGTTGCATGATCACTGGCGATGGTGACAGCAGTCACGAAATTAAAAGACACCTGCTTCTTGGGAGAAAAGCGATGACAAACCTAGACAGCATCTTAAAAAGCAGAGACATCACCTTGCCGACAAAGGTCTGTATAGTTAAAGCTATGGTTTTCCCAGTAGTGATGTATGGAAGTGAGAGCTGGACCATGAAGAAGGCTGATTGCCGAAGAATTGATGCTTTTGAATTATGGTGCTGGAGGAGACTCTTGAGAGTCCCATGGACTGCAAGAAGATCAAACCTATCCATTCTGAAGGAAATCAGGCCTGAGTGCTCACTGGAAGGATAGATCCTGAAGCTGAGGCTCCAATACTTTGGCCACCTCATGAGAAGAGAAAAGACCCTGATGTTGGGAAAGATGGAGGGCACAAGGAGAAGGGGACGACAGAGGTAGAGATGGTTGAGCAGTGTTCTCAAAGCTACTAACATTAGTTTGACCAAACTGCGGGAGGCGGTGGACGACAGAAGTGCCTGGCGTGCTCTGGTCCATGGGGTCATGAAGAGTTGGACATGACTAAACAACAACAACAACAACAACATCATATCTCCTCTCAGTCTCCTCTTTCCCAGGCTAAAAATACCCAGCTCCTTCAACCGTTCCTAATAAGTCTTGCCTTCTCCAACTCCCTCAAAACTGCAATTCAGATAACAAAGCAGCATGAGTTAGCAACAATTAGTTAAAAAGCCAATCAGACTTAAGTTGTAACCCTTTCACCAGGAATCTAGATGAGATGAGAAACGGGACTAATCTGATCTCCATGTACAGGTAGTCCCACAACTTCAGTGGCATAACAGAGAAGCTTCTCCTTCACATGCCCACCAATTACACCTTTGATGGTGAGGATGGGACAGACAGAGCAGAGACTCCTTCAAAAGCTTGAGTAGATAGGTAGGATCATGTGAGAGGAGATGTTTCTTCAAATAATTTGGTCCTTTCAGGTCTTTAAAGGTACTCAGCACAGCTCTTGGAACTGGAAATGTTTGTTAAGCCAGTGTGGTTGGAGCAGCTGTTCAGAGCTACAAGCTCCATGAAAGCAGCCCTGGTCAAAACTGTAGCTTAGTGGAAGAACCATGCAGAAAGTGGGTCCATTTCCCAGGAGTAGTCCAATAAATAAATAAATCTGGAAACAAACGATTTTAATGTTTCCAAAAAAATGTTCTGAACTTCATTCCAGAACATTTAAGTCTCTGCAAGGGAAATGCCTGCATCTAATTAGGACAGAGGGAACATTTTTGTTTACTAGCCCTGTTTATGTAACTGGGCCTGGCAACGTCAAGCTACTCCTTACACCAGAGTAGTATTGCTGAACTCAGAAAGTCTACTGGGGTGTAAGTGCTTTGAGAACTTGCCTTTCTCTTGCCCATCAACCCCTTCAGTTTTTCCTGACATAAACAAGCTATATCTAGATGTGTTGGGTGTTTTTTATTTGCTCATTTGACGGTTCAATGGCAGCATAGAGTACAACTGGAAAGATAGAGAAAATAAAGGAGCATTGATTAAAAATCAACTCCCAGTCATGTTCTTGGTGCCAAAGGCTTGAACACGTGTTGAATTAATGTGTCATGCACGAAACAGCAAAAGTCACATTCCTGATGCTTCTCCCTGGAAGCAAAAATGGGATAAAAACCCCTCATTGGCAATGTGATTTGCCGACCAGATCATTCTGAAGAGCTGGTGGGGGGGGGGGAGTAAGGGCTGCACATTCTTACCTTTTCCAAAGGGCCTGGTGACTGTTGCCTTCTCCTTTTCCATTAGGACCACCTTTTAGTGGATTTTAGTGGATATGGTTATGTAATTCTGTACACATGTTCAAATATATAAAAGGATGTCATATACAGGAGGGAGAAATGTTGTTTTCTGCTGCTCCAGAGAAGCGGACACGGAGCAATGGATTCAATCTACAAGAAATAAGATTACACCTAAACATTAGGAAGAACTTCCTGACAGTAAGAGCTGTTTGACAGTGGAATTTGCTGCCAAGGAGTGTGGTGGAATCTCCTTCTTTGGAGGTCTTTAAGTGGAGGCTTGACAGCCATCTGTCAGGAATGCTTTGATGGTGTTTCCTGCTTGGCAGGGGGTTGGACTGGATGGCCCTTGTGGTCTCTTCCAACTCTAGGATTCTATGACATTAAATGTTAAAAGTCGAGCTATTGATAGCTTGTTGAAGTCCTTATGAAGAAGTTAAATGGCTTTGGTGTTTCTATGCTGTTGTTTTATGCTGTTGAGGGACACGGGTGGAGGAGGGACGTGGGTGGCGCTGTGGGTTAAACCACAGAGCCTAGGGCTTGCCGATCAGAAGGTCGGTGGTTCGAATCCCTGTGACATGGTGAGCTCCCGTTGCTCGGTCCCTGCTCCTGCCAACCTAGCAGTTCAAAAGCACGCCAAAGTGCAAGTAGATAAATAGGTACCGCTCCAGCGGGAAGGTAAACAGCGTTTCTGTGCGCTGCTCTGGTTCGCCAGAAGCGGCTTTGTCATGCTGGCCACATGACCCGGAAGCTGTACGCCGTCTCCCTCGGCCAGTAATGCGAGATGAGCACCGCAACCCCAGAGTCGGACATGACTGGACCTAATGGTCAGGGGTCCCTTTACCTTTACCTTTTAAATCACTAATTTAGTGAAGTATGTATGTTTGGGTGGTGGTACCGGGGCTGCAGGAAGAAGAGGAGGAAGAGATGACAGAGGGTGAAAAAAGAGCTGTGAGTGGAGGGGGACCCTTCCCCCATCCTTTGGATCACCTGGGAACCTCAACAAACGTGCTGCACCTGGAACACAGCTGTAGGCAACCTGAGCATCACCCACCTTCAGCCTGCCCATAAAAAGCAATTTCAGAGTGAGATACTAGGGTGGTTCCACTGTTCTCAGAAAATCTTCTGTGAGACTTTTGTGGGTGAGCGGAAAGTTTGTTTGGACCCTGTGTGAGAACCTGGAGGTTGAGAGGGTGGGTATGTCAGAAAGAAAATGAAATTATATTTATTTATATATATTTACATTTGCATTAATGTAAGCTTTTTATATGTGACTGTAATGTTTTCGTAATGTTTTGTTTTAAGTTTCCTGTTGTTGCTCCTTTTTTGTACCCTGCCTGGAGACATTTTTAATATATTAAGTGGTATGGAGATTAAAATTAAATAATCAATCAATGCTTACTGAAAAACAAGTGGACAGATTTGAACTTTTGCATAAGGAAGAAAAGATTCGTTCTCAGCTGGAAAGCCACAACTGGAAGTGAGGGAAGCTGAGGCTTCCTGGGATAGTGTTCAAGGTTTTCATGCATATCTCTTCAGTTAATGATTGATATGAAACTTCATACGTAGAATTAGTTACTGGATGCCCAAAAACGGGACTAGATTTCACTGGAAGCACTACAACAAGAACTTGTCCAAAACCCTGTATTCCTTCGTTGTGTTAGGGAAAAAAAAGTTACAGCCATTTTGGTTTCCCATTTGGATTTCTGAATTCTGATTTGGATTCAAGGGTCAGGTCTGAATTGGCCCAGAGTGAATCTCAGCTCATTCTCAACCACTGAATCAGAAGATTCTTGCAGTACCCTAGTAGAAAGCTTCCTTGATTTAGAGAAGGCTGCTAGGTCAGCATAAACATCTGCCATAATAATAATAATAATAATAATAATAATAATAATAATAATAATATTTATTATTTGTACCCCGCCCATCTGGCTGGATTTCCCCAGCCACTCTGGGCGGCTTCCAACAGAAATCAAATACAAAAATATCACACATTAAAAACTTCCCTAATAAGAGTAACTCTTATGCAAAACATTTGCTTTGCCCTTTTCACCATTAATTCCCGTTCTAAAAGTTCTGAACTTTTAGCCCAAAGCTGAGGCCAAGACATACCAAACGCAAGGCCAAGAAAAGCATTGTATTTGTTCACTCAAAGCCTAGCAAATCTGAACAAAGGGGAACTGGGTCCCGACGTAGGATAAAGTGAATGGTTTGGGGGGTGGAGTGGGAATAAACTGCTGTAAATAATGTACCGGTAATTAATATATATTGCCTTTGACTAGTTTGCCACCTCAAGTTTCTATTTTATCCACCTTTGGGTAAGAATCGGGCTGCTGAGGCAGGCAATTTAGCAAAACAGTCTAGTCAAACATGCTTCATTATGTGTATCCAGACCAACGTCACCCCTCCTCTGAAATGTCACCCCCTAGCTTCCACCATTTGGCCTTGTTCTTGTTGTTGTTCAGTCGTTCAGTCGTGTCCGACTCTTTGTGACCCCATGGACCAGAGCACGCCAGGCACCTCTATCCTCCACTGCCTCCCGCAGTTTGGCCAAACTCATGCTAGTCGCTTCGAAAACACTGTCCAACCATCTCATCCTCTGTCGTCCCCTTCTCCTTGTGCCCTCCATCTTTCCCAACATCAGGGTCTTTTCCAGGGAGTCTTCTCTTCTCATGATGTGGCCAAAGTATTGGAGCCTCAACTTCAGGATCTGTCCTTCCAGTGAGCACTCAGGGCTGATTTATTTAAGGATGGATAAGTTTGATCTTTTTGCAGCCCATGGGACTCTCAAGAGTCTCCTCCAGCACCATAATTCAAAAGCATCAATTCTTCGGCGATCAGCCTTCTTTATGGTCCAGCTCTCACTTCCATACATTACTACTGGGAAAACCATAGCTTTAACTATACGGACCTTTGTCGGCAAGGTGATGTCTCTGCTTTTTAAGATGCTGCCTAGGTTTGTCACTGCTTTCCTCCCAAGAAGCAAGCGTCTTTTAATTTTGTGACTGCTGTCACCATCTGCAGTGATCATGGAGCCCAAGAAAGTAAAATCTCTCATGTGGCCTAGAGGGTCCCAAACTTATTTGGCCTACTGCCCCATTTTCAGAAAGAAAAAAATTACTCAGTGCCTTCCTGGAATCCTACCTTCTTTAAGCAAACGAACAGAAAGATGCCATGACAAATTTGATGTATCTATATTTGCATAGACAAACGGAGACCCTCCCAACCCCAGGTCAGCTCCCGCGTGGAATAAAGACACACGACTCTGTGTTATGGGTTTAAAATTGGCCACAACTTTATTTAAGATTCAGGTGTAGGGAGACCTTGGCTTAGGCCTTGGCCGTTTATCCCTCCCAGTCCCCAGCTGGGGATGTGGGGTTATCCAGATTGAGTGGAGATTGGAGTAGCTCTGGAGAACATTTGTTCAAGCAGAGAGAACGTCCCCGAATTTGCCGCAACACGGGGGAGACCAATGGCAGCCTCTTGGTGTATGGCCAATTACTCCCCTCAAAACAGCCCCTTTAATGGGGAACCCTGGGATCGCCGTGGGGTGGGGGTGGGCATGGGTCACCGCTTCACGCCCCCCCCCCTTTTAGGGAAGAAAGACTAAAGGATTCCGCCCAAGGCCTGAAACCGCCAAAGTTGTGAGGTTTTGCTACGGCGAAGGCAAAACCTGCCAAAGCAGGAAAATTCCTTTATGGTCCTTAAACAGCAACCAATACATAGCAGCGCCAGCATACCTGTGAAGAAGAAGTTAACCTGCAAAAAAAAAAAGCTTAACTGAGGGAGGGCGAGGTGGGAGACGCTCTGAAGCCGACTGTGATCTCCCAGGTAAGTTCCACCCTCATATTGTGTGGGTAGGGAAGTCCCACCCCTTACCTGGCCAATTCCCCTGGCAAGGTTTCCCCCACCAGGATTGGTTGAGTTCCGAGGTTGGGCAGGAACCTCCAGGTATCCAGCCTGGGGGGGGGGGGTGCTGCATGCGATCATGCAAAGTATGCCCCCCATTTGATGTGGGGAGCGGTCATTCTACCAACATTTTTCTAGTAAAGAAAGATGTGAACATCTAGGGTTGACAACCCACTGTCATGAAGACAGGGGCCGAGAGCCGAGACCGGTGATGTATGGGAGAGGGAGCACAGTGGCTCCTGATGCTGCTTCCCGCAGGTAAAGGTAAGGTAAAGGACCCCTGGAAGGTTAAGTCCAGTCAAGGGCGACTATGGGGTGTGGTGCTCATCTCACTTCAGATCAATGGAGATGGCGTTCAGATCAATGGAGATGGCGTTTGTCCACAGACAGCTTTCCAGGTCATCTGGCCGACTTGACTAAACTGCTTCTGGTGCAAGGGAACACCATGATGGAAACCAGAGCACATGCAAACAGAGGCGTAGGAAGGTCAGGTGGTACCTGGTGTGGAAAATTTCTTGTCAACCCCCCAATTGATCCCCCCCCCTGCAAAAATGGTTTTACATTATTTCATATTTTCTTACAAAGGAATAATAACAAGAAATAATAATAAAAAACGTTTATTTATATCCCGCCCTCCCCGGCCGAAGTCGGGCTCAGGGTGGCTAACATCAGATACATAACACTGGTGTAAATTCAAACAAAAATTAAATTACCTCCTAAAACATCTCAGACTCAAATTAAAGTCTAATTAGATGGCTTTCCACAGGGTTAGGGTTGGGAACAGTAAGTGCTCCACTGAACTGAAATTTCAGCCTTCACGACATAGGAAAACAGCCAAGTAAACAGCTATTTTGGTGGAGGAGGGTCAAGATATTAACCAATATGCATGAAATTTCATATATAGCTATATAATCCCTAGTATAGTAAGATAAGACCTTTGGAGCAGGCATTCCCCCCCCCAAAAAAAGTTTTTTATGAACCGCCCTTGTAGGGCAGTAATTGTTCCTTGATAATTTGTCACCCCCTCCATTATGGAACATGGGGCGGCCCACCCCCTTGCTACGCCCCTGCATGGAAATGCCGTTTACCTTCCCGCCACAGTGGTACCTATTTATCTACTTGCACTGGCGTGCTTTCAAACTGCTAGGTTGGCAGAAGCCAGGAGAGAGCAAAGGGAGCTCACTCCATTGCGGGGATTCGAACCGCCGACCTTCTGATTGGCGAGCCCAAGAGGCTCAGTGGTTTAGACCACAGTGCCCCCCGTGTTCCCCCCAGGACCACAGCTGCTGCATCGATCCCTGGACAGCTAAGCCCCAGGAGCCTGCTACTGCGGATCAGACCCACCCATCCCCCAAGCCCAACCGATGGGTAATTTCTTTTGTTTTGCCTTGGGTTGCTTGGTTTGGTCCCATTTATTTATTTATCTATTTAGGTGGGCGAGTGCAGGGGAGACTGAAAATGGCAGCACCCACGGGGGAGCAGTGGCGGAGGAAGCCGCACGGGTGCCTGGGCTGGCGTACCATGCGGCAGGAGTCTGCCTGCCTCCTCCCACTCAGCCGCCCCACAGCTGGGGGGTGGGTGGGCAGTGGGCGAACTGTTTGGGCAGCGCGGAGGCTGCACATGTCAAAGCCACCGCATCTCTCCCAGGAGAGATGCGTGGCTCGGGCACACTGCAGGCCCCGCGGTGAGTGCTGCCCAGTATTTAGTAACACCCCCTCAGTGGTGACACAAGGGGCGGCCCACGCCTACCGTACCCCCTTCCTCTGCCACTGCTGGGGAGGCCTGAGTTGATGAGAGCTTTCCCTCAAACACTAAAAAAACATTAAAAAAAAAGAAAAAAGCATATTTTTGTATATCCCATCTTCTATTAACATTGTATGGTGACTTCCTTCATTCCCTTTCTGCTAAATTTCCTTGTAATATATCTTTGGCAGTTTATTGACCAAATTTATTCAACATCATTGATTATATAAGCATCTTTCTCAATTCTCCATTATTTCTTACACTTATTTCTTAACTCAAAATCCTAATTTTATGCTGTTAGCCTTAAATTTCCTTTCTAAGGTATCAAGTTACTCTATATTACAATATTTTTTTAAGATATACAGTGGTGCCCCACTAGACGAATGCCTCGCTAGACAAAAAACTCGCTAGACGAAAGGCATTCGCTAGTGGAAGGCTGCCCCGCAAGATGAAAAAGTCAATGGGGCTGCCTCGCAAGACGGAAAAAAAAAATTTTTTTTCCATTGCAAAAACTGCTACTTTGTATTGGTGCTTCACTAGATGAAAAAATCGCTAGACGAAGATACTCGCAGAACGAATTATTTTCGTCTAGCGAGGCACCACTGTAATTTAAATTTCTTCCAATCTTCTTCCGTCGTCTCCTCCTTCTGGTCACGTAGTCTCCCAGTCATTGATGCAACCCTAGCCCTCAGGAACGGCTCCAACCTCCAGACACAGCGATAACCATCCTCGATTTGATTTCAAATAATAATAATAATAATAATAATAATAATAATAATACACACACACACACACACACACACACACAGAGTATATTAAAAACTCCCCCCTTTTTTGGGTTCGTTTTTGTATTTTTAGCCATTACCCCCCTTCTTAGCTGTCAACTTTTCCCTTTTTAAAAGGGAAATTCCCTTATTCCAAACAGGATTCCTCGCAAGAAAAGGGAAAAGTTGACAGCCATGCCCCCCTTCCTTTTCCCTTTAATCCCCTTCTGCATTAATTATTGCCCCCCATTTTTATTTTTAACTTTCATTTTCATTTTTATTACCATTATTAAATATTTCCATACACCTTTTGTCTTTTACTGCACACACACACACTAGGACTGCTTCCCCCCTTCCTCCCCCCCCCCACCTATAAATGTGTCCTGGCACATCTGCCCTCTTTTTTGCTCTCCAAAATACAGCAGCGCTAGAACACGCCTGTACAGGACTTTCAGGCGAAAGTGAGCTGCTATCCAAACCAACATTTCCCCGAGGGCAGGGAATGGATATAGGACCGGAGTCAGCCCAGACAATGTATGTCGTGCCTCCTGGCTTTCAAATAAACTCCTCCCACATTTCCAAAGCTAAGAGGGAGACGTTTTGCCTTCTCTTGCGAATCCCACTTGCATGCGGACAGGGAGCCGGCAGGACTGGAAGAAGAGGAGCAACAAACAAGGAAAAGTAAGGGGATACTAGTGGCAACACAGGGAAAGTTGAGCTGGAATTGGCAGGGGGCGAATCGCAGCATCATTCCCCCGACTCTTTGAGTCTGTATCTGCCAAATCCTCATTCTGTTGCAGTTACAGCCCTAACAAGCTGCAGCTGGAGGAAAGGGCAAGGTTCGTGTAAGCAGCATAGCTGTCAACCTTTCTCTCTCTTTTTTGCGGGAAATTCCCTTATTATAGCATTGGGAAACAACAGGGAGGTTTGACAGCTATGCATATAGCAGTGGTGCCCATCTCATGAGAAGACTCCCTAGAAAAGACCCTGGTGTTGGGAAAGATGGAGGGCGCAAGGAGAAGGGGATGACAGAGGATGAGATGGCTGGACAGTGTTCTCGAATCTACCAACATGAGTCTGACCAAACTGCGGGAGGCAGTGGAAGACAGGCGTGCCTGGCGTGCTCTGGTCCATGGGGTCATGAAGAGTCGGACACGACTGAACGACTGAACAACAACAACAACAACAACAACAACAACAACAACAACAACAACTTATAGCAGTGGGGGAGCAGCAAGGAGGGTTGACAGCTATGTATATACAGGTGAAACTCGAAAAATTAGAATATCGTGGAAAAGTCCATTTATGTAAGCAATTGTTTTCATTAGCTACTGGAGTTTAATATATGAGATAGACTCATGACATGCAAAATGAGATATGTCAAGCCTTTGTTTGTTATAATTGTGATGGTTATGGCTTACAGCTGATGAAAACCCCAAAGTTGAAATTGTTAATTTGGGGTTCTCATCAGCTGTACGCCATAATCATCACAATTATAACAAATAAAGGCTTGACATATCTCGCTTTGCATGTCATGAGTCTATCTCACGTATTAGTTTCACCTTTTAAGTTGAATTACTGAAAGAAACGAACCTTTCCACGATATTCTAATTTTTCAAGTTTCACCTGTAGCAGTGGGGAACAGCAGGGACGGTTGACAGCTATGGTAAGCAGTTCTGCTGCTTGTACAGATGTTCATGTTTCAAAGCACTGTAGCCATGGGGTTCTGCAAGCCCATGGCATCTCTAGGCCTTGAGTAGGGTTAGCCTAACCCTAATACCAAAAATGTGGTGGGAGTGCAAGCGTTGCTCCTCTGCGGACTTTTTGAGGCACTTTCCAGCGGCTGTGTCTTCCTTTTCTCACATCGAATGGTACTGATCTGCAGAAAAGACCTGAAAAGAAAGTACATGTTTGCAGTTGTGGGAAGCTAGCTCACTGGGAGCCTAGCCAGACTGGTCACTTTTGAGTCAGGAGGTGCGATGGGGAAACTTTGCATACATGCTGTGAGTGCATGGTCCCAGTTTGCAAGAATGTGCGCGAACGCTCACAGAGGCAAGGACGAGCTTTTTCGGTTGTGAGTTGTGTTGGGATTTGGGAAATCATTTAGCATGGGAGCCCAAGATCCTTTTTTGGGGGGGGTCTTTGGAGACTAGTAACATACTACATATAAAATGGCAAAGGAGATACGCTTTCGTTTCTTTCCCCTGTACAGTATTTTTGCTTCCCCTTGTTTTATCTCTCCCCCCCATTTCATCTGTTTTAGATTTATCGGTTCCCAATGACTTCAAGTGGTCCTTGGGGGTGGGGGGAAACAGAGAGGGGTGTGTGGGTGGTTCATGGGCAGTTTACACTGGTACACCAAACGAGTCTTAATAGTGGGTGGGCATCACTAGGGCAGACGGAATGTGGTGAAGTTGTTGTGTTTTATTGTACTATTTTTTAATGAAATAAAGGGGGAAGGTGTTGTTGTTGTTGTTGATGATGATGAATTTATTATTATTATTATTATTATTATTATTATTATTATTATTATTATTATTATAACTGGTTCTGAGGAAGGATCTGTACAATTCCCCCTGTTCTAGGTGACCATGGTAAAAAGAGTAGCAGTTATTGGAGCAGGGGTGAGTGGACTGGCATCCATCAAGTGCTGCCTAGATGAAGGACTGGAGCCTACCTGCTTTGAGAGGAGTGATGGCATTGGGGGACTGTGGCGGTTCACGGTGAGTGTGTATTCAGGGACAACTGTCCCATCTGTCCAACGAATGTGCTGGCCCTGTAGCTTGTTACATATTTCCCTCCTTACAGGGGCGTAGCAAGGTAAATTGGTACTCAGGGGCAAAAAAAATTTGGTCACCACCCAGAGGTGTAGGAAGGTCAGGTGGTACCCGGTGCAGAAAATTTCTTGTCACCCCCCCCCATTGATTCCTCCCCCCCCCCGCAAAAATTGTTTCACGTTATTTCATTTTTTCTTACAAAGGAATAATAACAAGTAGTAATAATAATAAAACACGTTTATTTATATCCCGCCCTCCAACCCGAAGTCGGGCTCAGGGTGGCTAACATCAGATACATAACACTGGTATAAAATCATACAATAATTAAATTACCTCCTAAAAACATCTCAGAATCAAATTAAAGTCTAATTAGATGGCTTTCCACGGGGTTAGGGTTGGGAACAGTAAGGGCTCCACTGAACTGAAATTTCAGCCTTCACGACATAGGAAAGCAGCCAAGTAAACAACTATTTTGGTGGAGGAGGGTCAAGATATTAACCAATATGCATGAAATTTCATATACAGTGGTGCCTCGCAAGACGAAAATAATTTGTTCCGCGAGTCGTTTCGTATTGCGAAAATTTCGTCTTGCGAAGCATGGTTTCCCATAGGAATGCATTGAAATTTTATTCCCATAGGGATGCATTGTAATTTTTGTCTTGCGAAGCATGACCATAGAAAAATTCATCTTGCGAGTCACCTAAAAAATCGCAAAACCTTTTCATCTAGCGAGTTTTTCGTTGTGCGAGGCATTCGTCTTGCGAGGTACCACTGTATAGCTATATAACCCCTAGTATAGTAAGATAAGACATTTGGAGCAGGCATTCCCCCCCCCCCAAAAAAAAGTTTTTTATGAACCGCCCTAGTAGGGCAGTAATTGTTCCTTGATAATTTGTCACCCCCTCCATTATGGAACATGGGGCGGCCTGCCCCCTTGCTATGCCCCTGCATGGAAATGCCGTTTACCTTCCCGCCACAGTGGTACCTATTTATCTACTTGCACTAGCGTGCTTTCAAACTGCTAGGTTGGCAGAAGCCAGGAGAGATCAAAGGGAGCTCACTCCATCGTGCAGATCCGAACCACCGACCTTATGATGGGCAAGCCCCAGAGGCTTGGTGGTTTAGACCACAGCGCCACAGATACCTAGTTGTAAAAATGTGTCAACCAGATGATTACAAAAAAAACGTGCATATTGATTGATTGGTAAAAGATGTGAACCTGTTTTACAACTCCTTTTGTTGGAAATGTGCATTTGGCTTCCAAAAATTATTGCGGGGGATGGACATTATTGCGGGGGATGGACATGGAGGAAACTTCTTAGTGTTGCTTGTTCTGTCATTATGAGTTGTTTTGCCCTCTGTTGTGCCATGTGCCAGATTCATCTGACAATTTTTGGTGGGAATGAAAAAGGCACAAGGAGTCACTTTAGTCTGCAAACACAAAAGACCTTTGCTGCAGTTCAGCCGTTCAGAGTCAGCCAGAATCAAATGCATGACTGGTCGGGCATCAACTGAGAACAGTTAATAAGTTCAGGGAATTTCATAGTATTGCCAATGTGACTATTGGCCTCAAGGCTGGTTGAATAACCTTTATTGCTGCTAATCATGTGGTTTTAAGGCATTTTGCAGTTTAAGAGAGGCATTGCTTCTCATGCTGAACATACATCTTTCTTTTACACACGGTTGAAACCCCTGCAAAACTTGTTTAGCATGGAAGAAAGTGGGATTGGTATACAAAGCAATAATCCTTCTTTCAAACTGCCTTCAACTTTCTGAAAACAACTTCTTGCCTCTCTCCACCTGAAATAGGCCTAGGTCTCCGTTTTAAACCTGTGTCATGGGTCCAGGCTGCAGGATCCCCAGTATACAAAAAGTCCCTGCTCACAGAAAGCTAGTATGTCAGGGAGAAGACTCGGTGGGACCTCTTCTTCCTAGTAGTTTTCAATGTGAATGGGTTTTTAGCAGCAGAGAAGTATCCACTCGTGTGGCCCCAACCTGACCTCTAAAGTGGAATGGTTCGCAATAAAAGTTGACCATCTCAGTATGACCAGAGTCGTTCCACAAATTCGTATAAGCGAGCATTTTGATAAGCCGTTTTGCGAACTGTTTCTAAAATGCACCCTTCCATTTCAGTAGCAAAAGAGGATATTTATAGGTTAGGTATTGTGATGTGTTAAAACATACTTCTCTCTCCTCCATGGAGTCAAATAGTGGCAACAGGGAGATGACGTCCTAGGCCAGGGGTCCCCAAACTAAGGCCTGGGGACCGGATGCGGCCCAATCGCCTTCTCAATCCGGCCCACGGATGGTCCGGGAATCTGCATGTTTTTACATGAGTAGACTGTTTCCTTTTATTTAAAATGCATCTCTGGGTTATTTGTGCGGCATAGGAATTCGTTCATTCCCCCCCCCAAAAAAAAATATAGTCCGGCCCCCCACAAGGTCTGAGGGACAGTGGACCGGCCCCCTGCTGAAAAAGATTGCTGACCCCTGTCCTAGGCCATATTAACAAAATTATATCAACAGGTCCAGATGGCATCCACTCAAGAGTTCTGAAAGAAGTCAGATGTGAAATGGTTGATCTTCTAACAAAATTTAGTAACTTGTCCCTAACCTTCATATACTAGAAATTGAAAAGTGTCAAATATATCAATATAACAACCAATTTATTTATTATTTAGGTGAATCTAAGGGTTCAGCTGCCCAGAGTGGCAGTCAGATGGGTGGCTAATAATAATAATAATAATAATAATAATAATAGCGGAGGAACCTGAAAATTGTAGCTCTGACCCTCTCTTCAGCTTGCTGCCTTTGCTAACCTTTATCTTACAGGTCACATTCCAGCCAATTCTCAACTCTGCCTCATACTACTGTAACTCTGAGTTGAGGGAGGATTCCCTCCCATTTGCTGTCTGGTGCAGAGCCCCCTCTCTTTCAATTTCCTAATGTTTGTCACTTTTTTTGTTTTTGCTTTTTGTTCTCTTAATGACCCATCACCCCAGGGAATGGTTCCTGAACACAGGAAGCTGGGTTCTAGGGTTAGGAATCAGGCATCCAGTTTAACCCTACCAAGCCCTGGTTAAATTCTAACACCCGCTGGACCTGGGAATTTAGGGGAGCCTGGCACCAATACTCCTTTTAAAGCAATAATAAAATAAATTAAAAAGCAAAATGTGCCCTGGGTGCTGTGAGGATTCCCAGAGAGACCATAAAAATCACATAAGCCTCTTTACCTGCTAATTAGAGTGCAGTTAAGAAGCAGTCGAGAAGCACTTGGGTTTCTCCTTTTCAATTGCTTGTGAATAGACTGCTGTTTTTTGTCTGTTATATAACCATTCTTAACTATTTACAGAAGAGTAATCCGAGAAGAGAGAACACGGAAATACTGCCTGCCTAGACAACAGCCTGCCATAATCTTTTGATTGCTTCCAATGTGGCAATTGCCTTAATGACACTAACATTTCTTTAATTTCCTTTTTTATTTTCATTTGAGTCCCCTTCCTTCTGCCCCACCCAGCCAACCATGAGAACGTGGGTAAATCCTCATGCAGAAGTGTGAGTGGGTAGCCTGCAGTTTCATGTAAAGATTTCCACATTGGGGCATTGATCCAAAGCTGCCATTAAAACATCAGTAGAAAAGGGTCACCTTGAACCCTCCTGCACAGAAAGAAATGTCATTGCGTGTTCAGACCCAGAGACCGCCCCCCTAAATAAATTCACACTTGACTCAAATTTTAGTTTGGTTTTTGGCAGAATTTAGAGCACAACTTTAATTACAGCAAGTGAGTGGTTGCATAGGCTCTGGTTCGACTAGCTCTCTGCACCCTTGCAGGTAGCGCTGACCCAGGGCACCAGCATAGGTCAGCCAAGGGTGAACACCTGGAATAGCAGAAAGCTGGGAACAGACTATGTCCGCCACCCAAATGTCCCCCTGGACTCAGGCACGGGCACAACCCTCTCTCAGGGGTTGACCAAACCATCGAGTAACTGGATTCCTTTAATGGAATACCCTTCACATAGGGATGGCGAGAGCGTTCTGCCACCCCTATCACCCGAACCAGAGCCTATCCGCAACCTTACAAGTTGTGACAGTTTGCTACACGGCAGGTGAAACCCAAATGGCAACAGCCAATCAGCCAAGTGGGGAAATTCCTGCCGTGCCCCTGTCCCAACGACAGACGACACACGACAGCATAGCAAGGTCAAGCACAAAAGCCCTAAAAGTAGGGAGAGGTGGGCGGGTGTTCCGAATGCATGCACCAAAAGAAGAAGCTCAGGTGCACGTGCATGGGCATTTGTAGGTCCGTTTAGACTCTGTCCCATTGTCCAGATTGCACCCAGCAACGAGGGACCTGTTGTAGCACGGGGTTAGTGATTTCAGTAAGTGATTTCAGCTTTCTGACATAGCAAGCAGGAGTCAGCTTCTTCATGTAACACTCTTTATTCAGGCAAACAAGACTGGAGACTGAGGAGAGGGAAGCTACATTTATAGGGACAGAAAACTGGCTAGAAAGGATACATTTTGGAGGAAACAATCTCAAGCAATCACAAAGCTGCCTTTTGGTGGGAACCAATAAGACTGAGGATCCAAATACAGCAGCTTAAATGAACCAATAGTAGCTGTTCCTTCTGGAACAGAAAGGCAGTTACTTTACCCTAATGGGAATACAGACAATAGTAATACAGGTATAAAAACCATTGAATCAATACACAACAGGACCTACCAATTTGGTCCTGTGGCTGACCAATCTTACCCACCCACAACACAGGGGATCGGTCTCCAGGTCGCACCGCAACACATGCCCTCTTTTAGGGAGGACACGATTTAGCTCTTCCCAGGACTATGCACCATCATCCCGTTGCTCACCTTTGTAAGCATTGAAAGCGAAGTCATCAGCTGTTTGCACTAGGGCCTTGTTGTGGGGGAAGGTAGAGCTGGGGTCAGCAGTTGCATGGCCCTGACCCTGCTTGCAAGCATTTTTACAGGGCCACTTATTGATCCAGCGTGCATCAATGCAGTTCGTCTGCCAGGGACATTTAACTCACCCAGGTCCTGGCAGATGTGAGGAGGAACCCTCTGCCTGCTTCAGAATCCTCTCCACAGATTTCTAAGCCTTGTCAGCAGGGTGGATTTGATTTAAATCAAATCTATTGAAATCATGATTGAAATCACTAGTCAGTAAGACTTGATTTAAATCATCATCATCATTATTTTTTACAGAAAGACTCATTCTTGCTGGTATAATCTTAATATTTACAACCAGATGAAGGTTTCATTTTTGGAATAATAAATTTTCAGAGTAGGTTTTTTTACAGTTATATCAAAAATTACAGATTTGGTTATACTATTAGAAATACATTGGCAGATAATTATGAAATTATTGTGAGGTTTAATAAGTTAACTGTTTATATTTGGACAACTTTTCTGCTCTACTTTATTGGAAGGAGAAAAATAATCATTTCCTTAATAACAATTTAAACAATTTATTTAACTAAAACAATAACATTATAGCATACTTATCCATATTTGTTAACTGATGTGGTTAAACTTTTTTTAAAAAAAACCTTAGACAGAGTTTTAGCACACATGAAAAACTTAAATCAAATCCTTATTTCCTGATGAATAGCCTTTGAAATATAATGTAACTTAAATGGAAAACAATCTTTAGAAAGATTTCCCCTCCAAAAGTATTTTATTTTAAAAATCCGATTTAAATCAAAGAAATCCGATTTAAATATAAAAAATCAATGTAAGTAAATAAAAATTTAAATCATTGATTTTTTTTAATCCACCCTGCTTGCAAGTGTACTGACCTCCCCTTCCAACGCCACAAGAGAACTCCCCCCACCCCAGTTTATGAACCAAAGTATGACAATATATGGCTTATGATTTCCAAATTCTTTAAACTGGGATACTATTACATATAGGGGCATAGGCCCCTTGGTTTCACTGGAACCCTTCAGTGCTGCAGCACTGCATGCGGTCTCTCTAGGAAGGTTCACATAACATGCTGAAAGGTCATGTGAGTAGGTTGTAGTGACCGTTCCTCCTTCCTATGGCCAAGAGTCCCTGCCACACATGCAAACAAGCAAACAACAGTGTGACGGGACCCTGGGCACCTACTGATGGAAACTTGTAGGGCTCCCCTACATCAGATACAGACAAGCTAGCAGCATGATGTGAAACTGTGGGCACACAGGGGGAGCAGGGGATTGTGCCTGCTGTTCCCACACCTGACTTGACCACTGTGTGTCCCCTTTGTGTGCTCAGAACGTACGCAAGCTGGGCATGTGTAGGCTCTCTATGTACAATCTGGGACTTTCCAAAAAGCAAGGTGCCCAATTGCATGGGGCACTTATGGGGAAAGTTATAGAAAGTGTCATGCAATCCCAACCATTCACCACTGGTCTGTTCTGGACTTTTGAAAGGAGGCAGGCAGCATAGAATATTAGACTCGTAGAATTGTAGAGTTGGAAGGGACCCAAGAGTCCTCTAGTCCAACCTTTGCAATGCAGGAATCTCAACTATGTCATACATCTGAAGAAGGTATCTGAAGGTATCTGAAGAAGTGTGCATGCACACGAAAGCTCATACAAAGAACAAACTTAGTTGGTCTCTAAGGTGCTACTGGAAAGAATTTTTTTATTTTATTTTGTTTTGACTATGGCAGACCAACACGGCTACCCACCTGTAACTACATCATACATGACAGGTGGCCATCCAACCTCTGCTTAAAAACCTCCAAGGAAGGAGAGTCCACCACCTCTTCTGGGTGTCTGTTCTACTGTTGAACAGCTCTTACTGTCAGAAAGTTCTTCCTGATGTTTAGTCGGAATCTCCTTTCTTGTAACTTGAAGCCATTGGTTTGGTTCTTACCCACTGGAGGAGGAGAGAACAAGCTTGCTCCATCTTCCAAAAGGACAACGCTTTAGATATTTGAAGATGGCTGTCATATCTCCTCTCAGTCTCCTGTTTCCCAGGCTAAACAAACTCAACTTCCTTAGCCGTTCCTCATAAAGCTTGGTTTCCAGACCCTTGATCATCTTGGTCGCCTTCCTCTGCACATGTTCCAGCTTGTCAACATCTTTCTTAAATTGTGGTGCCCAGAATTGGACACAATATTCCAGGTGTGGTCTGACCTAGGCAGAATAGAGCGGTACTATTACTTCCCTTGATTGGGCCACTATACTATATATCAGGCATGTCCAACAGGTAGATCGTGATCTACCAGTAGATCACTGGACGTCTGTGGTAGATCACCGGTAGATCAGTGGCTCCCCCCAAAGAAGCAAAAAAACTTTGGCTCCCCTAAAAAAACCCTCAGAGTCTTTGCCCTGCACCCCTAAAATGACCTGAATCACCAAAACAGGGCTTTCCTTCCTAAAAAAAGCTCAATGTTGCTTTCCTCCTCCCTAAAGAAGCTCAACAACTTTTACGTGAACCCCTAAAAAACAGGGCTTTCCTTCCTAAAAAAAAAGTTCAACAACTCTGACCTGAAACCCCCCCCCCCAAAAAAAGAGGGTAGATCACTGCCAATTTTTAACTCTGTGTGAGTAGATCGCAGTCTCTTGGAAGTTGGCCACCCCTGCTATATATCAATATATCTATATCTATATCTATATCTCTTATATATTAAATTTGTGTATTGCTGTTCATCCATAGATCTCAGGGTGGCTCACAACATCTGTTGATGCAGCCTAGAATAGCATTAGTACCTTAATCTTCTGGTGAGAAATCCACTGTATTGTATTGAAAGGAAAGCCGAGCATGTAACATCCCAGTTGCACATTAATGTAAGGATTTTCACCTCCTGAAGCTGTGCTTATTTTCTATTGTTCATGCTTTGTCTTGCCTTCCCCATTAGGAGTCTGCAGAGGAAGGCAGAGCCAGTATTTACCACTCTGTGTTCACCAATTCTTGCAAAGAAATGATGTGCTATCCAGACTTCCCTTTCCCAGAGGAATTCCCAAATTACATGCACAACTCCAAGCTTCAAGAATATATCCAGTTGTATGCCAAACACTTCGATCTTGTAAAATACATAACGTTTAAGGTAAGAAATTGCAATCTAACTGAGGGGAGATTGTGGCTATGCATGGGGCTTGTGTGCCATGGCAATGTATCTGTGGATACAAGAATTGGGCCCAGCAGGGCAAATCGTTTTGCAAGAGTGCAAACAGGTCCTCCAAAGCATTTGAAAATGTCAGGATCCATGGTCTGGGCTCTCTTCTTCAGGTCCAGGGTGCTGAAAAGCAGTGCTTGATGGGACAACTGCTAAGGGCTTATCCACACGTAAGCATTTGCGCTTTGCAAACACATGCTTTAAGGCTCCATGTTGGACCTTTTCTTTTCTTTTCTTTTCTTTTCTTTTCTTTTCTTTTCTTTTCTTTTCTTTTCTTTTCTTTTCTTTTTTGCCCTGGAGCACATTAAAGCTGAAGTGCAACCATAGGCAATGTGGGTTTTTCCACAGTTTCTTGTTTGTTCCAACTCAGCAGTAAAGAGCAGGTTTTTGTGGGGAGATCTCCAGAGCAAAAAAAAAAGGGGGGGAAAGCACACTTGGACATGGAGCCTTAAAGTGCAGGCTGTGCCTAGAAAGCACGGAGGAAAGGCCTAAGTTGAGGTTAATTTAGAAGCAGCAGACCTCCTCTCCCCCATGCTTTTTAATTTCTAATGTCCACCAGTATGCGGATGACACCCAGCTCTACCTCTCTTTTAAATCAGAACCAGTGAAGGTCCTGTGTGAGTGCCTGGAGGCGGTTGGAGGATGAATGGCAGCTAACAGATTGAGGTTGAATCTTGGCAAGACAGAAGTAATGTTTTTGTGAGACAGAGGGCAGGCAGGTGTGGGGGACTCCCTGGTCCTGAATGGGATAACTGTGCCCCTGAAGGACCAGGTGTGCAGCCTGGGAGTCATTTTGGACTCACAGCTGTCCATGGAGGCGCAGGTTAATTCTGTGTCCAGGGTGGCTGTCTACCAGCTCCATCTGGTACGCAGGCTGAGACCCTACCTGCCCGCAGACTATTTCGCTAGAGTGGTGCATGCTCTAGTTATCTCCCGCTTGGACTACTGCAATGCACTCTACATGGGGCTACCTTTGAAGGTGACCCAGAAACTGTAATTAATCCAGAATGTGGCAGCTAGACTGGTGACTGGGAGTGGCTGCCGAGACCACATAACATTGGCTCCCAGTACATTTCCGAGCACAATTCAAAGTGTTGGTGCTGACCTTTAAAGCCCTAAACAGCCTCAGTCCTGTATACCTGAAGGAGCATCTCCACCCCCATCGATCTACCCGGACACCGAGGTCCAGTGCCGAGGGCCTTCTGGCGGTTCCCTCACCGCGAGAAGCAAAGCTACAGGGAACCAGGCAGAGGGCCTTCTCGGTAGTGGCGCCCGCCCTGTGGAACGCCCTCCCATCTCATGTCAAAGAGATAAACAACTACCTTCCATTCAGAAGACATCTGAAGGCAGCCCTGTTCAGGGAAGTTTTTAATCTGTGACATTTTGATGTATCCTAATATCTGTTGGAAGCCGCCTAGAGTGGCTGGGGAAGCCCAGCCAGATGGGTGGGGTACAAATAATAAATTATTATTATTATTATTATTACTACTACTACTACTGACAGGCAGCATCCAAATTAGATATAGTTGAAGATTGGAGCAATCTCTCCATAGGAATCTGTGTTTACATGGTTCCAGAAGAGGCAGAGAGAGCAAGTTAAGTCTGTAATCCATCAGGATGGTTGCTATGGGCTAAACTGTGGTGTCGATGTGCTCTTCTCCTCTGTCCTGCTGCTTTTGGCCTTTCTGCCAAAGGGGGGGGGGGTGCATTTTAGCTTGTGCAGGACTAGGAAGAGGGTGCGGATCCTGATGTCAAATCCCTTACTCCAATCAGGTAACATTTAGACAAGCCCTGCCTGATACAGCCCCCCCTTTTTTTAGTGAATCAGACCCCCCCCCCGGACTCACGACTTAATTATGTCTATATTTGGAGCCTAAACCACGCTGATACACTTTCTTGAACATTTCCTCAAAGGCTCTTGTGAGTAAAATTAGGAAACGCCCGGATTACCCTGTTACTGGCCAATGGGAAGTCGTAGTAGAAAAGGATGGGAAGGCGGAATCACTCACATTCGATGCTGTTATGATTTGCTCCGGACACCATGTCTATCCGAATATTCCAACGAATAGCTTTCCTGGTAAGTGGCTATACAAAAATATATGATTAGACATAATGTGATCTCCAGTTCACGAACTGCTGTGGTGTGAGAGGCCTCTATGCCTTTTACTGTCTCTCAGTGGAGGACAGAGCTAAAGTCCACTTGACTTCAGGTTGACTTCAGGCATTGTTGAAGGTTCCTCTGGGCTAAGGGTGAGGAGCAATAAAGTGGTCACCTAATGCAGCACATTCAGTGGGTCAGTTTTATTTGTTGCTATCTTTTACCACAGCAATTTCCCGCCTCAGGTGCCCCAATGTCCAAGTCTGACTACACACCCATCCCCACCACAAGAAAATGTAAAGAGTGTCAGACACTGAGAAGGATTCAAGTTAGGCTAATGACAAGGGTGAAACAAACAAATACAGCCTAGAGCAGGCATAGGCAAACTCCGGCCCTCCAGATGTTTGGGACTACAATTCCCATCATCCCTGACCACTGGTCCTGTTAGCTAGGGATGATGGGAGTTATAGTCCCAAACATCTGGACGGCCGGAGTTTGCCTATGCCTGGCCTAGAGTTTATTACGAGATCAGTTTGCAGGGTTTGAATAATTGTCTGAGGACTTGTGAAATTAACAGTTATGCTACCAAAGTCATCAAGAGCCCAGGCTATCAAGTCTTGCAGTACACAGTGCCTTAATGTCAACGAAATGTGTTTATAAGTCTTTATTCCCTTAAAACGTTTGTTACTTTTTCTCTTTTCTGCGTAGGGATAGAGAAGTTCAAGGGCAGCGTTTTCCACAGCCGGGAATACAAGGGACCCGAAAAGTTCAAGGGGAAGAAGGTCCTGGTGATTGGCCTTGGGAATTCCGGCTGTGACATTGCTGTGGAGCTAAGTGCCGTGGCCTCACAGGTACCTTCTCCCGCAGCCCTTGGGAGTTCTCATTCTGCTTAATAATCAGCAGCCAAAGGGTAAGCACTTTTAAGTCCCGTCGATTTCAGTGGGAGAGATATTAAGTGCCCCATTTGAGTCTAATGGACTTGGAAACGCTTAGGTTTTGGCTGCTTTGGAGGCGCTAATTGTGGGGGGGGGGATGTGGGGTTATAGGGAAGGGATGAATCTTACGTCTTGCATGCAGGATACTGGTGGCACTGTGGTCTAAACCACTGAGCCTCTTTGGTTTGCCTATCCGAAGGTTGGCGGTTCCAATCCCCATGACGGGGTGAACTCTTGTTGCTCTGTCCCAGCTTCTGCCAACCTAGCAGTTTGAAAGCACGTCAAAGTGCAAGTAGATAAATAGGTACCACTGCGGCAGGAAGGTAAATGGCGTTTCTGTGCACTCTGCTTTCCGTCACGGTCTTCCGTTGCTCCAGAAGCAGTTAAGTTATATTGGCCACAAGCTGGAAAGCTGTCTGCGGACAAAGGCTGGCTCCCTCGGCCTGAAAGCGAGATGAGCGCTGCAACCCCATAGTCGCCTTTGACTGAACTGCCCAGGGGTCCTTTACCTTTTTTACCTATGCAGGTACATAAGGTCTGGAGTGCAATCCTCAGCACCTCCAGCTTTAAGAGATCTCAGGAAGCACTGGAAAGATTGGGGCAAAGTAGGCAATACTGGGTTTGCTTTGGCTCAGGGTAAGGCAGTCCCTTATATCTATTCCCTGTCAGACTGAAATGTTATAAATTCATGCTGAAATGAATGTTTAAAACAGAGGTGCGAAACTCGTGGCGCTCTAGATGCCCTTGCACTTCCAACTTCCCTCAGCCCTAGTCAACATGGCCAATGGCCAGGGATGATCGAAGCTGTAGAGCTAGACAATCTGAAAAGCCACAGGTTCCTCATCCCAGATCCCTGAACGGAAGCTTGTACCCGGTGTAGCATCCTGTCAGCACAAGGTTTTACTTTTGAGCCATGGGCGTTTCCCCCTTCCCCAAGTCTGCTCCAGATGGTAGGGGAAGCTGCAGAAGAGTGTTTTTTTGTGGGGGGTTGTTCAAATGAAGAGCATACAGTGGTACCTCTGGTTACGAACTGAATTCGTTCCGGAGGTCCGTTCTTAACCTGAAACCGTTCTTAACCTGAGGTACCACATTAGCTAATAGGGCCTCCTGTTGCTGCCGTGCTGCCGGCACACAATTTCTGTTCTCATCCTGAGGTAAAGTTCTTAACCCGAGGTACTACTTCTGGGTTAGCGGAGCATAGCTGTCAACTTTCCCCCCTTTTTAAAGAGAAATTCCCTGATTCCGAATAGGATTCCTCGCAAGAAAAGGTAAAAGTTGACAGCTATGTAGCGGAGTCTGTAACCCGAGGTGTTTGTAACCTGAGGTACCACTGTATTTGCACTACAGAACTGTAGAGCAGGTTGAGGAATAGGCCTCAACTATAGGAAGGAACCTGGGAAGCTGTCTTATACCAGGTCAGACTATGTGTGTCTAGCCCAGTATTGCCTACTGAGTTAGCCAGCTTGATGCCATTCAGACACTGCTGGACTAAATCCCCACGGTTCCCAACCACTGGCCCTGCTGGTTAGGCCCAGAGGGGAGCTGGAATCCCAAAACAACTGGAGAAGCACAGGTTTTCCACGTGTGGTTTATACCATCATCCATCTCTTGAAGCGGGCAAAATATGCTCATGCTAGAGCACTGAAATAGAAGAGTCTTTGGAGACTTCTGTTGCAGTCCTTTTGCAACCTTTGGGCACACTTCACCAAGACACAATCATCTGAGCTCGCTCATGTGCAAGTTCCGTTGAACGGAGTGAGGAAGAAGTTACACAAGAATGATGTTTGGTAACACGAGCCTCTTTTGCCTGTGTCTCTCGCCGTGTCTCTTACCTGTTTTTAAAGGTTTATCTCAGCTCTAGAAGTGGATCCTGGATCATGAGTCGTGTTTGGGACAGCGGCTACCCCTGGGACATGGTGGTCATCACTCGCTTTGAAACATTCCTCAGGAACATCCTCCCAACAGCCATCAGTGACTGGTTGTATGTGAAGCAAATGAACAGATGGTTCAAACATGAGAACTATGGCCTGATGCCACTGCATAGGTAATATACCGTATATACTCGAGTATAAGTCGACCCAAATATAAGCCGAGGCACCTAATTTCCCTACAAAAATGTGGGAAAGCTTATTGACTCAAGTATAAGCCGGTTCACCTTTGCCACTGTGGTAGAGGAGGAACGAGCAGCCCAAAGCAGCCATTTGGGCTGCTCCTTCCTCTTCCTCCTTTGCTGCTGTGGAGCTCACCCCATCGCAGGGTTTCGAACCGCCATTCTTCTGATCGGCAAGCCCTAGGGCTCTGTGGTTTAACCCACAGCGCAATGTTCCCTTGTGTTATACAGAGAAGGCTGGGATCCTGTCCTGTTTAAGCAGGAGCCAGGGAAAGTGAGCACCTGTGGGGTTTTAATACTTCCTTAACTGATAGGCTTTCTGCCTTCTGGGGTCTAAAGTTTGCATTTATGTGAGCAGTTCAGGAATGGAACAAGCTTCCTGGGGAGAGTAAAGAACCGCCATTCTTGTACGCTTCTTAAGGAATGGTTGACTTGAGTATAAGCCGAGGGCAGCTTTTAAAGCACAAAAAGTGTGCTGAAAAACTAGGCTTATACTCAAGTATATACGGTAATAATAATAATAATAATAATAATAATAATAATAATAATAATAATAATAAATATTTACTAATTTATTATTTGTACCCCGCCCATCTGGCTGGGTTTCCCCAGCCACTCTGGGCGGCTTCCAACAGATATTAGGATACATTAAAATGTCACAGATTAAAAACTTCCCTAAACAGGGCTGCCTTTAGGTATTTTCTGAATGTCAGGTAGTTGTTTA
Organism: Lacerta agilis; assembly: GCF_009819535.1. Classification (NCBI taxonomy): domain Eukaryota; kingdom Metazoa; phylum Chordata; class Lepidosauria; order Squamata; family Lacertidae; genus Lacerta; species Lacerta agilis. The sequence goes on along the minus strand of NC_046317.1, from coordinate 7,488,491 downwards.
TCTCTTTGACCTCTGATGGGAGGGCATTCCACAGGGTGGGTGCCACTACCGAGAAGGCCCTCTGCCTGGTTCCCTGTAACTTGGCTTCTCGTAGTGAGGGAACCGCCAGAAGGCCCTCGGTGCTGGATCTCAGTGTCAGGGTAGATCAATGGGGTGGAGACGCTCCTTCAGGTATACAGGACCGAGGCTGTTTAGGGCTTTAAAGGCCAGCACCAACACTTTGAATTGTGCTCGGAAACGTACTGGGAGCCAATGTAGTTCTCTCATTGGAAATGAAAGAGGTTGTAGGTTGATTAGCTTTGAAAATGCAAACACTTTGGAGCCAAACTCCAAGTTGGTGGGCAAATGAAATCACCTGGAGCATTTGAATGCCGCTTTTGAGCATGCAGAGCACTTCACATACAGGATCTAGTGATAAAGCAGAATTGTATTAAACCAGAGCAGCTTGTTAAACGCAGCTTTGTGGCTGTGTTTCCTGAGGGATGTCTTCTAAAGGAGGTGTTTGTAGCTTCAGGTTGAGTGGAGGAACTGGAAGAGGCGGGGGGGGGACTCTTTCTTTTCCACCCATTGTTTTGTTCAGAATCTTCCCCCAGCTACTTCCCTCCCTGAGAGATACGTCAATCTGTTTCTTTTCATCCATCAAAGAGAAAGGCAGCTGAGAAGAGGGGTTTTGAAGGGATGTGGCTTATCTGATCTGTAACTTTTTCTCTGAAGTGCATTGGTCATGCCCAACAATGAGGCACAGTGGAGTCTGTAGTGTCTTTATGATATATGGCTTATTTACACACACACACACACACAGAGAGAGAGAAAGAGAGAGAGAGAGAGAGAGAGAGAGAGAGAGAGAGAGAGAGAGAGAGAAAGAGAGAAAGAGACCTGTATATACAGCTTATGTCTAGTTGGAGAGACTGCAGCACATTCACATCCCAATAGGGTCCTGCTCCTCCCATTGATGCAGCCTCAGATTCCAAGAGACTCCAAACATCATAAAACAGACTGCAAAAGTGACACATTTCCCCCCTGTTCAGTTACCTCATCCCCCCTGCAATTCTATCCATCTATCCCGAAACTCTGGCCTTTTGTCTCTGCTAACTATCTCTCACCTCAGGAAAGGGCCCAGAGAGTCTCCGTTAATGGCATTCTTGATGGGTTAATGGCTGAGTCATTCTGGTGTTTACCTCTTGATATTTTTAGGGGTGTCTTGTCCCCCCTTATAACAGTACATTAATTAAAAGTGCATTATAAGTGCAAAACTGCAGCAGCAGATGATTGGTGCAGAAAAAGATGTACCCATAAGAGAACAACTCAGCAATGTTGATGTATTTTGCCCTGTTAAAAACTTTTGATGCTGCTTTGACTCTGGCTGGAGGCTTGTCACCTGTATTCTTGAAAACTTGATTACATATCCATTCAATGAAAATAAAAATTATAAAGCAAGACAAAGGTCTGCCAAACCAGAAGCCATGAAGGGACATGTTGGGGGGGGGGGAGACCTAGGTTTTATGTTACGGGCAATTATAACCTTCATACCCTCTAGAAAAAAATATAGTTGTTAACAAAACAATTATATAACAAAATATTCAGTCAATATTCTAGCCAAGAACATTTATGAGATCAAGCAGCAAACATTTATCTTTTCCTGGAAAGACATTAGGAATTATTTTTCTTATGTAAATAGCCAAGTTAGAGGTGTGGCAGAACTGCAAAATATTTCAAATGCTCTTCTGAAGTGAATTTGATTTGTACATGCTGTTAACTTTATACAAACTTTGAGATTAGAAGAGAATAGCCAGTGCTCTCAGAAACTTTTAAAGAAGGGGGGGGGGATAATCTTGGCCAGAACCCAACCAGGAAAACATACCCTTCAAGCAATGTCTTAAGACTGACTTGCCAAATCCCAACAAACCAACATAGCTCAAATCATACACAAAGCTCACTTCAATCCCAAACTGCTAGAGGACCACTGTTTTTGTTCTTCTCAGAACTTGTTTTGACCCTATGCAAAAGTCCTGAGTGATTTTAGGAAGGCTTTCTGGGTGGCTGGGACCTGCTCCAAGGTAATCCCAAGGCAGAAGAGTAGGATTCTGCCTCATTAGTTCTTGGGACTTTTGCATGAGCCACAGCACAGATGTAGGAATCAACTGCAGCCAAATTGCAAAAGATACTTGATTTCTTCAGTACTGTCAGGGAACTGTCCCCGGGCCAGCGCAGAATGGTGCAAGGGCTCTCAGGATGTTACAGAGAGCCCCAGTCCCACCTTGCCAGCAGTACCTCCTCTAGCAGTGGGAGGAATGGTGAGACATCCAGCGAGGAGGGGGAGGTCTCGCAGGGAGAAAGGAGTCTAGGCTCTAGGGATGCACCAGAGCCCCAGCACTCACACAGATCTGTGGGAGATACAGGGGGTGTGCAACTTCCGTCGCCCCAAAGACGCCATGGGGTGAAACGAAGAAGTGGGAGGCGGGGTTTTCGTATCCCTAAGCTATTTTGCTGGGGTCACAACCGGAAGGGACCATTCCCGGATTCTGATGCCGTTTGATACAGACATGAACTTTTTAGCTCCGCACTGTACATAGTTTGCACAATAAAAACCTTAAAGGAAACAGCGGAGTGCTGGCTGCTTACTCATGAGCAACTAACTGAGAACCTTACAAGAACCCACCTACTCTCTGGACAAAAGAGAAATTTCCCAGGGTGCCATGAGGTCAGCTGCACTCCACTCCTTTCCACAACCACCAAGCACTCATTTCCAGGTCAGATGGCTTCTTAACCTGGGTTGGGGGGAGAAGAGAGGTTGTCTGGATTTTGCTTTTAAGCCCCTTCTTCAATGATCTCTTTAAAAGTAAAAAGATTGCTTTTTACTTGTAGAAGGAGAGCTTGCGTGGCGAGGGCCCGGACCCCCTAGCTCCCCCCGAAATAAATACAGTCATATGATAGCTGCGGGTTGTGTTTTTTCACCTTACGAACGTGGCAAACCCGGAAGTGTTTACTTCCGGGTTTCGCCGCATGCTCAGAAGCGCGATATTGCTGTTCGGGTTGCGGACTTTTCGGGGTGTAAACGGCACCCCAGAATGGATCGTGTCCATAACCCGAGGTACCACTGTACACAAACACAAGTATATTGGTGAATGGGATGAATTAGGCCACAACTTTATGGGTTACAGATTGGCAATTGGGTGAAGCAAGACTATATCCTGACTCCTGCCCGGCTGCAGGAAGTCTCTTAAGGGTCAACCACTGGAAGGGGGGGAGCCCTATGATGTACATCGATTGAGCACCCCCCAGGGTCACTGTTGGGGTCGTGGCATGGCCCTAGCCCACGCCCAGGCTTCAGACAGGAACCACACCCCTGGATCCCTTTAATGGGGTACCCTTAACATGGAGAACCAGGCGGAGGAACAACAACGAATGGAGGTAAAAGGAGACTGCTTCCCTGGCCGCGCCACAATTTAAACAGGCGGAGCCACGCTCCCAGGCAAACCCGATTGGCTGGCTGGGGGTGTGACCCGGCTGGAGATCCCGCTGACGTGGGCGGCATTCTTCCAGCCACTCCTGGGTCACTGCGTGGACCCGGAATACTGCCCGCAAAGCAGCCCCTCCCAAAAGGTGGAGCTGATTTCTGGGAGCACTAAAAGGCCATCTTCCATGGGACGACGGAGCAGCACAATGCCTGTCTCCCTTAAAATGGAAAATGTCACTTTCCAGGAGCCAGCCTGCAGCCCTGGCTCTGGGTTCTCTCTCTCTCCAGTGTGGTGTAGTGGTTAAGAGTGGTAGACTTGTAATCTGGTGAACCGGGTTCGTGTCTCCGCTCCTCCACATGCAGCTGCTGGGTGACCTTGGGCTAGCCACACTTCTTTGAAGTCTCTCAGCCCCACTCTCCTCACAGAGTGTTTGTTGTGAGTGAGGAAGGGAAAGGAGATTGTTAGCCGCTTTGAGACTCCTTCGGGTAGTGATAAAGCGGGATATCAAATCCAAACTCCTCCTCCTCCTCCTCTTCTCCTTCTCTCCCTACCCCAGAACCTTGCGCAAGGAGCCTGTCTTCAACGATGACCTCCCGAGCCGCATTGCATGTGGAACCATTGTGGTGAAGCCGAACGTGAAGGAGTTCAAGGAAACGTCTGCGATATTTCAAGATGGGACTGCGCAGGAAGGCCTTGACTATGTCATTTTTGCAACAGGCTACAGCTTTGCCTACCCATTCATGGAGGACGAGTCCATCATCAAGTGCAGGAATGACCAAGTCACCTTGTACAAAAGCATTGTCCCTCCTCTGCTGGAAAAACCCACCCTGGCGGTTATTGGCTTGGTCCAGTCCCTTGGGGCAGCTATCCCAACTGCAGACCTTCAGGCCCGGTGGGCCGTGAGAGTGTTTAAAGGTGAGCATGGCATCATGGCTAAGTAATGGACCTGTGAGCTGGAAGCCTCTGGTTCAAATCTCAGTGTTTCCATAACCATACTGTGGGAATGTTCAGGGAGGAAGAAGAGGATATATTGTTTATTAATATCCTTCCTAACTTGTGCTAGTAAGTTCCTTTACTTAGCAGAGTTTTACATTCCCCTTTTAAATGCACAGCGGGTGGTTGGTTGCAGGCTTGTGCAAGCCTCTCACTATTAGGTTCCTGGTAAGTTCCCTTATATCCCTCTTAAAAGAATAAACATATGGCAATCTTGTTTAAGATTCTAAAAGAAGTTTACTCACATCATCAGTTCACAGTTGGATTCCTGAAGGCAGACTTAATTACAAAGTATATACAGTCGTACCTCGGGTTACGTACGCTTCGGGTTGCGTACTATTTGGGTTACAAACTCCGCTAACCCGGAAGTGCAACCCAAAGTGTGCGTGATTCACACATGCGCAGAAGTGTTTTCGCAGTCTGCACATGCGCAGAAGCGATTTTTCGGGTTTTTTAGAATGAATTATTCGGGTTGCATCCTTTTCGGGTTGCGTACTGTAACCCAGAACGAATTAAGGATGTAACCCGGGGTATCACTCTACATGTGGATCTATCCCATACGGGGATAATCCCAGTGTCCTCTGTTGGCTGAAAGCCAACAGAGCATTTCTAGCTAAAATGCTGGTCCAATGCTGGAGGAGTCAGAGAGAGTGCTGCGTGCCTTGTCCTTTTTGTTACCTGGACAGGTAAGGTCACACTCACCTCTAGTCACATGCAAAGGAAGTATGTCCCAGCCAGGAGGAAACAGGAAGTTTTCGACTGGCTGGGCCAAACATTCCCCCGCAAGACCACTCTAGGAAAACAAGGAATGTTGTACTTGACTGCTACTTACGTATCACATCCCACATATACTAGGCGGCAATAAACAAGCCTCTATCTCCCATCTTAATATGAACACAGGAAGCTGACTTAAACTGAGGGTTTAAACTGGAGATTCATGATCAAGATCTCCCATGTTTATTTGCAAGTTAAAAGTAGCCACCAAACCAATTTGGGCATGCAGCACTGAGAAGGGACTTTTAACAGCCTCCCTCCCCCCAAAAAAGTCTGCATTTGATTTCCCCTTGCTAGAAAAAAATAGACTGGTGGTCTGATTCAGTATAATAAGGCAGCTTCCTATGTTCCCGTAACCTGTTATGCTTCTTCACTTGGGTATTCCAGATTGCATGTGTTTTTGTGCATATGTTTGCTATGCATTTGGGAAAGTGAGTTTCAAGGGACATAGGGGATCATTAGTTCTTTCTTATTTTTTCAGGTTTATATAAGCTGCCTCCACAGAGCAGCATGATGGATGACATAGATGAGAAAATGGGTAAAAAGCTCAAATGGTGAGTTTTAAGTACACATATTAGATTTTTTTTGGTTTTTAGTTTTCTGCTCACATAAGAGGAAACGCACCAGTCTTCCTGCATTTTAAAGGATTCTTTGATTTCCTGCAATCAGGTGGTTTGAGGATTCTGTGCTAAAATTTACAATATGCTTCAATCAGTCCATTGTCCACATGTATAAGGAATAAGGAATAATTTTATTGGCACAGTATCAATCATACAGTACTTGGAATTTTGCTTTGACTACATTGCAATGTAAAGAAACGTACCTCATACAAACACGATTCCCCTAATCGATTCCCCCTAACAGCACAACAGAGGAACCCCATACCACCAACTGACCTCCCTGTATATATGCTACAGTTGCCCCAGCTGGTCCTCCATGAAGATCATAAAAACGTTCTTGGAAATATTAAAAGCATCAACCCTGAAGGACCAGGTGCTCCTATATGAACCTGCCTGCTTAGGTCTGTCCCAGCTCTATGTGAGGTGAAGGGCTCACCCACACCTGTCCCACTGCTTTTCCCTGGCGAAAACCACTCTTTAGAGCTCAGTCGGAGCAAACAGCAATTGGGGTTTTGCGCAGACTGACTTTTGCTCCAATTGAGCTTTAAAGAGCGGGTTTTCGTGGGGAAAGGTCCGGAGCAAAAAAGAAAAGGGTTCTTGGACATGGAACTTTAAATTGTGGGCCTTGCCTGGAAAGAGCAGAGGAAGGGAAAGCGTGGAGAAGCCCTCAGCAGCCACAAAGGAGAGGGACTTTTCAACAGTGGCCCCTGTGTTGTGGAGCTATATAACTCCAGGTGACAGAGCTTTTGAAGGGGATGAGGGATAATCACTGTTGTCGAGTGTTTTAGGCTGCTGCTGCGTTTTTACAATTAATACGTTGTTTGGTTTTGTTGGCTTTTACGCTTTCATTTAGCCATGTTGGATTTTTGCCCCAGTCACAAACTCTACGCCATCGCATCAGTGGTATCCACGGCCAATCAGAAAATTATGAAGAAAGCTAGTTATCTCCTAAATGATTTTGCATGCACGTGTCAAAAGAGCTAGCCATTTCCAGCTAGACGCAGAGTTCTTTCAATGAGCTTCACCCCTGCTTACTGGCAAAGGACTAGATAGCTGTCTATCCAGGCTTCATTGCAGGGTGTGTAAAATCCCAGATGTTCTAGATGGCACAATTTAGCCACATGGGAATAAAGTTTCATAACAGTTTTCCTCCGCCTCTTTCCTGCTCTGCTTAGAAATGCATCTACCAAACATCCCCTTTCCTTTCCTTTAAGGTATGGCCAGAGTGATACCATACAAACAGATTACGTTGTCTACATGGATGAACTCGCCTCCAGTATTGGTGTGAAGCCCAACATTCCAGTCCTCTTCCTGACGGACCCCAAGCTAGCTCTGCAGGTCTATTTTGGCCCCTGCAGTCCATATCAGTTTCGTTTGTCGGGACCAGGGAAGTGGGACGGAGCCAGAGACGCCATCTTGACGCAGTGGGACCGAACGCTGAAGGCCACAAGAACCCGTGCCGTGAAGGGCGATCAGAATTCTTCCCCGCTCTTTCCTCTGCTCAAAATACTCGCCCTCCCCCTTCTCCTTCTTGCCGTTTTCATGATGTTCAACTGAGCGGCCTCAGTGCCAAAATATACGTGACAGAATGCCGTGTGGTTTTTAATGAAAAAGCTGCATTCTTATTATGTAATAAGAAAGCATGATAGGGGAGATACATAAATCAGTGAGCAGGATGTTAAACGTGAAGCCACATAGGAAAGGCGGGAAAGAAGGGCTCACAACAGTAACAGTAGTAATAATACCAGTAGTAATAAATAAGGCATCCCTCCCACCTCCCCACAGCCTTACTTGCTAAGTACCTTTTTCCCTGCTCAGAACGTTCCCAGCTGGTCTGAGGAGAAGAGGATTTGGGGACAGAAGCTGCTCAAAGGTAAATCATTGACAGGGAGTCTGTATTCTTCATTATTTTACATTTATCCTCATTGTTCTCATGCACACGAGCTGGAGGGACAGCTCCCAGCTGAACTGATACAAGCAACTCCCCATTTTACGCAATTTCGCACACATACTCAAAATGCTTCCGCCTTGTTTCTCTGTAATCTTTCTCTGTTCAAGCCTTGTTCCTCTCTGGTACCGACACATAATTTGTCAGAAAAAGAGGCAGCCTCTTAGATTTATAGCAGGTATAAAATGTCAGCATGCCACAGAAAACAAACATGAACTATTACATCCTTTTGGGGTTGCCAACTTTCCATATTTTATCTGACTGTTCAGTATGGGCTGAACGTCCTCTCTCCATTTGGAGAACGGTTTGTCCCTTGTGAAAGAGATATTTTCAGGAGTCAGGAAGGGCAGACTTTAAGAATTTGAGGAGAAAGGTTCTTGCTTTGACCTACAAAACGACTGAGGTTATTCTCTTCAATCTACCAGAGAAGAAGAAGCAGCCTTGGCACAACTTCAAGCAGCAGCGTGGGTATTCCAGCCACATTTCTGGGGCAGATTGCCCCTTGGAGTGGCACCACAATATGCCATAGCCTAATTATTAGGGGTGGTATTGGGGGTGGAGCTGCCCCCGACATCAGCTCAACAATGTGGCGAGAGGAGTTGAGTTGCGACAAAGTAGTGATAAGGCTTTTGCGTAGTTAAACAAAAAGGGGGGAGGGCAGGACTCCCAGCTACCTCAGATTTTAAAACACAGCCACCCACTGCCCACAAATTCTTCAGATTTGCCCACTCCCAAGAGCGCTGTAATTCAAGGAGGGCATATTCTCTCCACCCCAAAAACTAACACAATAATGCTATGCCAAATACTCTGGGGCCTGAATACTGCTACACACCACTCCAGTGTCCGAGCGGTGCAAGATTCGGGGGGTTTCAGGTAAACTTACAAGGGTCTGAGTTTTCTTTCGGACAGTGAGGCACAGTGGAGACTGGTGTCTAAATGGTATATACGTACAGCATTCACATCCCAAGAGGGCCTATCCTCTATTATCTATAAGCACATCGTTGGATTCAGTGAGCAGCAGAAAGCCACACTCTGTCATGAAGTTGTAGCTCTGTCATGAAGTTGTCAAGCCAAGGAGTGTGGTGGAGTCTCCTCCTTTGGAGGTCTGTAAGCGGAGTCTTGACAGCCATCTGTCAGGAATGCTTTGATGGTGTTTCCTGCTTGTCAGGGGGTTGGACTGGATGGCCCTTGTGGTGTCTTCCAACTCTATGATTCTATGATTCTATGTAGCAAAGTTCTTGGGAAGACTCAATAAATCACTGCTGGCATGGAAAGTTTTGGAAAGTTTATTTCAAGCTGCAGCAGGAAAGGAACAGATGTGTTAAAGCACCAAAGCACACCGTTCCAATGCGTAGGGCTCATATTTTTATGGCTCCTCTACAAAACTTCACGTGAACACATGATCAGCACCGTGATCACTTTCATTGGTTACCAAAAACACGCTCCTAACTGCTTAAGGAATACCATGGCAACACTGTGATCAACTCCCGCCCAGAAACCTATGTCCCCACCGTGGAAGGATGTGTGGATCCAGAATTGGCCTCCACAGTCACTTACACACTCATTGTTAAGACTGTGTTCATGGAAGACAATTTTACTCGGCTACGAGTGATCGCCAATGAAGAAGACCATGGCAACAGGTGGTTGCCCCCATAGCTGTCAAGTTTCGGATTTGAAAATAAGGGATCAGCAGTCTCACCTATCCCGGGGACAGTCACATGTCAGTGGTGGGCGGAGCCAGAAGCAAAAGTGGGCGGAGCAGCAATGTAAACTCCAAGCAGGCTCTGGCTCGGAGTGGAGCAAAGAGGAGGGCAGCCAGCAAAGAGGAGGGCAGCCATGTGCTCTGCGCGATGGAGCCCCATCGTCATCTTGTCTGATCCCATCAAAACAGGACAGGAAGCAGCAGCTGCTCAAAGGCAGCCAGGCTCCGCCCACCAGCTAACCCTATTGGCCGGCTGAGGGGCTCGGCGGCAACAGATAGGGGCTGATGCAGGGGGAGAAATACACCCCCCTGTAAGCATGGGAAACGGCTCCCTGCTTTGAGGGCTGAGGCTTTTCTCTCCAAGTAGGCGAGGTCTTCCCACCCAGTCCCTGGCCAGCAGGGGAGGAGCTGCTTCCATTAAAAACAGGAAATTTAAGGGAAATAAAAAATAAGGGAGAGCAGCGGGAAACTGCTTAAAATAAGGGAGAATCCCGGGGGAAACGGGATACTTGACAGCACTGGTCGCCCCCCCCCCAATAATAATTTATTAAGACCTTTCATAATACATTACATGGGAGCGCGTTACAATAGTAACACAGGAGGTATTTTCTGACAGATGGTTTACATTTTTGCCTACTGACCACGCACACTGCTCTGGCAGGGTCTGTCCCGTGGCTCCACCCACTGAGCATTACTGTTAAAACCACAAGTTAACAGCTCTTCCTGTTGGGTTCAAAGGTAGAAATGGGAACCCAAAGGGTAGGTTTATGGAATTAATAAATTGAATCTAAAACTATTAATAGCTGTATAAAAGCAAAGCATTTCTAACTTTTAGAGACATCACAGAAATAGTTACAGGTAGGTAGCCGTGTTGGTCTGCTGTAGTCGAAACAAAATTTAAAAAAAAAAATCCTTCCAGTAGCACCTTAGAGACCAAGTAAGTTAGTTATTGGTATGAGCTTTCATGTGCATGTGTGTATCTGAAGAAGTGTGCATGCACACGAAAACTCATACCAATAACAAACTTACTTGGTCTCTAAGGTGCTACTGGAAGGATTTTTTTATCACAGAAATAGTTTATCTAAAACATCATCAGGATTCTTTTTTTAAAAAACACCTCTAAAGTTACAATGCAAACTTACGAATGTTTGAAGATACAGCAAAGCAGTTTTCAGTGATTTCCCCTTTACCCCCTTACATCGCCTAATCTGCTTATGGGTTCTCCAGAGCAGATGGAAGCGATCCGAGGCTGCAGGGGGAGTAATGAGGAGTGTATAATTTAGAGAAATTCCCTTAGTATTAAGATGTTGGAAATTTGTGGACTTGCCCTAAGGTCACATTATCCAGGCAGTCCCAAAGGTTACCAGCGGCACCCCAAAAGTTGTCAAGCTTTTTTTAAGGAACTCCCCAAAATTGTTGAGCTTTTTAAAGGAAAACCCCAAGGCTGTCGAGCTTTTATTTTACAAAAACGCCATAAAAAACACAGTGATTTTTTTTTTTAAAATGGATTTGCCTAAGATCCAGGACAAAGCTCCACCTTTCAGAAAATTCCCCCATGGACGTCCATTCCACCTTTGAAATCCCCGGATGTATGGCAGCCCTATTTCATGCCTTTCCTTTAGTCTGTCCTTCCAATGTGTACAAAATCCTGACAATGTCTCAGAAGTGCAGAGAGAGGAGCGTTTGCTGAATCAACGAGGCCTCTGAAAGTGCTGGCAAATTGGAGAGATCCTTATACACATATGTTATTACTGCCATCAAGCCTGCAGCGGCCGGAGGATATTGCAAACGCTGGGAACAAAGTTTAGAGAAAGGGCTGGAATGTAGCTGGTGGCAATAGGAACAGAAGAGAAAAGTGGTAACGATCAAAACATGCATTTTTTCCCCTGAATGTCCAGAGAGAGGAGGTGCTGAACACTGAGGTTTGCTGAAGGTGAGCATATGAAAAAGATTCGCAGAATGGTGGAGTTGGGTGGGACCACGGCGGTCATCTAGTCCAACCCTCTGCAATGCAGGAATCTTTTTGCCCAATGTGGGTCTCAGACTCACAGCCGTGAGACTCAGAGTCTCGTGCTTTACAGACTGAGCTTATCACAATGAAAGAAAGAGCTCGGAGAAAAACAACTAGTAAAGCATGCGTTTGAGCATAGGGCGCTGTACTATTGTTTCAATTTGTAATAAATAATAATAATAATAATAATAATAATAATAATAATAATAATAATAATTTATTTATACCCCGCCCATCTGGCTGGGTTTCCCCAGCCATTCTGGGAGGCTTTCAACCAAATATTAAAAACAATACAGCATCAAACATTAAACACTTCCCTAAACAGGACCGCCTTCAGTTGTCTTTTAAAAGTAAAATAGTTGCTTATTGCCTTGACATCTGCTGGGAGGGCGTTCCACAGAGCAGGCGCCACTACCGAGAAGGCCCTCTGCCTGTTTCCCTGTAACTCGGCTTCTTGTAGCAAGGGAACTGCCAGAAGGCCCTCGGAGCTGGACCTCAGTGTCCGGGCAGAACGATGGGGGTGGAGACGCCCCTTCAGGTATACTGGGCTGAGGCCGTTTAGGGCTTTAAAGGTCAGCACCAACACTTTGAATTGTGCTCGGAAACGTACTGGGAGCCAATGTAGGTCTTTCAAGACCGTGTTATATGGTCTCGGCGGCCGCTCCCAGTCACCAGTCTAGCTGCCGCATTCTGGGTTAGTTGTAGTTTCCGGGTCACCTTCAAAGGTAGCCCCACGTAGAGTGCATTGCAGTAGTCCAAGCGAGAGATAACTAGAGCATGCACCACTCTGGCAAGACAGTCTGCGGGCAGGTAGGGTCTCAGCCTGCGTAACAGATGGAGCTGGTATAGCATACATGGGTGGGATCAAGGAGGAAATACATGATCTGAGGAGAAAGGAGAGAGGCCAAGTTGCTCCAGGAAACTGGAGCCAGCCCTGCAAGATACAGGGAGAAGCAAGAGGTGCCTATTCCTACCTCCGCTTCCTGTGCTCAGCACCTAAGATGCAAGAGCAGATATTTTGCATGGAAAAGGTCAGCTTCCTCTTGCTCCTGGTTCTACCTGCAAAAGTGAGTCAGCTAAGAAGAAATGCATGGAGGCTGTGCCAAGAACCCTGGGGGACAAAGGGAACTCAGAAGCTGGCTGGCTTGCTTACTAGGCAGCCCTGGTGTAGGGGAATGAGTCATTATTTAGATTTGGAGAGGCTGGGTTCTGGTTGACTAAAACCACAGTTACTTTGCTACCCGCTGGAACTCGTCTAAGAAGAGTTTGGATTTGATATCCCGCTTTTCACTACCCGAAGGAGTCTCAAAGCGGCTAACATTCTCCTTTCCCTTCCTCCCCCACAACAAACACTCTGTGAGGTGAGTGGGGCTGAGAGACTTCAAAGAAGTGTGACTAGCCCAAGGTCACCCAGCAGCTGCATGTGGAGGAGTGGAGACACGAACCCGGTTCCCCAGATTACGAGTCTACCGCTCTTAACCACTACACCACACTGGCTCTCTAAGTTGAATATCTTTTGTTTGGCACAGGCTGTTCTTCCAAGCTGTAGGCAGAGCTGCTTCTTATTTGCCCTGTTGTCTTTTCAAGAGTTCAGCTTCCACCGCTCTGCTACCTATAGCTGTCATTAAAGGGAGAAGATATAAGCCCAAAGGCACAGTCCCGCGTTCCAAATGATTGTGTAACCCTAGCCCTTGGCTAAGCTTGCCAAACTCCTTGTGTTTTCAAAGAACGTTGCTCCACAGAACATTTTAAGGCAACTCTGTTAACACAGAGGCACACCCCCAATACCCCTAAAGACAGTTCCAGGGGAAAGGGGAATCTATCTGCACCAACAAGTTAACTCCTAGCGCTCTGTGCCTGAGAGATAAAGAACCACGTGGGCATATACTGCCCGCTTGTCAAAAGTCTCTGGAGCTCAGCTGGAGTGTGGATTTCCCTCTAGACACTGAAGGGACAATCTGCTTAACTCAGGCGACAGAGAAAGACAGGTAAGAGGTGCCATTTCCCTACAGTACTTTGACTTTTCAACCTTATTATCTCTTGACTCTTCAAGTCAAAACACATATTGTAGAAATCTGTGACCAGATCAGCCACCTCTCTCTCTCTGTCTCTCTCTCTCTCTCTCTTTGCAGCAATGCTGGGGGGAAGAAGTATTTAACTCTTTCCCCCATTGTGCTGTTTTCCAGATCACCTACAATGTTCACACTCTCTGCTTCCTCCGCCAAATACAAATACCTGTAATCTCTTAGAAACCCCTTCAGCAGTACTACTGCACCAATCAAATTTAATGAAGGGGAGATCTGGTCACAAATCTCTCACCACATGTGAGGTTTGACCCTTTCTTTCCGAATGCTCAGTTAGGATTTTCGTGCCCCCGCTGAGCATATTAAAAATGGTTTTGCTTTTTCTGTTTCCTGAAGAGAGAATGGGGAATTTCTGTCTTGTGTGTGCTGAAGTTCTCTGATTTATAGCCACCGTTTTATTTAGGTAATTGTTTGATCTCAGCTCACAATCGAAATCATTAAACAAAGAACTACCAACATTTCACAATACTAAAATGCAGAACATCAGAGGTGCATGAAAGCAGCTGATAAAAGTGATCCAGATGTCAAACAAATGTAACCAACGTCCTAAGTAAACAGGTCCATCTGCAACCGGCAGCCAAAAGTTAATAATAATTTGAAATAACAGTAGAAAATTAACTTGAATGATTTTAAGAGACATTTATGAGTATTGTACACATATATCTACTACGCAGTATTATGTAAAGTACAAACTTAGGTAGGTAGCCATGTTGGTCTGCTGTAGTCGAAACAAAAAATAAAATAAAAAAATCCTTCCAGTTGCACCTTAGAGACCAACTAAGTTTGTTATTGGCATGAGCTTTCGTGTGCATGTACACACCTTCAGATGCTGAAGAAGTATCTGAGGAAGTGTGCATGCACACATAAGCTCATACCAATAACAAATTTACTTGGTCTCTAAGGTGCTACTGGAAGGAATTATTTTATTTTATTTTGTTATGAACTTAATCTTAAGTCAAACCGCTTACGTTTTCAAACTACTCAATCATGAACTTTCCTGGACAGCAACCACTTCAAAATCTGTGATGTCTCTCTTGCATCCTCATAGATTCTTAAAGTGCTACCAATATTTACTGTTAAGGGGTGCTACTGTTATAATTCCAATTCCTATTTCCTACATGCATTTAAGAAGTCAATGTTTGGCAAAATCTACTAATACATAAGCTGATCCATTAAACAAAATTTCATTATTTTTCTTTCTTTTTTCCCATAAGGAAATATCAAAATATCACATGGGTTACATTTTTCAAATAAAGAACAACAATACAGATCATAATTATCCAAAACCAGCTATACTTTAATCATACCTGCTCTTCCTTTAACCAGATTTTATACTCACTTTCTTAATATCTAATTTGCATTATTTGACTTACATAATTTACTTGACACAGATTAAATCATTCCATATTTTTCCTTCATTTCCTTCCCAACCTAGGGAACCTCATTGTATATTTCTTCTGTTTATATTTGGGTCAATGAATTTTATAAAAGGTCTCCAGTTATCAGCAAATTTCCCCCTCCTCTTTTCTACTATTATAAATACGGTATGTTCATTTTGCCATTATAACTATTTTCCCATGGTTTTATCAACTAGTTTTTGATGCTGCTCTTATCTTGTGGCTATTAGTATACCGGCTGTTGCTAAGAGTGCAGATTAATTCTGGGTACTGCTGCAAAACATCTTTTTTAAAGCTTTAATGTTTTAAAGCTATTTTAAGGAAGGGTTGGCCGTGAGGAAGAAGAAGAAGAAGAGTTTGGATTTGATATCCCGCTTTATCACTACCCGAAGGAGTCTCAAAGCGGCTAACAATCTCCTTTCCCTTCCTGCCCCACAACAAACACTCTGTGAGGTGAGTGGGGCTGAGAGACTTCAGAGAAGTGTGACTAGCCCAAGGTCACCCAGCAGCTGCATGTGGAGGAGCGGAGACGCGAACCCGGTTCACCAGATTACGAGTCCACCGCTCTTAACCACTACACCACACTGCACCACACTGCGAAACAGATACGGCCACAGATCGCGCAAATCCGACCGACGATCACATAAATAATGGCAATGGTGCCTACCTGAGAGGTACCGAAACTGTGTTCTGACTGATAAAAAGCCCTGCCTGTAACCATGCACACTTGCCTCAGAGCAGACATGTGCAGCGTTACACTGTAAATTGGTAGTGCTACCCACAGATGAGATGGTTGGACAATGTTCTTGAAGCTACTAACATGAGTTTGGCCAAACTGCGAGAGGCAGTGAAGGATAGGCGTGCCTGGTGTGCTCTGGTCCATGGGGTCATGAAGAGTCGGACATGACTGAACGACTGAACAACAACAACCCACAGATTTCTCACCAATGGGAGAAATGGGTATAAAATTAATACAAGTTAATGGCGAAAACTTTCTTGTGGGAAGTTGCACAGTCTCCTTTAGTTGCCGTATATCAGACGAGGCAGTAGTTTGTGCGATCGGCGGTTGGATTTTCGTGATCGGTGGGCAGTGCTGGCCAGTCATGGGTGCCAGCACTGCCCACCGATTGCGAAAATCCAACCGCCAATCGCATAAAACCACCTGCCAGGGATGTGAGCGCCGCTTGCTGGGGGGTGCCAGGCTGATTGCTGGACATATTTGCGTGATTTTGTGGATTTTGATGACGGCGATCACGCCAAACGCAAAAATCCTCCAGCCCGCAAGTGCCGCCATGCTGATCCACCCGGGGGATTTTGTCACCCCCCTAGGCATGACACCCGGGGCAAACCACACCCCCTGCACCCCTCTTGTGGCGCCCCGATCCACCCGGGGGATTTTGTCACCCCCCTAGGCATGACACCCGGGGCAAGCCGCACCCCCTGCACCCCTCTTGTGATGCCCCTGGTTTTAGTAGCTTAGAGCACTTTCCAATATCATTAAGCAATCGTTAAAATGCTAATGTGAATGTACTTTCTAAATTGTCAGGTCAGAGTCCCGCGAGTTTAAGATGTGATGTGGCTGCCATTTGGATCATTTGAAATACGCTTAGGTTCTTGGACCATTTGTGCATGGGGAGGGTCATGTGAACGTTGCTTGGAACATCTGCCCTTCACTTCCCTCTCCCCCTATGCAAAGAAAGCCTGTGTGAAGGGTCATGTGAACACTGCTCGGGTCATTTGAAATGCGATGTGGACACTTCTCGGGTCATGCTGCTTGCAATGTGATGTGAACATTGCTCGAATCATCTGCCCAAATTGGCACAATGTCACTATTCTTAACTGTGTTCTTCTTGGCAAACAGTCCCAAGAAGGGGCATCAACGCAAACACATTTCATCCAAATCTGCCAACAAATGAAAAATTATATGCCTTTGTTGATGTCCCCATTCCAGTCAATGGGAAAGACACCTAAGGCTTCGGGAAATGACCGCTGTCCACAGATCTGGGGCGAAGCACAATGTCTGCCCAAGCCTCTGAGCGAAGGTAGCACATCCCCACCATTAATAAGAGGACAGAAGTGACCTTCTGATTCAAGGGAGAAATTTAAGCCCTGCCTTTGATCTTTCCTTCCCGTAGGGGACCATGGCTAAGAAAGTTGCCATTATCGGTGCTGGAGTGAGCGGGTTGACATCCATCAAAGGCTGCCTGGAGGAAGGCCTTGAGCCCACTTGCTTTGAGCAAAGCAGTGACCTCGGGGGTCTATGGAGATTCACAGTAAGTCAAGAGACTTGTGGCTTCAAAGGTTAGAACACTGAATGAATGTATCTTGGGAATCTTCCACTACAACCCACAGAGGGACACACCCCGATTCTGATAGTTGTGTTCTGTGGCTCAGCTCCTTTCAACCTCAACTGCCACCAATATATGAGAAGGCGCCTAGTTCTCAATGTCTGCATCAACTGGTAGTTGTCCTCACCTTCGCCAGCACTCAAGTTTCTGGCTGAATTGCAGCGCTCCAGAAAGGATGTAGCTGAAATTGTGTGACACTGCATGGCAGAATATACTCCCAGACTCAGACTCGTCCAGTGTTGGTCACTAAAAGCCAAACCAGGTGTGAAATATATTTTCAATAATGTAAATAGTTCCATGCCATTCATGTCTTCCACATGGGTGTAGCCAGGATTTTTGTTAGGCGAGGGGGCAGCCAAAATTGTTGAGCTTTTAAAGGATCTGCCCATATGGCACACATAATCTGCTCTCTGAGGTAGAAATTTCATCTTGCCTTATGACAGAGCTGCTCTTCATCTTGAATTGTACCAAAATAAAACTGGCTTGTTCCCTCAGCAGTCACAAACCAAACAATGTGCTGATGGTTTAATAGATGCCCTCCACTTTTGCTGAACATAACTGGCCGGTTTGTTTCACCCTCCCTCCTAGAACTGGAAGATCTGTGACCAATTGGATTGTAGTCATGTGGGTTATTTATGCTCTGCTGTGCTTTTTGGAATAATGGCGTCCTAAGAACATTGGGAGCGCCCCATTCCATTTCTTTATAGTATGTAAACAGCTTTCAAGTGAGGATGAGCTAGATTCCCTTTTGGATGGATTTTCTTCGTTTGTTCATTACGTACATCAAAAACCTGTTTAAAATGGCTTCTCTTGGAATATTTTTTATCCTGCTGAGGATGTCAGATGACTCATGGGTGCACTGGATTGCATAGATAGGGAGATGAATGTTTTGGTTGTGACACCTTGCTGGAGATGCATTATATCTCTATGGAGAATTTGAGGGCAATTGGGTTATTAGCCATAGCACGTTAATGGCACCTCCATTTTTCAGAGATAGTGAACCATCTGGCAACAGTTGACTGAGAAGCAAACAACGGTGAAGAGCTTTTGCCTTCATGCTATGTGTGTGGGATTCCTGGAGGCATCTGCCTCACCTTCACTGGAATTGGGACACTAGACGAAATGGAACTAGGGTCTGATCAAGCAGGGATCTTCTTATTGCTCCCTAGGAAAAGGTGGAGGAAAACAGGGCCAGCATCTACAACTCTGTCGTCACCAATTCCTCCAAAGAGATGTCCTGCTTCAGTGACTTTCCAATGCCTGACCACTTTCCAAACTTCCTGCACAACTCCAAGTTCCTGGAATATTTGCGACTGTATGCAAAGCACTTTGGACTGCTCAAGTATATCAGGTTCAAGGTAGGTTGATTTAATTCACTCAATACTATCTCCTGTTTCTTTCTGGGAACTAAATTCGGTATAACGTTAAGAAGACAAGAGAATCCAACAGCTTTAGTGATGTTGCTTGGACAATTCTTTTTCAAAATGTTTGATGTTTGTAGAACGCCCACCACACATGTAACAAGTCTGCATTTTTTCTTGCAATACCAACACTTACTAGCAGTTACAACCATGTAGTCCAAACCCTTGCAATGTGGTAATCTCAGCTAAAGCACCCATGACAGATGGCCATCCAACCTCTGCTTAAAAACCTCCAAGGAAGGAGAGTCCACCACCTTCATTTGAAGATGGCTATCATATCTCCTCTCCATCTCCTCTTATCCAGGCTAAACATACTCAATTCCATCAACTGTTCTTCATAAATAGTTCCTTGGTTTCCAGACCCTTGATCATTTTGGCCGCCCCCTTCTTCCAGCTTGTCAATATCCTTCAAAACCTCTTCAAAATTTCCCCCTTCAGAACTTCCTGCTGTTCGACAAAGTGGGGGGCGAGGAATGTGGTGTCAGAGAGAACGGGTTGCAAAGTAACAGTGTCATTTTTTTTCTGGCTTCATGGTAGACCACCGTCATCAGTTTAGAAAAAAGCCAAGATTACGCTACCACTGGCCAATGGACCATGGTCACAGAGACAGATGGAAAGCAGGAGTCATTCATCTTCGATGCCGTCATGATCTGCACTGGCCACCAGATAGAAGCATACACCCCAGTGGAGTCCTTTCCTGGTAAGGCTTCTTCAGCCTAACAGAGAGTTGAAAACCCTGAACTTATTTCAGTTGACAACACACCATCTGGTTGGGTTTGCGAGGTTCAGTGACCAGGCATGAGGTCATGCTGGACCAAATGGAAGAGGCAAGTGAGGCGAACATCCAGGGTGCCAGAATTGAAGAGAATTCTTCTCACCTTAGCTATGAGCTTGCAAGGAGAGAGCCGCTGCTTGAACTTTTTAGATTAGATTAGATTAGATTAGATTAGATTAGATTTATTTATTGTCATTGTCCGTATATACACAGTATACACAACAACGAAAATCAAACACCCAAAGACCGGATTTACCATACACATTTGCACATATCTCCAACACTCTCATCCTTATTAAAACATAATCTATTAAAACATAACATAATCCAGAGTATAACATAACCTATTAAAAGCATAGCATAACCTAAAAGCCTGTCTCATTCCTTACTACTCACTGCTTACTATTACTTACTACTGACCCTGAGATCATTATTAAGTGCAATCAAAGCTCTTGGATAGAAACTATTCAGAAGGCGTGTGGTTCGAGTTTTCATTATCCTGTATCTTCTGCCCGAAGGCAACAGTTCAAAAAGGTTGTGAGCAGGATGGGTGGGATCTCTCAGGATGTTGTGTGTCTTCTTCAAACAGCGAGACGTGAAGATCTCGTCCAGGGTTGGTAGTTGGAGCCCAATAACATTCTGGGCAATTTTAATTATTCTCTGTAAAGCTTTTTTATCCGTTACAGAGCTGCTCCCATACCACGATAGTATACTATAGGTTAAGACACTCTCAATGGTACTGTGATAATAGGACAGGAGTAGGTGCTGAGATAGATTCAATCCCCTGAGCATTCTCAGGAAATACAACCTCCCCTGCACCTTCCTCACAGCCATATTAATATTTACAGTCCATGAGAGGTCCTCGGAGATGTAAATGCCCAGGTATTTAAAACTGCCAACCCTCTCCACCTCCTCGCCATTTATGTGCAATGGTAAAAATACACTTTTCTTTCTCCTAAAGTCAATTATAAGTTCTTTGGTTTTTTTGGTGTTAAGCATAAGATTATTTTCTTTACACCATTGAATTAACCCCTGTACTTCTTTCCTATAAGCAGACTCATCATTCTCACTAATGATGGGGGGGGGCAGCTTAACAGAGGCAGCTTAGCAGATCAGCACCATTTCAGGGGGGATGATAAGATCAAGAACGTTCTGACTGAGGCACAGACAGCTGTAAGTTGAAGGAGGGGGAGAAACAAAGTGACAAAAATGACAAATGTAAACAAGAAAATGGTTTCTCCCTCAACTCTTGCGTGTCGAGGTCCCCAACCACCCCTCAAATAAATTCACACTTCAGACAGAAATTTTTGGTTTGGTTTTTGGCATGATTTTGGCCACAAATTTATTAAAATACAAGATATGTGAGTGGTTGCTTAGGCATTGGTTCAGACTATCTGTCCCCTAAGGACAGAACTGACATTTGTCAGTAAAGGGGGAAACCCTTTGGGGAGAGACAGGGAGCCATGTGGGTCTGACCCTCCCCACTCCCCACAGGCTCCCAGGGGCTCTTGCGAGGCCCTGGCCCCCGACCCGGGGATACGGACAAAAGCATATCGAGCCCCTGGATTCCTTTAATGGAATTCCCCACACACCAGCATCAATTGGAGGGGCAGACACAGTCAATCATAACCCCTCCACCAACCACAAAAACCAATGCCTAACAGCCAACCTTACAAGTTGTGACTAATTGCTACGCAGTAGGCGAAAACCAGATGGCAACAGCCAATCAGCCAAATGGAAAAATTCCTACCAGGCCGCAAAAGCAGACGACCGACCCCATGACAGGCATAGCAAGGTCAATTCAGAGTCCTAAATTAGGGAGGGAGGGCGGGAGATCCGAAGCACGCAGCCAAAGAGGAAGTTCAAGCTGCGTGCCAACCAATATACAAGAGAAACTCGAAAAATTAGAATATCGTGGAAAGGTTCATCTCTTTCAGTAATTCAACTTTAAAGGTGAAACTAATAGATGAGATAGACTCATGACATGCAAAGCAAGATATGTCAAGCCTTTATTTGTTATAATTGTGATGATTATGGCGTACAGCTGATGAGAACCCCAAATTAACAATTTCAACTTTGGGGTTTTCATCAGCTGTACACCATAATCATCACAATTATAACAAACAAAGGCTTGACATATCTTGCTCCGCATGTCATGAGTCTATCTCATATATTAAACTCCAGTAGCTAATGAAAACAATTGCTTACATAAATGGACTTTTCCACAATATTCTAATTTTTCGAGTTTCACCTGTATACATGCTGGGCTGTCCATCACCAAACAGCAACATAGAATTCTCCCCAACAACACCGTGGGTCCAATCATAGCTGTGGCCATCCAAACCATCCCGCCCAGCAACCAAGGGGTAGTTTTTGGCCCCCACCACAACACGTGCTCTCCGTGAAGGAGAACCCGCTTTATTGAATGTGCTATAGTTATTCTCTGCAGGGGGGAGGGCTGGGAATGAGCAAAAGAAAATTTTAGGTCAGCCCTTCATATGCCTGTCCAGATAAATATCCTTATTCCCTTGCCTTACACCCCCCCCAATTCCACATGAGAAGTCTTTCCCTATCTCATTCCCTCAAATATATGATTTTGACATGTCTCTTCATCCCCTATTGTGCCTTGTGATGAAAACAAATCATGCATTGTTGCCTAATTTGTTCAACTTTTGCATAATTTGCATGTCGAGGTTACCGTCCCAGCTCCCCCCCAGTAATTCAGTCATGACACATTAATTTTGGTTTGGGTTTTTGGCATAATTTTGGCCACAACTTTATTTAAATACAGCCAATGTGAGTGGTTGCTTAGGCATTGGAACCGACTACTGTCCCCCCAGCCATGGGACAGCTGACATTCGCTTTTGAGGGCGAAGTCAGAAAAGGGTGAACACCTAAGGCAGAAGCGGAGTCGGGCAACGACCCAGGCTTCTCCCCCAAATGCTCCCTAGGACTCCGCTTGGCCCAAGCCTCCCACCATTGGGTATGGACAAAAGCAGAAAGAGTCCCTGGATTCTTTTAACAGAATACCCTTATTTTCAGGGGTAGGCCCAACCAATTTCCTACCCCTGCCCCGCGCATTCAGAGGTAGGCCCAGCCTATCCATACCTCTGAAGCAGCGTTTCTAGGGGCAGGCCCAGCCTATCCTGACCCCTAGTGCAAGCAAATTTATACCAATGCCTAACCGCCAACCTTACAAGTTGTGACGATTTGCTACGCAGTAGGCAAAACCAGTGACAAAAGCCAATCAGCCACCGGATAAATTCCTACCAGGCTCCCGCTTCAAAGCAGACAACCCCATGACAGGCATAGCAAGGTCAAGCAGCAAAAGCACCGTTCCCAAATTAGGGAGGGCGGGCGGGAGATCCGTTGCACACCGCAAAAGTGAAACCAAAGTTTCACAAACTTAGGTTTTAAAGGCAAGAGCTGTCAATCAACCAACTAGCAACATGCTAAACTCCCCAGCAACTTGCCTTAACCAATCCTAGCTGTGGCCAGCCCAAAACCTCCTCCCATTAACTTGGAGCTGCTCCTTTAACCCTTCTGCAACCCGTGCTCTCTTCGATGGGAGAACACGCTTTGCATGTCGAGGTTACCGTCCCAGCTCCCCCCCAGTAATTCAGTCATGACACATTAATTTTGGTTTGGGTTTTTGGCATAATTTTGGCCACAACTTTATTTAAATACAGCCAATGTGAGTGGTTGCTTAGGCATTGGAACCGACTACTGTCCCCCCAGCCATGGGACAGCTGACATTCGCTTTTGAGGGCGAAGTCAGAAAAGGGTGAACACCTAAGGCAGAAGCGGAGTCGGGCAACGACCCAGGCTTCTCCCCCAAATGCTCCCTAGGACTCCGCTTGGCCCAAGCCTCCCACCATTGGGTATGGACAAAAGCAGAAAGAGTCCCTGGATTCTTTTAACAGAATACCCTTATTTTCAGGGGTAGGCCCAACCAATTTCCTACCCCTGCCCCGCGCATTCAGAGGTAGGCCCAGCCTATCCATACCTCTGAAGCAGCGTTTCTAGGGGCAGGCCCAGCCTATCCTGACCCCTAGTGCAAGCAAATTTATACCAATGCCTAACCGCCACACGAGCTACCCCAAGCTCGCCGCCAACCGCTCACAGTCCCAATCCTACCTTTAGTCCCTCCGCAATATCCTCCAACCAGATATCGCTCCCCCGGGGAGAAAGGTGGACTCCATCAGCCCGATAGAGCTGACTTGCTCGAGCATAAATCCTGGGGTGCCTAATAGCAACCCCCCCCAATTCCAGGACCCTAGCCGAAGCTACCGCGTTGACGCGCTTCCTGGCCTTCTCCGTACCCTGCGGGCGGAAACTGCCCCGCCATTCCTGCCTCTGGAGCCAGTGAGACCAAAACAGCTTACAATCAGGTACCAGCGACCTCAAAACCCCCAGATCCCTTTGGATTGTGGAACGTAGAGTAAGGCAGTCCAAAGCTGGCAAATCGTTTTCCCCCAAGTGCACCACGATGGCGTCAGGGCGGGCCTCCCAATTCAAACGATGCTGGATTAAAGGCAACAGTTCACACCAGCGCATGCCCCGCCTGGCCATCCAAGAAACCTGCACATGTGGAGGGAAGCCAAGCCCTGCTCCGAGGCCAGATTCCTCTGCACGAACTCCAGCCCAGTGGGCAATGCTGTGCCCCACAATCCAAATCCGGGTGGCCGCTACACCTGGGGGGGTCAAAAGAAAAATGTAAGTTCCGGAATTAACGCCGCCCCCTCACGTAGCCTCTGTAAGCCTCCGACTTCCAGCGCCCCATGTTCTTAATACGCGCTACAGACAAACCCCAATGTGCGGCCGTGGTTGCGGCGCCAATGCGGAAAGAATGGGGGGCAAATCCGACTGCCGAAACGCCGCAGGCAGCGATTGTTTTGCGCATTACCCTAGAAAACTGCTGACGCGTCAAGGGCTGCCCGTCAGCATGGATCAGCAAGGGACCCTCGCCCGCGGGCCTGACGGCCAAATATCTGGCCAAGTCCTTCACTGGACAAGGCCCACGCTGCCCTGTGGCTGGCAATGCCATGACCGTACCCCTTCCCAACTGGTCGGTTTTTGAGCTACGAATTGTCAAGGTCACCTCAGCGTCAGATAGGCTGGCGTCCTGATAGAGCAAGCCCCTGTTAAGCCCAGTTGCGAATGTTTCCAAGAGCACTTCTCCAATACGCAACGCACCGAAAAAGGTCAGGGAGAAGGCCGCAGCAAAAAGTCGGGCCTCATATTTAGACCAGCAAATAGCACGCAAAGCAGAACGCATGCTGGTAAGCAGCTCAAATGAAATGGGCCGCCTCGCGGCCGCCTGGGGAGTGCGAAGCCTACCCCAGCCCTCTAACGCTCTGCGGACCACAAATTTCGCGCAAGGGTCCGAATCAAAAAGGGCCTTAGAGAAAAAGGAAATGGCAGCAGCCTGCAATTTTATGGTCCTGGCCGCTCTCCCCTGTTGGAAAAGGTGCGCCAGGTACTGCAGCACCTGGGAAGATGATGGGCGCAACTCTACCCCCACAGCCACCGACTCTCGGTGAAATGCCAGGAAGTCCTTCCAGGCCTTGTCGTATGACCGAAGGGTGGAAGGGGAAACAGACGCCGCTACTCCCTGCCAAACTACGTGCTGCCAATGGTCCACAGGTAAGCCGGGAAGGGTTCCGGGAGAAGCTGTGCGTCCGGGGCGAGCGACCTGAAGCGTTCCATCTGGAAACGGGACAGGGCGTCAGCTATCTCGTTAGTGACCCCAGGCACAAACCGTGCCGAAAATACAATATTGAACCTGAGACAGTGAAGCACGAAAACCCTGAGGAGGGCCGATACCCTGGGCGAGCGCGAGGACTGCTTCGCGAGAATGGTCACAACCGCCTGGTTGTCAGACCAGAAGCAGACACGCCGGTCCCTGAAGTCCTCGACCCAAATATGCACGGCAACGGCTATGGGAAAAAACTCCAAAAAGGTTAGGTCACGCGTGACTGCCTCCCCTTGCCAGGTCGTAGGCCATGCCTGCGCGCACCAGCGCCCATTCCAGTAAAGGCCGAAGCCCAGGGACCCTGCTGCATCCGAATGCACCTGGAAGTCGGTGTGAAGGTTCCACACGTCCTGCCATAGTGACACTCCGTTGAATTCCTCCAGGAATTGCAACCATACCTTCAAATCAGCCTTCTCTTCTTTAGGCAGTCTGCGCCTATGGTGCGGGCTGCGCATTCCCGCTGTCAGCCGATACAATCGTGAACAGAACGGTCGGCCGGGGGCCACCACCCTACATGCGAAATTAAGGTGCCCCAGCAGGGACTGCAGCTGCCGAAGAGTCACCTTCCTCAAGGGAAGAAGATCAAGAATGACCCCTCGCAACGCCGCCAACTTTTCCTCCGGTAAGCGTGATGTTTGGGCCACTGTATCCAATTGGATACCCAGGTAAGTCAGCTGAGTTGCGGGGCCCTCCGTTTTTCCAGCGGCGAGAGGCACTCCCAGTTCCTCTGTCAGGGCCTGAAAGGCCCTCATGAGTGACAAACAGTCTCCCGACTCCCCCGATGACACCAGCAAAAAGTCATCGAGATAATGAGTCACCCCAGATAAACCTGTTTTAAAGCGGAGGGCCCAGTCCAAAAAGGTGCTGAAGCACTCAAAGGCCGCGCACGCGACCGAACATCCCATTGGCATGGCCTTGTCAAAATAGTAAGCCCCTTCAAAACGAAACCCCAGGAGCCAGAAGTCCTGCGGGTGAATGGGCAATAGCCGAAATGCTGACTCAATGTCGCATTTAGCAAGCAAGGCCCCGGGGCCAAATTTTCTGATTAACTTAATAGCAAAGTCCAGCGAAGCATATTTTACTGAACACAGCTCGTGGGGAATTACGTCATTTACTGACGTGCCTCTGGGATGAGATAAATTGTGTATGAGGCGAAACTCCCCAGGGGCTTTCTTGGGCACAATCCCTAAAGGGGAAAGGTGCAAATTCTGAAACGGGGGGGCCTCAAAAGGGCCGCCCATGCGACTCAGCGCCAATTCCTTTGCAATCTTTTTTCTGGCCACCTCATGCATTTCACGCACCGACTTTTGGTTAGGGGGGTTCCGTGCCACGGGTAGCGCAGCCACCGGAACCCTAAATCCCTGGACAAAACCATCCCGCAGGTAGGCCGCTGCCACCGCGTTGGGGTAAACGTCCAGCCAACGCAGGAGCGCCGGTACCTTAATTGGGGAGAAGGCCAGGGAGGAAAGGACGCTACTTGCTGCCCCCGGCGACTGCGGGGGAGGGGGCAGGCTTGGCTGCCTGTGAGGCCCCCCCTCTCCCGCCCCGAAAGGGCCGCTTCCCACCAAAACAATTGGAGGCAGGGTGATTCCCCCCGCACTTGGAACACCCGTGCAAGTACTTGCATGACTGCCTTTGGCAGGACCCTTTATTAAAGTCCCAGCAGGATAGCCGGCGGGTCGCCTTCGATGCTCCCGCCTTTTGCTTAGGTTGTTCCGCCGGTGACTTTTCAATGGACGGGGCCACATGCGTGGTCCACAGATCCAGATCCCTGCGGTCCCAACGAGCAGTATGTATCCGATGGGCCCTGCGCCTAAACTTCTCATCGTAAGTGATTGCCGCAGCCTCGCCCGCCATGGAGTAGGCCGAGCGAACAATGGACTGATAAACTAGGAGGTGCAGAGCCCTACGGGGATAAGCAGCTGCCACTACGCCCGCGTATTCCTGAAAACAGTCCAGCCAGCGCTCAAAGGTCCGCTCCGCTCTGGCTGAGCTGGAGCGTTTCTTAGACGCTGAGTCTGACTTAGCCTGGCCAGGCGACTCGTCAGCCGGGGGGGCCAATCTGAAAATATCAACATAGCGGCCATCCAGGATCCTGGCACGAATTTTGGAGGATAAGTGGCATCCCGGCACTATGTCCCTAGCCTTTTTAGTGGACACCGTAACATCGGGTAACAGTACCCCATTCAGGCAGTCCTGGGTGGCACCATACCTTGCCCTGTGTGAGTTGGCCCTGCGCTGCCATGCCCATTTTGGCAAACCTGGCACCGATTCCCCGAAGCCCCAATAAAGGCCCAGTTGGGAGTCGGAATCGTCATCCGAGCTGTCTGAAGACGTACCTGTTGAAGACGACGAGGAGTCCCCTTTGCGCCGCTTAGTACGCTTTCCGGCACGCCTGCCGCGTCGCCGCTTCCCGCCCGAGGAAACCTTAGTGGGGACCGGCAGACTGTCCTCAGCCGAGGAGTCGGACGACGGGTCCTGAGCCAACGTATCTGCGGCGGACTGAGAAAGAATCACAGGTGAGATAGCGGTGTCTGAAGCAGGCGCCGGAACAATCCGCGCCCCTCTACCTGCACGGGGCGTGGTGGATCTCCCCCGCTTTTTCCTCCCCTTCCTGGCCGCCGGCGAAGGCGACGCCCGTGCCGCTGCTCGGGTCACAGGGCGAGAAACCCCTGCTGACCGGCCACCTCGGGCAGCCCCTCCTTGCAACGAGGTGCCTTCGCCCTCCTCGCTGGACTCCTCAGAAGGAGGGGGGGAGGTCGCAGCCTGATGGGAAGGCCCCGCGCGGCCCCGACCCCTAGGGGCCGTGCGCTGCAGCAGACCATCCAACCCAGACGCCAGGCGGGCCAAAGCCTCGGGGTCACCCGCCAAGCCGGCGATGAAGGACTCCACACTCCCAGCTGCGCGGGGGGAAGTCGGCGATCGCAGCGATTGAGATGGTCCCCTGATCACCCTCTTTGATGGAGTGGAGGTCGCTGGGCGAGCCGCCTTCTTTTTTGGCGCCATCCTTGCTGCAAGACAAGAAAGTTCAGCACGCACAAATGCCAACCAACCGCTAGCACTGGTTTGTCCAATAACTGAAGTGTGAAAAAGTGGACTGGGCCCAGTTACCACTAGGGGGCACCGCCTGCCTAGCCACCTAAAATGGCCGCCGCCACAAAATGGCCGCCCGATGAGTCGGGCCTCAGCCAGGCGTAGCACACTTAAGTAGGCCGCGGGTCGTAAATTGCAATTTAACAGAACATTAAATGTGCAAGGCCGCGCCCGGCCCGCACAGCACCGGCGTGCAAGTCAGGCCCAGGCCGCCCAGCAGCTGCTCGAGGCCAGACAGGACCGTGGCGTAGAACTAGGCCGCTCCCGTGCCAAGCAGGCCTCACCGTAGCGGCCAAGGGCCCTAGATGCAGGCCCACCCTCTCAGGCCGCGTGCAGTCCCGCGCCGGCGGGAGCGCACTGCCGAAATCGGGGTCGCGGCCCCACGCGCTCACCCCGGTGCGGCCTACCGAGCCGGGGCGCAGCGGGAAACTCCCCCCCCCTCCGCCAGCGGCCGGCGGTAGCGCTCCGGCTGGCAGCGCCGAAACGCTGCAAAAAACCTCCGCACACAGAGCCGCCGCCCTCCGCGGCCGGCTCGCAGCGGTGAGCCCCGCCCCGGCCCGCGCAGCGCTCGCCGATCCGGCGCGGAGCCGCTGCGGCCCGGGCGGCGAGCCCGGTGGCGGACCCCGCCCGGCGCTCCTGCGGCGCGGGCGAGAGAATCGGGGCGGCTGGGCTCTACCCTCTGGGGGGGGTGAGAAGCGCGCCGGCAAGGCTCCGCTCCGACGGCTCCGGACGCCGCCGGAGTCGCCGCCGCGGAAAAAAGGGGGGGGCGCTCCCGCAGCCCCGGCGCCGCCGCCGCAGCGACGCGAAGCCCGGCAGGGCCCCGCGGCGCTGGTCGCGGCGCGAGGCGCCGTCCGGCAGGCCCCCGGCCGGGTTCCGGACCGGCGGAAGAAGGGGCCCAGGCACCCAGGACACGCTCCCTGCCCTCGGCGCCGAGCGCTGCAGGGGAAGAGCTGGGAAGCCGCTCTCTCAACTAAGGGACGCGGCCCTTTGCCCCGAGCTCAAAATAGCTCACAGGCTTGCTAAGGCCGGGAAACGTCCGAGGCCGCGCTCCTCAACCGGGTGGTGAGTGCGCTGGCTCCGGCGGACGGGGGACGGGGCCACCCCGCACGGACGGGAACGGCCGATGCGGGGGGGGGGTGGAGGAGAAGGGACGGGAATAAGGGCTCTTTTTTTTTTTTTTTTTTTAAACTAAACTGAAGGAAAAGATAGGAAGGGAATAGCCTAGCAGGCCAAATAAAGCAAGTATTCAATACAACCGTATCGAAGAGCTCCCTCTGCAGCGACAGCAAGCAGACCAAGATCCGTTGCACACCGCAAAAGTGAAACCAAAGTTTCACAAACTTAGGTTTTAAAGGCAAGAGCTGTCAATCAACCAACTAGCAACATGCTAAACTCCCCAGCAACTTGCCTTAACCAATCCTAGCTGTGGCCAGCCCAAAACCTCCTCCCATTAACTTGGAGCTGCTCCTTTAACCCTTCTGCAACCCGTGCTCTCTTCGATGGGAGAACACGCTTTGTTTCAAATTCTGGATTCCTTCCCCCCCCCCCCATATCAGAGTTCCAAATGTATTTCTCTTAGCCAACTCATGCTTGGAATTCCTAGGGGAAGGAGGGGATATATTGCATAGAAGATTTGGCAGAAAATGATGGCTCAGAGGGAGAAAGAATCAAGCTCTCCTTTCTGCTGCCAGGAAAAAAACAAAAAACACCTCTACTGCTTTTTTTAGAAGAGGCCATAGTTAACATGTTTTTGTCCTTAGCATGCACTTTGGATGTAAAATAAAAATAGGAATGAAAAAAAAAACACCGTAGCTCCACTAGATCACTGACTCTACAAATATATACTGATTTAAAGTCATTGACTTTCACATTCTAAAAGGCTACTTTCTTGTACTGCATACTGCACCAATGTTTGGTCACAAAACGGGTAGTCACTTGGCTAAATCTATATTGTTTTTACCAGTTTTTTCCTCTCGTGAGAAGATAGATTTGAGGGAATAGCATTCTTCCGCTGCAGATGAGCCAAGCAAAGTTTGTCTTGTAGCCTACCTGAATGCCGTGATATCCCGATCTGGAATCTATCTAAAAAACAACTTTTTGAAACTATTAAGTTATTCTGCAAGTGCTGTAGCAACTCTTTGCTTCGTGGCAGGTTTCGAAAAGTTCCGGGGAAACCATTTCCACAGCCGAAATTACAAAAACCCTGATGGGTTCGATGGGAAGACTGTTGTGATCATTGGGATGGGGAATTCGGCTGCTGACATCGCTGTGGAGATCTGCAGGAAGGCAAAGAAGGTAAAGAGGCTGTTTGGGGAGAGGGGTGATGTGAAGATTTAGATATCTAAGAATTTTAAAGTCTCATATATATATATATATATATATATATATATATTCATAACTGTATATATAAACCACATGTCTGAAACCCCACGGATTAGGCCCAGAACAAATTGACCTCAAATATTTCGCTGAAAGGTCAAAGTGAGAAATCTCCCCATTGTCTCTTTCCTCACAAATCTTGCCTTAAGGGCACATTCAAGATATGAATAGGGTGTGAGTCTGTGACCTGTGACCTAGATTCAGGTGGCGCTGGGACGTGGGTGGTGCTGTGGGTTAAACCACAGAGCCTAGGGCTTGCTGATCAGAAGGTCAGCGGTTCGAATCCCCGCGACGGGGTGAGCTCCCATTGCTCGGTCCCAGCTCCTGCCCACCTAGCATGCCAAAGTGCAAGTAAATAAATAGGTACCGCTCCAGCGGGAAGGTAAACGGCATTTCTGTGCGCTGCTCTTTTTCACCAGAAGTGGCTTAGTCATGCTGGCCACATGACCCGGAAGCTGTACGCCGGCTCCCTCGGCCAGTAATGCGAGATGAGCTCCACAACCCCAGAGTCGGACATGACTGGACCTAATGATCAGGGGTCCCTTTACCTTTACCTAATAACAAAAGAGTAGTTAAAACCCAGATAATGCAATCAGGTAACTTGCCACAACAACGCACTCAGATTTCTGCTGTAGGTATGATGTATCTGGGGGTTGGTCTTGGGCCACACCCTTTCTGTGTTGTATGTATGATGTTTTTGGGGGTGGTCTTGGACTCCAGGGCGGGCAATTTAAAATGTCTATATTAGGGCTTGCATGCATGGCTCGGTGTCCCTCCTCCTCCCTCCTGTGTGTGTGGGGAGCACCCTGTTGCAACAGCTTTTAATGAAAATGCTTAACTAACCGCCTTGCTTTTCACTAGACTTCTGGTCTGGTCTCTGTTATTTCTGCGCTGGCAGGGGTTTCAAATAACGTCCTCCCGGGGTTCAGGATTCCACCCAGAATCGGACACTTTAATGGGATAATTTCCCCTAAAATTGTTACAATAGGCATAGATTACAAAACAAAATAGATGGAATCCAACCTAAGGTGGACTTACTCATGCGGTGGTCGGCAGCAGCACCCACTCACTGAAGGAAGGAGCAGAGAGGGAGGAGGAGGAATGGGAAGAAGATTTACAGTAAGGAAGAGGATAGATGTAGACAGATATTGTAACAGTAAACGTTTTTAAGTCCGTTTCCCTCTCCCCCCGTCCCCCTCTGTGTGGCCCGGGACTCTTGCAACCCACGCTACGCTACTGGATTGGTGAAGGAGAGAGGATGCTTTGAGAGAGTTCTGGAGGCTCATCAGCTTCTCTTGCTGCCCCACAGGTGTTCCTCAGCACAAGGGGAGGCACCTGGGTGATGAGCCGAGTGTACGACAATGGCTATCCTTGGGACACCATCTTGCACACTCGCTTCAACGACATGATCCGAAATTCTGTCCCTTGGTTCCTTTTGCAATGGATGACAGAATGGAAAATGAACCAGTGGTTTAACCACGAGAACTATGGCTTGGTGCCTCGAAACAGGTATATAGTTCAGGCATAGGCAAACAGCACTCCAGATGTTTTGGGACTACAACTCCCATCATCCCTAGCTAACAGGAACAGTGGTCAGGGATGATGGGAACTGTAGTCTCAAAACATCTGGAGGGCCGAGTTTGCCTATGCCTGATATAGTTGGTCATTTTGCTTCAAAAGGGGGTTGATGTGACCTGGGTTTGTTGCCATGGTTATTGCAAGACATAACAAGAGAAGAAAAGCAGCTTGTGGCAGTTAGACACAAATTCTGTCAGTCCTATGCATCCATCCATCTCCTTTTTGAAAAGGCATATGGTCCCTGTGTTTAGACCGGGAAATCTGTGAGAAGAATTTCGCACCATCTGAGGATGCTGTTGTGCCTGCATGGATCGTTGATCTGGGCTTTCCACCTTCCAGCCAGCAGAGTAAACCTAAAATAGATTCACACACAGAAATACAGAAACCGGGCTCCTTTGAGGACAGGTGATCCTTACTGCTTATAAGCATTCTTATAAAAAGCACATGTCTGGGGGTGTAAGCGTAACAGGTCCAGTCTGACTTGAAGTCAAGGAAAAAGTTTGCAACTTGCACCAACACTTTGGGAAATGCAAGTACCGTATTTTTCCATGTATAACACGGCCCCATGTATAAGACGTGCCTTATTTTGGAGGACTCCAAATTAAGAAAATGGGGGGAGATTACCAAGAGTTGTTAAGTTTTTGGGGGGAGAGGATTGCCCAGAGTTGTTGATTTTTTTTGTGTGGGGGGGGAATTGATGGAAATCGCTCACCTGCATAACCATGCGCGTCACCAAACACACCAATCATGTGCCCGCTCACCACCAGCAGCCTCCAATCGCCCGCCCAATAGCAGCAGCGGCAGCCAATCGACAGCAGCCATTGCTGCAGCCACCACTCACACATCCAATCACCGCTGACAATCTCTGGATCGCCGCAGCAACCAATTGACCATCCCACCAATCAACTATCTGTGTATAAGACGACACCAAATTTATAAGTTATTTTTTTAAAGAAAGAAACCTCGTTTAATACACGGAAAAGTACGGTTTATGAAGCACTTTGAACCCTATAAAGCACTGCACAGGAGTTACGTTCCAGGGATTGCACCTAAAGCCAAAATTGCATATAGAGGTGAAACTCGAAAAATTAGAATATCGTGGAAAAGTCCATTTATGTAAGCAATTGTTTTCATTAGCTACTGGAGTTTAATATAAGAGATAGACTCATGACATGCAAAGCGAGATATGTCAAGCCTTTGTTTCAGTTACAGGTAGGTAGCCGTGTTGGTCTGCCATAGTCAAAACAAAATAAAATAAAAAAATCCTTCCAGTAGCACCTTAGAGACCAACTAAGTTTGTTCTTGGTATGAGCTTCCGTGTGCTGAAAGAAATGAACCTTTCCACAATATTCTAATTTTTTGAGTTTCACCTGTACAAGTAATCCTTGTTTTACATGTGGGCTCCATTCCAGACACCCCCACATCACCCTTTGGTGGAGCACATATAAGCCCATTCAGCCCCTTTCCATTCCTGCCCCTTTACATGACGTCTTTATGATGTTTTAGGGACGCCTGCCCTCTTTCCACCCCTTTCCTATTAATTCTTACTATCGTTCCCCCCCCCCCCCACGAAAAGCTGAATGTGTTCAAGTCAAATGCACATAGGTTTCTGGCTTACTGTATTACTGGTGAGAATAAGAACAGTGTTATCCTTTCCAGTTTCTGGGCATGTTTCTTCTCCACTCTCCCTTTGCCTTCCAGATCCCTGATGAAAGAGCCAGTGTTCAATGATGACTTGCCTAGCCGTATCCTCTGTGGTGCTGTGATGGTGAAACCAGTCGTCAAGGAGTTCACCGAGAGCTCCGTCATTTTTGAAGATGGAACCGTAGAGGAGAATGTGGATATTGTCATCTTTGCAACAGGCTACAGTGTTGCGTTTCCTTTTCTGGACAAGTCAGTGATCAAGGTGGAAGACAATCGGGTCCCGTTGTATAAACACGTCTTTCCTCTTCATCTGGAGAAGCCAACGCTGGCTGTTATTGGCCTCATCCAGCCCCTTGGGCCTATCATGCCCACTGCAGAGCTGCAAGCTCGCTGGGCAACCAGAGTCTTTAAGGGTAAGATTCTGGTTCTGATTACATAGCTCAGTCAGGGTGCATAGTACAAAAGAACAGTTCCTTGCCTTGAGGAGGTTGCAATCTAACATTTTACAATAGAGTGAACAAAATAAGAAGCAGAAAAAACAAACAAATAACCTCAGCCTACACTGGAGAGGTTGATAGCATTAACACCCCAAAGGGTCTTGCTTTTCCCATAGCTGCAGCAGACTTCAGACATTGTGCTCTGACTCTCTGGCTTTTCAGCCTCCTGCTTTCCTATCCAGCTTCTAGCTCACAAAACCCAACTCTTTCAACCCTAAACTCTGGCTTTTGTCCTTCTCACTATCGTAAGAGTTGAAGGAGGGGCCCCACCCATTTCCCATCCGGCACACAGCCCCCCTCTCCTTGCTTTCTTAATGGCTCATCACCCCAGGCAATGACCTCATCAGAAAGCTAGGTAAAGGTAAAGGGACCCCTGACCAGTCGTGTCCAACTCTGGGGTTGTGGCGCTCATCTCGCGTTAATGGCCAAGGGAGCCAGTGTACAGCTTCTGGGTCATGTGGCCAGCATGACTAAGCCGCTTCTGGCAAACCAGAGCAGTGCACGGAAACGCCGTTTACCTTCCCGCCGGAGTGGTACCTATTTATCTACTTGCACTTTGACGTGCTTTCGAACTGCTAGGTGGGCAGGAGCTGGGACCAAACAATGGGAGCTCACCCCATCGCGGGGATTTGAACCGCCGACCTTCTGATCAGCAAGCCCTAGGCTCTGTGGTTTAACCCACAGCGCCACCTGCGTCCCTCACCAGAAAGCTAGCCTGCCATATATTTCAGTACTTGTTGGGTCCAGGCGTTAGAAAGGTCTGGCACCCACAAACACATGAAGGGGATGATGGGATGAGAAGCTATGGAAAGAAGTGGGGCAAAAGAGCTGATCTCCTCTATCATGACTTCCCCCCCAAGAATATATATTGTAGACATGACCTCAGCACCAACTCTTAATCTTTTTAGGGCTAAGTTTCCTGCCTTCAGAGAGCGCTATGTTGGCTGACACTACCAAGAGGAACGAGAAGAGGATCAAATGGTAAGAGAAACATCTAATGCTTTATGGTTAATATCAGCTCCAGATCAAATAATAATAATAATAATAATAATAATAATAATAATAATAATAATAAATTTATACCCTGCCATCTGGCTGGGTTTCACCAGCCGCCCCGGGCTGCTCCCAACTGAATATTAAAAACACGATAAAACATCAAACATGAAAAACTTTCCTAAACAGGGCTGCCTTCAGATATCTTCTAAGTGTCAGATAGTTCCTTATCCCCTTGACCTCTGATGGGAGGGCGTTCCACAAGGTGGGCGCCACCACTGAGAAGGCCCTCTGCCTGGTTCCCTGTAACCTCACTTCTTGCAGGGGGGGGAACGTCCAGAAGGCCCTTGGAAGTGGACCTCAGTGTCTGGGCTGAACGATGGGGTTGGAAAGAGAATATAATAGAAGGGTGGATGACTTATAGAAATTTATTAAAACACGAGGGAGGAGAGTATCAATTGAAAGAATTTAAGGAATTATCAGGGAAATTAGCAACATTGATGCAATATCAGCATTTGAACAAAGTATTTAAGAAAGATAGGCTACGAGGGCTTGGGGAACAAATATGGATAGTGTCAGGGATCTGCACTCCGCTGCCAGGCGAAGTCTGGGTGGGTACAGGCAGCCCCAGCCACTCCTAGCTAGCAATACGTCTTCCATCTCCTCCCCTGAGGAGGAGGAGGAGTTCTCCTCGGGCAGCCTGTTGGAGTGCGGGCTCCAGGATGTTGCTCAGAGACCCAGCACCGTCCAGCAGACCCGCTCCGAGGGGGAGATGCCACTTCTGTCGCCTGAATTGCACAGAGTTGTCAAAAGACCGGGAAGGCGGCATTTCAGGATGCCGAAGTTCTTATGCTGGGGTCGCAGCCGCAGACAGGCACTTCCGGATTCTTCTAGCAACTAGGCAGCCATGTTTTTCAGTAGCTCCGCACTGTGAATAGCTTTGGCACAATAAAATAGTTTAAAGACAAGGCGGACTTTGTCTTTACTCGTGAGCAACCTGACAGATAGCCTCCATCTGCCAGATTCAAGATGGGCGAGCCTCCGCTTTTCTGCTACTAGACTCGTTCTTGCCTAAGTTATGTGCTCAAGATAAAATCATGTTATGCCTTCTGCGCCTTAGATATTGGTGTGTGAAAGATACTCGGAGTCCAGTGTGACTTTCATGCTCTTTATTCAGCTCATAGTAGGATTGGGTGGCTCCTGCAGACCAATCAGACCGCTGCAATCTCAATCCTATTGTTCTGGGACCAGTCAGACTGCTGCAATCTCAATCCTATTGTTCTAGGACCAATCAGACTGCTGCAGTTTGGATCCTATTCAACTCAGTACATAACAGTGTGATTTATGTCTTTCTTCACATTCAAAGGTTTGGCACCAGCCGAAGCCAGTCGATCCAAACAGATTTCATTGAGTATCTGGACGAGCTTGCTTCTCTCACAGGAGCAAGGCCAGACCTGTTCAAGCTCCTGCTGAGAGATCCCAAACTGGCCTTGACTACCTTCTTTGGACCCTGCAGCCCATTCCAGTTCCGCCTGATGGGACCGGGGAAGTGGGCAGGAGCCAGGAACGCCATCCTTACCCAGAAACAGCGGATCATCAAGCCCACGAAAACTCGAACAGTGGGCAATTCTTCGAGTAATGCTCTGCTCTCCCTGCTTAAAATCCTCGGCTTCCTTGCTCTCTTGGTTGCAGTTTTCCTATCCATTGGTCAGCGCTGAACTCTACCCAATGATGCAACAATGGCAAATTGCTGCTTAACTGGTGCCTGCTTGCTCTTCAATGCATGTATAGGAGTCACACGGGGCCAACCTTGCCCTCTCAGACTTGTGTCCCTCTTAGGGTCTCCTGTTTCCTACAAACTTAGCAAACGGAAAGAAGGAAACGTCTGAGAAACAACGAAATAGGAACATACAGGCAAAGTATGGAAGGGCAAGTCTGTCAATTTCAGTTTCTCTTGATTTCTCATGCTTTCCTATCTACTTTGCACATAACCCGATTAATTTGCTTTAAAAAAAAAAAGTGTCTCGTGAAAATTCATCAATGTTTTTGTGAGCATTCCTCCTAATACATTTTTGCTAGGAACTTTCCCTAATACAGTTCATTTTGATATGCTATTTTCAGAAATACAGTGGTACCTCGACTTACAAGCGACTCGACTTCCGCATTTTTTGACTTCCGAATGACCCCCGGAAGCAAAAAAATGGCCGCCGCTTCCGAAATTTCCGACTTCCAAAGTGAAAACGGCAGCACGATACCTCGACTTACGAGGTTTTCAATGCGGTTTTTTCGACTTGTGGAGTTTTTTTCCGTTCCAAGATGGCGGCTTCGACTTGCGAAGATTTCGACTTATGAGCTCGCCTTTGGAACGGATTAACTTCGTAAGTCGAGGTACCACTGTATATGCATTTTAATGTGCAACCTTCTCCCAATGGTGGTGTTTTCCAACAACAACATCAAAGTGAACAAAGAGGCATATATCAGGAGAAGTGTGAATTTTGAAGGATAGCTCTTTCAGGACCCACAAATTAGGCAGGTTTGCCTGAAAATGTGAATTGAATGGACTTTCCTCCCATTTCTAATGTGAAGTCAGGAAAACACACACACACACACACACACACAAGAATGGGCTGGTAAACCAGTTGGCAAGGCCAGCAAGGTCTTGTGCCTTTTGGGTGCAACTTAGAATTGTAGCTTTTATTTTTAGAAAAGTATGTTTCTGGTCCTTTGAAGGGACATTTGAACTGCGTGGTCTATGTAAGGCTTGAGAGAGTCGGCGAGGCTGAATCTCCTCTGTGCTGCTTCCCCCTTTCTCATGAGCCCCCCTGACATAGCTGTCAACTTTCCCCCTTTTTAAAAGGGAAATTCCCTTATTCCAAATAGGATTCCTCGCAAGAAAAGGGAAAAGTTGACAGCTATGCCCCCTGAGCTCCAGCTAACCATTGCAGCTGTGCCACTAAAACCCTCTGCATGCCTGAGAAATGCCCAAAATGCAAGAGTATGCAAATAAATCGTGCACAAAGAAACAAAACTGTATGTGTTTTTAAATCACTCATTGAACACTGCAATTCAGACCAGTGCATCGTTCTGTTCTATAGGAGCCGAGCCCCTGGTTCCTTCAAGTTTATTTCATGCTGAGCATCAAGGGCTATGCTTTATTACTCTTGCTATGGAGACAGGGCTCCCAGTACGTTTCCAAGCACAATTCGGAGTGTTGGTGCTGACCTTTAAAGCCCTAAACGGCCTCAGCCCAGTATACCTGAAGGAGCGTTTCCACCCCCATCGTTCAGCCCGGACTCTGAGGTCCCACTCCAAGGGCCTTCTGGTGGTTCCCTCACTGCGAGAAGCGAGGTTACAGGGAACCAGGCAGAGGGCCATCTCGGTACTGTGTCACCCACCCTGTGGAACGCCCTCCCATCAGATGTCAAAGGAATAAACAAATATCTGACATTTAGAAGACATCTGAAGGCAGCCCTGTTTAGGGAAATTCTTCTTCTTTCAAATGACTGATGTTTTAATGTATTTTTAATCTCCTGTTGGAAGCCACCCAGAGTGGCTGGGGAAACCCAGCCAGATGGGCAGGGTATAAGTAATCAATTATTATACAGGTGAAACTCGAAAAATTGGAATATCGTGGAAAAGCCCATTTATGTAAGCAATTGTTTTCATTAGCTACTGGAGTTTAATGTATGAGATAGACTCATGACATGTAAAGCGAGATATACCAAGGCTTTATTTGTTATAATTGTCATGATTATGGCGCACAGCTGATGAAAACCCCAAAGTTGAAATTGTTAATTTGGGGTTCTCATCAGCTGTACGCCATAATCATCACAATTATAACAAATAAAGGCTTGACATGTCATGTCATGAGTTTATCTCGTATATTAGTTTCACCTTCTAAGTTGAATTACTGAAAGAAATGAACCTTTCCACGATATTCTAATTTTTCAAGTTTCACCTGTATTATTATTATAGGGTTTGATAGATGGTTTTTATTTATTTGATGTGTTATATCACACTTTATGGGACACTGGTGGCGCTGTGGTCTAAACCACAGAGCCTAGGGCTAGCCGATCAGAAGGTCAGCGGTTCAAATCCCCGCGACGGGGTGAGTTGCCGTTGCTCGGTCCCAGCTCTGGCCAACCTAGCAGTTCGAAAGCATGTCAAAGTGCAAGTAGATAAATAGGTACCGCTCTGGTGGGAAGGTCAACAGCGTTTCCGTGTGCTGCTCTGGTTCACCAGAAGTGACTTAGTCATGCTGGCCACATGACCCGGAAGCTGTAAGCCAGCTTCCTCGGCCAGTAAAGCGAGATGAGCGCAGCAACCCCAGAGTCATCCACGACTGGACCTAATGGTCAGGGGTCCCTTTACCCTTTACTTTTACATTGACATTAGCGTTACAAGTTTGGACACGGGCTGTTGAGTCCTCTGCAGTCAATGTAAAGCTTAGTTCCCACCCTTAGATTGATATACTGTTGACTTCCTTAGCTTACTAGAATAATGCAAAAGTAAATACTTCCATCAGCGACAGATAATTAGCTTTGGAATCACTTTCTGGGGGGAGGGGGGACAGAACAGTGTAGTTAGTCCAGTTTTTGTCCATACTGAGGTACTATATCACTCCTGAGCTTAGTACAAAGGTCAAAGTGTGTGGGTTTTCTTCCACTTAAAATTCTCCATTTTTGCCCATCTGTAACATTGCCAAACACCTCCTTTCAAAGGTAAAACCTGATACACTCCTCCCCACCCAGCTGGGAAACAAATTCTTGGCAGCTAAAGGAGCCTAGTTTGGGGCACTTGTAAGTAAAAGAATGAGGGGACAGGCAGCCAAATTCTTAGTTTTGCACCCAAGGATCTAAACATTCACATTCCAGAGATGTTGCTGTGTTAAAACTGTTGAAGCAAAACTAAGAAATGGTACCGCTGCCACCTTAAAGACAAACATCTGAAAATCATATCAGGCATTCTTAAAGCAACAATATCCGCCCAATGAAGTGAAAAAGAAACATATCAATGAGGCAAAACAGGTACCCAGGATGAATCACCCAGCACCGGAAGTGCCAGAACTGTATCTCCATGTTTCACCATCTCCTTTTGCCTATATTTACATCATCTGCCTCCTCTCACACATAACCAACCCCATCTTTAAAGGCAGAAAGTAATTGGTATGAATATAAAAAAGAAATTTACTTCCAAGCATGTCCCATGTGCCTGTCTCCCTCTGCTGAGCAACTGCAGCCTCACTGCAGCATAAAGGTAAAAGGTAAAGTACTCCTGGATGCTTAAGTCCAGTCGAAGGTGACTCTGGAGTTGTGGCATTCATCTCGCTTTCAGGCCAAGGGGCCCAGTCTTTGTCCACAGACAGCTTTCCGGGTCATGTGGCCAGACTGAACCACTTCTGGTGCAACGGAAACCAGAGCGCACAGAAACACCGTTGAGCTTCCCGCCGCAGTGGTACCTATTTATCTACTTCCACTGGTGTGCTTTTGAACTGCTAGGTTGGCAGGAGCTGGGACAGAGCAACGGGAGCTCACCCCATCACGCGGATTCGAACCACAGCACCATCCGTGCCCCTGATCACAGCATATACAGTTAAGGAGAAGGGATTCGTCCCAGGAAGTTGAATTTCTAAGCACAGATCCTGGCTTTCAAGGTCTGTGTCTGATTGTGCGTGCTCTCTCTGTCTCTCTCTCTCTCTCTCTCTCTCTCTCTCTCTCTCTCTCTCTCTCTCAGAGCAGCTTTTCCTGGGGAAAGTGATGGGGGTGAGGGGGAAACACATGTTTGGACCAGGAAAGTTCATGGCAAAAGATAAGTGTGGATGAGGCCTCAATGAGGCTTTTGCTGCTCATACTCCATTCTGCTGTATTCAGTGGGCCTTGCTCACAGGTATGCCTGCATAGGGTTCATTTCATTTTTGCCTACCAATATATACTGCAACACACTTTTGTGCATCTTCCATCCCAATGTGTTTCATTCTCTCAGAATTGTGAGTCATGGTCTGATTTATTTGTCTTA
This sequence comes from Lacerta agilis, assembly GCF_009819535.1. Lineage (NCBI taxonomy): Eukaryota > Metazoa > Chordata > Lepidosauria > Squamata > Lacertidae > Lacerta > Lacerta agilis. Next base: position 7,447,006 of record NC_046317.1, on the reverse strand, counting down.
GTAAATGCTTGTTGTTGTTCAGTCATTCAGTCGTGTCCGACTCTTTGTGACCCCATGGACCAGAGCACGCCAAGCACGCCTATCCTTCACTGCCTCTCGCAGTTTGGCCAAACTCATGTTAGTAGCTTCGAGAACACTGTCCAACCATCTCATCCTCTGTCGTCCCCTTCTCCTTGTGCCCTCCATCTTTCCCAACATCAGGATCTTTTCTAGGGAGTCTTCTCTTCTCATGAGGTGGCCAAAGTACTGGAGCCTCAACTTCAGGATCTGTCCTTCTAATGAGCACTCAGGGCTGATTTCTTTAAGGATGGATAAGTTTGATCTTTTTGCAGTCCATGGGACTCTCAAGAGTCTCCTCCAGCACCATACCGGTAATTCAAAAGCATCAATTCTTCGGCGATCAGCCTTCTGTATGATCCAGCTCTAAATGCTAGGTATGCTCAATTGCACCCACCTGGAGAGGGTGACTGGGGACAGCAGAGGAATAAAGATGACAATGTGCACTGGCCTGTTTGTCTTGTGCTAAAATAGATTAGTCAATCACCTTTAACAGAAAAGGCAGTACTGTCGTACCTCGGGTTACGTACACTCCGGGTTGCGTACTTTTTGGGTTACGAACTCCGCTAACCCGGAAGTGCAACCCGATGCATGCGCAATTTGCACATGTGCAGAGCGTTTTTCGCAGTTTTTCTGTTTTTTTTCCGTTTTTTCCAGGGGTTTCTGGTCTGTGCATGCGCAGAACAAATTGTTCGGGTTATGTCCTTTTCGGGTTACGTACTATAACCCGGAACGGATTAAGAATGTAACCTGGGGAAATATAAAGACATTTTGTTACAAGAAGGTGAGAAATATAAGTTAAAATCATATGAACAATTGAAAGATTATCTTACAGATTGGTTGCATTATCATCAGATTAATGTGACATTTAAGTCAGATAAGAAAACTGGTTTTCAGATAGAAAAATCTAAGTTGGAGACTTTTAGACTTTTAGAATCTAAGTTGGAGACTTTGGTGGAATGTACAATTTACTGCTGGAGTGGCATACAAAAGAAGAGATGGTGAAACCAACAATGATAGAATGGGCAAATGATGTGGGGCATAACATCATGTTGGAAGATTGGGAAAAATTATGGAATACAAATATAAAATTTTCAGCATGCAGTTTATTAAGAGAGAATATCATGAAGATGATGTACAGATGGTATTTAACCCCTGTTAAATTGGCAAAAATGTATCATGGACAAAGCAACAAATGCTGGAAATGTAAACAAACTGAAGGTACCTTCTTCCATATGTGGTGGACATGCCCTAAGGTAAGGGACTTCTGGGAAAAGATATATAATGAAATGAAAAAAGTGTTGAAAAACACATTTAAGAAAAAACCAGAAGCCTTCTTACTGGGCATGCTAGGCCAAGATATTCCTAAATGTGACAGAACTTTGTTTTTGTATGCCACAACAGCGGCTAGAATTTTGATAGCTAAGAACTGGAAGACAGAAGAATTACCATTGATAGAAGAATGGCAATTGAAAATGATGGACTATATGGAACTCGCAGAAATGACCGGGAAACTCCGTGACCAGAGGGACGACGCAGTGGAAAAAGAATGGAAGAATTTTAAATTATACTTAAAAAATCATTGAATGATTGAAAGTTAGTGATAACTGGAGAATAAGTTAGGTTGTAGAATAGAAGATAGGTGAATAAGTGATAGGATGATAAGAATTAAGATAAGATGATAAGATTAATTAATTAGGCAATGTTAATAGGTTAATAGGTATAGGAGAATTAATGATTTTTAGTAATTATAATGTAGAGTAAGATTGTTATGAATGTATGAAGTTACGAAAAGATAATTTGACAAGGGACGCAGGAGGAGGAGGCAGGAGGAAGTCCCACTATGATGTGAGGAAAGAATAATAGTTATAAGAAATATGTATGTTGTTGTGTTTACTTTTTATGTAGTTATGTTGTGTTGATGTGTATTTTGTCTTTTTTTGTTAATTTTTTAAAATAAATATTATTATTTTTAAAAAGAACGTAACCTGGGGTTACCACTGTAATGAAAGAAAATAAGTGCAGGGCTTCTGTCCAGTTGCAGTATTTTAAAAACAAAGCGTTATATTGGGCTCCTTAGTAAACAGGGGCCGGCAACATCAATGGGGCAGAAATCAAAGCACCATCCAGGCCAGGTCCAAGGTCACAGTCCAAGCAAGCAGAATCTGCAACAAAGGGTCAGGCAAGAGATAAGGTCAGAGCAGTCTCTGGTCACATCTTGCATTGGGAAGCAATGTTTACGAACGTTTACAAAGCTGCTATGCAGATGATTTTCCAGCAGTTCTCCCAGCCCAACACTGGAGCTGGACAACAGCTGGAGCTGCTGGACCTACACCCAACCTCAGATGACTCCTTCTTTCCAGAAGCCAGTGTGGTGTAGTGGTTAAGAGCAGTAGACTCGTAATCTGGTGAACCGCCCTAGTAGGGCAGTAATTGTTCCTTGATAATTTGTCACACCCTCCATTATGGAACATGGGGCGGTCCGCCCCCTACGCCCCCTCTTGCTACTCCCCTGCACTTAGGTAGTTGACATGATCATGCCCAAGCAACTTTTCCCTTGGGATATACTTGATCTGAAGGCAACAAAGCAAGATGGCTGGAACATAAATGGAGGAAAACTCATGTTGGAGCTCATTGGGCATACTCTGCTCTTTATTTATTTTAATAAGTATTACAGTTATTCCATTCCTTATTCAAAATAAAATATGATACAAAAAGGAAAAAACAATTCAACATCAAATGTTGCTGATATATTACATCACAGATAAGTAACCTTCTACTCTTTAAATGTGACTTCCATCCATCCTTCCTTTTTAAAAAATTGCTTCCTTTTTCACCTTGTAATTCACATGTATTGTATGATATACATTATCTGTATGTTACATAATTTGTGAAAATTAATCAAAGCACTTTAATGATTTCACTTGGGAACAATGTTTTTCCAAGTATATTCTGTAACACTCCTACTCTTTTTTTAAACTTTTGATTTGTTTGATTCCTGATTACATCTGTCATCTTTGCAAGTTCTAAGTAATAATCTTGTAGCTGAGCCAGAGTCCTTTTAGTTCAGCCACGGGAGAAGGGATTTATACAGTATGTAGCTAGTTTAAGATGCCGCTCTGTTGTGATTCTTTGCTACAGACAAGCTTAGCCGGGTGCCTTAGATCTGAGTCTAATGCACTAGAAAAAAATTTATTGGGTTACTGTAAACAAAAAGTAAAAGACCATAAAGAAGGATGATTGCCGAAGAATTGATGCTTTTGAATTATGGTGCTGGAGGAGACTCTTGAGAGTCCCATGGACTGCAAGAAGATCAAACCTATCCATTCTGAAGGCAATAAGCCCTGAGTGCTCACTGGAAGGACAGATCCTGAAACTGAGGCTCCAATACTTTGGCCACCTCATGAGAAGAGAAGACTCCCTGGAAAAGACCCTGATGTTGGGAAAGATGGAGGCCACAAGGAGAAGGGGACGACAGAGAACAACATGGTTGGACAGTGTTCTCGAAGCTACCAACATGAGTCTGACCAAACGACTAAACAACAACAACAACAACAACAAACAATCAAATGAGAGAGAGAGAGAAAACACCCCACAACCCTGGACATTTCACCAAATCCTAAAAATCCGCCCGGACAGAAATTTTAATCCTGAAAAAGAGAACATATCTGGGGGGGAAAGGACATATGGCAACCAGACCTGAAATAGAGGATGTGTCCTGGGGGCGGGGATGGAAGGACATTTGGCAACCCTGAGTAGCTTGATCTGCAAACATTAGCAGGTCATAGTTATCTCCATGCGAAAAGCTTCACCTATTGGTGCCTACGGAACATGCTGCTGCTGCTGAAGATGCAAAGGTGAGGCCATTTTTCTGGTCAGTTGGCAAAACTAGCGGTACTTGTCATGCAGGATCAATGCTGCTGTTTGAGAAACATAACTCCAAAATCAATTGGGATTGCCCAGCTGGTCACATGGTGCTTCGATCTTTCTTTCAGGAAGGCTGGGATTCCTACGGTTACAAATGCAAGCCGGAGTGGAGAAAAATTGGATTGGGTTTCTCTGTGAACAGTAATAGGCCAAACTCAAAATGATGCTGGAAGTGCTTATATGCATCTCTGTCATCTTCAATGATGGCCCTTGTGGTCTCTTCCAGCTCTATGATTCTATGATTCTATTGACAGCCATCTGTCAGGAATGTTTTTGGCAAGGGGTCGGACTGCATGGCCCTTGTGGTCTCTTCCAACTCTATGATTCTATGAAATATTTTTTCCTCTTTAAATAGCAGCCACAGAAGTGTTGAGGACTATAGCTTGGGAAGAGGGAGGTGACCAAAACCCTCGTACCATTTCAGCACTGAAAATCTTGCCTCAGCTGCTACTTGCCACAGCTGGGGGGGGGGGGTGTGCGACAACATGTCAACACATCCATCTCCATCGTAGGTTTTGTTTCACTGTCAGAGGTGAATATTTTCGCAGCGTGGAGAGAAGTACTAATGTCTTAGCAAGGTTCTGCACAAAAACCAGTAACAGAACTTAGCAGCTCTTGGGAATCAAATAACTTGCAGGACTAGTTTCGAAATCTTCCCTCCCAGCCAGACAAGTTGTTCTTTAGATCTTAAGATGTCACAACAATAAGTTTCGCAACAGCAGCCTGCCCCTCTGGTTCTAAGCTCTGGTTAAAGCAATATTTGGCGCGGTCTTCCTGTCAAAACCACAAGGAAACAGCCTAAGTGATGCTAATGTTCATTTGCTTTTTTTACACATTGGGTTTTGCAGATGCCTTTCGTCATGTTAAATCTGGGCAGTGATCAAAGGGTTCCCTTTCCACATCCCGACAAAGCCCAGCCAACAGAGTCTGCTTATGTAATGCTCTCCAAAAGGATGTTTGTGCATGAGGGGTGTCGTTCATACGCTTCTCAAAAGTTGATCAGCTAGGATCAGGAACAAATCCCTCCAGAGGTGCCTGGGCAAGCTTATGAAATTTCTGCATATTCCAGTGCAGGTTGTAAAGTTGAGGTAAGAGAGGGGTGACCTGTTGATCTTTCAGTGTAGACAGCTCAGAGGAGGAAAGTGAGCCTAGGAGGAATATGGTCAAATGCTGCTTCAAACTAAAAGTTTGGGGCTGCATCCTCGGGCGTATAATGAAAACAGGGGACTAAGGTTGCCATCTGAACAAGAAAAGCAGCCTTTTTTGTTGATGTCTCCAATTGCTGTCATAGGAAAAGGTCTCCAACATTGGCTGAAATGAGACTAGCGGCCCATGCCTATCCCGACTCGGAACTTTTTACTTTTCGAAATGGTTCTGGAATTTAGGAGAGTTCGGTGGGTGATACATCAATATTTTATTTGGGGAAAAGAGAAGTCCTGAGGGATAGAAAGACCTGTCCATTTGGGTTCTCTCTGTTTCTCATTTTTCCAGCCTTAAATCCAGCTCTCCACATTTCTGCAGGGTTTGGTGATTTTAAAAATCCTCACAACAATTCGTTGTAATGCAATTTTCTCTTAATAAACACTGTGGTATGCAGTTTTGACTAATATGCACATTTTCTGCAAGCATTTCCTCCTAACAGCATGCATTTTTGTTTGTTATGTTCACTGTTATGCACACTTTCCCCTAATGTATACATTTAAAAATAAAACTTAATTTGATTGGGAAAATGCATTGCAAAATTTGGATAAGTGCACATTTCGGATGGCTGCGTTTTCGTACAATATATTATTACAATACAATACAATATTATATAATACAATATAATATAATAGTACAATATAATATTAGTTGGTCTCTAAGGTGCTACTGGAAGGATTTTTTTGTTTTTTATTTTGTTTTGTACAATATGTTTCTGAAAGTGAAAGTCTGAAAAAACGTAGCTTTAAATGTAAACTGAATCAAATTTCTCCCCCTTTACTACCTGGAGTTAAATCCTGTTGAATGCAGTGGGAATTTCTTCTTACTCTTCTCCCATTTCTATCTTGCATTCTCTTGCGTGAAGTTCTCCACAAATACATATGTCTATATTTCTCCATGTTAAATTAAAAAAATTATGGTTTCAATTCATAGTTATGTTATTTAAATTTGTCCGTTCTTTAGCTCTCGCTTAGCATTCATCTTCTCTATCTCTAAGTTATGATGATTCCCTTCTGCTTTGCATCTTTCTCTTATGGCTGTTATTCACACAGTCCTTTTTGCTAGATGATTTCCAGTTAATTGGTTCTCTTGACTCGCGTATTCCAGCATGCTTATGAACAACGTGTTGTGGTTTTAAGTTTCACACTCCCTTCCTACAGGTTCTCATCATTTTGTGTTTCATCGTTTTTCAAAGCCCACTTGAACAGGGCCGGTCTTTCTAAGTCAGTGGCTTTCAACCAGTGTGCTGTGGCACCCTGGGGTGCCTTGAATGATGGGCAGGGGTGCCGCGGGCAACAATGGCCTCTGTCCCTCTTCTCTTCCCTCTCTCCTTTGATGCCTTCTTCCCCCCAATGTTTCTTCCTCCCAATGGCTTGCATAGCTGTTTGTTGCAGCAGCCCTGCCTACAAGCTCTGCGTGCGAATGGGGCTGACCAGGGGTTGCTAGTTGCCAGGAGCTGAGGTGGCCTTGGAGTAAGCAAGCAAGCAGGCCAGGGAGTCCAGCCGGTCCACCAGCGCTTGCTGTTGGGAATGGACAGACAAGGAACGGCTTAGGGAGCTGGGTATGTTTAGCCTGGAGAAGAGAAGGTTAAGGGGTGATATGATAGCCATGTTCAAATATATAAAAGGATGTCATATAGAGGAGGGTGAAAGGTTGTTTTCTGCTGCTCCAGAGAAGCGGACACGGAGCAATGGATTCAAACTACAAGAAAGAAGATTCCACCTTGTGGTCTCTTCCAACTCTAGGTTTCTATGATTCTATGATTCTAAGTCCCAGGCCCTTGTGGAGGGGCCTCTGTTGGGGGGGTGGGTGGAGCTCAGAGACTAGGGGCAGCAGCGAGCCATGGACTCAAAAAGGTTAGAAACTTCTGTTCTAAGTGTTTGTATAGCAGCTGTCCCCAACCTGGTGCCCTCCAGATGGGACTACAACTCCCATCAGTCCTACCCGATGCCAGTTTGAGATGGGCTGTTGTATAGCATCTACCGGTAGGTTGTTCTTACTGTTACTATGTTACTATGATGATGATGATGATGATGATGATGATGATTGCTATTACTACTGGAGACTGCAGAATCTAAGCATTTATTGCTACAGTTAAACTCACTTTATCAACAGCAGCACAGACCATTTTTGCCCTCCAAAGCTGACATTTAAATGCACATGCATTCCATAGCTGTCAACTTTCCCCTTTTCTTGCGAGGAATCCTATTCGGAATAAGGGAATTTCCCTTAAAAACGGGGAAAAGTTGACAACTATGATGCATTCCACAGATGTGTCTACTTCGACCACCATAGAAGCAGCATCAGGACTGAAGCAAAGTGGAGCCAAAATGAGAACTAGCATGGCATAATGAACGACACGTTTACACTTAGGACACTCACAGATTTAATTTGAGGCTATGAAAACTCCTAATTCCGGCAGTGACTCATAACCTGCACAACAGGGTTGTTTAAGTTACCCCCCCTGGAATAGATGTGAAGGAATGTTAAGCTATATTGGGGGCTGGGTACACATCAAAAGGTTTGTGTTCTTTCCTCTGATGACACTTCCGCTTATTAAAGAATGTAGTAGATGAGTAGACACTGTAAATCTTTAATTAAAGGATAGGCGGGTCTGGTTCAACAAGGTTAGCACTGGTTGGAAAAAAACCAAGTACCATTGGCTTAAACGGCAGATGCTAGCCTGGTTCTTCTGAAATCAGGTGGCACTCTGTCTGTGACAACAGGATTACATTGAACGCATGCTCAGTTGAGACTATTGACATAGCTAGATGTGGACTGTAGCATCTTAATGATGACTCTGAGAACTTCAAAAGACAGCTAAGAGAGAGCCAACTGGTTTTTCCATATCCTCCTTGTCCTCCCCCACCCGGAGAAACCCATAGCAAAGACTTCTGGAAGTGTGCACTGCTGTTTAACCAGGTAAGTCATGGGAAGAAGTCTGGGGTGGGCTGCACTGAGCTTGTACAGACAGCTGCAGTTGCTGGGGCCAAAGGTCAGCTCCGCTCTGAATAAGACTTCCTTCTTGATCTGATTTGTGGGTGAGGAGGCTTGATATGGTCTATGTCACTTTTATTTAAAAAAAATTATTTATGCTTTTCAGTTTTATACATTTCACTAATTTTACCATCAATTTAACCTTTCAAAACTTGACTTCCTTCTTTCTGCAGTTCCTTAAATTTATTTTTAATATTTTCTGCCTATCCAAATTAACTCCATTTGCTCGTTTATTCATCTGCTTTCAATATATACTCTTACAAAACTGCAGGTTGTTACCACAATCCTGCCAATGTTCTTATCTGTTTACAATTTGTCTGTAAATATTCAATAAACCATTTCCATCCTTTTTATAAGAAGTTTGTTGTCTTGATTTCTTCTTCTGGTAAGTTTCACCATTTCTGCATATTCTGTAAGCTTTTTTTTTTATCAATTCTTCCTTTGCTGGGACTTCTGCTTCTTTCCATTTGGGGGCAAGTAACATTCTTGCCGCTATAGTAGCATACATGAATAAATTTCTATACCGTTTAGGTGGTTCTGTTGCTATAATTCCCATTTTAAAAAAAGAAAAAAAGAATGGAAATTGTTTATTGAATATTTACAGATAAATTGTAAACTGATAAGAACATGGGCAGGATTATTGTAATAAGCTGGAGCTTTTCATATATTTAAAAAGGATGAAGAAATGAGCAAATTAAGTTAATTTGGATATGCAGAATATATTAAAAATAAATTTAAGGAACCACAGAAAGAGGGGGAAGGAAGTCAAGCTTTGAAAGGTCAAAATGATTGTAATGTATAAACTTGAGAAGTATAAATAATTCTTTTCTTCTTCTTTTTAAAGAGACAAGGCTGGTCTCGGAGGTGGTGTTGAGGACTCCCAGACTGCTGGTTATGGGGGACTTCAACATCTATGCCATGGCAACTGGCTTTGGGATGGATTACAACTTTATGGCTGCCGTAACGACCATAGGGCTGTCCCAACATGTCACCGGTCCAATGCAGGTGGCAGGTCACACTCTGGACCTAGTTTTCTCAACTGGGCAGGAAGAGGGTGATCTGAGAGCCAGCGTGGTGTAGTGGTTAAGAGTGCTAGACTCGTAATCTGGTGAACCGGGTTCGCTTCCCCGCTCCTCCACATGCAGCTGCTGGGTGACCTTGGGCTAGTCACACTTCTCTGAAGTCTCTCAGCCCCACTCACCTCACAGAGTGTTTGTTGTGGGGGAGGAAGGGAAAGGAGAATGTTAGCCGCTTTGAGACTCCTTCGGGTAGTGATAAAGTGGGATATCAAATCCAAGTCCAACCCCCTGCCAAGCAGGAAACACCATCAAAGTATTCCTGACAGATGGCTGTCAAGCCTGCGCTTAAAGACCTCCAAAGAAGGAGACTCCACCACACTCCTTGGCAGCAAATTCCACTGTCAAACAGCTCTTACTGTCAGGAAGTTCTTCCTAATGTTTAGGTGGAATCTTCTTTCTTGTAGTTTGAATCTATTGCCCCGTGTCCGCTTCTCTGGAGCAGCAGAAAACAACCTTTCTCCCTCCTCTATATGACATCCTTTTATATATTTGAACATGGCTATCATATCACCCCTTAACCTTCTCTTCTCCAAGCTAAACATACCCAGCTCCCTAAGCCGTTCCTCATAAGGCATCGTTTCCAGGCCTTTGACCATTTTGGTTGCCTTCTTCTTCTTCTTCTTCATAGGAGTCCTACACAACCAGTTGTTTGCTGCACTGCCTCATTGGCCCTGCTACCCTGTCTTTTAAAGTAAGCTCTGTAAGTGTGCAATGCTCCCAGGAGCATCCCCTGCTCTCACAAGGTCTCCAGCAGGTGCCTTTTGGTGCTGCTTGAACATGCCTGTACTGCGGTTTTCCAGTCCTCTTTGCCACATTTCTCAAAACCTGTCGCTGTGCTGGCACTCACAGCTGGCTGGTGCTACAACCCCCCCACCACCCCTGCTTGTGAGAAATCAGGCTGCTTTCATTGTGTTACTTCCAGCTCCTGTTACCCAGGAATTTGCATCCTAGAGCTAGGAATCGGGGTGTGTGGGTGTGTGTGATTAAACTGGACATTGGCCAGAGAGTCATGTTACTGGAGGGTGGGTTAAAAAATTGACTAAATAACAGTCTGGCACTATTACAGGTGCCACATACTACTTGTTCTGCATCTGCAAGATATCAATTGTTTAGTGTGGGAGCACCTACACTGTGGAACTTCCCGCCTATTGACATTGGCAGATGTCTTCACTACACTTTTCAGCTCCTGATAAAAACATTTTTGTTTAGACAAGTCTACCCAGGCATGCAGAGTGTTGAAGTATGTTTTAATCTGTTTGTTGCTGATTTTATCTGTTGAACTTTTCAAAGAACTGTTTTCACTAATGATTTTATTGTTGTTTTTAAACCACACTGAGGGTTGGTGGGGTGTTTTTTTTTTTTAACAATCTAGCAGTATATAACTTTTTATGAAATATTGATCTTAAGTCAAAAGTAAGCCCAACTGAGTTCAACAGTTTATTTCCAAAAGTATGTACAGGATTGCACCTTACATTGATTACATAGCAATTTAACTCTTGGTGGGTAGCCTGGCATGTTGTAAAATTCAAAAAGCAATCGTGTTTTCGTACAGCAGATGAAAGAGAACACAGCTTTAGTAACGATGTAACAAGCTTAACAATCCAGATATATTACTTGGAACCTCGTGATTCCTATATGCTGGGTCCTGATTCTGGTATGGAAGTTTGTTGCATGTTTTCAGACCTTGCTATCTGTTCATTTTTGTTGTCTTTTTCTGCAATCTAAATTGATTATAAATATTAAAAATAATAGCAATGCATTTTAATGTACTTTTAATCAATAGCATGCATTTTATCTGCACTCCCCCGAATATGTACATTTCTGTACACTTTTTGTTCTTGTTGGAGAAATGCAGATTTCAAAGGATAACTGTGGCTTCAATTAGGTTTGTTTTCAGATGTGTGGATTAAGTAGAGTCACATTCATGTGTGAAATGAAGCAAAGCTATGTGCTTTCTAGCCACTCCAAACAGTTCTTTCCTGTGAAAGGAAGAATAAATTTGGCCTGTATCACATGTAGCGCTAAGTAACGGTCCCTTCAGCGCAAAGATTTGCGTTTGTGCCATGGACTCTTTCTGCCTTCCTTCTGTCTTGTGCCCCGAAATCTGCTCTGTGGGCTCCATCAACCTCTGGAGCAGATTTGGGGAGGGTGGGGTGCACATTAGGGAGAGGAGAGGGGGAAGCCTCATTGTGCAAGTGGAAATACTTGCAATGATGGAACCATGCCGTTGTCAAGGCCATCTCACAGGATTCAGAAGATTGTGGATTCCGGAGTGGCTCCATGTTCTGATCCACAAGGCGCAGGAGTTCTGCAAGAGAAAAGTTGGCAAATGCAAGTAGAACCCTTTTACGTAAAGGTAAAGGGACCCCTTGTTGTGATATTATTACAAGCCGAGCTGCGAACACTTCAGCAGCGAGGTCAGCATGATTATTGTGTCTGTTTTCATCCTGTGGGAAAGCTACCAGTCCTATCAGCTTTCTCACACACGTGATGTTTTTTTACTGTACTGTTGTATTTTACTTTCAGTTCTGGCTTGAGAAATGCTGGACGCCATTACAGACAGCTCTGAACTCATGAGCTGGAAAGCAGATACATACTCTGCATTTTAACTGCAATAAAGTAGTTTTAGCCTTCACTGGCTTGTGTGTGTTGTTCTTCAAGCTGGGAACAATCACATATTACTAATGTGCCCCTGGACTCTAGTAGCCAGTAGGGCACGCAAGCTTCGTTCCTGCCTGGGGGTCAGTCTAACAACTTGCCCCCCCCGGGACGTTTTATAACACCCCTGTCTGTTAGGTCCAGTCACGGACAACTCTGGGGTTGCGCCTCTCATCTCGCTTTATTGGCCAAGGGAGCCGGCGTACAGCTTCTGGGTCATGTGGCCGGCATGACTAAGCTGGCTGTTTCTGGCGAACCAGAGCAGCGCACGGAAACACTGTTTACCTTCCCGCCGGAGCAGTACCTATTTATCTACTTGCACTTTGATGTGCTTTTGAACTGCTAGGTTGGCAGGAGCAGGGACCGAGCAACAGGAGCTCACCCTGTCGCGGGGATTCAAACTGCTGACCTTCTGATCAACAAGCCCTAGGCTCTGCGGTTTAACCCACAGCGCCACCCGCGTCCCATAGAACCGTTTTAAGGATGAACAAATGCCAGAATTGGGGTAATCATGTTTATGACTTTCCGACAAACCCTTTTCAGTTGGGTAGATGCCTGCCTGGCCTTCTGAGATTCCTATCTTGAAGGGAGCAACTAGATACCAAAGTTTGGAGGGAATATTTACTTTCTCTGCTGAGAAAGTTGATAAAATGCATATCTGCTGGCAGAAAGACCCCGGTGCCATGAGTACTTTGGCCAATCTACTTGACATAAGTAGATTGAATAGGCCATGCCCAAGAACTCAAGGACCTTCACTCAAGGCATTCTTTCATGAAGGACATTCCATAAGGCTGGGAACAATCCATTTTCAACTGGACATGAAAAGTCTGTCAGCATTCAGGTGAAATAATTGGATGTTGAAATGGGACTCGCTTAAGAACAATGATGGTGGGAATTTCAGTAGAAGAGAATGTGGAAATGCCTGTCATTTCAGTCTCCAGAGCTGTCGTATCAGGCAACCATTGTACAGCTGCTACCCAATATGATAAGTGAGATAGCGGGACCAGAGGGAAATGATTATACAGACAGGTTATGCAGCCATTCTTATCTAAGAGAGAGAAGCATGTTGCACCTGTTGAAATTTCTTGAGTTCTTAACTCTTAAAGCTCCAGGAGCCCTACCCTCCATGTCTTCTGACCAACCTCTGTTCTTGGGCTGCTGGTACATGCCCTAATCCTACATTTATTCACGACAGCATTAGAGTGACAGAAATAGCACATTTCTAGCCGCATGCTTACGGGATGGGAAACCAGTGGCGGAGCTTCATTCTCCAGCACCGGGGGGTGGGGAGCAGGCGGGGCGGGGCTGGCACGTGTTTTGGGGGCAGGACGCCCAGCCTGTGGGGGCATGGTGCCCAGCGTGGGTGGGGGCAGCTGCGATGGAACCCCACCGGGATTGCGCCAATGGGGGCGGTACACTCCCATTGCCCCCCCTTCCTCCGCCCCTGTGGGAAACTATTAAATTTCAAAATACATGCCCCTGGAGCATCAGCAACCATGAGCATGTTACTCTCTTCATTCAACTATTTCACAAGCTCTTCCTTCCACTTTCCTGCCCAATTGGGGGGGGGGGGGTACTCCTGGTTTACAGTGGTGGAAAAAGAAGAAGAAGAAGAAGAAGAAGAAGAAGAAGAAGAAGAAGAAGAAGAGGAGGAGGAGGAGGAGGAGGAGGAGGAGGAGGAGTTTGAATTTAATATCCCGCTTTATCACTACCCAAAGGAATCTCAAAGCGGCTAACATTCTCCTTTCCCTTCCTCCCCCACAACAAACACTCTGTCAGGTGAGTGGGGCTGAGAGACTTCAGAGAAGTGTGACTAGCCCAAGGTCACCCAGCAGCTGCATGTGGAGGAGCGGAGACACGAAGCCGGTTCACCAGATTACGAGTCTACTGCTCTTAACCACTACATTATACCACACTGGCTCTCAGTGCCATATTAGTGACGTATGTGATGCGGTAGCTGGATACAAGCAGGTTTTTTTCTCCCACACCATCATGTCATTCATGTCTTCAGTCTCTTCCATCAGTGGCATTGCGGTTGCCCCGTGTGCAAAATTGTTAGGGCCACAAAATTTCAACACCCAGTGCTGCCTCAATACAGCTCTGTGCTTGCATCACTGGCTGTTGAAAATGGCTTCTCCATGCGAACCAGCAAGTGACCTCTCCAAACAACAGAACGACTCTTATTTTCTTTTCTCGGTGGCTGCAATCTCATGGGTGCTGCAGACACCATTAGCCAGTTGAATGCACAAGCAAACTCCATCTGTTCCACTCCCTTCTATTTCAGCATGGCCCCAGGCACTGGCAACCCACGCTATGCCACTGTCTTCCAAATCAGGCTGCGTTTATCAATTAAGTGGGAAGTCAGCCAAGGCTGAGCATTGGCGCAACCTGTGCACATCTAGAGGCTGTTGGGCTCCAACTCCCATCAGCCCCAACAAACATGGACAATGATCAGGGATGAAGGGAATTGGAACCTAACAACATCTGGGGCATCCCTGCTCTATAGAAGCTGCACAGATTCAATTTTCAGCACATCACATTCACTTACATGACCAAACAATGCATGCTACAGGATGGGAAGCCTCCGACTACCACTTCTGGCCTGATCAGCAAGAACACTTGTGCAAGCAAAAGTTCTGCCCTTGTGAAGTGATTAGGCTACTCCAGAGCATGACAACAAAAGCCAGAGCCGTAGGTACAGAAGGGCTATCCAGGTTTTTTGCCCCGGGTGAAGCCTCCAAAAGGGGCTCCCAGCCTGTAGGTGGGGTGGGTGGGTGAGTACGCAAAAGCATATGGGTCTTTGACCCAGCGGAAATAAAGCTAAGTTTTGCCTCTAGCAACAGCACCCTTAGCTATGTCACATCAGAGTATTTAAAAATAAGATTGTGCTAAATCTTAACAGGCATCTGGGCCACTGTTTTCCATCTGAGCTCAAATGTTAATAATTGCGTACTTTGTGGGTTGTAGGGTTGCAATCTGATCTGTGTGGCATGAAGTGCTACTGGAACCCTTTCACAAACAGGGTTGTTAGGACTAAGGATGGAGGAGAAATTCAACTGAGTTCACATTTAGGGCTCATGTAGACTTCCTTTTGTGTTGTGTTTTCTTTTTCTGTTTGTTAAATTAGTTTTTATTAGCGGTTTTTGTGTGTTACAAAGCAAACAGGTAAACAGGGAGTGGTACATCTATTGTCTCCATTTTCAATTCATAGCCTTTTTCACCGTTCGTTTACGTTTGGTGAGAGGCACTTTTGTCATAGACCTCCTGCCGTTGGGGGAGAGGAGTGGGAGAGAGAGATGGGGATGTTGTTCTTTCATTCTATTGCCTATTCTTAGTGTAGGGGGTTTGTGTCAGCATCACATGGGTAGGTCTTTTGTCTGTGTATTTAAGGGTAAGGACAACCTCTTTCCTGCTTGGCTTGAGAAGTCTTACCATTTGCATCCTTCCCTTGCCATGTTCGCCAAGCTCAGCCCTCAGATTCTGAGCACAACCAGGTTCCACCTTTCATCCTGTGCTCTTCAGTGCCCCAACCGCCACTGTTGACATCTATCTCTTCAGAACATATACATGGTTACAGATGCTCATTGTGTTGTTAGTTTTTTTCTTACTTTACCCATTGGATGCCAAAAGCATACTTATTCCCAAGCAAATGGGTTTAGTACCAGGGCAGCAGAAGCAAGCTCTACAGTCGTGCCTTGGTTTTTGAACAGAATGCGTTCCGGAAGTCCATTCGACTTCTGAAATGTTCGGAAACCAAGGCGCGGCTTCCGATTGGCTGTAGAATTGTCCTGCAGCCAATTGGACGCCGTGGAAGCTGAGCCGGACGTTTGGCTTCCGAAGCAAAGTTTGCAAACTGGAACACCTACTTCCAGGTTTGCGGCGTTCGAGTTCCAACTTGTTTGTGAACAAAGCTGTTCGAAAACCAAGGTACGGCTGTATTTAATTTCTGCAGGCCTATAGATGGTGCTGTGATTTAAAGGTAAAGGTAAAGGGACCCCTGACCATTAGGTCCAGTCACAGACGACTCTGGGGTTGCGCGCTCATCTCGTGTTACTGGCCGAGGGAGCCGGCGTACAGCTTCCGGGTCATGTGGCCAGCATGACAAACCAGAGCAGCGCATGGAAACGCCGTTTACCTTCCAGCCAGAGTGGTACCTATTTATCTACTTGCACTTTGACGTGCTTTCGAACCGCTAGTTTGGCAAGAACTGGGACCGAGCAACGGGAGCTCACCCTGTTGCGGGGATTCGAACCGCCGACCTTCTGATCAGCAAGCCCTTGGCTCTGTGGTTTGTGAAACTGCACCTGCACAGAGTATTTTGTTATTTTTTATCAGTGTTGGCAAGCAGTTTTTTTTTAAGTGTTTGTTGTAACATAACAGAAATGTAGAATGGAAGGATGAGCCCCCCCCCCCACTTTGGATGGGACCTCCACCCCCCCATAAGACCATTAAGTCTAGAGTCTTATATTATCTAACTGCACCATTGCGTTCATATATTCAAGTATGCTTCAGGAAACAGCCTTTAAAGGTGTAGCTTTAAAATCTAAATTCAGCAAAGCAAACTCACCCTTTAAAAACTTTCTTTCTGTGTTTTTGTTCTTTTCTACCTCAAGAGACCATGGCCAAGAAAGTAGCGATTGTTGGGGCAGGAGTGAGTGGACTGACCTCCATCAAATGTTGCCTGGATGAGGGGCTGGAGCCCACCTGCTTCGAGAAGAGCGATGACATTGGGGGTGTGTGGCGATTCACGGTAAATTGAGGAGGGGCCATATGGCTTGATCTCTGATTGTTGTTGTCGTTCAGTCGTGCCCGACTCTTTGTGACCCCATGGACCAGAGCATGCCAGACACCCCTATCCTCCACTGCCTCCCGCAGTTTGGCCAAACTCATGCTAGTCGCTTCGAGAACACTGTCCAACCATCTCTCTCTTTTTTTTTAATAAGAATTTATTGGTATTTTCATAACAAACATACACCCACACCCACACCTACATATATAAATCAAATACAAACACAAATACAATTCTTCTTGTTTATACACTTAAGAAAATATCCTAGTTCCAAATCTTGACAATTGACTTCCCCCACCCTCTCTCCTTCGGTTTTATATCCATATTCTACTTTAATAACTTCCTTTCTCTAAAAATTTTATTCACTTAATAGAATTCAAACCTTAAACAACAATCTTAATAACAATTCTTTGGATCTTAACAAATTAATCTTATATTAAATCTAAACTATTCTTCTTCCCTTGAACTGCTGCTAATATCAAAAAGTTTCAAAATATCCCTTTTCTTATTAAAAATTAAAATAAAACTTAATGTCTTAACCCTCCGATTTCAGATTACCATAACAATGCATTTATATTTTATACTTAATATAGTTCACCCTATCCCCCCTTTGTCCCATGTCCTTCTCCATCTTTCACCGGAACCGCTCCTCAGATTGTCCTCTTTTCTTATACATCCACAGGACCAGACACAAAACCAGACACCTTCCCCAACCATCCTTGCATCGAGCATCAGGATACACTGTTCGTCTCTCGGCTTCTCCCATTCAATGCTGCATTCTTCTATTTGTAAATATCTTAATTTCTTGACCATCGCTCCCGAGCTCACACCTCGGGGGCTGGATATAATATTCCTTGCCGTCCTCGGACTGCCACCACCGAGGAACGCTTCTTTTTCCGGGGATCGCCATGCCAGCTCGCTCAATTTTTCAATCAGCTCCATCAGCTCTTTGCCCAAATTTTCTTCCATAGTATCGAGTGTCTGGAAGGTCTCCTCTGTGGGAAATAAATTTTCCTTCAAATCCCCACTCAAAACCTTCAATTTCCGATTAATCAGTTCCAGTTTCAATATAATAATCCTTTCTTCATCAGTTAGTTCAAAGTCCAAAACAGTTTCAAAAACAAAGCCCAACATGGTGAGGACGGGCATAGGTATCAGATTTCAGTTTCTATTTCAGTGTTGTTCATCATATAGCAGTAATTTTCCACTTCGATTCAGAGTCTTCGCAGCCATTTTCCTCTGAAACCGGAGCGCAAAGACCAAAACTTTCAACTGGGATATTTTCCATCCTCTTCCTCCCCCAAGGGAGATCTATAAAGTCTCACTCCTCAAAAAGTCTTAACAATATATCCATCCGATAGCAACAGTATCACAATCTGTTATTTTTCTCGCCTCCGAAGGGAGACAGGCAGACTCCTTTATCTAAAGCCTCCAGGGTCGTTAAGTCGTTAAGTCGTTAAGCTCAGCAGTTAATCCAATCAAGTACTTACGACCTCCAGCTTCTTTTTCTTTCATCTCTCAGGGAGAACGTCTCGCTCACCACGGCCAGTTCTCGCCGCTTTTCCGCCCGGTTGGGGCATTTCCCCTAATGGCCCGGCTCCGCATTCCCTTCACCCCCACTCCCCCTTTACAGGGGGAGCGAGGGAAGGGTGCGTAGCCTAGCGGGCCCGCCGGGGAGCCCGAGGCACGGGACGCTCTTCCCGGCCTCACCGGAGCCCCGCGTAGCGGTGGCGGGGCTCCAACCCCCGGGCTAGACTGGGTGGCCTCGCAGCCGAGGCAACCCAGCGACCGCCCGCGATGGCGACCTCGCCGGAAGTCCCCACTGTCCAACCATCTCATCCTCTGTCGTCCCCTTCTCTGATTAGGGTTGCTCAACTGAAGAAACTCACATTTGGGTTAAGCAAGGCTAGTCAGTCATCAGTAATAATCATATTCAAAATAAACAAACTAATTGAGCGAAATCCTCTGATGACTATTCAGCATGTTTCCCCTGCATATGATTCTGAAATAGTAGCCAAATATTTAATATCTGCATTTGGCGCCTGTTGATTTTTACTTAACTGATTAAAATAATCATATGCTAATATTGATTATGTAATATCGAATGTTATGCACATCTTTTTTCAGGTCAAATTACGTGGTGAAAATTAGGGTGTGCATTAGATTTTATGCCGCCAGCAAATACTTTTTTTTGTTTTGTTTCAAGGCTTTGAAAAGTGAGGTGCGCATTAGATTTGATGGCGCATTAGATTGACCTAAATACGGTAAATGCAGAATAAAAATATCATGAAAAAGATCAGCCATCTAAAATGGACATTTCAGTTATTTAGCCATTCTTTCTTATGGCATGTGAAATA
The DNA here is from genome assembly GCF_009819535.1 of Lacerta agilis. NCBI lineage: Eukaryota > Metazoa > Chordata > Lepidosauria > Squamata > Lacertidae > Lacerta > Lacerta agilis. The sequence continues at coordinate 7,427,942 of NC_046317.1, read as the reverse complement.
TTTGTACATACAAATTCTCTTCGCTGTGATGCTGTTGCTATTCTATTCTGCATGCACACGAAAGCTCATACCAGGAACAAACTCAGTTGGTCTCTAAGGTGCTACTAGAAAGAATTTTCGATTTTGTTTTGACTATGGCAGACCAACACGGCTACCCACCTGTAACTGCTATTCTATTAAGATAGGAATATACTGGTAGTCATTGCTCTCCCTTTACCCTCCTGTGTCTTAACAATAAGATTAATTTACACATTAATTCACACATAATTGTGACATTCCTTATCTATTCCATGCCACGCCTTACCTAGTTTGGGATGTGACATTTCTAAAATTTTACAGCAACCATTCTTCGGCCAACTAATAAATAACACACAAACACCTTATTTTCTCAAATTCATGAATTAACCATGGCGTAAATATGAGCACATCTCCCATAATTTCTCGAATTTGTTTTAAAACCCGGTGCCCAAAATTTTGCATGATTTTACAGGGGCACCAAACATTGGGCTAATCGTTTCCATGACAATCCCAACTTCTACATAAGGTGATACTATATTTTTTCTTCATTGTTTCTAGAATAGAATTCTGGGATTTTATAAATGCGTTCCCTTACGGCCACATTTGACAGGATCAGTGGAACTTATTGATAAATTCCCACTGTAGAATCATAAAATTGTAGCGTTGGAAGGAAACTGACAGTCATTTAGTCTAACCCCCTTCACTGCAGGAATCTCAACACAAGCATCTCTGACAAATAAATGACCATCCAACCTCTGCTTAAAAATCTCCAAGGAAGGAGAGTCCATCACCTTCCAAGAGAGTCTGTTCCATTGTCTAACACAGGGGTCAGCAATTTTATTTCAGCAGGGGGCCGGTCCACTGTCCCTCAGACCCTGTGGGGGGCCGGACTATATTTTTTGGGGGGGGGAATGAACGAATTCCTATGCCTCACAAATAACCCAGAGATGCACTTTAAATAAAAGCACACATTCTACTCATGAAAAAACACACAGATTCCCGGACCGTCTGAAGGCCGGATTTAGAAGGTAATCGAGCTGTATCCAGTCCCTGGGCCTTAGTTTGCCTACCCATGGTCTAACAGCTCTTACTGTCGGGAACTAAAAGGTAAAGGTAAAGGTACCCCTGACGTTAGGTCCAGTCACGGACGACTCTCGGGTTGCAGCGCTCATCTCACTCTATAGGCCGAGGGAGCTGGCGTTTGTCCGCAGACAGCTTCCGGGTCATGTGGCCAGCATGACTAAGCCGCTTCTGGCGAACCAGAGCAGTGCACGGAAACGCCGTTTACCTTCCCACCAGAGCGGTACCTATTTATCTACTTGCACTTTGACATTCTTTCGAACTGCTAGGTTGGCAGGAGCAGGGACTGAGCAACGGGAGCTCACCCTGTCACGGGCATTCGAACCGCCGACCTTCTGATCGGCAAGCCCTAGGCTCTGTGGTTTAACCCACAGCGCCCTCTTATGTCATTGCTATGCCAACCTTTCCAGTTTTTTTGATATTGATATTTGACAGTTACTTGGGCATATTTGGTAGCATATTTGACATGCAATGGTATGTAGTATGTTGCCATTGTTAAATTACAAGACTTTGCCTTTGTCCAAATGCCCCCACTGAAAAAACCAGATGTTAATAAATCTATAAGCACTTGGATTTGTAGCACATTCAAAACCTGAAGTTTTGTCCAGTATTAAATTTTTGTGAATATTCTGCCCATTGGGTCCTCTTTGACAGAAACAAATTGTGAACACTTTCCCTTCCCAAAATATCACCCCACTTTTCCAATACAGGCAATATAATTATTATTATTATTATTATTATTATTATTATTATTATTATTATTATTATTTGTACCCCGCCCATCTGGCTGGATTTCTCCAGCCACTCTGGGCGGCTTCCAACAAAAATCAGATACAAAAATATCACACATTAAAAACTTCCCTGAAAAGGGCTGCCTTCAGGTATTTTCTGAATGTCAGGTAGTTGTTTATCTCCTTGACCTGTGATGGGAGGGCGTTCCACAGGGCGGGCGCCACTACCAAGAAGGCCCTCTGCCTGGTTCCCTGTAGCTTTGCTTCTCGCAGTGAGGGAACCGACAGAAGGCCCTCGGCGCTGGATCTCAGTGTCCGGGCTGAACGATGGGGGTGGAGACGCTCCTTCATATATATATATAAAATACTGTTGCATGTTTCCCAATGTAATGTTACAAGGCTTGTTGTATTTGGAGGAGGGAGTACAGGTGAAACTTGAAAAATTAGAATATTGTGGAAAAGTCCATTTATGTAAGCAATTGTTTTCATTAGCTACTGGAGTTTAATATATGAGATAGACTCATGACATGCAAAGTGAGATATGTCAAGCCTTTATTTGTTATAATTGTGATGAGTATGGCGTACAGCTGATGAGAACCCCAAAGTTGAAATTGTTAATTTGGGGTTCTCATCAGCTATACACAATAATCATCACAATTATAACAAATAAAGGCTTGACCTATCTCGCTTTGCATGTCATGAGTCTATCTCATATATTAGTTTCACCTTTTAAGTTGAATTACTGAAAAAAAAAACCGAACCTTTCCACGATATTCTAATTTTTCGAGTTTCACCTGTACCGGAAATGTTCTTCAGCATCTCTGTAATATGCTTTGTTGTCGTTTTTAATATGCAAATAAAGCAGAGTAGAGGAACAAATGGGCTAACCTCTGTATCAGATTTCTAGAAAGATATTCTGCACCTCGAGGCGTTTCTTCACAAGGCACCTCACAGAAGTTCTCTCTTTCCGATTCTGTTTCTCTGAATTCAAACTGCAAAATATGGCTCCAAGCTATTTCTCTTCACTTGGGTTGCAACAGTGAGGCTGGAGAGGGAAAAGCTATCAAGGGACATTAACATGCTCTTCATTAAATCTCTTGCCAACAGAACTATAATATAATATGTTGTTGCTTATTGGAATAATGGGGACGTGGGTGGCGCTGTGGGTTAAACCACAGAGCCTAGGGCTTGCTGATCAGAAGGTCGGCGGTTCGAATCCCTGCGACAGGGTGAGCTCCCTTTGCTCGGTCCCAGCTCCTGCCCACCTAGCAGTTCGAAAGCACGTCAAAGTGCAAGTAGATAAATAGGTACCGCTCCGGCGGGAAGGTAAACGTCATTTCCATGCGCTGCTCTGGTTTGCCAGAAGCGGCTTAGCCATGCTGGCCACATGACCTGGAAGCTGTATGCTGGCTCCCTCGGCCAGTAAAGCGAGATGAGCGCCACAACCCCAGAGTCATCTGCGACTGGACCTAATGGTCAGGGGTCCCTTTACCTTTACTATTAGATTAATACCGCTCCTTCATCAAAAGATCTCAGGGCAGTTCGCAAGATAAAAATACAGGATAAAAGCACAAATAAAAAGTTAAAACAGAAACCACAAAACAATAACCCCCCACGAGCACATTTAAAAGACTGTGAAATATTAATTAGTCATATGTTCTGTTTAAAGAAGATAATAATACAAAGAACGTAACGTAATATGACAAAATCAACAAGCAAAAAGCAAACATTACATCAAGGCTGCCGTCCTGTTCCTGCTTACGTGGAATTCAGTGAGACTGGGGTGGAATCTGGAAACATATAAAAAGCACTGTGAACATGCTTTTATAAAAAAAAGAGTTTTGAAAAATATATTGAATTTGCCATAAGCTTACTATCGCCATCTAGTGTCACATTTGTATAATCCATTGCCATGAAATGGGGACATTTCCAGTACAGGTTCATACCAGTTTAATATTCATTCCTTCTGGTAGTTAAATGTCTGTCCCTCCTCCCACTAGGAATTCCTCCCACTAGGAATTGTCTCTCGGTAAAGGCTGCTATGCAACAGGATATTAATGTGTGCCTGAGTTGCACAGATCCAATTTTCCTCAGTGTCCTTTGGACAAACGTGTGCACTTCCAACTGAAATCTACCTCAGTCCTTCCCATCCACACTAGTGGTGGCTGTTACAAGTGGTCTTGAGACCCTCAAAATAAAATCTGAGCAAAATTGATGAAGCGGCAAAGAGTTTATTGATTACAAAACGTTCTTGCAAGAGCAGGTATCCAAAGTAGGAATACCCAAAATTGACAAAACATAGCACAGTTTCTCTCCCTTGTCTCCCCATTGGCTGGGCACTGCAAGGTTTACAGCCTATCAAGACCGCCTAATTTTCCTACTAAAATTCCCGACCTCGTTGACATCTCCCATTACTCTGATTTCGATGCTCACCACTCCTGTTTACCTTAATCCTTATTTGGTCCCATGTTTCTATGCTTTTCCATACTGACTCAAGCAACAAAGCCACATCCTGACCACTAACGGGTGTAAACGAGTTCTAGACCTGCTGAAGCATACAAATAAACCATATTTCTTATGAGCATCCTAACCACAAGCTGTTCTAAATATAAGTGTCAGCAAGTCTGTGCTGCCTGCAGTTATCTAGCAGTGGCAGCATTTTGGCTTTTTGGTGGAAAAGCAACATTATCATTCCTCACAGTGGTGCTTGATGGGGTGGTTGGATCCTGAATGGGGTAACTGTGCACCTGAAGGTCCTAGAACAATAGGATTCAGAATAGAACCTGTGATCCTAGAACAATAGGATTCAGAATGCAGCAGTCTGATTGGTCCTAAAACAATAGGATCCAGAATGCAGCAGTCTGATTGGTTCGCAGGAGCCACCCAATCCAGCTCCAGGTGGAAGTGAATCCGCAACCCGATTGACATACAGGAGTATCCTGGAATTAGCCAATCACGTGGGGCCCATTGTGTAAATAGTGTATATAAAGCAGACGTTTTGGGGAAACTGCATTCCTCACTACTATGAGCTGAATAAAGAGCATGAAATTCACACTTGACTCCGAGTATATTTCAGCAGCTGACTACTAGCTCCATCTTGTATGGAGGCTGAGACCCTACCTGCCCATGGACTGTCTTGCCAGAGTGGTGCATGTTCTAGTTATCTCTTGCTTGGACTACTGCAATGCGCTCTACGTGGGGCTACCTTTGAAGGTGACCCGGAAACAACAACTAATCCAGAATGCGGCAGCTAGACTGGTGACTGGGAGCGGCCGCCAAGACAATATAACACCGGTCCTGAAAGACCTACATTGGCTCCCAGTACGTTTCCGAGCACAATTCAAAGTGTTGGCACTGACCTTTAAAGCCCTAAATGGCCTCGGCCCAGTATACCTGAAGGAATGTCTCCACCCCCATCGTTCTGCCCGGGCACTGAGGTCCAGCCCCGAGGGCCTTCTGGCAGTTCCCTCCATGTGAGAAGTGAAGTTACAGGGAACCAGGTGGGGGGCCTTCTCAGTGGTGGCACCTGCCCTCTGGAACACCTTCCCATCAGATGTCAACAACTGTCTGACTATTGGAAGACATCTGAAGGCAGCCCTGTTTAAGGAAGTTATTAATGTTTGATGTTTTATCGTGATTTTAATTCTTTTGGGAGCCGCCCAGAGTGGCTGGGGAATTATTATTATTACAGTATTATCATCGGATAAATCTGAATTAAATGGGGAGAAAGTGCAGGCTGCCACTTAGGGGAGGATGACCGGAAGAACATGCACACCTGAGATGAACTGAATCCACTTTGAACTGCCTTGTGCACACATCCGGATGGATGGATCTCCACCTGAACTCTGAGCATCCTCACTAAACCATAGTTCCCAGCATGGGGCGTGGGGGCAAGGTTAAGTATGCCTATAGTTTCTGATATTTTAGGACCACATTTGTTCCACAGCTCTGGATATCTTGGCAATCTTGTAATACAGTATATACAACTTTTGGTATGTGAGGTGGATGAAAAGAAAGGATCTATTTAACAGTGTTTCCAACCCTTCGTGTTGATTTCTGCATAATAAGGCAATTGATAAATAATGAGCAATGTTATTCTGCTCTTATGTGGCCCAGGAGGATGTTGAGGAAGGAAGAGCCAGCCTCTACAGATCAGTGGTCAGTAACACATGTAAAGAGATGTCGGCTTTTGCTGACTTTCCATACCCAGAAGATTTCCCTGTCTTTTTACCACATGACAAGCTCCTGGAATATCTTAGGATGTATACAAAACATTTTGATCTTCAGAGGCACATTCAGTTCAAGGTAAGACCTCCCCCCCCCCATGAACTGCTGAAATTAACATGTTAACATTTCAGAATATTTCTATGTAAGGACCTTGGTGTTTTTTTTTACAACTCAAAACCAAAGAAAGCATCTGAAACTCAGGTTGAGAAATTGCTAGAGCACGCAACAAACCTGGCTCGAATCATAGAATTGTAGAGTTGGAAGGGACCGGAAGGCTCATCTAGTCCAGTGTTCCTCAACCCTGGGTCCCCAGATGTTTTTGGCCTACAACTCCCATCATCCATAGCTAGCAGGACCAGAGGTATAGCAAGGGGGCGGGGGGCAGGCCACCCCGTGTTCCATAATAGAGGGGGTGACAAATTATCAAGGAACAACTTTTTTTGATTTTTTTTTTAATGCCTGCTCCAAAGGTCTTATCTTACTATACTAGGGATTATATAGCTATATATGAAATTTCATGCATATTGGTTAATATCTTGACCCTCCTCCACCAAAATAGCTGTTCACTTGGCTGTTTTCCTATGTCGTGAAGGCTGAAATTTCAGTTCAGTGGAGCACTTACTGTTCCCAACCCTAACCCTGTGGAAAGCCATCTAATTAGACTTTAATTTGATTTTGAGATGTTTTTAGGAGGTAATTTAATTATTGTTTGATTTTATACCAATGTTATGTATCTGATGTTAGCCACCCTGAGCCCGTCTTCGGCCGGGGAGGGCGGGATATAAATAAAAGATTTTTTATTATGATTACTTGTTATTATGCCTTTGTAAGAAAATATGAAATAATGTAAAACCATTTTTGCGGGGGGGGGAATCAATGGGGGGGTTGCCAAGACGTTTTCCGCACCGGGTACCACCTGACCTTCCCATGCCTCGGGGGGGGGGGTTGACAAAAAATATTTTGCCCCCGGGTACCAATTTACCTTGCTACGCCCCTGAGCAGGACGAGTGGTCATGGATGATGGGAGTTGTAGGCCAAAAACATCTGGGGACTCGAGGTTGAGGAACACTGATCTAGTCCAACCCCTGAAAAGCAGGGATCACAACTAAAGGATCTCCAACAGATGGCCATCTAACCTCTGTTTAAAAACTTCCAATGAGGTAGAGTCCTTCTGCTGTTCAGCGGCTCTTACTGTCAGAAAGTTCTTCCAGATGTTTAGTTGAAGACTCCAATCTTTCACCATGCACTGCTTAATCAGAGAAATATATTTGCTTCTAGTTGCCTATGATCTTAGTAACGCCAGACTCCTAAATCTTGTTCTTATTTTCAATTACAGGTGGGTAGCCGTGTTGGTCTGCCATAGTCAAAACAAAATAAAATAAAATAATTCTTTCCAGTAGCACCTTAGAGACAAACTAAGTTTGTTCTTGGTATGAGCTTTCGTGTGCATGCACACTTCTTCAGATACACTGAAACGGAAGTCACCAGAAGTCACCAGACCCTTAAATATAGTGAGGGAGTGGGGAGGGGTATTACTCAGAAGGGTGGTGGGAATGGGTGATCAGCTGATAGGTGTGGAAAACCTGTTGACGACTGTTAACGGCTGCAATTGGTCTTGCAGGGGAAGGCAAGGGGTGAGATGGCTAAAGATAGCTTTGGCGTGTATAATGAGATAAGAATCCAATATCTTTGCTCAGACCAGGTCTCTCCATCGTTTTAAGTTTGGCAATGAGTTGCAATCCAGCAACTTCTCTTTCCAGTCTATTTCTGAAATCCCTTTGTACTAAGACAGCTACTTTGAGATCTTGTATAGAATGTCCTGGGAGACTGAAGTGTTCTCCTACTGGTTTCTCTGTCTCGTGATTCCTGATATCAGATTTATGTCCATTTATCCTTTGGCGTAGGGTTTGGCCTGTTTGTCCAATATAGAGAGCTGAAGGGCACTGTTGGCATTTGATGGCATACACAATGTTGGAAGACATTTATTCCAATGTTGGAAGACTTATTTTCAAGTCCACTAGTTTCTTGTTGTCCAATTGGTTCTTTCCTTGAAATATTTCAGAGCACCGTGATCAGCGTAAGGAAGTGCCCTGACTTCTCTGCCACCGGCCAGTGGGATGTTGTCACGGAGACTGATGGGAAACAGAAATCCGCCATCTTTGATGCTGTCATGGTTTGCATTGGTTATCTTGCCGTCCCCTCGTTGCCGCTCAAGTCCTTCCCTGGTATAGCTGATCTGGAGTTTCTTTCTGTTTAGTGCTTGCTTTAAAAAGCTCTTGCATGCATTCGGCAAGAAAGGGAACACATGCAGAAGCAAAGTTCATATTTTTTCCATGTATCCAAGGGTCCAAGGATGTGTTTGTCTTCCTAAAAGAGATATTTTGATGTATAGCGTAGCTAGGTAAATTGGTACCCGGGGGCAAAAAATAATTGTCACCCCCCCCAGGCATGGGAAGGTCAGGTGGTACCCGGTGCGGAAAATTTCTTGTCAACACCCCCATTGACCCCCCCAAAATGGTTTTACGTTATTTCATATTTTCTTACAAAGGAATAATAACAAGTAATAATAATAATAAACTTTTATTTACATCCCGCCCTCCCTGGCCGAAGTTGGGCTCAGGGTGGCTAACACCAGATACATAACATTGGTATAAAATCAAACAATAATTAAATTACCTCCTAAAAACCTCTCAAAGTCTAATTAGATGGCTTTCCACAAAGTCTAATTAGATGGCTTTCAGCCTTCATGACATAAGAAAACAACCAAGTGAACAGCTATTTTGGTGGAGGAGGGTCAAGGTATTAACCGATATGCATGAAGTTTCATATATAGCTATATAATCCCTAGTATAGTAAGATAAGATCTTCGGAGCAGGCATTTTCAAAAAAAAAAAATCAAAAAAAAATCTTGCTAATTTGTCACCCCCTCCATTATGGAACACGGGGCGGACCGCCCCCCTCACGCCCCCCCTTGCTATGCCCCTGTGTATAAATATAAGCAAAACTGCACATGTCCCTCTTGGGACAACAGTTCAAAATTATTGATTACATCTCAGGATTTTTGAAGCACCATCTCCAACAAAAATGATTCCTGGGTGCAGAAAATCAGCATGTTTCTTCCATGATAGCATGAGGGGACCTTCCCCCAGCAAAAACCTACTCTTTAAAGCTTAATTGGAGCAGACAGCAATCTCTGGAAACCCTGAATTGCAGTTTGCTCCAATTTAGCTTTAAAGAGCGGGTTTTGGGGTGAAAGCTCGGGGGGGGGGAGCACTCGGACATGGAGCAGGGCAAAAGGCAACTGTGGAAAAGCCCGTCCAGGGGGGTGGCACATCCCCTCTGCCCAAGGGTGGCTCTGCTGTAATAGAAATAATGTATATTTAGTACCTTGTACACTAGACATGCAGGATGTGGGTGGCGCTGTGGGTTAAACCACAGAGCCTAGGGCTTGCTGATCAGAAGGTTGGCGGTTCGAATCCCTGCGACAGGGTGAGCTCCTGTTGTTCACTCCCAGCTCCTGCCCACCTAGCAGTTCAAAAGCACATCAAGGTGCAAGTAGATAAATAGGTACCGCTCCAGCGGGAAGGTAAACGGCATTTCCGTGCGCTGCTGTGGTTCGCCAGAAGCGGCTTAGTCATGCTGGCCACATGACCCGGAAGCTGTACGCTGGCTCCCTCACAGTAAAGTGAGATGAGCGCCGCAACCCCAGAGTCGGACACAACTGGACCTAATGGTCAGGGGTCCCTTTACCTTTACCTTTACACTAGACATGCACTGCATAAATCCCAGGCATGCAGCCTGGGAGTCATTTTGCATTCACAGCTGTCCATGGAGGCACAGGTCAATTCTGTGTCCAGGGCGGCTGTCTACCAGCTCCATCTGGTACGCTGGCTGAGACCCTACCTGCCCGTGGACGGTCTCACCAGAGTGGTGCATGCTCTAGTTATCTTCCGCTTGGACTACTGCAATGCGCTGTACTTGGGGCTACCTTTGAAGGTGACCCAGAAACAGGGGCGTAGCAAGGCTCTGCGCTGCCCTGGGCAGAGGTGGCGCAGAGGCACCCCCTGGGGGAGGGGCACGGTGTGTGCGTCGTGACGTCATCGTGACGTCACGAAACACATGGATGCCACTGAAAGGGGGAAATTCCCCCTTTCCGACGCTTTTTTCATTGGGGGGTGGGCCAGCGAGGAGGGGGCGTCACGCTTGTCCCTGGCATGACGCCCCCTCCTCGCTGGCCCACCCCTCGCACAGAAAAAAAAAAACGCTGGGACGGGGGAAAGGCGGCATGCCCCCATTCGGGGCCCGCCCGGCGGGGCGGGGTAAGGGGGGGCGGCCAAAGTGTCACCCCCCTCCCCTGGAACCCAGGGCGGACCACCCCCGCCCCCCTTGCTACACCCCTGCCCAGAAACAACTACTAATCCAGAATGCAGCAGCTGGACTGGTGACTGGGAATGGCCACCCAGACCATATAACACCGGTCCTGAAGGATCTTCACTGGCTCGCAGTATGTTTCCGAGCACAGTTCAAAGTGTTGGTGCTGACATTGAAATCCCTAAATGGCCTTGACCCAGTATACCTGAAGGAGCGTCTCCACCCCCATCATTCTGCCCCGGACACTGAGGTCCAGCGTCGAGGGCCTTCTGGCGGTTCCCTCACTGTGAAAAGCGATGTTACAGGGAACCAGGCAGAGGGTCCTCTCAGTAGTGGCGCCCGCCCTGTTGAACGCCCCCCCGTCAGATGTCAAGGAAATAAGAACTACACAACTTTTAGAAGGCTTCTGAAGGTGGCCCTATATCGGGAAGTTCTTAATGTTTGATGTTTTTGTCAGGATCTTCCCCAGTGCTGCTCATGAGTATCAACAAAGCCTCTTTTGAAAAACTGAAGCTATTTATTAAGCATAGCTATTTACAAGCGGAGCTAGTCAAAAACATGACCGTTCAATCACTATCAGAATCCGGAAGTACATTCCTTCGGCTACCCACCCAACACCAGATTTTCGGCACCCTGAAATGATGTCTCCTGGGTCCTCTAGCCCCCTCCCCCTGCGTTGTGCCTGTGTCAGAAGCTGTGGGCTTCTGTCCGATCTTGTCTGGCTGGTGGTGCTGGGTCTTTCAGCAGTGTCACAGAGCCCATTTGGAGACAATTCCTGTGATAAGCTGGATGAGGAGGAGGAGGAGTCCGTTTGCAAAAGGGGCTCGGGTTCCCTATAGCTTCGTGAGCTGTCTCCCGTTGAAGAGCAGCTCTCTCTGCCCTGCTCCTGAGCAGGGCTTCCTCTCTCCCTCTCCTCGTGAGTCGCTGGGCTACTCCTGACAGTTTTATAATGTTTTTATATGTGCTGGAAGCTGCCCAGAGTGGCTGAGGCAACCCAGTCCAATGGGCAGGGTATAAATAATTAAATTAAATTAAAAGTTGCAGTCACGAGCACATGTACTTGAGAGTAAACTTCACCCACGGGGTTGATTTCTGAACAATCATGCAGAGGACTGGGTTATAGGTGGTATTTCAGTTGTTATTTCTCTGGGCATGTCCTCATTTCCACACAGGTCTAGAAAAGTTCAAGGGGCAGTATTTCCACAGCCGCTACTACAAAAGCCCAGAGGTCTTCAAGGGTAAGAGAGTCCTTGTGATTGGCATGGGGAATTCTGGAACCGACATCGCCGTGGAAGCAACTCAGACAGCAAAAAAGGTACCATCCCTCGGACCAGTTGCACGTTTTAAACTGGGCACCTTCACCCACCTCTTAAACATAGAATTGCTGTTTTTATTCAAATTAGACATTTCTGATGCTAACATTTCCCAGACACTAAAATGCTCTTATTTTGGACAATTAAGCTTTGCAACGGGGTTATGTAAGTTTTTATTGCTGTGTAAGGGAAGCACAGCTTGAAAGCTCATCTGGAGATGTGGTGGCCCCACCTAGTGGGAAAAGTTGGGTATGGCACTGTAAATATTACTTTGTTTCCGTAGTTAGTCCAGAGATATGGGGAGCCTTGTTTAGCATTCATCTGCTTCTGCTTGCCACAAAGTTTATGTGAAAGTTAGGTTATCACTGTTTCTTACATTTGCTAAAACCCTGAAGTAGTTGATAACAACAAATTTAGTTGTATCTGAAGAAGTGTGCATGCACACAAAAGCTCATACCAGGAACAAACTCAGTTGGTCTCTAAGGTGCTACTGGAAAGAATTTTTGATTTTGTTTTAACAAATTTAGTGACATTTCGGTCCTGTGTCTGGCCTATTTGAACTTGGCCTATCTTTGAATTTTATATATGTCCAGCTTATAAGGGTGGATGAAGGCAAGAGACTGCTGCTCCAACTCACCTTTATCTCAATCAGCGTGGTTTCCTTTCCACTGCAGTGCTGTTTCTGCCACATTATTCACTTTGAAATTTACCTAAATCACGGATTTAACACAATTATTCCCACATCCTTCACAAGGGCAATTTAAATGGAGGAAGATGTGCTTGTTGTTGTTTTTTTACAGTGCTCACTGATACATAGGGCCACTGCCTCTTTGTTTTGGTGCCCATGGCACTTTTATCAAGATAAGGGCAGGACAGAGCACATTTTTTTTTGTGTGTGTGTACCAGCTCCATCTGGTACACAGGCTGAGACCCTACCTGCCCTGCAGACTGTCTCACCAGAGTGGTGCATGCTCTAGTTATCTCCCGCTTGGACTGCTGCAATGCGCTCTGCGTGGGGCTACCTTTGAAGATGACCCGGAAACTACAACTAATCCAGAATGCTGCAGCTGGACTGGTGACTAGGAGTGGCCGCTGAGACCATATAATCTGAAAGATGTACATTGGCTCCCAGTACATTTCTGAGCACAATTCAAAGTGTTGGCGCTGACCTTTAAAGCCCTAAATTATCTTCCGCTTGAACTACTGCAATGCTCTCTACTTGGGGCTACCTTTGAAGGTGACCCAGAAACAAAAACTAATCTAGAATGCGGCAGCTAGACTGGTGACTGGGAGTGGCCACCCAGACCATATAACACCGGCAGAGGGCCTTCTCGGTAGTGGCACCCGTCCTGTGGAACGCCCTCCCATCAGAGGTCAAAGAGATAAGCAACTACTTGACATTCAGAAAATACCTGAAGGCAGCCCTGTTTTAGGGAAGTTTTTAATCTGTGACATATTCAAGGAAACAAACAACTATCTGGCTTTCAGAAAACATCTAAATGTTCCCTGCATCGGGAAATTTTTAATGTTTGGTGTTCGATCGTGTTTTTAATATTGTGTTGGGAGCCGCCCAGAGTGGCTGGGGAAACCCAGGCAGATGGGCAGGGGATAAATAAATAAATAAATAAATAAATAATACCAGAAAGAAAGCATTGCTGATTGGCATTTGCTGGATAGATGCCTGTTTCAGGCTTGGGACATGAACATCTGTAATTTCCTCTTCTGCTTTATTTGGAATTCTCTGACATCTCCATTGCTCTAAGTACCAAACTTCCTTTTTTTAAAAACAAAAAACAAAACTGGGTCTGCTCCATAAACTATACCAGACTGTTTTCTTTCTAGGTGGTGCTCAGCACAGAAAGAGGCGCTTGGGTAATAAGCCGTGTCTTTGACAATGGCTACCCATGGGACATGGTGTTCCTAACTCGTTTTATGAACATTGTTCGAAACATCCTCCCCGGGCGCTTCACAGGATGGCTGATTGAGAACCGAGTGAGCCAGTGGTTTAACCACGCGAACTATGGCATAATTCCCAAGGACAGGTACGTGGGGTCAACATAGGATTGAAAGGGGAAAGAAACACAAATGCAGTATATTTGCCCCCCCCCAAAAAAAAAACATAACCAAAAGCATAACCAAAAGCATTTTTTAAAAAAGTTCAAGAAGGATACTGACAAGCTGGAACGTGTCCAGAGGAGGGCAACCAAAATGGTCAAAGGCCTGGAAACAATGCCTTATGAGGAACGGCTTAGGGAGCTGGGTATGTTTAGCCTGGAGAAGAGAAGGTTAAGCGGTGATATGATAGCCATGTTCAAATATATAAAAGGATGCCATATAGAGGAGGGTGAAAGGTTGTTTTCTGCTGCTCCAGAGAAGCGGACACAGAGCAATGGATTCAAACTACAAGAAAGAAGATTCCACCTAAACATTAGGAAGAACTTCCTGACAGTGAGAGCTGTCCGGCAGTGGAATTTGCTGCCAAGGAGTGTGGTGGAGTCTCCTTCTTTGGAGGTCTTTAAGCAGAGGCTTGACAGCCATCTGTCAGGAATGGTTTGATGGTGTTTCCTGCTTGGCAGGGGGTTGGACTGGATGGCCCTTGTGGTCTCTTCCAACTCTATGATTCTATGAAATAGAGGTGGCAAGAAAGGGTGTTGCCAGCATCCATAAAAGTACAGGTGGAGGTGTGGTCCAAGAAATGGACTGTGGCAGAAAGTCTGAGTCCCTATTCCCACATCCTTCTTGCTCCGCAAGCCTCATTCAAATGAATGGGAGCTGGGCTGCATGGATACCCTTCCTGCCCCATGGATCTGATCTGCCACCCTTTTTTATATATATTTTCCATTTTTTAAAATTGTTTATTGTACGAGAATTTTTACATACATTGTATAATCTCTGTCAAGTATTGAATTTCCCGTACAGTTTTTTTTCTTTTTCCCCTTTTTCCCCTGCCACCCTTAAAGGGCGAGCCAGTGTGTTGTAGTGGTTAAGAGCGGTAGTCTCGTAATCTGGTGAACCGGCTTCGCGTCTCCGCTCCTCCACATGCAGCTGCTGGGTGACCTTGGGCTAGTCACACTTCACTGAAGTCTCTCAGCCCCACTCACCTCACAGAGTGTTTGTTGTGGGGGAGGAAGGGAAAGGAGATGGTTAGCCGCTTTGAGACTCCTTCGGGTAGTGATAAAGCGGGATATCAAATCCAAACTCTTCTTAAAAGGACCAAAACCCCACCTCCAGTAACTGCAGTTTCCTTTCGGAGCAAAGTTACAAGCTGCGTGGCTTGACAACATTATTGGTACACTTGCTAGCTGTAGTTGACTAGAAAACCAAAATTCTCCATCTCAAGCAGAAAAAAATGAGATTCCCACTGCCACACATAGACACCCCTGGGAATTGATTCCTTTCCTGTGATAGATAACAGAACTTTCCCTGTGGTTATATTGACATAACCAGGGGCGGACTTGGGTAATCTTGGGTAATCTGGCACCCTGAGCAAGGACAACATTTGGAGCCCCCAAATGGATCTTCTCAGTTATGGAACTTCTCAGGTATGTGCCCCCTCGGCTCGGCACCCTGTGTGGGAGAAGCACTCACGCCACCCTAAATCCAGCGCTTTTGAGTTCTTTATATTGCGGTTTTGTGTCGCGAACTGCCCTGAGATCTGCGGGGATAGGGCAGTATACAAATTTAATAAATAATAATAATAACCTTAGAGACAAAAATGTATGCATGGCGCGGATGAAGTGGACAAGAGATTTAATTTCCCCCCCCCCTGTCACAGTGAAATTGATGGGCTGTAGTTTCAGCAAATACCAAATAAAGTTTTTATGGCTTCTTTTTTTTAGATGCAATGCATCTGGGGTTCATTGCCACAAGCAGGGGCAGAGGAAGGGGGCGGGGGGCAGGACACCCCAGGTGTCATCACTGAGGGGGGTGACATTCGGCACACCACCCACCTGCGACTCCGAGCCATCAGGGGAAGGGGTGGAGCTGCGTCGCCTTGCTGGCACCCTTCCCCCTTTGTTTTGACAGCTATGGAGAGGCTTGGGAGTTGTGGGCGGGGGGCATGCCGTTGCCCCCCGCTCCCGGGCTGTTTCCCAGGGGGAGCCACCCCCGAGCTGTCAAAAGGAAGAGGGAAGGGAGGAAGGCTGCTGGCAAAGTGGTGCGGTTACCCCCCCCCCCCCGCCCAGGAAGCAACCTGCCATAGATGGCTCGCTCCACCCCCATGGGCTTCTCACCCCCTGGGATGCCCGCCCCGCCCCCATGGCCCCGCCCTTGGGTGCACAGCATGTGTGCCGCTCCGGGTGCCGGGGCAGCTAGCTCCGCCTCTGGCCACACGTTGTGGCGATGTCTACTAGCTTAGCTGCCACATTTGTGGAGGATGAGCTATTGGTCACGAGAGGTACATGAAACCTCCAGTTTCAGGCGCAGTGTACCTTTGAACAACAAATACAGGAGACAACAGGTGATGGGTGGCCATCCTTATATGCTGATTATGGGCTTCCCAGGAGCATTTGGCTGCTGAAGGGGTTGTAATAAAATGAAGGGCAGAGAAGGAAAGTGAGTAATTTGGGTGGGGGGGCTACCTCTCTTTGCCTCTCATTTTGTAAAACCAGCATGGCAACAACATGCCGAACCACACTCTTTTGTTTGCAGCTTACTTATTTGGCAATCTTTTTCATTCTTCCTCCTCCCTGTAGGAGGGTGATGAGAGAGCCCTTGTTGAATGATGAGCTCCCGTCCTGCATCATCTCCGGGAAGATCTCTGTTAGGCCCGAGGTGAAGGAGTTCAGAGAAAACGCCGTCGTGTTTGTGAACGCTCCTGGGGCAGAAGAAGTGGACGTCGTCGTCTTCGCCACGGGATACAAAGCTTCTTTCCCTTTCATCGACGAGTCGATTGTCAAGGTGGAAAACCAGCAGGCTTCCTTGTACAAATACATCTTCCCCCCTCAGCTGGAGAAACCGACCCTCGCCTTCATCGGCTTCCTCAGGCCATTTGGAGCAGTGATGCCTGTTGTGGAAACTCAGGCGCGCTGGGTCACACGCATCTTTAATGGTAGGAAGGGGGGGAGATACAAGCACCCTAGGAAGCCAGGGGGCGTTTGTATGTGTGTGGAAATCCCGGGGAAGCTCAGCCTGGCAGCTGGACAAGGCACTTACTCTCGATGCCATGGGTAGGGGGGAGCTGTGGACCTCCAGATGTTGTTGGACTCACCCTCCTATTGACCCTAAGTAGCATAGCCAATGGCCAGAGCGGATGAGAATTTTAGGCCAAGAAATCTGTAGGGCCACAGAATGTTAGCTGTCAACCTTTCCCTTTTTTGCAAGAAATTCCCTTATTATAGCATTGGGAAACAGCAAGGAGGGTTGACAGCTATGTATATAGCAGTGGGGAAGAGCAGGGAGGGTTGACAACTATGTCACCTCTGTGCTGTGCCAGTAAGTGATTATCTACCTTAGCTTTTGCACAGCACTTTCTAGGCACTGGTTTGGGCTTTAAAGCCCCGTGTCCAAGCACAGGCACCCCCAACCTTTGGCCCTCCAGATGTTTTGGCCTACAACTCCCATGATCCCTAACTAACAGGACCAGTGGTCAGGGATGATGGGAATTGTAGTCCAAAACATCTGGAGGGCCAAAGGTTGGGAATGCCTGTCCAAGCACCACTTCTTCTTCTTCTTCTTCTTCTTCTTCTTCTTCTTCTTCTTCTTCTTCTTCTTCTTCTTCTTCTTCCGCCTAGCCAATTTCCCCAGAAAAACCTGCTTTTAAACACTCGATCAGAACAAACTTCTATTCAGGTTTTCTGCAGATTGCCATTTGCTCCCATTCAGCGGTAAAGAGCAGGTTTTCGCGGGGAAAGCTCTGGGGCGAGAAAAAGAAGAGCACTCAGACACAGACCACTTCTGGAAAGCCCAGAAGAAATATGAGTGTGGATAAGCCCCACCTTGCTGGGAGAACAATGACCCACCACTCCAGAGGGCTAGAGGGGAGTACTGCAGCTCAGCAGAGCTCAGGGACACCCAAGGCTGTTATTGGTGGCGATGGTAGAAATTTTACTTTATTGACTGTACTGTCAATAAAGTAATATTACTTCGTTACTGTACTGACTTTAGACCCAGATCTGCTGAGCTTCAGCAAGGGGGCTGCATCATGTGTCCTCAACCTATGCCTTCTCTCTCTCTCTCTCTCTCTCTCTCTCTCTCTTAAGCACGTATTATTCCTCAAAATTCACAGAATGCCTCACTCTACTGCAATGAGAGTTCCATAATGTAAAGGTAAAGTTAAAGGGACCCCTGACCATTAGGTCCAGTCGCGGCTGACTCTGGGGTTGTGGCGCTCATCTCACCTTATTGGCCAAGGGAGCCGGCGTACAGCTTCTGGGTCATGTGGCCAGTATGACTAAGCCGCTTCTGGCAAACCAGAGCAGCGCACGGAAATGCCGTTTACCTTCCCGCCAGAGCGGTACCTATTTATCTACTTGCACTTTGACGTGCTTTCAAACTGCTAGGTTGGCAAGAGCAGGGACCGAGCAACTGGAGCTCACCCCATTGCTGGGATTCGAACCACTGACCTTCTGATTGGCAAGCCCTAGACTGTGTCCCTCTGTAGATTAGGACAATAATGTAGATTAGGGCAATAATCTTCAACTTGTTTTAGTGCAGCCTCCTCCAAGCCGCTGTTCCCTCCAGATGCTTTGTGTAATAAGAGCTGAAAAAATCTACTTTCACAGGGTAATTGAATGCCACCTTACGTTGAACCAAAGCATTGGTCCATTTAGATCAGCATTATCAACACCAACCTTCGCCAACTGGGTGCCATCCAGCTGCTGGCTGGAGGTGGAGTTTGGAGTTTGGATTTGATATCCTGCTTTCACTACCTGAAGGAGTCTCAAAGCGGCTGACATTCTCCTTTCCCTTCCTCCCCCACAACAAACACTCTGTGAAGTGAGTGGGGCTGAGAGACTTCAAAGAAGTGTGACTAGCCTAGCCCAAGGTCACCCAGCAGCTGCATGTGGAGGAGCGGGGAATCGAACCTGGTTCACCAGATTATGAGACTACCGCTCTTAACCACTACACCACACTGGCTGGGGGTTGATGGGAGGTATAGTCCAAAACCTCTGGAGGGCACCCAGTTGGCGAAGGTTGGTGTTGATAATGCTGATCTAAATGGACCAATGGAGATGCTTGGGGTTGAATCTGGAGCGTTCTGTATGTAAAGCAGATGCTAGAGCCCTTCCCCACTGTATAAAACTTTGAAGCATTTTGAGGGAAATAGACTAGTTTTCCTAGCCCAGTTTCAAGGCTAACCAGGATTCTCACCCCATTGGTGGACAATACTACGACTGTCTCTATTTCCCCCCCCCCAAAAAAAAAAAATTATTGATTTTTTAAAAACACAAACAACACATACAACAAAGAACATTACAACAAAATACACAACGAAAAGATGAATAAAAACAGTTAATTATATCTATCTAATCCTCTTTTATAACATTGTATATTGACTTCCTCATGCCCTCTCCGTCTGCTTTCCTTGTAAATCATCTTTAGTAATTTCTTTACCTTTTTATAATCTAATGTTAGTATACAAAACAACTTTCTCTTAATTTCTAACACCTTAACATTACTTCATCTATAACTACTTCTTATCTAGCTTCCATGTCTGCTGCCTATCTATTTCTTTCTGGTTGTTTTAAATAGAAATCTTAGCAGAATTCTTTAAATATAGTTTAAATTTATTCCAGTCTTTCTCCACCATTTCATCCCTCTGGTCTCAGAGTTTCCTGGTCAGTTCAGCAAGCTCACGGCTGTCTCTATTTGAAGGGGCCTCTCACACATGCAATGTGTTGTGTTTGAAACCCTGCTTTGTCCCACACCAGGCAGAAATGGATGCCACTAATAATTGGACAGCTTGTACTCCTGGTTGTAAGGCACCTTCTCAGTTTTCCACCCCCTGCAAAAAGAAAGTCCCATTTTGATGAACCTCAGAAGAAAAAAGTGACTCACTGAAAAATCCTTCCTGTCTTCTAGGCTTGTGTAAGTTGCCTTCAGTGACCGAAATGATGGAGGAGGTCAACGAAAAGAAGAAAAACAAGCTCAACTGGTAAGCTCCTACATATGACCTGACAAAGACGTTGAGCCAAATCTTCACTGGTCAGATGGAGGTGCCTGAGGGATGCCAGCTGATCAGAAAGAAAGAATGAGATGTTCTTGTGCCTTCAGCTGGTGGAGGAGATTTTCACATTACAGATGTAAATATGTGAATTGTCTGCCCAATGTGCCACAGCTAAAGGCATGTTTGACAAAGCCTGTAACAGACCCAGCTACAGCTGCTGTGAGCTGGAGACTGGCGGTGTGGTCTAAACCACTGAGCCTCTTGGGCTTGCCGATCAGAAGGTTGGCGGTTTGAATCCCCGCGATGGAGTGAGCTCCCGTTGCTCAGCCCCAGCTCCTGCCAACCTAGCAGTTCGAAAGCACGCCAGAGCAAGTAGATAATTAGGTACCGTTGTGGTGGGAAGGTAAACAGCGTTTCTGTGCGCTCTGGTTTCCGTCACGGTGCTTTGTTGCGCCAGAAGTGGTTTAGTCATGCTGGCCACATGATCTGGAAAGCTGTCTGTGGACAAACGCCGGTTCCCTCGGCCTGAGAGCGAGATGAGCATCGCAACCCCATAGTTGCCTTTGACTGGACTTAACCGTCCAGGGGTCCTTTACCTTTTACCTTACAGCTGCTCTGCAGCTGGGTGGGAGAAAGGCAAAACCAATGAACACACAACAAGAGCAAGGGCTTGTCCACACTTGTGTTGTGTGCAGCTTCAAACCATGTCATTCCTCCCCATTTCCCCTTGTATATTGTTTCGTTCAGGTTTGGCCTGTCCTATGACGAGGTTTTGAAAACAGACTGCCTTGTATACATGGACCAACTTGCTTCCTTCATTGGCATAAAACCGAGTGTGCCAGCCTTCCTTCTCCAAGATCCAGAACTGGCCCTGAAGATCTTCTTCGGTCCCTGCTCCGCCTACCAATTCCGCCTGACTGGACCAGGGAAGTGGGACGGAGCCAGAAACGCCATCATGACCCAGTGGGAGCGTACAGTGAAGCCCACAAGAATCCGAGTGGTGGAAGACTCTGGAAATTTCCTCACATACCTGCTGAAAGTCCTTGCCGTCTTTGCTATTTTTGTCGGGATTTTCTTCAGTTTCAATTAGTTCTGCCAGTTCTACAGCATTATTACCTGTACCTTTCCAGAAGTATACGTTCTGCCTATGTGATACTTCACCTTGCAGAAGGAAGAAAAGAAGGAATGGCCTTTTCTTAAGTACATACTCAAATCTAAATTTGGATAATTTGACATTTTCATACCCGAGGGTTAGAAAAATTAAAATTAAAATGGAAGCGCAAATCTTTGACCCCTGAACATGAAAATGTGCTCTTGTTGGTGTGTGCAATACACAAAGAAATCTGCTCTACATGCTTGGCTACTATAAATGCACAGAATTATTATCATTTGGACGTTCATTCACTCTGTAAGACATAGTGCTCTTTATCAAAGTTATGCTGCTACTTACATTGAGGGCGTAAGAAGGCCCCTACTAGAGGAGATCAAAAGTCCACGTAGTCCAGAATCTGGTTTTCAACAGTGCCTCAGACACCTCTGGAAAGCCCACACTCAGGTCCCAAAGGCAGATACCCTCCCGGTGGATTGCTGCCTTCCCAGCAAATGGTATTTATGCTGTCCCTGCGGTGAAGGTTTTCTTTAAGTATTCTGCTCAATAGTCCCAGGGTGCTTCCAGAGAACCTGTTTATTGAAGATTCATTCTGATCTATTCGTAGGGAGATTAGGCACCGTTAGCTATTGAATGAGCCTTCATTCTGATCTATTATTGCTATTTTGAAGGAAGCTTCGATGGTGTTACCTCAAAGCAAGCGTCACTGCACACTTTCCAGGGCAATTCCCGGTCACTTTCCTTATTGCAAATAAGTTTGATCTTTTGAGGAAGCAGGTACGTCGTGCAAGACTTCCCAAATCAACTTTCACCCCGTGACCTGGATTTGCCAGTATGTGTTCGAATCCCCCCCCCCCCGAAAATAGTGACAGTCTGGAAGCACCCATTCACAGGCCTCCATTCACAGGCCTCTCCTCCGTGAATTTTTCTAAACATTTTTAAAAGTCACCTGAAACATCTTAAAGAGAGTGAGATGCATGCATCTTCTCCCACCACGCTGGAGGCTTGTCTGAGATTTGCACCTGTGCCTTAGAATCATAGAATTGGAAGAGACCACAAGGGCCATCCAGTCCAACCCCCTGCCAAGCAGGAAACATCCCCTTTCACCCAAACCAAAAATCATAGCCCTGGTGGATTCATAGCACTAGGGCTTGGTAATTATACAGCTATACCTTTGCAAATTTGCTCTGTAAAAATAAATAAATAAATGAATAAAGTATCAACAACTTTGAATATCATTATAACACTATCGCAGATATTTCAGCTTCAGTTCAAAATGACAGGTGCAGAATAATAATAATAATAATAATAATAATAATAATAATAATAATATTAATAGGGCTTAATATATTGCTACATGGAAAAACCAGCTGTTGAAACAGATGATTTTATTATATAGTCAAAAGAATCATGGTTGTTTAAATTGTATTGATATTTCTATCAATAAATGGCAATGGATATAATTCAAAAGTTTGCTTTCCTTCTTCCCTGCCTCGACTGGACACTTCAGTAATTTTTGTGGTTTATGTCTCCTTTATGGGTAGGAACCACAGGAACATGCCATTTAGAGACAACTAATTGGTTGCATACGTTAAGAAGTTTCAAAGAAGAACTTGCTGATTTTATAAATATGTTTAAATTTC